>NW_022589722.1:27525323-28169097 GCF_004348235.1 Phoca vitulina | reverse complement strand
GACGCTCTGTTATTTCCTGTGTGTTGGGAGAATGGAGAGAAAAAACCCCGAGCCGAGCCGCTTTCGGCCCCTGCGAGGCGGCCGCGGCCTCCGCCGGGGGAGCCCGCCCTGAGGCGCGCCTGACCGGGGAGCGAGCGCGCGGGCCGGAGCGAGGCTCGAGGGGCCACGGCCCCGGCCCGCCCCGCCGCCGGCCCGGGCGCCCGAGCTGGAGGCGGCGGAGGCTCCCCCACCCCCACCTCGCGCAGCGCCGCCCGCCGCCGCCGCCGCCGCTCCCTCCCCTCCCGCCCCCGGCCGAGGCCGAGGGACCGGGCGGGGGGCTCCCGCAGGTAACCGCCGCCCGGGCCTGAGGGGGAGGGGCAGGGACCAGGGCTGAGGGGCTGGGGCCAGGCCGGGGTGTCCGGCCTTGGGGGCTGGGGTAGAGGTCCTAGCCCGGCCGACCTGGAGTGCTGAGCCCCCTGGACTCCGAGGCCAGGGCACGGGGTGCTGAGGGAAAGGTCCCTGCCTGGCCCGACCCGGGAGTGCAGAGAGGAGCGGCCTGGCCTGGGGGTGCGCAGGGGAAGGGGCCCGGCCTGGCATCAGGGCGCTGAGGGGTCTGAGGGGTCTGGCTTGGGAGTCCGGCAGGGCTTGGGCACCAGTCCTAGCCTCAGGGTGTCGGGGAAAGGTACCTGCTTGTCGCGGCCTCGGGTGCAAAGGCGGCGGGTGTGAGCGGGCGGCGCCCAGGGGTCCGCAGGGTCAGCGCCGCCCACCCCGGGACCCCTGGCAGCCCCCGGCGTCCCGCGGCGCTCGCCTCTTCGTGGCGGCTGGGGGCGAGGCCGGCGGGCGAAGGCTGGGCTTGGGGCGGGAGCGGTGCTGGGAGCCCGGGAGTCGGAGCGCGCCCTGCCGCGGGAGGGACGGGGGCCCGTTTATTGCCATGTGAACACCTGAAGCCATGTGGACGCGGCAGCTTCTCGCCTGTTGGGGGCGGAGGACAGGTACCGGCTGACGGGGCGCAAGGTCCTGGCGCGGGGGGGCGGGGAGCAGAGCGCGGGACATACTTTCTGCGTGGGGGTTTCTCCCCCTCCCTCGCCGCGGTGAGCGGGGCGGGTGTTGGATCCTGTGGTCCCGGGTGCGAGCGAGCGCCGGTTTAGGGGCCTGAGGTTGAAGCTCCTCGTCTCTTTTGGAGCGGGGGGAGTGGTGGTTGAAGGAGAGTGGCCCATTCGGCCCAGCTCGCTCTGGCAGCGGCTGGAGGTGGAATGTCTCCTGTGCGCCGGGATGGGAGTGGAATTTAGTGTGTTTTTTGGGGGGGGGGGGCGCGGAGCGGTCGCCTTCCTGGGCCTGTGGGTGGGGATTATTGTCTCTTTTTTGTGGCTGTGGATGCTAGAGCTGTCTGCCTGTCTGTAGGCATCCCTTTAGGTTGCCCTTAGGGGACAGATCGAAATTAGGACTTTTTCCCCCTTTTCCTCTTTGCTTTTCTTCCCCCTCCAAGATTAGATGACTCTGGTAACTGCTGTAAAATGGATGGAATTTTCAAGCTATTATCTAACGGGCAGATCTTTGAATGATAATTGGACCCTTATGTTCACAGCCTCAGTGAAGACTTTTATGAAACATCTTACATGGGGTGGCAGCGGAACATCTTACATGGTGGAGTGAGAAACTGCTCTGAAGTCCGACCTGGGAGACCAGGAATCTACTTCCAGCTTTGCCCCCAAATAAACTGTAACCCTGGCCAAGTTAACCTACCCTCTCCAGCCTCCCAATTTCCTCCTCTGGTTAAATGAGGGCTCCCTTCTAGGTCAAACACTACAGGGGTTTTGGGTAGGTTTTCTCGTTTGTTTTGGTTTTTTGATGTTTGTTTGTTTTTGGTCTACCACCGTGTGCTTTTGTTTTAGCCAGAGGCAGCCTTCTTGAGAAATGCAGGATTTTTCTTACCTGGCATTTAAGATCCTATCCCACTTTTTAGTTTCCAGCCTCTTCCTTCTAAAGCAGAGCATCAAACTTGGTTAGCATAGTTTTTCCTCAAATCCCAGATACTGTTCGGTGTGTCTCAGAAAGTGTATTTTATTATAGTCTATGCTGAGTATGTCTTACATTTTTTGTCTTTGTACAAAAAAGTTATCAGGAGAAAGATTTCAGAAAACATTTGACAATTTGGAAGCGTGGATAATGTTGTGTATTTGGGTCTGTGTATGTTGGGTGGCTCCAGGAGTTCCAAGACCCTTTTATGCAGGGAATTGTGGAGGGACCTTATTTAAAATTCTTGGAAGGGATATTTGGCATTTGGCTAATTTTTGAAATTTCCCACTTCAGTATTCTCAGAGTAGGGATCAAGTGGAATTCCACAATATCTCCTGTGAAATGGTATGCTGGTGGAATTAACTGTCACCTCAGGGTGCACTAATTGTTTGCATCCCCAGTTTATTCCTTAATGGTAGCCGATGCCTCCTCTCAAATGCTGCAGAACCCCAATTAGTTTCACTGATTTTATGGTGTGTGAGAGCCTTAGGCCATGCTTTTGACTGGTTGGCCCTTCTTGACCGGCCTCAGCCTTGGTCTTGTTTGTCTTAAATTCCTGTTACTGTTGACGCTTGGAGGACATGTGCCTAATGTGGTGTAATGTGTCTTCCGTCACTCTTTTATTCAGTCTGTACAGTTTCAAAAAGGGTCTCAGCAAGGGGAGGTGTGCTTATAGTGTTGACTTTGGAGATGGATTGGTATCATTTTTCTTGTAGGTTAACATCGGGTCTGTCACATAGGTAAGACAGACACTTTTATATGGCTACACAGAGTAATTATTTGGAGTTTCTCAAAATAAGTAATTTATTCTGTGTGGGTATTTGAATTATGACCTAGTGTTTGGTGTGGGATTTCTAAAATGCTGGTTACTTAAGTCATAAGGAGTTTTCACACTCACATACGTTTATATTTGTGTTATAATGTAACAAGGAAAGGATTATTATAAAACTCTTACTCTGCAGAGGTGATTTGTGTGTGTGTGTGTGAGAGAAGACTGCTAAGGTAGTAAGATGTTAGGAGACATGGGCTTTAGGTTCCATAACCTTTTAGTGGTATCCTTTTTTCTTTAACTTCATAAAATGGAATGGAATGTAGTTTAAATCACATAGGAAAGGATGTTAATATTTGTATCAGGTTTTTGCTGTTATTTTTTAAATCCATTATGCTAGGTTCTGTCCCAGGTATTTTAACTTGTCTTACAAAATCTACCCAGCATACCTGAGAGGTAGGTGATCTCTCCTTTTCCTGAGAGGTCACAGAGACCATCCTTACTGTGGCTCCAAAGCCAGTAATTACTAATCTGTTATAGCTCACTGCCTGCTCAAGGCACAAATCAGCTGGTGGTAGATTGGCCTTGGAATCCATACTTCCTGCTGTGCCCTATTCTTTTTTTTCTTAAGTTATAATGAAATGAAAATCTGGACTTGGGCAAACTACTGGAAAGCATGGTTTTTGCAGCTATGCCACTAAACCAGACTCTGGTTTAGTAACCCCTGGGACTTCTGTAAACTTTCACTTTCCCTATAACTAGCCAGTTTTTTTAGTGCACCTGAGATGTAATCTAAAAAGTTTCTCCTTCATTCCCGAGTCTGCTATTCTATCTTTGAGCCGAAAACTTCTTGTATCAGCTCAGAGAATGATATCATATGAGGGGCTGTGTCTCTTCCCGTCTGTGCTACCACACAGGTTTGCACTGCACAGGAATCCTATTAGGTGGTGACTGTGCTGCGTTTGACCAGATGGGACTGAAAAGATACATTTCCAAAAGACAGTCCCCTGTGTGCCTTAAGCTTGTGTTCGAGCACCTTAGTGCTCATTAGATTGTCTGGGGTTTCTGACTCTGCTGCCTTCATTTTCTTTTTGTGGAGGAAAAGTAACAAAGCAAAACAGTAAAACCCTGTTTATGATGGAGTATAACTATACATCAAAAGTTACACATTTGAAATATAATGAAGTCATGGCTTTCATAGAGCATAATCTGGGCACATTGCACTTAGACTGGATAGCTTTTTTATTATTAGTTAGGCTGCTTAAAGTCCTCTTAATACCTGTGATGTGTGCAGTGTGGGTGAAAAGGTTCTTGTGGTGACAAACACAATCAGTACTTTTTGCGCTAGAGCTGTGTTTCCTTTGTAGGTAATGTGCACAACCCAGCAGGAAGATGAACTAAAAAGTGACTTATTGGTATATCTGTGGCTTGTTATCTGATGCTTCATTGTGGGGAAGTTAAGAAAGAGAAAACATTAACTATGGGGGAAATATCCGTATTGTCGTATGCACACGTAAGCTGTGCTGTAAGAAAGGGTGGAAGTTCATTGGAATACTTGAATGCCATGGCCCCCAATTGGAAGATGGTTTCCATGTTTGAATATCACATCCCTGAATGTGGACAGAGGCCCTCTGTGTGTGTTCTAGTTTTCATTAACAGATATTTATAGGTGATTTTCTAAGCATGGGAGATGCAGTGGTGGGCAACATAGAAAAGGAACCTGCTCTGGAGATGGGCTGTAAACAGTAAGTAAATAAGAATATCAGGCAGGGATAACTATGAAGAGAATAAAAAGACAATATGATAGTGACTCAGGATGCTATGTGAGAGTAGATGTTCCCTCTTCTGAAGCCTTTTCTCCCAGCAGGGCATTCATACTTGGTCTGTGGGATGGATGAAAATGGCATTAAACAAAGTAAGTAATTTGCTTTAGCCTTGAGCATCTTGAGAAGTTAATCCAAAGAATGTAAGTGGGTTGGTTGAAACCTTTCCTGTTTATATCTTCATGCTTTGTGATTGGGGACCTGGCTCAAAAGAGCTTAAGATGGATCATTAATGATACCCTGTAAAGGGTAAGAAAGAGGGATGCCTGGGTGGCTCAGTCAGTTAAGCATCTGTCTTCGGCTCAGGTCATGGTCCTGGGATCGAGTCCCGCATTGGGCTCCTTGCTCAGCGGGGAGCCTGCTTCTCCCTCTGCCTACCGCTCCCCCTGCTTGTGTGCGTGCACTCTATCTCTCTGACAAATAGATAAATAAAATCTTAAAAAAAAAAAAAGAATAAGAAACGATTACCCCTTGTAAAGGGTAGTTCTGATAAAAAAAAAAAAGTAGAGATATGTTATAATATTGGTGAGTGCTAAGCATTATTAGAAACATTCAGTTGTGTTTATGTTTCTTTGTTGGGAAGTTGGATTGGGGTATTGTAATCATCATACTTTGTTAAAAGCTTCAAATGAAACCAACAAATATTAGTAACATCTGTATGCAGGGCAGTGCAGTTCAGACAGACTGTTCATTTAATCGTAGCCTGGAGGATTCATCCTCCCAGCCTTTCCCAGCCATCCTACTGCATCCTACATACCTTTACCCACCCTGTCTATGCTCTCTGATTATAGAGTTCTGTAGAGAGCTGAAAGAAACCTAAGAAATCAGCTAGTCTAGCTAGCCCTTTGGCTTTACAACTCAGGAGAGATGCTGAGGAAGGTGGTGACTTTCCAGATTCATACAGCTTTATGCTGACAGTCAAGACTAGGACCCTGCTCTTTGCCAGCTAGGCTGGTTTTCTTTCCACCATATCCCATGCTCTCTCACCTGAAGACTGATAGGTAACAGTTGCTCCTGAGTGGAAAAAGAAAGGAAGTCTCTGAGTACTAATGTACCCACTTAGGAAGAAGCCCATGTATTTCCAGTCTGAAGAAGTCAGGGCATAGGCACCTGGGAGGCTCAGTCAGTTAAGCATCTGACTCTTGATTTCAGCTCAGGTCGTAATCTCAGGGTTGTGAGATCGAGCCCTGTGTCCAGCTCTGCACTGGGCGTGGGGCCTGCTTGAGATTCCCCCCCCCCCCCCACCCCCCACCTCACACGCTGTCTCCTCGCTCTCTCAAAAAAAAAGAAGTCAGGGCAGAGGCAGCACATTAACCTGAAAATCAGAGTATGGAAAAGAATATTATACCATTGTTACTTTTCACACAGATATGTAGTGTTGGTTTCTCAGGCCCCACCGAGACATAATCTCATCCTGATTATGTCTTGGTCTGGAATGGATGCCACATTCAGCATTAGTTGTGAAGTTAGAATAAGGCCCTTTAGGTATAGGGGGAAATTTCTGAAATGTGGCTGAATTCTAAAATTCAAGAGTTAAGGCCCTAAGAGGCCTGTTTTTTCACCTCCAGACCTCGGTTTCGTGGAAGATTTCTGCATTCAGAAGCACCCTAAGTATGAAGCATTACTTTGGGAGTCTGGAGATGGTTCACTGTGCCTGACAAGAGCAGGGAGTCTTGACAAGCAGAGCTACTTCCCTGGACATTTCCCTGACGTAGAGCCCTGGTGGGCCAGTTTACCTGGGGACAGCTTTTGTATCCCTTTGGCAGGAATGTGCGAGGGCGCTCCTGCTGTAAAGAGTCCACGTGACGGGCACTCTGTGGAGGCAGCAGAGCATGCGAAGGAGGATGTATGGCTACAATCTGGCTCCGTCACTTTGGCAGTGACATTTTGCCTGAGCCACAGTTTCCTCCTCTGTAAGATGGAAGTACACTTTCCTTGGGGCCATTGGGAAAAAGAACTAACACAGGAAAAGCATACAGTGGAGTGCATTAATTACCTCTGGGGGGGGCGCCTGTGTGGCTCAGTCGGTTAAGGGGCTGCCTTTGGCTCAGGTCATGATCCCAGGGTCCTGGGATTGAGCCCCGCTTCGGGCTCCCTGCTCAGTGGAGAGTCTGCTTCTCCCTCTCCCTCTGCCTGCCTCTCTGCCTACTTGTGCTCTTTCTCTATCTCTCTGTCAAATAAATAAATAAAATCTTTAAAAAATAAAAATAAAAATAATTACCTCTAGGGGACACTCAGTAAGTGGTAGTTGTCCATGACATGAACATTCAGCACTGTGCTGTGTACTAAGACACTGGACTAGAGCAGTGTTGGTTCCTGCCAAGTGTATGGATTTTAGAGTACACTCAGGTATCTCAAATACCTGCCCAGTAGAGAAAGGCACAAAAACAGGGGTATCAGAAGGGCTCTGATGAGGGAGTACGAGGTACTCTACCCAGATGTGGAACCCTAACTTGAAAGGTCACATGGGGCACCTGGGTGGCCCCATCAGTTGAGCGTCTGACTCTTGATTTCAGCTCAGGTCATGATCTCAGGGTTGTGAGATCAAGCCCCACGTTGGGTTCCGCGCTTGGCAGGGAGTCTGCTTGAGATTCTCTCTCTCCCTCTGCCCCTCCCCCCGACTCATGCTCGCTCACTGTCTCTCTCTAATAATAAATTTAAAAATCTTAAAAAAAAGGTCACAGGCAGCTTCTCAGGGGTGGATCGTTTACTTCCTCATCCACCCGCTTGTCTCTCAGCTGTCCCTTCCCGCCTCTGCAGCTCACTCCTCCCCTTCTGCTTGACCGTTGGTGTTCTCTGGACCCCCGTATCGTAGTGTACTCTCTCCCTGGGTGCTCTCGGATATCCCCAGGCTTTCATGATTATCTGTGAGCTGATCAGCCCCACGTTGGTAACTTCAGCCAGATCTCTCCTAGCTGCTGCAGCTTCTGCGTGACAACACTGCAGGGATACGTCACCAGTAGCTTGAGCTTCCTAAGTCCAAAACTGAATAGACACTCCTTGGAAGTTCTTTCTCCTTCATCTGTCCCCTTGTCCGTAAGTGGCTTTCCTAGCCTCCAAGCTTCCCAGATGAGAGTCCTCCCTTTCTCTCCCCATCCTCTACATGTCATCCATCACCAAGTCACCGTCAGTGCTGTTTCTGTGCTGTGACTGGGGTCTGTCCATTCTACAGCCACTGCCCTCAGAGCCATCATCATCTCTTACCTGGAACACTGTGATTGCCTCTCAGCATGGCCTCTCCATTTCTTCTTCTATCTGTCTCTCTTCTACTTTGCCCGGAGTGGCCAAGAGTTGCCTGTCTCTCCTCTACTTAACAATCTTTTTTATGGTTTCTCATAGTGCTTGGAAGACAATCCCAGCTCCTTCCCATTTCTCACACGGCCCTCAGGACCCTGGCCCCTGCTTGCCTCTGACCGCCCCTCCTGCCGCCTTTGCTTGCTGTCCTCCAGCCACATCCACTTTCTCTCAAGTCTCCTGAAGGCACCCAGCTCTTTCCCACCTCAGGGACTGCTTTGTACGCTAGCCTCGAACAGTCTGGCCAGCCTGGTCTTTTCCTCATCCTTCAGGATATTTGTTGAATGAATGAATAGCATGAGACAGGCAGCAAAGGAGATGATGGGGTAGGGATGAAAAGTGTCCTTAGAGTCCATCTGCAAAGGTGTAAATGGAGTATAAAATGATGCCACCACTTTGGAAAACTGTTTGGAAGTTTCTTCAAAAGCTGAATATATGGGGTGCCTGGGTGGTGCAGTTGGTTAAGTGTTGACTCTTGGTTTCCGCTTAGGTCATGATGGGATCGAGCCCCGCGTCAGGCTCCACACTCAGCATGGAGTCCGCTTGGATTCTCTCTCCCTCTCCCACCCTGCCTCTCCCTCTCTCTCTCTCTCTCTCTCTCTTTCAAATAAATAAAAACTTAAAAAATAAAAAAAGCTGAATGTATGTCTACCCTGTGACCCAGCAGTTCTATTTCTAGGTATCTGTCCAAGAGGAATGAAAATATATGTTCACAAATAAGCCTTATACAAGAATGTTCATAGCAGCTTTATTCATGGTAGCCAGAAACTGTAGATAGTCCAGATGTCCATCAGCGGGAAATGGATAAACAGATACATTCATACAGCGGAAGACCACTCAGCAATAAAAGGGAGCAAATTTCTGATACATGTAGTAAGGATGAATCTCATAGGTATTAATGCTGGATGAAACACCAGACACAAGAAAGTACATAATGGGTGATCCCACTTACAAGATCTTGAGTAGGCAGAAGGGGTCTGTGATACTAGAAATCACATCAGTGTTTGCTTCTTGGATGGAAGGGGATTGACAGGGAGGGGACATGAGAGAACTTTCTAGAGTGATGGAAATCCTCTAAGTCTTGATAGGCAATCATCAAATCTGATTGAGTCATATACTATATGTAATTTTACTGTCTGTACTTTATACCTATAAACAACCTAGGAATTGTCCTAGATCCCTTTCTCTTCTCCCTCATTTCAACTTTTCATCTCCCAGCAAGTTCTGTTCACTTTATATCCATAACATATCCTGAATTTGTCTCTCCCATCTCAAGCACCATCCCCTCTTATCCGGACTGTATTTTAGCCTCCTGACTGGTGTTCCAACTCCCTATTTTTGGCCTCCTCCCAAACCATTTTTTCCACTTATCAGCTAAAGTGACCTTTAAAAATTCAAACTGGGTTGTGTCAGTTGTCTTCCCACAGTCCTCCAGTAGCTTTCCATTGCTTTCATGGTGGCCAGCTAGGGCCTGTCTGACCCGTCTTCTTCTGAGCCCATCTGCCCTGGCCGACTCCTTACTCCATGCACGTTCCAGCCTTGTTGACTTTCCCCCTGTTCTTTGAACACCTGAAGTTCATTCTGCCTTAGGACCGTTATACTTGGCTCCTCCCTCTGCCAGGAGCATGCCACCTCCCAGATCTGTGAGAGACTTGTCTGTGGTTCAGGTTCAGTTTAAAAGTTTCCTTTTGTGGGAGGTTCTCTCTGACCCTCTGTCTAATAAAGTAATGCCCCATCACATCACCCAACTTTATTTTATTCATAACTTTGATCAGATCTGAAATTATCTTGGCCTTTTGTTTGTTTGCCTGTCTCCTCCCTCTCAGATTAAGCTTGACTTGTTCATTGCTGTATGCTTAGTGTCTGCAGTAGTATTTCGCCCATGTGGGACAAAAGTATTGACTAAGCGAAGGCGTCGGGGATGATGGTGACGTGATGAGACTGTTTAGGAGGTCCACCTGTGAGGGAGAAGGGGCCAAGGAGAGTAAAGACTTCGGGCTTGGGAACTTGGTCATGGTGGTGCCATTCATTGAAATAGAAAATGGTGGAGAAAAGACAAATTGGGCTGGGGTATAAAGTGATGAATTTCGTTTTGGACTTAAGTTTGAGGAAGGCATCAAGCGTTTGAGGCACAGATGTGACATTTAGGAGAAGGAACTGGGCTATAGACTTAAGAGTCAGAGGTTAGCACATGTGGTCCAGCCTAGAAATAGAGGAGATTTTTCTCAGGAGTGGACAAGGATGTGAGTATGTAGACGGAGAGAAGCAGTTGATTTTTCCCTGCTTGAGTGCTGAGCATGTCCCACCAGTAATGACTTTACAGAATTCGGCCCTTAGGAGGTTTCGTAGTTTTAGACCCTCCCCCCATTATTGTTGTTAATAATGACAGGTGCTCAGAGGGGAGGACAAAAATCTGAGGAATGTGAACATTTAAGGGAGCAGGGCAGTGTTTCAAGAGCAGAGAGGGTGCAACCAGACAGGTTTGGAGGAAAATCCAGAGTGCGTGGCACGAGGACAGAAAGTGTTTCAAGTCAGAGGCGGTAGCCAAGGTTACTGAGAAGTGTCAGTTGGGAGGGGAGGGGATAGTTAAAGCCAGCCTATTGTGTGTTCTTGAGAAAGTGAGGTGAAGAAGTGGAGACAGTAAGTTTGGGGTCAAGTCTTCCCAAAGTTTGGTTATTGAAGGAGAGTTAAAAAAAAAAATTGCAGGGAAAATCTAGGGTCAAGAGAAGACCTTTTTTTTTTTTTAAAGATTTTTATTTATTTGAGAGAGAGTGAGAGCGAGAGAGAGATCACAGAGGGAGAGGGAGAAGCAGACTCACCGCTGAGCAGGGAGCCTGATGTGGGGCTCGATCCCAGGACCCTGAGATCATGACCTGAGCTGAAGGCAGACGCTTAACCAACTGAGCCACCCAGGCACCACGTGAAGACATTTAAAAAATATGTGAGAACCTCTAGCATGTGTAAAGGAGCAGTACAGGACGGTGTTGAAGATGCAGGAGGGCGTGCTGGACGGGGAGGCCTTCCGGGATGTCTCAGGGCCCCCTGTGATCAGGGGCATTGGTTCGGATGGTAAGAATACTCCTCTGGGAGGAAAGCAGAGGTGTGTGGGTGGGAAACAGATAGGCATGAGGACTGGAAGGTAAGGAGCACTTGTCTGTGTTTTGTGAAGATCCTGCTGAGGGACAAGAGTGAGGTAGGGTATTGGAGGCTTGAAGAAGGCAGGAAAGATTTGAAGAAACTGCTGTGGCAGGCAGATAGAGCTGGCTAAGGAAAAGGAATTATGGTGGGGGGTGGGGAATAGAAAAAAGATGAGCTTTCCACCTCTGGGATTTTCAAGAAACAGATCAGACCTTTACAGTTCTTTGTCTGGTTTTAGATCCCTGTGATTGGGACTCAGCTTTTTCCTGCCTTGTGTCTGGCCATCCCACTCCTTCCCCATATGCCTCTGCCATTTCCATGCATTAGACCAGCAACTTGTAAATGATTCCAGAGCTCTCGTGTTTTATTTAATCAGTACTTATGTACATTCATGGTTAGGTAGGCGGCCGTGTTCGAAGTGTTGTGTTGAGGCAGCGGGGTAAGGTGGGAGCACTCTGAGTTCCTCAGAGCCGGGCTGCCGCAGGTCTGCAGAGATGGCTGGGGCCCAGGTGGCCTGGCTGGGGTGGAGGAGTGAGAATCACCTCTTCCCAACTCAGTCTCAGCAACTCTCTCATCTCTCTCTCAGCATTTGGGTATCTGTGTAAAATTTCTGCTGAAAAAACTGCAAAATGTTTTTGAACACCACTGTACTAGGTGGTAAGATCCTTGCAGTCAAGGCTGTGTTTTGTTTTATTTTATAGCCCCAGTATCTGGCATTTTGCCTGTCAGTGCACTGAGAGTAAATGCCGGCTTTGCCTCTGAGGCTCTGCTCTAGAAGCCCATCTTCCTCCTCTGTCTTTACCCATATGTTAGTTATGTATGTTGTATGTTCCAGTTGATATAGAATTTGTCTATTTCACCACAAAATTGTGTATTTTTAGGTGGCCACCATGTCTTGTTAATCTTCTCTATCTCTTTCACATAGTAGGTATTAAAAGTAATGTTAAATTTGGGGGCGCTTGGATGGCTCAGTCAGTTAAGCGTTGACTCTTGATTTTGGCTCAGGCCATGATCTCAGGGTTGTGAAATCAAGCTGTGTCAGGGCTCCGCGCTCAGTGGGGAGTCGGCTCGAGATTCCTTCCCTCTGCTGCCCCCCCCCCCCCCCCGCACGCAAGCACACACACGGGCTCGCTCGCTCTCTCTCTCTCTCAAATAAATAAGTCTTTTAAAAAAGAGTAATGTTAAATTTGGATTCGTTGTAAAAAAACTTGCAAAGTGTTCCTAAGAATAACTAAAATGGTTTAAGAATGGGGAAAAAATTCGAGAAAATATCAGCCAAAGAACTGAGTTAATTTAACCTGATGAAGTATTCTAAACAATAAGTTAACAAGGGTCTTAGGATGTGTTAAAGAGTGATGGTCAACTGTTCCTCAGCTCTGAGGAAAACAATAGCAGACAACGTCGGATGGGGTGTTAGTGGCTTAGGTGAACAAACCGAGTAACTTCCTGCTCTCTGAGGAACGCCAGCAATTTCTCCTGTAGAGTTTTAGAACAGTGGAACAGACTCACTTGTGTTCAGTAACCCCTACTTGATGGCAGAGGTGTAAAGAACATGCCCTCAGGATTTCCGCCAATGACTCCTATAAACTCAGCGCACCCAGGCAGCGTAGATGAACCTAACGCATACAGGTACCTGCCCACTAGTGAACAGACATAAGCACAGATGTGCACGTTGCAATGAATTCAGTGCCGCTTGTTTTGTTTTTTCCTAGTGGATATATAAATTTAAACATAATAGGGATAGAATTTTCATCTTTTAGTCGAAGAAGTCTGTGTGAAAGAGGATTTAAGTTCTAACATACCGAACAGGAGAAATTTGAGTTGGAGTGAAGGATCTTGCAGCCTGCGGCATTTATTAAATGTTTCTTTTTTAAAAAAATTAAAATATTTTTACATTGGCTAGCAAAGAGATGAAAATTAACTGTCTCTAAAGATAAGGGACACAAGGCTAAAGGAGGCCTATAGGAATGAAACATCAGAGAAAATGGAAGAAAAAGAAAATTTCTATTTCACTTGAACTGAGATTGCTAACTTTATGCCATGCTAGGAACCAGAAATGCAAAATAAGTAATACCTCTTCCCTTTCCCTGGAGTGCAGTGTTGTAGAAGAATCAGACACGGAAGATTCACATTTATAAAATCTATGTGGGATCTGTAAGGCTAAAATGGTGGTGTAGCCAGAGTTCTAGGAGAGAATTAGGGGGGGGGGGGGGGGCTTTACTTCTGCTTAAGTATGGGAAGAATATCGGAGAAAATTGTAGAGGAAGGGACAGACATGGGAGCACCACCTGGAAGGATGGCTAGGGGAGAGAGCTAAGTGGAAGAGTGGGGGAGGAGCATTCCAAGGGAAGTTCCTTCAAGAACCAAGGCTTGCAACTATGTGGCATATTAAAGGGAAAAGCTCAGGCTATTTGGGGGCCTGGAAATTGCAGGGAAGGGATGTCAGAAGCGGCTGTGGACTAAGAGTGAGGCCCTTGGTGATGGGCCTTGGATCTGGGCCAGGGCACTGGATTCTCATAAATGGAACAAAATTTTGTGAAGAGAGGTGTGATATTGAGAGACTAGTTGGGGGGGAATGTGAGGGATGATGAACTGATCATCTGTGCCTCTTCCTTGGGATCAAGGCTCCAGTCTGCATGAGAAGAAAGATCTGTATTTAGCAACTGGTTGAAATAAATGGATTTATAGGAAATTTTGGCATCAACCACTTTGATTCTGAAACAGGCGAGGATATTTTATTTATCAAAAACTGAAATAATACTACATAGTAAGTAATATAATTATTTTATATAAATAATAAATTCTAAGTTCCAGACAGTGTTCCAAACACTTGAAGAATAGTGACTTGCTTAATTCTTAAAAAATCCTGTGAGGTAGTACTATTATCTCCATTTTTAAATTTTACTTATTTATTTATTTATTAAGATGTTATTTATTCATTTGGGGGGGAGAGGGAGAGGAGAGAGCATCAACAGGGGGGAGAGGCAGAGGGAAAAGCAGACTCCCTGCTGAGCTGGGAGCCCACGGTGGGGCTGGATCCCAGGACCTAGAGATTACAACCTGAGCTGAAGGCAGATGCTTAACCATCTGAGCCACCCAGGTGCCTCTATTTTCCCCATTTTTTAAGATGAAGAAACTGTAACAGAGAGGTTGAGTGACTTCCCTGGGATCTCCTCTAAAAAGCAGCAGAGCCAGGATTTGTTATCGGGCATCCTGACTCCAAACTCTGTGCGCTTAACCTGTACACAGTGCAATTCTGGGTTTAATTTGAGTGAACTGGGAGGTAACTCTTGCAGAATAAGTTTATGACCCCTTTGAAGGGGAAGGAGTTTGGGTTTGGATTGTAGAAACAGAGCAGAGTGGAGCCCAGGAATTGCCATGTGGGGGACCTACTTGTTAGAACATCATTTGTGTGAGGGCAGGGACTTTCTGTTCCCCATCATATCCCCAGTGCCCAGAAGAGTGCTTGGCATGTAGTTAGTGCTCAGCAAATAGTTTTTGTGTGTTTAATAAATCAGTTTTGCTGCCAGCTCTCAAGGGAATATGCCATGAAAGCTTCAGTTTCTTTTTTTCCCTTTGACTCTCTGTTCATGATCCCTTTCTGAATTAATGAGTTCCGTGACTTTATTACCTGCTTGTTCTTATTGAACTTATTGTGCTGAGCTTTCAAAGGATGCCAGCTCAGTCTACTGTTTTGGTGATTTAAAAAAAAAAAATCAGCAACTTATTTTCAGAATCAAAATATTGGGTTTTAAGATTTCAGCAATCTTTTAATGTAAGTATGATTTCTTTTGTTGGTGCTTTTTTGGCTTTTCATATGCCTGTGTTTAAGATGTAAACCTTAAAAATGTTATTAAAGAGAATTGGAAGTATTGAATCACTATATTGCACACCTGAAACTAATAGGACACTGTGTTAACTAACTGGAATTAAAATAAAAACACAGGGGCGCCTGGGTGGCTTAGTTGGTTAAGCGTCTGCCTTCAGCTCAGGTCATGATCCCAGGATCCTGGGATCAAGCCCTGCATCGGGCTCCCTGCTCAGCAGAGAACAGAGCCTGCTTCTCCCTCTGCCTCTCCCCCCACTATTATCTAAAAAGAGGGAGAATTGGAAGTGACTTCTAACTATAGCAGTTGAGATGATATATTTATGGAATCCTTCTCAACAGACCAAGCATCATCTCTACTTCCCTTTTTTTTTTTTTTTTTTTTTGCCAGTATTCCTAATATTTGATACTGGTCCATATGTGTCTGCTGCAGAAGCTTCCTCAGTGAGTGAGTGGTTAGGAAATCTCTTCCAGGAGCTCAGTGGTGACACAGCTCGAGAGCTGTCTCTGCTAATGTGAAGCCACAGCATCAGCCATGTAGAAGTCGTATATCTGATTTCATTAGCAAATTACTAGGTCATATAGGCTCCTAAGGAGGAGCAGACTAATGTTTTCTCTCTGTTTTAGTTCATTCTAAATTAAATCATTTGAGAATAGGAGAATGGGAAATTTTGTCTCCGTTCATCTATAAATATTCAGACTTAGGTCCATAAGCCAATATATTCTTTCTCTTGCTGACCTGATTCAGCTTATTAACATTTTATTTAAATATATACCTCATAATATTTTATTTTCTTTTAACAATAAGATTTGACTCTTACCAAATTAGAAATTTGAAAAAATCCCACTACTCTTAGAGGTGAAATGGTCATATGAAAATAGTTATCTTTGTTGAAGTAGTTATACATGGAAATAATTATATATGTTAGAGAAAAAAATGTCAAGAATGTTAGCATTGTGTTTTAGTTAAGCTTTTAGAACTACCTCTTATTGAAATACATCTTTTTATTATGAAATTAGTGTGTGCTTATAGTATAAAATTGAAACAATACAGGGGTGTGTAACTCTCCAGAGATAACTGTTTTTACAGTTCAGTACATATTTATCTGCACTTGTTTAAAAAAAAATTGCCTTTATTTTTAATTTTTTAATTTTTTAATTTTTTTACTTTTTAAAGATTTTCTGTATTTATTAGAGAGAGAGAGCACATGCACAAGCAGAGGGAGGGACAGAGGGGGAGGGAGATAAAGACTCCCTGCTGATCAGGTCCTGGGTTCAATCCCAACCTGGAGATCACCACCTGAGCTGAAGTCAGATGCTAATCCGACTGAGCCACCCAGGTGCCCGACCTTGATTTTTTAGAGTGGTTTTAGGTTCACAGCAAAATTGAGAGCAAAGGTACAGAGATTTCCCATACACCTCCTGCCCCCACACATGTGCAGCTTCCCCTACTATCACCATCCCCCACTAGAGAGGTACCTTTGTTACAACTGATGAACCTGCATTGACACATCATTGTCACCCAAAGCCTGTAGTTTATATTACAGTTTACTCTTGGTGCTGTGTTAGAGAAATGTAGAATGACATGTACCCATTACTATCACAGAGGAGTGTCACTGCCCCAGGTTCTCTGTGCTTCACCTATTCACCCCTCCCTCCCCCCAGCCCTTGGCAACCGCTGGGCTTTTCACTGTCTTATGGTTTTCCCTTTTGCAGAATGTTGTAGAGTTGGAATCACACAGTATGTAGTCTTGTCAGATTGGCTTTTTTGACTTAGATATATGCATTTAAGGTTCCTCCTTGTCTTTTCATGACTTGGTAGTTCATTTTTTATCACTGAATAATAGAACCGTTTTTATGTGTGGATGAAGGTGGTTCTTAATACTCTTTAATGAAATATTGCCAGGTTTTTTGTGTTTGTTTGTTTTTTTTTTAAAGATTTTGTCCAGGGGCGCCTGGGTGGCTCAGTCGTTAAGCATCTGCCTTCAGCTCAGGTCATGATCCCAGGGTCCTGGGATCGAGCCCCGCATCGGGCTCCTTGCCCTGCAGGAAGCCTGCTTCTCCCTCTCCCACTCCCCCTGCTTGTGTTCCCTCTCTCGCTGTGTCTCTCTCTGTCAAATAAATAAATAAAATCTTTAAAAAAAAAAAAAAGATTTTGTCCATATATTTATTGTAGACAGAGAGAGACCACGGCGGGGGGAGGGGAGGAGGGGGGCAGGGCAGGAGGAACAGAGGGAGGGGGATGAGCAGATGCAGCACTGAGCAGCACTAAGCACGGAGCCCAACTCAGGCCAGTCCCACGACCCTGAGATCATGACCTGAGCCAAAATCCAGAGTCGGCCACTCAACCTACTGAGCCACCCAGGCACCCCAATTACCAGGTTTCTGTTATAGTTGGTTCATCTCCCAAAAACTTATTTGTTTTAGACAGTTTATGGCAAATTATTATCTAGTTTTTAAATATAGTAGCAGAATAATTTCTGTGTCTATTAAACCACTGATCTAATGGCTAACATTTATATATTATTTATTAAGTGCATAGTATTTATATTCTTTATTTAATTTTCACAAAAGAGCTTTATAAGGTCAGTACTTTATCTGTGAAATGGGGATAAAGAAAGAGATTGAAGAGAGATTAAGTCATTTGCAAGAGGTCACTCAGCCATTAAGTGACAGAATCCAGACTTGAACCCCGCTCTTTGTGGCTCCAAAACCTGTTTGTCCCTTTTAAAGATTTGATTTATTTATTTGGCAGAGAGAGACACAGCGAGAGAGGGAACACAAGCAGGGGGAATGGGAGAGGGAGAAGCAGGCTTCCCGTGGAGCAGGGAGCCCGATGCGGGGCTCGATCCCAGGACCCTGGGATCATGACCTGAGCCGAAGGCAGATGCCCAACGACTGAGCCACCCAGGCGCCCCCTGTTTGTCCCTTTTAATGTAAAATGTGTACCTTGTAAAAATGAATACTGCCTGGCTGCTTCCTTCCCCACCCACCTGAGCTCAGGCAGCCCCCATGTACACACATGCTCTCTGCCTCATTCTTTCTCTTCACAGCATTTGTCTGACATGTTGTCTTTTTTTTTTTTTTTAAGATTTTATTTATTTATTTGAGACAGAGAGAATGAGAGAGAGAGAGAACACATGAGAGGGGGGAGGGTCAGAGGGAGAAGCAGGCTCCCTGCCGAGCAGGGAGCCCGATGCGGGACTCGATCCTGGGACTCCAGGATCATGACCTGAGCCGAAGGCAGTCGCTTAACCAACTGAGCCACCCAGGCGCCCTGACATGTTGTCTTTTATCTCTTTTTTCCACTACGATGTAAACTCCGTGGGATGGACACTGGCTCCTTCACCTTTGCGTCTCTGTTGCCTAGTGCTGTGCATGGTACACAGTAGGGGCTCACATGTTTGTTGTAAAGAATCTGTACCATAGGTTCTATCAGTCCATAAGATGTGCTTTTAATCACTTTTGTAGGACAGACTATTAAATTATTTTCCTTTTTAGTTAGTGATTTAAGCGAAGGAGTTTGAAGAGGGGTCCCTTGAGGAGATGCTGAGGAACCAGTTGAGTAGGAGAGGAGGCTGTTGTGGATAGCAGAGCTGGGAAGTGGTTTGAATGAGGGAGGTAGGAGACCTGCCTGTGCTGCTGTCATGCCCCCTGAAGGGTAGCTCTTCCCCAGTCCCTGGTCCAGTCTCTAACTACTGTCAGGAGAGCTTCTAAAATACAGCTCTTGTCATGTCCCTCTCGGTTGCGGACTGGCTTAAATGTTGATGCCTTGCCTTGTTCAGGGTTCCGTAGGAGGACTCTCCCCTGCCTTTCCAGGCCCATCTCCTGGTTTCCCTACATGTGTGCTCTCCCGCAGCTTCTGTGTCCCCAGTTCCTGCCTGTGCCCATGCCCTCTGCCTGCTCTCCATCTATGGAGATCACTGTCTTTCAGGGCCTTTCTTTTATGCTCCTTCTTCCTTGAAACCTAACATCCCCTTAACTGGGTGTTTCTCTCATGGAATTTTGTAATTTTCTTGTGTACATTTAATCTTCTCTTTTTTATTATACTCTTCTGAACGTGTTCTCACCCTCCTTCCCCAGTCCTCTTTGAAGGCAAGGATTATAGTGTCAACACTCCTTATATTCTCTGTGTGGTGCATTGAATATGTGAGCAGACTGTGAATAGTTTTTGAAGTAGGGAAGAACAAAGGTACACAAAAGACAGAATTAATGGCATTTAGTTTTGGCACAGGGAAGATGTGTCCTCAGTCAAGGATTATTTTGGTGGTCAGGAATCTTTTTGAAGAGAAGCTGAGTTTGGGGGCAGGGGGTGGTGGGGTGGTAGGTAAAGAATGAAATATGGTGGGTTTACTCTTCTGCAGGAGAAGACAAGAAGCCAGATGGAGAAATGACTAGATGAGCAGCAGTTGTTTTTCAGAGTTCTGAGATGAGTTCCAGGACCTGCCCTCAGGGTGTTCAACAGTATAGTGAGGGAAACGGACGTGTTAGAACAATATTAATACGTTTTGAAAATTTAGCCATAGGGAAGGGAAGGCCCTAGAAGACAATGGTTGATTCTGGAAAAGTGGTTGGGGTAAGAGCCAGTAATCTTAGCAAGATTGAGGTCCCAAGAAGGTGGGCAGAAGAGTTGGCATCATGCAGCAGGAAGCAGCCTTCGGGTCAAAACAGTTGTTCTGTCCCTCTTAAATGATCATTACAGAAGGTATCCAGAGGTATTTTAGGATGATGATGGTGAAAGGTTAGCTTTTAGTGCTTGAGCTCAGATCTTATAGGAGAAGTAGGTCGGTATTAAACAATAGTGAATTTAGTGTTTGAAACTTTCATAGCAGCTTGTTCAGTATTTCCAAGGTTTGCAGGGCTGGAGACTGAAAGTCATGGAAGGGAGCCAGGATTAATGATGAGGAGTGGGGGAGACCAAGTCATGAAATTGCTTACTCTTGGGTGTCCTGGGTTCTTTTAGACTGAGATGCCTCCTTTGGGTTTTGTTTTATGTTTAAGATTTTAAGATTTTATTTTTAAGTGATCTCTGCACCCAACATGGGGCTCGAACCCACAACCCCAAGATCAAGAGTCACACGCTCCATCAACTGAACCAGCCAGGTCTTTTTTAATTGATGGAAGTTCACAAAACATAAAAGTAACCATTTTTAATATAATACATTATTAACTATAGTAACCATGCTGTACATTAAGTTTCCAGAATTTTTTCACCTTGTAACTGTGAAGTCTGTACCCTTTGACCAAAATGAACCATTATTTTTAAATTTTTAAAATTTATTTTTGAGAAGGGGGAGATAGCAAGCGGGGGAGGGGAGGGGCAGAGGGAAAGGGAGAGAGAATCCCAAGCAGGCTCCATGCCCAACATGTGAGCCTGACATGGGGCTTGATCACACAACCCTGAGATCATGACCTGAGCTGAAACCAAGAGTTGGACACTTAACTGACTGAGCCACCCAGGCACCCCAAAATTAACCATTTTAAGGTAAACAGTTCAGCAGGTCAGTGACATGTAGTACATTCATGACGTTGTGCATGTATAACTTCTGTCTAGTTTCAAAACATTTTTATCACTCCCAAAGGAAACTCCATACCCCATAAGTAGTTAATACCCTCCCCACCATCCCCCAGCCCCTGCCTAGCAACTGCCAATCTGCTTTCTGTCTATGGATTGACCTGTTGTGATGACTTCATGTAAATGGAATCATGCAATATGTGACATTTTTTGCCTGGCTTCATTTTACTTAGCATGTTTCTGAGGTTCATCCACATTGTAGCATGTATCCGTACTTTGTTTGAATACTTGTTTTCAGTCCTTAATAGTAAGTTAATAATAAAGTATCAGTATCAGTTCAGTTAGACAAAATGTACCCCACTAATGTGAGATGTTTCCTGTTACTAGCATTTCAAGTTAGTGTGGTGCATTTGTTACAATTGATGAACCGATATTGATACCTTATTGTTGACTAAAATCCATGGCTCTTTTTGGGCTCACTCTTTGTTGTACGTTCTGTGGATTTTGATGAAGACGTAATGTCATATATCCACCATTACAGTATCATATAGAATAATTTCACTGTCTTAGAAGTTCCCTCTGACCCACCTATTCATCCCTTCCCTCCCCTTGGGCCCCTGGCAACCACTAATCTTTTTACCGTCTCTATAGTTTTGCCTTTATCAGCATGTCATGTAGTTGGAATCATATAGTCATGTAGCCTCTTCAGATCCGCTTTTCATTCAGCAGTGTGCATTTATGTTTACTCTGTCTTTTTGTGTCTTGATAGCGCATATTTTTTTTTATCACTGAGTAATATTTCATTGTATGGATGTACCACAGTTTATATTCATTTACCTTTTGAAGGAGATTTCTATTGCTTACAGTTTTTGGCAATTATAAACAAAGCTGCTGTCAACATTATTGTGCAAGTGTTTGTGTTTACAGAAATTCCAACTCATTTGGGTAAATATCTAGGAGCACAGGTGCTGGATTGTTTGATAATATTTTAGCTTTGTAAGAAACTGATCTTCCGAACTTTTTTTTTAAATTGTAGTAAAAGTTGCTATTTTAACCCATTTTTCAGTGTCTATTTCACTAGCATTGATTACTCACAGTGTTATGAAACCGTCACCACTATCTGTTTCCAAAACCTTTTCATCACCCCCAAACAGAAACTCTGTACCTGTTAAGCAATAACTAGCCATGCCTTCCTCCCCCCGGCCGCAGGCTGTGGCACCTCTAGTCTTCTTTCTGTCTCTGAATTTGCCTGTTCTAGGTATCTCATATAAGTAGAATTATACAATATTTGTCCTTTTGTGTCTGGCATATTTCGCTTAGCTTAATGTTTTCAGAGTTCATCCATGTTGTAGCAAATGTCAGAGCTTCATTCCTTTTTATGGTTGACTAATACTTCATTGTGTATATATCACATTTGATTCATCCATTCATCTGATAGACACTTGGATTGTTTTTACCTTTCGCCTATTTTGAATAATGCTGCAGTGAACATTGGCATTCAGGTGTCTGTTTTGCATCTCTGTTTTCAATTCTTTGGGGGTGTATACCTGGAATGGAGTTGCTGGGTCATATAGGTAGTAAGTCTATGTATAAACTTTTGAGGAAGTGCTAAACTGGCTTCCAAAGTGGCTGCACCATTTTACATTCACACCAGCCATGTATGAGGGTACCAGTTTCTCCACATCCTGGCAACACTTGTAATTTCCTGTCTGATTATAGTCCTGTAAGGTGGGAATCTCACTGTGGTTTTGATTTGCATTTTCCTAATAATGTTGAGCATCTTTTCATGTGCTTATTGACCATTTCAGTATCATTTTTGGAGAAATATCTGTGGAAGTCCTTTGCTTATTTTTTAATTGCGTTGTCTCTTTAGTGTTGAGTTGTAAGAATTCTTTATATATTCTAGGTACTAGACCCTTATCAGATATCAGATAGGCAATTTTCATTGGGAATTTGGAGTTCTTTTCTACTAGTATCATTTGAATAAGTTAGTTTAGACACATTGGCTTAGATATGAATAAGCCTGTGTGCAGGTTTGAACAATAGTGGAATCCCAGAAATAGAAGCAATTTTGAATGATTTTGAAATTTGATGCCTATATTTTTATTTAGTCACTGTATTTTTTTCCTGATATCTTTGAAGCCTCTGCAGCTCACAAGACCCAGGAGATCTGGAGAAACCAAGCTTTGAGAGTGGTCCCAGCATGCATAAAATACTGTAAACCACTTTATTCCTAAGACCGAGACATTCAGAGTTATGTGTTGAATCATGTCCTATTAACTGATGGTCATCTTCTAGACACAGAATCACAGGAGCTCTGCCTGTCCAGAAACTTCAGTAGAACTTTGCTTCAGAAAGGATTCATCTCATTTCATCAACACATTGGTATATGTATCACCTGCTTCTTTGCAGGTCAACTTTCCAACTTGGTAGCAGGGTTTTATACTTACCTTTCAGCCAGTTCCACTCCTACTTGATTCCCTATATGGGCGCATACTTTGTTATAGAAGATGTGTCCATCTATTTTGCCTTCTTGGAGGAGAGGGTTCATTTAGTGTTTTGGGCTTCATAGAAGGCAGAGATCCTTGGGTTTTTTACCTGATTGATTTTCATATGACTTGAGGATTCCATGAATTATATACACTTGTTTCCTGATATCTGCTAAGTGACCATAGGTATTCCCTGCTCCCGAGCAGTGACTGTTCTTTGCCCAGCTAGCTCCTGGTGGAACTCTTCCTTTGCCTAACCTTTCTTTCAAGAGTCAGCTCCTCCATGTTGTCTAAAGTAAGAGAGGAAAAGGTGCTTATTTGGGTTATTTATGGTACCATGAATAGAGTGAAGGAAGAGCTGTCCAGATTTATCATTTTTTAAAATCCTTTATTAGGTGTAGGGTTGGGGGGGCCGGAATATGAGGAGAAGATTCTTCTTTGAATTTCTCATGCCAAGGATTTTCAGTTCAGATTGTGAGGGGTACTTGATTAGCACTGTAAAAAGAATGGAAATAGCTTCTAGGCCTGGACCATTGGAGAACATTGGATCCTCCATATTGTTTCTCCTTCAGTGCCTTTTAGTTTTATTGCTTTTTAGTTTCATCCATTTTCCTTTTAAATACTTCTAGCTTTCTCTTCTTGCCTTTTCCCTTTTTCCCCCTTCTTTTTGGTAGCACATAAGGTGGAGTGTATTAGATTATTATGATTTAATAGCTCTCTTCTAGCTGCTTGACTTTGAGCTCCTCACATGCTGGGAGTGCTTTGCCTTTATATTCCCCATGTGCATCCCCTAGTACGACTGCAGTAGGAGCTTGTTTAATGAGCTGCAGCACTGTGCTTAGAGAGTGAGTCATGCCATTTTTGGAAGACATTCTAGATTTCTTGAGTCTGTGGCTGGTGTCTCTTCCCTGTTCTGGAGAATTCCCAGCATTCTTTTCCATGTTGCTTTGCCCCCATTCTTGTCTCATTCCAAGACTCCAATTATATGGATGTGTTAGACCTTCTCTTTGTGTCCTTCTTGTCACTTATCCTTTCTCCTACTTTTTGCCCTTTTCAGTTTTTCATTCTGGATAGTTAATTTTGACCTATCTTCCATTTAACCAATTCTCTCTTTGACTAATTTGTGTTTAGTTGAAATTGAGAATTCAGTGGATGGGTTTATTGTATTCAGTTTTGGTTGTTTTCAAATCTGCTGTGTTGCTTTTTATGGATTCTTGTGCCCTGCTAAATTTTTCAAGCTTGACTTTTATTTTCTCAGACAGTAAATATAGTTGTTTTATAATCTTCTCTTAATTCCATTATCTGGAGTCCCTTTGGGTCTGTGACTGTTTTTGATGGTTCTTACTCATGGTGTTTTGTCTATTCTTATGTTTGTGTGCTGGACATGGTATTTGAAACATTATTTATAGAAATAATTAGAGGCCTTAGATGTCTTTTTCCAAGGAGGATTTTTATTTGCTTTTTCCAGGTGCCTGAGGGTACTAGCAAACCAGGATCACTTTAATCCAAGTGGAGAGTTTTAGATTTTCTGGACTAACCAGGTGATTTGAAGCTGAATCCATGGGAAGGCTGACTTACTTCCATTTCAGTCTTACTCCTAGGATGCTGCCCTTTAGAGCCCCAGTCCACTGATTTGGTGGGGGGCGGCTGACAGAGTATCTCCCTCTGCAGGGCCCTGGAAGGGCCAGACCTGCCCCTGGGCCTCTTTAGTCACCTCTGGCAGATCAGCAGTTGTCCCAGTTCTTACTTCTTTGGATCACTGTTCTTTCCAGTAATCCTCACTACCCTGTTAATTTTTTGTTACTTTTTTTTTTTTTTTTTTAAAGATTTTATTTATTTATTTGAGAGAGAGAGAATGAGAGAGAACACATGAGAGGGGATAAGGTCAGAGGGCAAAGCAGACTCCCTGCCGAGCAGGGAGCCCGATGCGGGACTCGATTCAGGGACTCCAGGATCATGACCTGAGCCGAAGGCAGTCGCTTAACCAACTGAGCCACCCAGGCGCCCAATTTTTTGTTACTTTTAAGATAACAGATATGTGTATATGTTACCCAGTTTTTGTGTCACATTATTTAGTCCATCATTTTTGGATACAGAATATGAGACCTTATTTTCCTGGGCTCATGTTATCCTAACATTCACCTGGAAACAAGTGACCATAAGGTGAGAGACATGACACTATAGTCTTGTTTACATCTCAGCGTGATGCTGAGTGAGTAGAAGATGGCAAAACTGGTTGGGTAACCCATGTAATATTTGTTGGAGGGTTCAAGAAACTCTATCTAGAGCAAGCCAACTACTCGACTTTTGAATCCTAGCTCCACCACTTATTAGTCATTTGAGCTTAATCAAATAACTGTTCTGTGCCTTTGTTTTCTTGTCTAAAAATGGAAATATTAATTGTACTTACCTGTGGCTGTACTGATTAAATTAGTTAATGATGAAAACTTTTAGGATATTGCCAGTCTCACAATAATCACTAGATAAATTTTACCTATTATTATAACCATCTAGAAAATTTGACAGTATCTGATTTTTCAGAAAATGTTTATGTCGTTTTGGCTTTTATTGTCAGAATTTGGGATTGCAAGCAGTGATGCCTTCTCATCAGCCACCTGTTCTCTGTGGGCTTATTTCAGAATCACTGAAGTTGGTGTTTGCTCATTTCTTGCCAGTGGGTCAGGGAAGGAAGAGGCACTCTCTCCTGTATTTCAGAGATCAACTGCCTCCCAGTGGGTCTCCCAACAGTCAGGCCACTGTCCCTTGGTGTGGGGAGGGGTGAGGATCGGTCCTGTGGCTGTGGCTCTTGCCTATGGAGTAAGAATGTGCTCTGTTGGCATTTTGATTGTGAATTAGGAGGACTGGTGAGGATTTAACCCTGCTGTGATTTTTATGAATGGACTGTAGATCCCAGGGTGTGGGAGCTTTCTTAATTAGAGAATGACATAGGAATTAGCTGTCACAGAGTGGTTTTCTATCAGTCATAGCAGTTTTTTGGGGTTTTTTTTAGGGTTTCGTTGTATTTCATTTGTTTGATTGACTGACAGCTGGTGCCTCTCAGGTTTTTTCCTTGTTGCTTGTCTTTTGCCTGTTTCTTCATTGGTTCAGACATTTACCTGGGATAGTCAGAGGGAATGGTAAGACTAATAACGATGATTTTAATTTATGTGGTACTTAACAGTTTACACATTTATTGTGGAACATTCCTGTGAGGCAGTAAGGTGGTTAACTGCCAGTTTTGCAAATGAGTAAAGTGGGACTTGCGGGTTAAATAACTTGCCCAAGTCACAGAACAAGTGGCAAAACTAGTAAGCATTTAAATATAAGTTTCCTGATTCTAAATCTAGTATTTTTCCAATGCATCACTCAGGAGAATCTATTGAAAACAAGTTTAATAGGGAAAGCAATTGTACCTTGCTAAAATAAAGTTGTATTTTTGCTCGTTTTGCCTGCCGAAATAAAATTATATTTTCAGATGATTTTTTAAACATGTTTTTCTTGGTGTCTTTCTTCAAGACAGTTTGACTGTCAGTGAGAAAGCAGTGCTCCATGCTGTCATGGTCCTGTAAGTGGAGATTTGGTTGGATGGTTGTATACTGACTGGAGCCCAGGCTCTTGCTCTTCTCTCCAATACTGTCCATCACACGAGGCCCCAGTAGAGGAGGGTTTTATGGCTATTACTTCTCAGATCTCTTGGGAAAGAGTAAACAGTTGCTGGGAGTAGTTTCTTTTGTCTCTCAGCACCCTCCTTGTTACAATTATGCCCCTTTGGCACCCTCCTTGTTACAATTATGCCACGCTCCCCCCATCTCCCCGCTTTTTGAAATGAAATGAAAACCTGAAATACAGCCTAGAGCTAAAGCCATTTGCAAAGATCTTAGGGTACTGAAATGATCTGTCTTTTTATTTCTTAAAAATTCTCCAGCCGCAGATTAATTTGCTAATTTCTTTTTTAAAGATTTAATTAATTAATTAAAAAGATTTTATTTGGGGCGCCTGGGTGGCTCAGTTGGTTAAGCAGCTAGCTGCCTTCAGCTCAGGTCATGATCCCAGAGTCCTGGGATCGAGTCCCACATCGGGCTCCCTGCTCAGCGAGGAGCCTGCTTCTCCCTCTCCCTCTGCATGCCCCTGCTTGTGCTCGCTTTCTCTGTCAAATAAATAAATAAAATCTTTTAAAAAATAATTAAGAAAAAGATTTTATTTATTTATTTGAGATAGGGAGAGAGAGCACACGACCAGGGGGCAGAGGGAGAGGGAGAAACAAGCTCCTTGCTGAGCAGGGAGCCTGATTCGGGCCTTGATTCCAGGGATGACCTGAGCCAAAGGCAGACACTTAACTGACTGAGCCACCCAGGTCCCTCAAGATTTATTTATTTTCGAGAGTGCAAGCATGGGGGGGGGCGGGGCAGAAGGAGAGGGAGAGAGAGTCTCAAGCAGATCTGCGCTGAGCATGGAGCCTGACTTGGGGCTCTATTTCAGGACCCTGAGATCATGACCTGAGTGGAAACCAAGAGTCTGCTGCTTAACCAACTACGCCGCCGAGGCGCCCCTAATTTGCTAATTTCTTAAACCACTTCTTGGGAGAGGTAGAGGTGACTCTCTTTAGTTTGGGAGTTGCAGTTTTGAAGTTTGTAACATGTTTGAAACAGTCCTGTAACATGTTTGAAACAATCCTTGGAGCTATTTATAGGTGTGGAATTTTTGTGGGTTTTTTTGTTTGTTTTTGTGTTTTAAGTGGAAAGCTTAGTAATCTTTAGAAGTATACTTAATTTATAGATGCATTTAACAAGAACTAACACACTGTTTCTCAGGATTTTGGAATTGTGGTAAATTTGAGGCAACAGTGCAAATTGTGGAGTTTGTCAGCTCAGCTCAGCTCCTCTTGTGCTCCTCCACAGGAATTAATCATTCAGACAGTATTCCTCCCATGCCTGCCTCCCCAGCCATACGGAGAGGACCCCATAAACTGTAAAAAGGTCCGTTGGCTTTTATCTGGAGTGGACTATACACATAGAACTCAGTCCGGCCTTTTGCTTCATTTGACAGGTTGACCTATGGTGTTGGTACCTCCAGTAAAATCAAGTCTTAATGCTTTGGTTGAGTGCATTTCTCACTGCTTTGCCCAAGCAGGCCAGGGACACTGGAAATCTGTCTCATCCTGTATTTCCTTTCTAGGATTGTTGGGGTAGTACTTTTGCTTTATAATGTGTTGTTTGGACTCAACTACTATTAATAATTTCAGATGTGGTCAGTTGGTGTTAAAAGACCTTTTTGCATTTTAAACACATCTGATTATTCTCTAGCTCATACGTCTCTATGTATATGTAAGGTATCTTTTAATATTTTTGCATTTCTTTGAGCCGAACTTAAAAAGTGCTTTCTTTTGGGGCACCTGGGTGGCTCTGTCTGTTAAGCAGTTAAGCATCTGCCTTTGGCTCAGGTCATGATCCAGGCGTCCTGGGATAGAGCCTCTCCCCCCCCACCCCGCCCCCAGCAGGGAGCCCACTTCTCCCTCTCCCTCTGCCCCTCTCCCCTGCCTGTACTACTGCTCCTTCTCAAATAAATAAATAAAATCTTTAAAAAAAAAAGGTGCTTTCTTTCAAAGGTCAGAACCTTTGGAAAAAGGTACCAAGTTTTCAAAACGCTTTTGAAAACGTTTTGATTTATGTTATTTAATAGTAAGTTGTTTTTATTTATCAGAAATGGTAACTATTGTGTTCAGCCACTTTGTGGAAAATGTGTAGATCAACCTCCTTCTCCTTATGCTTCAACTGGAGGTGAAGCTCAAAGCAGGGAGTGAGGGAGGGATTATTAGAAACCTGTTCTCAGGATTGACTTCCCTCACAGATGAAAACTTTTGGTCTCCATCTGGTATCTTTGCTTTTGTCAGAAGGAGAATTTATATAGTCAGCCTAATTCACCCAGCGTTTGTATGCTTGCTGTGTGCATGGCACTAGGAGAGCCAAAGTCCCAAGCTGTGGGGGAAATAGAGGGTAAATAGCTCTCAGGTAATGCTGACCATGGTATGTGCTGTAGGGAGGAGTTAGGGGGAAAGTAGGATTTGCACTAGACTTTAAAGGTAAGTGGTATGTCCGCAAAACTAGTATTACTCAGGCAGAAGAACCAGCTAGAACAAAGGAAAGGCTGCAGAAGGTGTATGAGGGGAGCACTGGAAAGTACATAGAACATGACTAAGAACAGGAGAGGTAAAGGGCACGTTCTTTATTAGACCTGGGCTTAAATCCCAGCATTTCTTCTTCACTAATCAGCTCTGTAACTTTGTGAGAGTTAAGCTTTCTGAGCCTCATTTTCCCCATCTGCACAATGGCTAATAACTACATCAGAGACTTGTTAAAATTAAATGAGACTGTAGGAAATGCTGACTCTTGATTTCCGCTCAGGTCATGATCTCAGGGTTGTGAGATCGAGTCCTGTATCGGGCTCTGCGCTGGGCGTGGAGCCTGCTTAAGATTCCCTCTCTCCCTCTCCACCTCTGCCTCTGCCCCTCCTCCCTGCTTGCATGTGTGCACTCTCCTCTCTCTCTAAAAAAAAAAAGAGAGAGACTGTGATATTTTGCCTGGCACATAGTATAAGCCCTCAATAAAAATAGCTGCAATTGTCAAATTTCTTTGCTTTTTAAATGGTATTTCTTGTTTTAAAGTTAATGTGTTCATTAAACCACTTCCTAGAAGGTGACTGTCCCCCACAATCCTACCCCAGGGACAGCTGCTATCAAGAGTTTGGTGAATGTCTCCTTATGTTCATGTCTGTGCATCTTTTTGTTGCACACACATCCCTCAGAGTTATATTGCAGGTTTGCTTCCAGAACACCGTGATAAAGTGAGTGTCATGATAAAGTGAGTCAGACAAATTGGTTTCTCAGTGCATATGAAAGTTATGTTCACACTGTACTGTAGTCTGTTAAGTGTACAATAGCATTATGTCTAAAAAAATAAACAAGGTACACACCTTAATTTAAAAAATACTTGCTGCTAAAAAATGCTAACCATCATCTGAGCTCTCAGCCAGTCATCATCTTTTTGCTGGTGGAGGGTCTTGCCTCCATGTGGATAGCTTCTGACTGATCAGGGTGGTGGTTGTTGAAGGTTGGGGTGGCTGTGGTAATTTCTTAAAATGAGGCAGTAACGAAGTTTGCCACATTGATGGACTCTTCCTCCTCAGGTGGTTTCTCTGTGACGTGTGGTGCTGTTTGATAGCATTTTACTCACTGTATAACATGTTCACAATTGGAGTCCATCCTCTTGAACCCTGCCACAGCTTGATCAACTAAGTTTGATCAAATTCTAAATCCTTTGTTGTCATTTCAGTGGTCTTCGCAGCATCTTCACCAGTAGATTCCATCTCAAGAAACCACTTTATCTGCTCATCATTAGTTGGATTGTGAGGCTGCAGCAGTTCAGTTCTGTCTTCAGGCCCCACTTCTGATTGTATTTCTCTTGCTGTTTCCACCGCATCTGCAGTGATTTCTCCACTGAGGTCTTGAACCACTCAGTCATCCATGATCATGGGTTGGAATCAGCTTCTTCCAAAGTCCTGTTCATGTTGCTATTTTGACCTCTTCCTATGAATCATGAATGTTCTTAATGGCATCTAGAATAGTGAATTCTTTCCAGAAGGTTTTCCATTTATTTTGCCTAGATCCATCAAAGGAATTACTGTCTATGGCAGCTATAGCCTTATGATTCATGTTTGTTAAATAATAAGACTTGAAAGTTGAAATTACTCTTGATCCATGAATGCGGCATGGATGCTGTCTTAGTAGATTTGTAAAAAACGTTAGTCTCGTCGCACGTCTCCATCAGAGCTCTTGGGTGACCAAAGGTACACTGTCAATGAGCGGTGATATTTTGAATGGAATCCTTTTTTTCTGAGCCGTAGTTCTCAACAGTGAGCTTAAGATTTTCAGCAAACCATGTTGTAAACATAAATGTGACATCCAGGCTTTTTTTTGTTCCATTTATAGAGCACAGGCAGAGTAGACTTAGCATAATTCTTTTTTTTTTTTTAAAGATTGTATTTATTTATTTGACAGAGATAGCGAGAGAGGGAACACAAGCAGGGAGAGTGTGAGAGGGAGAAGCAGGCTTCCTGCCGATCAGGGAGCCCGATGTGGGGCTTGATCCCAGGACCCTGGGATCATAACCTGAGCCGAAGACAGATGCTTAACGGCTTTGCCACCCAGGCGCCCCAGATTTAGCATAATTCTTAAGCGTTCTTGGATTTTCAGAATGGGGAATGAGCCCGGCTTCAACTTAAAGCCACCAGCTGCATTAGCTCCTAACAAGAGTCAGCCTGGCCTATGAAACTTTGAAGCCAGGCATTGACTTCTCCTCTCTAGCTATGGCAGTCCTAGATGGCATCTTCTTCCAACATAAGGCTGTTTGGTCTATATTGAAAACCTGTTGTTTAGTGTAGCCACCTTCATTATCTTAGCTTCATCTTCTGGAGAACTTTCTGAAGCTTCTGCATCCCCACTTGCTGCTTCACCTTGCACTTTGATGTTACAGAGACAGCTTCTTTCCCTAAATCTCACGAATCCACCTCTGCTAGCTTCAGACTTCTGCGGCTCCCTCACCTCTCTCAGCCTTCACAGAATGAGAGTTTTGCTCTAGATTAGGCTTTGGCTTAAGGGAATGTTGTGGGTGGTTTGATCGTCTATACAGACTGCTAAAACCTTTCCCATATCAGCAGTAAGGCTGTTTCACCTTCTTATCATTCATGTGTTCACTGGAGTAGCACTTTTAATTTCCTTCAAGAACGTTTCCTTTGCATGCACAACTTGGCTGTTTGGCACAAGAGGCCTAGCTTTTCGGGCTGTCTTGGCTCTTGACATGCCTTCCTCACTAAGCTTAATCATTTCTAGCTTTTGATTTAAAGTGAGAGACGTGTGACTCTTCCTTTCACTTTAACACTTAAGGCCATTGTAGGGTTATTAATTGGCCTAATTTCAATATTGTTATGTTTCAGGGAATAGGGAGGCCTGAGGAGAGGAAGAGAGGGGCGAGAGAAAGGAGGAGGAGTAGCTGGTTGGTGGAGCAGTCAGAACACACACATTTATTGATTAAGTTTTAGTTTGCTGTCCTATGTGGCCGTGGTTTGTGGCTCCCCAAAACAATTCCAGTAGTAACATCAAAGATCAGTGGTCATACATCACCATAACAAATATAAAAATGATGGAAAAGTTTGAAATATTGTGAGAATTGCTGAAAATGTGACACAGAGACACAAAGTGTCAAATGCTGTTGAAAAAATGGCCACTTTGACACTGGCTTCCCACAAACCTTCAGTTTAAGTTTTCTTTTTTGAATAAAAAAGAAAAAATGAAAATTCAGTATCTGGGAAGTGTAATGAAATGAGGTGTACCTGTATTTGTTTTGATTGCCACTGTTCCAGCTTTAGGGTGTTCGGGGTTTGGGAGGCAGGGAAAGGAAGGGCTGTATGGCATGCCTGGAGGACAGGACCTGGCTGTATGTGTGTTTACTCATGATTAAGAGCCAGTGACGGTTTGAGAGGTCGAAATGACTTGATCGGACCTGTTTCAGTAACAGTGCTGAAATGTAAGTTGGATGGAAGTCTTGTAGTGTGGGGAAGCAAGTATTTGTTTGGCTATTAGAGTGCCTTGTCGATGTCAGACACATTTTTTACATGCCTTCAACATGCGTGTCCTAGTTGCAGAAATGAGGGACTCACATGAGGGAGGGAAGTAAGGACAAGGCAGGAACCAGGCACCAGAGATGGTGTGTGGACAAAAACGCTGTAGCTCTTCAGGAAGGGCAAGATCACAGATTGGAGCATTTCTCGAAGGCTTCCGTGAAGAGGTCAGATGCAAACCAGGTCTAGAAGAATGACTCAGATTTAGGAAACGTTTTTGGGAGGAGCAAAGCACAAGTCAAGAGATAGGAGTACAGGTATTGAGTGCACAGTCTGGTCGGAGTGGTGGATGTGGGCTGACCAGTAGTGAGCAGTATGGTTGGAAAGGAAAACTGCACTGGCCTCGCTGGTCCTGGTACCCGCTCTGCCTCGTGGCCCTGATCTCACCGTCCTGCAGTTGTCTTCCTTCTCTCCCACAGTTTTAGTCGTCCCTGTACTCCCAGGCCTGGTAAAGAGCCCGGCACATATTAGATACTAAAGAAGAATCGAACAGCTGGGTATTTGCACTTTGTGGAAATTATAGACTGGATAGCCTGCTGTCCCCTCAAACTCAGGGTCTAAAATAAAATCCTAAATCTTTCTCTCTACTCTCCCTTTCGTTCTGTTCTCAGCCAGCAGGCCTTCAAGAGGTCACCTTCCCCTGTGGTCCCACAGCACTGTGTGTTTACCTCCCCATCCCATAATTACTTCTGTACATCTGTTTGGGATCACCCTGCATGACCCTCCCCAGCCCACCCCCGTGCAGCATGTCACACTCATTCAGCTCCAGGGACCCCACATTGACTTTCTCTCGCCTCCACTAGCTGCTTTTTCCCTTAACTCTCCTTCTTTAGCTGCTTTTCCTCTTTCGCAACCTCTAAATGCTGGAGTGATTCAGAGATTGATCCTATATGGAATACCTGGACCGGTGTTTGGCTTAAACCTTTTTTTTGACCAAACCAAATGCCAGCCTGGTATACACACCCTGCACTCGCTAGTGCACATAGACATGCACCGCTGAAACAAGAGTTTCACAAAACAGTTCTTCATCTTACTCTGGGCCACGGACTCTGTTATTTTCCATTCTGTTCTATTTCATTTTTTTTTTTTTTTTTTTTTAAGTGCTGTTCATGACCCACTAAATTGATTTCACAACCTTCAGTTTGAAAAACTGCTCTGCATGATCTCATCCACTCCTTTGGCTTTAAATACTATCTTTGTGCTGATGACCTTACCATTAATATCCCCATCCCCACCTTTCCCTGAGCTCCAGACACGCCAGCTGTGTACCTGACCTCTCCCCTTGGACGGATGTCCACTAGGGATCTCAAAATTAACCTGTCCAGCAGAGCACGCTTGCTTCCCTTCTGCCTGTCCCACTCCCCGCCTCATCCTGCTCCGTGCACAGGGCTGGCTTCCCAGTGTCTCTGCCAAGGACAGTGCTGGAGTACAGGCTCCGGAGCCCACCGCCTGGGCTCAGACCCAGGCTGCTGTCTGACACGCGTGGAGGCCTTGGGCAGTTCCTAAAGCTCTCTCTGCCTCATGGTCTTCATTTTAATAAAGCGGGGTCGTTGGCTGTACCTGCTGGTGGGACACTTGTGAAGACTGGATTTTCACCTGTGGAGGGTGTAGAGCGTGGCTGGCACGTGGCTGGTGCTCCGCTGGTGTTGGCTGCTGCTGTTTGTCATCATTGTCGTGTCCCTCACGTCCCTTTCGGACCCATTAGCAATTTCCTTTGGCTCCAACTTCAAACTGTGTCCTTTACTTGACCACATATCATCACCTCCATCCACACCACAGTCAGCTATGTGGCCAACATCCCTTACCCAGATGACTAAAATAGCCTCTTAACTAACTCCCTGCTTCTGCCCTTGCCCCTCCCGAAGTCTGTTTTCCACAGAACAGTCAGAGTGACCATTCGAGAATTGAAACCAAAGTATGTCGCTCTCTAGCTCAAAACCCCTCCAGAGCCTTCTAATAAAATCCAGAATTCTTACATGGCTTACGGGGCCCTTCGTCAGTACTTTTTGAACTGTAGTGGGCACATGCCTCACTGGGGAGCTTGTTACGTGCAGATTCTGATTGTCTAGGCCCTTAGGGCCTGAGCCTCTGCATCTCTGGCTAGCCCCATGGTAGCCCAATGGTAGCAAGGCCTTGTGCTCGGGCCCCTTTCTCTGGCTGCTTCTCCCTCTGCTCTCTGTGCACTTGGCTTTTGCCACTTGGTTATTCTTTTCCCCAGCTCATTCCTGCCTCTGGCCTTGCGCTCACCTTTCCACGGGTCTTTGCGTGATCTCTCCCTGAGCTCATTCAAGTCTCTGCCCACACTTCCCATCCTTTCCCTTACATCCTTCTCTCTGTCCCCTCGGCCTCCCTTATTTCGCTCTCCGCTTCTCCTAGTCCCTGGCTTGCCTGTGTCTGTTCCGTTGTTTTGTCTCTGTTTGAATGCTGTTTTCATGGAGGGTTGCTTTGTGAGTCTTCTTTAAAGCTGTATCCCCAGAACCTAGAAACGGTGCCCGGAGTGTAGTAGTTGGTCAAATGTGTATCGAATGATGAATATTCGTATGTGTAAATGTTTCCCTGTTAGACATGGGCTCTTTGAGAGCAGGGACCGTCCTTACGCTTTTTTCTTTTTCTCCTTATTAGGTGTTTACCTTGAATCCTCACTCTGGTCCTCTCCTACTCTTCTTCACCCTCAGAGCTTCAGTCTTCAGTGTTAAATAATACATGACTATAGTCTTCTTTTTTTTTTAAGTCCCTCCCTTAGTTAATGTTTTGGTATGTATCCTTTCCAGCTGTTTTCTGCACTTACTGTTTTGAAATTTATCAGTAACGAGAAAAGATGGAGCTTGCTTCGGTATCAGGAGAACTCTAGGCAGAATAATGCAGTGAATCGTTCACCTTACCGAGGGCAAACTCCTGGGCCATTTCTTTTCTACACTCGAGGAAACTGAGGCTTAAAGAAGTGAGTGATTTGCTCAAGCTCTCACTAGCAGTGAGCTACAAAGCCCAGTTCTGAGTCTGATCTGTCTCGGTTCAGAGTCCATGCTGCCAGGAAAAGGCAGCTCCTGGGGAATGGACATGTGACCTGGTCTTCACAGAAGAGTCTGGGGTAGTCAGGTAGTAGAAGTGGGCAGGGTACTAGCATTCCACACATGGGTCACAGCTTGGGCAAGGATCTGGAGGTCTGAAGCACCCGTGGCGAAATGGAGAGAAGTCCAGTGGCACTGGAGTAGCGTGCGAAGGGAGGTCATGAGAGGTGAAGCTGGAAGTTCTGTTGGTGTCAGAAACACTGAAGGATCTTGAGGGATCGTGAACTCTGTGGTACATTTTCAAACTGGTTAGGTGGGGAACCAGAATTTTGTTTATTTGCAAAATATGTCAAACATAGAAGAACACCCAGACTAATGGTGCTTGTGTACCCATTACCCAGATTTAACATACTCCTGAGTACCTTCCTCCCTCCACTTCAACCCATGCTCCCAAACACCATGCCTTTTTCATGTCTATTGTTTCTAAAATTTATCGATATTCACACACACAGGTGCAGGAGCTAATTTGGAAAAAGTCCATGGTTAGTCTAATATAGTAAAAGAAAAAAGAGCTTGGTTCTACAAAATCTCAAGTTACCCCCTCAGGCTGGTTTGACATGTCTCCTTTAGGCTGAAAGCATGTCCCAGCTTTCTGGCACACTCAGGTATTTTAGGCGTACACCTCATATTTTGCCTGCCCCTTGGAATAATAGCCATTTTTCCAAGAAGCCCTGATTCCATTTAGTGAAGAATGACATTTAGAAACCCAAAACTGAATGTCAGCTTGGTTCCCTAGGATTATTAGTGTTTTCTTCCAAAAACAACCATGCCTCTGGGGGGCGGGGGGCAGAGATTGATTTAGCTTTTTTATTCACCTGGGGTTTGTTTTTATGAATATTGTGAGATGAGGTCTAACAATTCTTTTTCTCCCAAAAAGGTAGCATGTTATCCCAACAGCCTTTATTTTAATTATAATTTAGAAAAAGTTATGATGCACGGTAGGGCAAATATCTCCTGACTTCTCACAGTTTTCCACATTTTCTTGACTATCTTTGCACATTTTCCTTTTACGGACTATAGAATTTATTTATCAAAACCTGTTGGGGCATTGCTGTGCAGGGGCAGGGGCAAGTCCCATTACTGAGGAGGGGGCAGTGCAGGGGTGTGAAGGATGAGGCTGCAGAGCTTGGGAGATTGGTTACATTGAGCAAAAACGCAAATTGATTAAGCAGGTATGTCAGTGTATCTTGAGAATAATGGGAGCCAAGTTTCTTACTGTCTGAGGAGGGAGTTACAAACATGAAAAGGTGGAAGGTTAGAAAGAACTCTGAGGGTGTTGCATTGGAATTGGAGTTCTCAAGATGAATTCCTGGTTCTTTAACGTATAAACTGTAGATATAGAAGTAGATGTAGGTGTGGGTGTTCATGTACATAGTACGTACATAATATTTTCTAGCTAGAAGCAATGACATCCCAGCAGCAGTGAACAATACTGTCACCCAGATCTTTGTTTCTAAATATTCTCCTCCTCTAAAAGGAATCTGGTGTCCTTGGAGAAATGGCTAGTTGCAGGGGTTGGACAGGGAAAACACAAGATGAACCTGAGACATCTTGTACCAGGAAGTAAGGGAATGCTCAAAGAATGGAATGAGTCCAAAGGGAACAGGGGCCAGTCTGAGGAGGTTTTCACTGGTCAGATCTGGGACAATTTGAGCATCAAATGAATGAAAGAATAAATGGGTGAGGAGGGAAATGCCCATTAATGATGAATAAAGAATCACCATTTGGCAACCATCATAGGGGTGGGTTGATTCACATAGGAGTCATCAAGGGTGGGTGTTTGACAAAGAACAAAATGCTGGCATAATCTCAGGATTTCTTCCACAATATACTTATGGGTTACAAAGAGTAAAATAGTGGCAGAGATGGGCTCTGACCAGGTGACTGGTTGGCTCGCCTGGTGTCTCTCCCGCTGGGATGCACTAGAAAGAGCACAGCCCCGTATTGCTGCTGAGAACATGAGAGCTGGGTGTAGACATACTGGTTGAGGACCGTCCTATGGAGTGCAAGGGACGTGGAAGTCAGGAAAACACTGAGGAACCATTCCAGGTCAACAGGACATAACTGAGACATGACAACTTGTGTTCCTGGATGGGATCCTGGATCAGAAAGAAAAAAGAAATATTGTTTGGACAGTTTACCAGATTTGAATGGAATCTGTACATTAGATTGGTGGTGTTGATTTCCTGATACGGAGAGTTGTGTGCTGGTTGCATACAAGAGTGTCCTCGTTTTTGAAAATATGCATACTCAAATATTTAGGGTTGATAGGGCTTTATGTCTTCAGCCTGCTCTCAGAGAGGTCAGGAAAAAGCTGATGGGTGTGGGTGGGTTGGGGGGGATATATAGGTAATGAGTATGCGTAGGTAGTAGAGCAAATGATAGAAAACATCAGTTGGGGAATCTTGTCGAAGGGAGTGTGTGAGCACTGTACTATTCTTGTACTTTTCTGTACATTTGAAATTATTTCAAAATTGTTTTTTAATATACTATTGAGATTTTGACTGGAACTCTTAGTTTTATGAACTGATCTGGAGACTTGACCTCTATAAAATGGGTCTTTTTTGTTTAGATACATTGTGTGTTCTGGTTTGTTTGTCTATTTAATTTTGTTTCCAGCTCTCCTTTTGGGTCCTTCAGGAAAGCTTGTAATTTTCATCATCTAGCTTTTGCCCATTTCTCCTTTGGGTTAGCCCACTGGTATCTTTTTAATTTTGTTGCTATTATAAAATGAAACACTTTTTGCCTCTGAGTAGCAACACTAATTGCTTTCTGTGACCCTTTTGTCTGGGAAGATTTAGAAATTATGTACTCATACAATCTTTAAATGGGGGGAGGTGGATTTAGTAACATCTTTAAAAGCCCTCAGGCTCAACAGTTAGGAGAAATCCACAGGGAACCCCAGCTAGCCCCTCACCCTGCTCCTGCCCCCTTTCCAAGAACTGTTGGCCATCGTGCCCACAGATGTGGTCATCTAAATTGATCTTGGGATACTGATACCCCTATGAAGAAGACAGGTAGCCATCAAGTGGGGAAGGGACGCAGCCTCTTTTGGCCTTGCCAGGAGCAAATTGATGGCATTTCTGTACAGTTACAGAAGCATACAGTTGATAGGATGCTACAACCTCGTGGCTGTTTGAGATTGTGTCTAAAAATAGGCCTGCCCACTGTGGAGTGGAATTTAGCTGTTTTTAGGCCTGGTTCTGAAAAATAGCTCAGAGCTGGTTATTTTTGCATGTACACTTGCTTGGGCACCACAGCGTCTGAGGTGCATGCGTGGTGTTGGTGCCAGGTTTCCTGGAGCAGAGATTCTGCCCGGCAAGTGCCTCTCTCTCCAACCTGCTGTGGACTTGTGGGCTCTCCTGTGCCTTCCCCCCCATGGCCAGGGTAGGGCTTTGCTGTCGGTAAGAACAGATAGAGCAAAGATATTTTTTGAAATAATTTGAGGGGTAAATTTTTTAAATGAGGTTAATTAAATTTTAAAGTGATTATTTTCTAAAAAAACATTCATGTAAGTAGAAATGAAAAGGAAGAAAATGCAAACCACAGTTCTGCTGCCCTGAATAGTCACAAGGTTTTAATGTTCATACTCTTCTCTTTGGCTGTGGACCAAATGAATGTCTGATTTCTAGAGCACTGTAACCATAATACAGGTACCCGTTTACAGGCATACCTTGTTTTATTGCACTTCATTTTATTGCACTTTGCAGATACTGTGGGGTTTTTTTGTTTGTTCGTTTGTTTTTACAAACTGAAGGTTTGTGGCAACCCTGCACCAGGCGAGTTAATCGGTGCCATTTTTCCAACGGTGTCTGCTTCATGGGGTGTCTCAGTGTCACATCTTGGTAATTCCTGCAGTATTTCATACATTTTCATTATTATTATTACATTTGTAATGGTGATCTGTGATCAAGATTATGACTTGCTGAAAGTTCAGAGGATAGTTAGCATTTTTTAACAAAGTATTTTTTATTAAGGTACATACATTGTTTAATTTTTATTTTTTAAAGATTTATTTATTTGAGAGCGGACAAGAGCCCCGAGGCAGGGGCAGAGGGAGAGGGAGAGGGAAAAGGAGAGAAGCACACTCCACACTGAGCACGGAGCCCAACACGGGGCTCGATCTCACAACCCTGAGATCATGACCTTAGCCGAAACGAAGAGTCGGATGCTTAACCGACTGCACCACCTAAGTGCTCCTAGGCATTGGTTTTTTTTTTTTTAGACATAATGCTATTGCACACTTCAGACTACAGTATAGTATAAACATCACTTTTACACACGCTGGGAAAAACATTCGCTTGACTTGCTTTATCGGAATCAAAACTGCAATATTTCCGAGGTATGCTCTTCTTCATTGGACTGTAGACATAACAAGCATTTCCCATGGTGCTAGCATCTGCGCAGTTATTTTTAATTAGTATGTACTATTTTGTTAAGTGGATTTACCGTACTTTGCTTAGTAATTTTCAAATGATAAAGAATTAGGTTGTTGCCAGAATTTAGGTTGCGCAAAGGAGTGTGGCTATGGGTGGGCCGTCTCAGCCAGCCTCAGTGACTGCAGGGTGGGAGCCCGGAGAGCAGGGTTTTTCTCTTCACTCTCCCTCTGCCTCTTTTCTTCTTATAGACATCACTGGAGTTAATAGGTTGGTACTTTGATTTTTGTTTGTTTTGAGATTTCCCAAGGATAAAAATCTCGTAGTTAGAATTACTAGGTCAAAAATACTAATATTTTTATTACCAAATTGCTTTTTTAAAAAGTTGTAGTAACTTATACTGCTTTTGTTATTGTTTGTACCAACTTCATCCTAACCTCACCAGATGGGGTATCATCTCTTAATTTTTTTTTGGAAAAATTAATAGCAATAAACTTGTGCGTCTAGTTTTTGCTGGCCTTAATTTGATCACGGTTGAAGGTAGATTTTTTTTTATCTTACATGATTAATATAATACAGGTTTGGACCCTCAGGGAGCAAACTTTTTTGATCTGTAGCACTCTGGTGGATTTCTTTTCCTCTGGATAACTAACAGACTTGCAAATTCTGAGTTGGTTCCTTAAGCTGCTTTCTGGGCTTCTCAGCCAGGGAGCCAGTCAGCAAGTCCTGTCAACACCTCATCTTATTCTAAAGGCCTAATTGTACTGAGATCTGTCAGTTACTGAGAAAAATCTAGACTCTGCAACTCTGCAAACAGGATATAGAATTTGAAATATCAAGTCACTGGGCAAGTCTTTGTGCCTAATTGATGTACTTAGGAAGATCCCACGTTTGCACATACCTAAAATAAATAACATGGATATATCCAGGTATAAACAGTGAGCTCAATTCTAGCAAATTTCAAGATTTCTTTTTAAAATGCTTCCCAATTTCTGAGTGTCTTGCTGCTGGTTCAGGACAGGCTTCTACCAGAAGTACAGACAGGGTTTTGGGGGGTAGGCATTCCATATCTCACCTCTCCATTTACTATGAATGTTTTGCTTGTTGTCATCTCTGAGCCTCAGTTTACAGAAAGGAACAGTAATGCTTTCTAGCACATGGCGAGGATGAACTACATTAACATGTATGTAAAGTGCCTGGCACAGTGGCTTGTATTAGACATGCAGTAAACAGGAGAGAGCTGTGGGTATTATAAATCAGATTCACTAGTGTTTGTCAGGATTTTTTAAAACCTGGATTTGGGTGCTCCTTGCTGAATTTGTGGTGCAGTAAAAGAAAGAATATGAGCTTTAGAATTGAGTTGTAGTGTATCAGCTCCAGTTTATCCTAGAAGAGTGACTTTCGGCAAATTATGTAATTTATCTGTTTTTTGTTTCCTCATCTCTGATAAGTTGAAATATACGTAAAACCACACAGTGCGTGACACGTAGAATAAATGGTAGCTGTTATTACATCAACAGCACATGCCTTGGTCGTGATTAAAGGCAAATGTACTTTACTACGTTTGTTTTCACTGAGCAGAGAAAAGCCAGTGAATTCTTTGTTTTTAAGGAAGAGTTGTAGAGAAGATCACATTTCTAGAGCTCTTAAGGTTCTGAGAGCCATGTGACTGACAAAGTGGGAAGGAATTTTTGGACCTAGGGATGCTTCGGAGAAGGCTTTGTGGTGAGAACGGGAGGTGGCCTGGAGGGAACTGAGCAGTTTGTTTGAGCCGGTGGAAAGGAGCAGAAATTGGGTTGGGAAGATGCCAGAGGGCTTCAGGGCATTTGGGGAGGGGAACACTGTCAAGACTTGGGCGAAGAAAAACTGTTCCAGGTGACTGGTGCTGGGAAAGAGAGCTTGTGGAGCTGTTATTCTCCCCAAGAAAGATGAAAGCTGCAGTGATAAGGCTGGAGAGGTAAAGGGCAAATGCAGGAAGTGGAGAAATAGCAGGATTAGGTGACATCTTAAAGATAAAGGATTACAGGAGGAGATGAGTTTGGGGTTATTCTAAAGCTTCTTGCTCAGGACAGCGGAGAGCTGATTGTGGTTTTCCTGGAGGCTGGGAAGTTGGGTCAGTTGAGGAAAGAACATTTTTGTCACTGAAAATGAGTTGGTGACGGCCTAAGAATAAGTATATTTTGTCATCTTTATAGAAATTATTCTAGCCACAAGTGACTGTTCTGTCTCCCGACTACTACCTAAAGAGGGCCAGAGGCCTTGTCTTCTGGCCCCGCATGGGCACTAGAACCACAGCCATGTGGTTGGTAAGTGCCACAGACCCCACCCCATCCCGTCCCTGGCGGCCAGAGCCCAGCACCTCTTTTCTGTTTTCAGTATCCCACCCGATTTTGAACCCTGGACATTTTTTATTTGCAGCTTGGCTGTGCATTTTTTCTGACATTTCTAGGTGTTTTGTTTTTTAGTCCCTCTGGTATGCCATATTGCATGAAATAGAAGTCTCTCACTCCCCAAGTGATAATATCCTACTCTGAAATCCTAGGAATAAGAGAAGAACTATATTAGTCAGGGTCCTGTAGGAAACAGATGGCACACTCACACTGGGTAATTTGAGGAGCATTTAATTGGATCATTCAGGAGGAAAGCTTTCTGTTCCAGGTATGAAGGGTTTTGATAGAGGAATTAAGGGTTTATCCCACTGTTGGAAGAACAGGGTGGAGAAGGTCAGGGAAGCTGTGCCCGACCATCTCGGGCTGCGGTACCACGGGGAGTGGTTCTCAGGAGCTCCCGGGGAAGCTGCCAGGCATCTGCGTCTGCTGGCACAGCCACCTCCGGGGCTACCAGGCTCTCCTTTTTCTTCTCATTTCCAAATCTCTCTTGTGCTTCTCTTTGCATCCATGCTGGAAAGGGAGTTATGGAAAGTAGCTCCCAGCTTCTGCTCTGCAGAGGAGGACTTAGAAGGAGGGTCATCATGACACCAAGCTAACCGCAGTGCAGAATTGGGACTGTTTACAAAGGGTGAGCAGGGGTGGGGGCACCAGTGGAGAAAGTAGAGTCTCCTGCGCCAGCAGCAGCAGTTGCTACTCCCCCAGGCCTGAAAGGCAAGAGGAGGAAGCAGTTCCTGAGGCCTGGAGAAAGTGGCTGTTAGGTTTGCCCAAAGGGAGCGCGGCCATTGGCGGACCATCTCCGCCAGCCTCAGTGACTGCAGGGTTGGAGCTCAGACAGCAAATCCTTCCTCCCCACTCTTCCTGCCTCTTCCCAGCCAGACCGGGCCAGAAGCCAGGGGCACTGGAGCCTCTTAGGGTCCCTACTGTGCCCCCTCCCGGGACATAGAGCAGGGTGGAGATGGGTGAGCAGGGAGGCTGGAGGACAAACAGAATAATCCACCAGGCAGAGGCCATAACTAGAAGTGTAGGGCATGTTTTTATCTTGAGAAGTGAAGCGTTTTTTCAAGGCAAGGAAGAAGGAGCAGAAAAACAGTGGTTAAGAAAGAGGAAACAGGTGCTTAAAAAGATCTTGGAGGAACCTGTGTTGAGGACAGTTTGGAGAACTTGTAGAGAAGAGTGGACTGGGGAGTGGGATGGTGTTGGGCATGTGAAGGAAGGAGGACAACGAGAACCACTGTTGTCTTCTGTAAGATGGCGAGGTCGTGGGCCCTGTGATGGGATGGAGAGCAGGCCACAGGCAGAAGCTATGGTTGCCGCGAGATCGGTGTGTGAACTCTAGGCTGTGAACACAAAGGCAGTAAGTTTGGGACCTTGCTAGTCAACTCCACAGCCCTCTGAAACGATTCAGAAAGCTAGGAAAACAGGAGAAAATCAAAAGGGGAAGTGAGGGAAAGGGAGAGTTTGGGAGGGAGGTGCATTGGCAAACCTCTTTTCAGAGCGCATATACAAATTCCTCATGGGTGACTTCCTTTGGGGTGTCAAATTTTCTTTAACCACGTCTGTATTCCTTCAAACAAGGAAATTCAGGCATTTGTCATTACTAATAACGATGCTAATTATGTTTGCTTTTTTAAAATGATAGGATAGTATTGGAATGATCTCTGTTAGTAGCTTATTTTATAATGCTGATACTAAATTACAAATACTCTGGGCTGACATTTTCAATTACTTGTATACTTAGTTTTCCTAATTGCTTTGCTTGGAACTCCTAAAACAGACGGACTTGTATTCACTTTCTCGTGACCAGATCCTTCATGTATACTAAGAATATTTAGTGTGACCTGTACCCTGCGGGAGGTATTTGGCTGGGAATTTTTTCTTTTTCGTCTGGTCCGTAAACCAGAACTATGACAATAGGGAGAAAGGGCATTCTACAGGACAGGGAATCTCCAGAGAAGGGCTGGGAACAGACCTCTGAGGAATCGTGCCCAAATCTCTGCCCCTGTGGAGATAGGGTTTTCTCAGGGACCAGGCAGCATGCGGTGGGACTGGCTGGTGTTAAACTGGTCTTTAGCTCTTAGAAGTTCCTGCTAAGGAAAAATTTGGAGCAAGTGACAACATTGTTTATACACACAGTTTCAGAAACCTGATTTTATTTCCGAAAGGATTGATTAAACAACATGTAAAATATTTATTTGTGGAGAGGTTATCTCTTGGAAAGGTTTTCGTTAAACTTCCAGATTTAGTCTTTTTGTCCGCTGTAACCCATCTCAGCTGCCTTCTATCGTGCAGAGAAGGCCACTGGCCCTGAGAGCCAAGAGAGAGGCGCACCGCAGACAGGAGACACCTGTGCTGACACAAGGTTTTCGGCAGTGTGGGTATAATGGGGGAGGTCCTGGTGAGACGGGGGCAGAGAAGGGACATGCTGACAAGTATTGCTGGTGGCCGCCCACTTTTCCGGCTGACCTCTGGCAGGACAGGTGGCAACTGTCGCTGACTGCATCCTGGGTCCTCCGGGTAGTGCAGCACTAGGAACGTGGCCTGAGGGAGCCTGCTGCTCAGGAGCCTTGGGAGCTCTGTGCTTCGGTCTCATCATCTGTAAAACGAGGATGTCCGTGCTGTGAGGGCTAGTGACAGTGCGTGTGAAGGGTGGCTACTGTCCCCGGCTCTGCAGTAAGCTGTCGTCTGTTGCCCGGCAGATTCACTGGAACACAGAAAAGAGCAGTCTGTTGCAGAGGCATTTTGAAGATGATGAGAAGCGGTTTCCTTTAGATTCTGAGATTATTTGTACTTGAATGTTTAAAGATGACTTTGGGTCATGTGATTATATAATCAAACTTAATATCAAAGTAGTAGGCTCTCATCTAGCTATTTTAGACTTAAGATATTTCAGGAAGAAGTGGGGCAGCTTTCTGAGTTTGGAGTTACTGACCATCTTCAGCCATGACCCACGTTTACTCTCCAAAGCCTCTTTAGGGCTCTCATGTAGACTCAAGTTGGGTTTTTTCCCTTGGAACTGGGCCCGGAGGATTTTTCAGGCAGGGTGTTAGCATCCCCCAGCTCTGCTTTTAGATCGATCATGTTCTATTTTCTCTTCCTGCAACTCTCTCATCTCCCCGCCACAGCACCACCTCTGAGTAGGTACGTTCTAGCCTAGTTCTCTAAAGCCTAGTTCTTATACCATTTGCTGGTTCACAGAATGCCTGCCGTGTGCTCTTTACCATTTAATGACGTGAGGATTACAGCAAGGCACAAAGTCTCTGGCCTTTAGGAAGCTGGCATTCTAGTGGGGGGGAGAGACAGATAGTACACAAGTAGTGTATCTGTGTCTGTTGGGGAAAAGCCCAGCCTCAGGTGTGGAGTTAGCTGTTTTGAATAGGATGGCCAGAGGAGGCCTTACCAGTCGGTTGACATTTGCCCAGAGACTGGAAGGAAGTAAGAGGGGCAAGCCATGCTGCTACAAGAGAAGCACATCGCAGGCTAGAGCCAAATGCCTCTGTAGAAATGCCTCTGGTGGTCGCGGGAGCAGGACACAGCAGGACTAGAGCAGTGGGCGGCGGGAGAGGAGGTCAGGGAGGTAATGGGGTGGAGATAGGGACCCCCAGAGCAGCTTCACTTGAATGAGATGGGGAGCTCCCACTGGGCTGGGGGATAAGGAATGCAACTTACCTTTTAAAAGGATCACTGACTTTCCTGCCAGGAACTTTACTGTCTACTAGTTCCTGAGCAGGAACTAAGAAACTAGCTTAGTAAGCCGTTGTAGGAAAACTTTGTCCTAACTTACCCTAACCCATAGGTATTCCGCAACTTTTTGGGGGGGGGGCGTGAGGGGGAAAGAGAATCTTAAGCAGGCTCCATGCCCAGCTCGGAGCCCAATGTGGGGCTCGATCTCATAACCCTGAGATTATGACCTGAGCCGAAACCAAGAGTTGGACACTTAACTGACTGAGCCACACAGGCACCTCTCGCAACTTTGATTTGAAAGACTTTTGGAGCAGTTTGGCCTTGTCTTACTCAGCTGACTCAGAGAAGGAGATAGGCCCAGGCAAAAGGCAATTATCTAAGAGGAGTGGTACATTACATGCTAATTACATGAGTGAAGGTAATGCAAGGTGTTGACCCAATCAGATGACTTTGGGAAGAGTCTAGGTCCGAGCTTGATGAATTTTTATTTTCCTCTATATCTTGTACTGTCCTCCAAAGTGACCGTTTCAATTCCCTCTTTCACAGTAATGGCCAGTAATAACTCTGTGAATATTAGGTTGGGAAATAAAACATGACGTGGGTGTTAGAGGTGCTGGAACTTCTTGCAGACCTCCAGAAAGAATCTGGAAGAATGGTCACTGCTGCTTTGGCTTATGCTGCCGAGTCTTTTGTCCCTGGGAGTTAACGATAGATGGTTGAAGGGAGGAATGCCTTGCACACAGCTACCTGTCAAGAAAGAGATTAAACCCTGGGTCTGTGCGGATTGCTGCAGCAAAAAGGAATCCACATAGTGAGAAGAGTTGAGTGTCCTGGGGTCGCCAGTCATCACAGGTAGTTGGTAATTACAGGAAACCTGCACTAACGTGTATTTGGACACAAGAGACTGATTTCTGTTTTCGGGCCAGTTCTGTTTCTCAAAGTTGGGGAGGGCGGGAACAGCCAGTAGAGGGGCTGCCTGGCACTCATCATTATTTGAGACCTCAGTCCGGCGATCGGGCTAATACAGGAAAGCAAATAGATGAAAGTGTTTTTTCTCACCCTCCCCAGCATAACTGGAAGACTGACTTAAAAATTGCTGGGGTTTTTTTAATTAACAGTAATAGCACAGCCCCATATTTTAGCCCAGTTGAATGTTGGGGGCTCATTTATGAATTTAATAACGAGGTGGGTTTTTTGTTGTTGTTGTTTTGTTTTTGTTTTCTGTACCAAATTTGTATTTACCCAGAATGTTTCTTTTCATACTCCCATAGACTTCTGCCTCACCCTTGAGGCCATTTCTCTGCTTATTGGCATTTTCAGAAATGGATGGGATAAGAAATAAAAGGAGGTGAAATTCAAGCCAGTTCCCTTCATCTGGGCATCTGAATTATCGAATCCCCTCCATCACCCAGGCTTGATTTTCTTGGTGCGGAGGAGACGCGTGTCTGATATTGTTCTCTCCTCTTCCATTTCCAGGAGGGCTGTTGGCCTGCTGCCGTGCTGCTGAACAGTATGCAGTCCTTCCGGGAGCAAAGCAGTTACCACGGAGACCAGCAGAGCTACCCACAGGAGGTACACGGCTCATCCCGGATAGAGGAGTTCAGCCCGCGTCAGGCCCAGATGTTCCAGAATTTTGGGGGCACAGGCGGCGGCGGCGGCGGCGGCGGCGGCGGCAGCAGCGGTGGTGGTGGTGGCGGTGGGCGACGGGGAACGGCGGCGGCAGCAGCGATGGCTAGCGAAACCTCTGGCCATCAGGGCTACCAGGGTTTCAGGAAAGAGGCCGGAGACTTTTACTACATGGCAGGCAGCAAAGACCCCGTGACGACAGGAACCCCGCAGCCGCCTCAGCGAAGGCCTTCGGGGCCCGTGCAGAGCTACGGACCCCCCCCAGGGGAGCAGCTTTGGCAATCAGTACGGGAGCGAGGGCCACGTGGGCCAGTTTCAAGCACAGCACTCTGCCCTTGGCGGTGTGTCTCATTACCAGCAGGATTACACGGGCCCTTTCTCTCCCGGGAGCAGTGCTCAGTACCCGCAGCAGGCTTCCAGCCAGCAGCAGCAGCAGGTACAGCAGTTGAGACAGCAGCTTTACCAGTCCCATCAGCCTCTGCCGCAAGCCACCAGCCAGCCGGCGTCTGGGTCGTCCCATCTGCAGCCGATGCCGCGGCCCTCGACGCTGCCGTCCTCCGCTGCCGGTTACCAGCTGCGCGTGGGTCAGTTCGGCCAACACTACCAGTCCTCCTCCACCGCCGCCTCCTCCTCCTTCCCTTCTCCGCAGCGCTTCAGCCAGTCCGGCCAGAGCTACGACGGCAGTTACAGTGTGAACGCAGGCTCCCAGTACGAGGGCCACGGCGTGGGTTCTAACGCCCAGGCCTATGGAACACAGTCCAATTACAGCTATCAGCCTCAGTCTATGAAAAGTTTCGAGCAGGCGAAGATGCCGCCGGGCCCGCAGCAGGGGCCGCAGCAGGGGCCGCAGCCAGCGCAGCAGCCGCCCCAGCACCCCCCCCAGCATGTGATGCAGTACGCCAACGCTGCCGCCAAGCTGCCCCTGCAGGCCCAGGTGGGGCAGTACAGCCAGCCTGAGGTTCCCGTGAGGTCCCCCATGCAGTTCCACCAGAACTTCAGCCCCATCTCGAACCCTTCCCCAGCGGCCTCTGTGGTTCAGTCTCCAAGCTGTAGCTCCACCCCGTCTCCTCTGATGCAGGGTGGGGAGAACCTCCAGTGCGGGCAAGGCAGCGTGCCCATGGGCTCCAGGAACAGGATTTTACAGTTGATGCCCCAGCTCAGCCCGACCCCCTCAATGATGCCCAGTCCTAATTCTCATGCCGCGGGCTTCAAAGGGTTTGGACTAGAAGGAGTGCCGGAAAAGCGACTGACGGATCCTGGGCTGAGTAGTTTGAGCGCCCTGAGTACTCAAGTGGCCAATCTTCCAAATACTGTGCAGCACATGCTACTCTCCGATGCCCTGACCCCTCAGAAGAAGACCTCCAAGAGGCCCTCCTCCTCTTCTAAGAAAGCAGACAGCTGCACAAACTCCGAAGGCTCCTCACAGCCTGAAGAACAACTGAAGTCCCCCATGGCCGAGTCGCTGGATGGAGGCTGCTCCAGCAGCTCCGAGGACCAAGGCGAGCGTGTGAGGCAGTTAAGTGGCCAGAGCACCAGCTCCGACACCACGTACAAGGGCGGGGCCTCCGAAAAAGCTGGCTCCTCCCCGGCACAAGGCACTCAGAACGAAGCCCCCAGACTCAACGCCAGTCCCGCGGCCAGAGAAGAGGCTGCCTCGCCGGGTGCTAAGGACACACCGCTGTCGTCCGAGGGCAACCCCAAAGTCAATGAGAAGACCGTTGGGGTGATTGTCTCCCGGGAAGCCATGACAGGTCGGGTAGAAAAGCCTGGTGGGCAAGATAAAGGCTCCCAAGAGGATGATCCCTCAGCTGCTCAGAGGCCCCCCAGCACTGGAGGGGCAAAGGAAACCAGTCACCCGTCAGTCCCACAGCAAGAGCCCCCCGGGGGAGGGAGCAAAGGAAACAAGAATGTAGATAATAACTCCAACCACAATGGAGAGGGGAACGGCCAGGGCGGGCACTCTGCGATGGGCCCCGGTTTTATAGGCAGGAGTGAGCCTAGCAAATCTCCTGGAAGCCTGCGCTATAGTTACAAAGATAGTTTCGGCTCAGCCGTGCCGAGAAACGTCAGTAGCTTTCCTCAGTATCCTACAGGACAAGATAAGGGGGATTTCTCTGGCCACGGGGAGCGAAAGGGGAGAAATGAGAAGTTCCCCAGCCTGCTGCAGGAAGTGCTTCAGGGTTACCACCACCATCCTGACCGGAGATATTCTAGGAGTACTCAGGAGCATCAGGGCATGGCTGGTGGCCTGGAAGGAGCCACGAGGCCTAATGTCTTGGTCAGTCAAACCAATGAGTTAGCTAGCAGGGGCCTTTTGAACAAAAGCATCGGGTCCCTATTAGAAAACCCACACTGGGGCCCTTGGGAGAGGAAGTCAAGCGGCACGGCTCCCGAAATGAAACAGATCAATTTGGCTGACTATCCAATTCCCAGAAAGTTTGAAATAGAGCCTCAGTCATCAGCCCATGAGCCCGGGGGTTCCCTCTCTGAAAGAAGATCAGTGATCTGTGATATTTCTCCACTAAGACAGATTGTCAGGGACCCGGGGGCTCACTCACTGGGACACATGGGTGCCGACACCAGACTTGGGAGGAGTGAACGGCTCAATCCAAGTTTAAGTCAGTCAGTCATTCTTCCAGGTGGGTTGGTATCCATGGAAACAAAGCTGAAATCCCAGAGCGGGCAGATAAAAGAGGAAGACTTTGAACAATCCAAATCGCAAGCTAGTTTCAACAACAAGAAGTCTGGAGACCACTGCCATGCTGCTAGCGTCAAGCACGAGTCTTACCGAGGCAATGCTAGCCCTGGGGCGGCCCACGATTCCGTCTCAGACTACGGCCCCCAAGACAGCAGACCCACGCCAATGCGGCGGGTCCCTGGCAGAGTCAGTGGTCGGGAGGGCATGAGGGGTCGGTCCCCTTCGCAGTATCATGACTTCTCAGAAAAACTGAAGATGTCTCCTGGGAGGAGCAGAGGCCCAGGCGGAGACCCTCATCACATGAACCCGCACATGACCTTTTCAGAGAGGGCCAACCGGAGTTCTTTACACGCTCCCTTCTCTCCCAACTCGGAAAGCCTGGCCTCTGCTTACCACACCAACACTCGGGCTCATGCTTATGGGGACCCCAGTGCAGGCTTGAACTCTCAGCTCCATTACAAGAGACAGATGTACCAACAGCAACAAGAGGAATATAAAGACTGGAGCAGCAGTTCTGCTCAGGGAGTGATTGCCGCAGCACAGCACAGGCAGGAGGGACCACGGAAGAGCCCAAGGCAGCAGCAGTTTCTTGACAGAGTGCGGAGCCCCCTGAAAAATGACAAAGATGGTATGATGTATGGCCCACCGATGGGGACTTACCATGACCCCAGCGGTCAGGAAGGGGGGCGCTGCCTCATGTCTAGTGATGGTCTGTCTAACAAAGGCATCGAATTGAAGCATGGCTCCCAGAAGTTGCAACAAGAATCTTGTTGGGATCTTTCTCGGCAGACTTCTCCAGCCAAAAGCAGCGGTCCTCCGGGAATGTCCAATCAGAAGAGGTATGGGCCGCCCCACGAGGCTGACGGACACGGGCTCTCCGACACGCCACAGTCATCCAAACCCAGTAATGTTATGCTCAGGCTTCCAGGCCAAGAGGATCATTCGTCTCAAAACCCCTTAATCATGCGGAGGCGGGTGCGTTCCTTTATCTCTCCCATTCCCAGCAAGAGGCAGTCACAAGATGTGAAGAACAGTAACACCGAAGATAAAGGGCGCCTCCTTCACCCACCAAAAGAAGGCGCCGATAGAGCATTCAATTCCTATGCGCATCTTTCTCACAGTCAGGATGTCAAATCTGTCCCTAAGAGAGAATCCGCCAAGGACCTTCCAAGTCCAGATAGTAGAAACTGCCCCGCTGTTACCCTTACAAGTCCTGCTAAGACCAAAATACTGCCCCCCCGGAAAGGCCGGGGGTTGAAATTGGAAGCTATAGTTCAGAAGATCACATCCCCCAATATTAGGAGGAGTGCATCCTCGAACAGCGCGGAGGCTGGGGGAGACACGGTCACTCTCGATGACATACTGTCTTTGAAGAGCGGCCCTCCCGAAGGCGGGAGCGTTGCTGTTCAGGATGCCGAGATGGAGAAGAGAAAAGGTGAGCTGGTGTCTGACCTAGTGTGTCCGACAAGCCAGGAGTTGAACACTGAAAAGCCCCTGCCAAGGTCTGCAGAGGAGTGGCGCGGCAGTGGGGACGACAAAGTGAAGACAGAGACACACCCAGACACGGTCACTGCTGGAAAGGACCCCCCTGGCACCGTGACATCCGCGACCTCACAGAAGCCTGGGAGTAACCAAGGGAGACCAGATGGTTCCCTTGGTGGGACTGCACCTTTAATCTTTCCTGACTCAAAGAATGTACCTCCCGCGGGCATATCGGCCCCTGAGGCAAACCCCAAGGCTGAAGAGAAAGACAACGACACAGTGACGATTTCCCCCAAACAAGAGGGTTTCCCCCCGAAGGGGTACTTCCCCTCAGGAAAGAAGAAGGGGCGACCCATTGGTAGCGTGAACAAGCAAAAGAAGCAGCAACCACCGCCTCCACCCCCACAGCCCCCCCAGATACCAGAAGCTTCCGCAGATGGAGAGCCAAAGCCAAAAAAGCAGAGGCAGAGGCGGGAGAGAAGGAAGCCTGGGGCACAGCCGAGGAAGCGGAAAACCAAACAAGCAGTCCCCATTGTGGAGCCCCAAGAACCGGAGATCAAACTGAAGTATGCCACCCAGCCACTGGATAAAACTGATGCCAAGAACAAGTCTTTTTTCCCTTATATCCATGTAGTAAATAAGTGTGAACTTGGAGCCATTTGTACAATCATCAATGCCGAAGAGGAAGAACAGACCAAATTGGTGAGGGGCCGGAAGGGGCAGAGGTCTCTGACCCCGCCACCCAGCAGCACTGAAAGCAAGGCGCTCCCAGCTTCGTCCTTCGTGCTGCAGGGCCCTGTTGTGACCGAGTCTTCTGTTATGGGGCACCTGGTTTGCTGTCTGTGTGGCAAGTGGGCCAGTTACCGGAACATGGGCGACCTCTTTGGACCCTTTTATCCGCAAGATTATGCAGCCACTCTCCCGAAGAACCCGCCTGCCAAGCGGGCCACGGAGATGCAGAGCAAAGTGAAGGTACGGCACAAAAGCGCTTCGAATGGCTGCAAGACGGACACTGAGGAGGAGGAGGAGCAGCTTCAGAAGGAGCAGAGGAGCCTGGCCGCCCACCCCAGGTTTAAGCGGCGACACCGCTCGGAAGACTGTGGCGGAGGCCCTCGGGCCCTGTCCCGGGGGCTCCCTTGTAAGAAAGCCACCGCCGAGGGCAGCAGCGAAAAGACTGCTTTGGACTCAAAGCCCTCCGTGCCCACCACTTCAGAAGGTGGCCCCGAGCTGGAGTTACAAATCCCTGAACTACCTCTTGACAGCAATGAATTTTGGGTCCATGAGGGTTGTATTCTCTGGGCCAATGGAATCTACCTGGTCTGTGGCCGGCTCTACGGCCTGCAGGAGGCGCTGGAAATAGCCAGAGAGATGGTGAGTATGGCGCCCCCTGCCGGGCTCGCTCTGCCTGTTTCTTCCTCCTCTACTCCGCCCAGCCTTGCTGTTTATTCTTCGGCGTCACGTGGTAATTCCTCCAGATTAGAGCCCGTGGGCCCACACGATGGACAGCAAATGGAGTAATTTGTATGATTTGTTTAACTTTGATTTTTATCGGGAATACGGGTCCCTAGGTTACAGAGTCGTGTTTGGGCAGCACCGCGTAGCAGAGCGAGCGTCCCTGCTCTACGACCCTCCTCCAGCCCGCCTGCCGACTGCTCTGCTGCCTTCCTCGCTTTCTACACAATGAGCTTTTCCTGCTCTATTTTATTGATCCTTTTCCCCCATTTTTCAACATCTGACTCTGTAATGCTTACAAAGTGTGCTATGATTCTATTGCCTTTCTTCTGAAACTCTTCATTTCTCTAGAATTATTAATTCATGTCGTTACGGCTTTTCTTGGACCACATCTCTCTAATCCAAACTTGACAACAGAATGTTCATTCTTTAGGTCGGTTTCATAACTGTTATCCTGGGGTGTTCGTCATCGTCACTCCCTTCTTTCCTCCAGCGAATGCTGTTTCCTGTACCCCGTGTCTTTGCCTTTCTTAGTCTGCGCCCTCATTTAACGCAGTGCATCATCCCCGAGGAGTTTCCCGAGATCTTGGCTTGTATGAGAATATGTCTCTATCCCATCCTCATGTTTACTTGAGGGTTGGTTGGGTATAGAATTCTAGATTTGAAACAGTTTTCTCTCACTGTCTTGGAGTCCTGGTTCCTGACTTGTCCTCGAGCTTCTGGTGCAGCATTGGAGGGGACGGGAGCCGTGTGTGGTTTTCAGTCCTTAGTGTGAGTGTGTGTACCGCCTTTCTCCTCTGGAGGGTTGGAGGATCTTCTCGGTTTCCCTTGGGGTGGGTCTCTTCACTCGCTGTGCTGCCCCCACTGGGAGATCTTGCCGTCTGTAAACTCCTGTCTCCCACTTGGTAAAGTTTGTCATGTGTTGTTTCTTGGATAATTTCCTTCCCTCTTGTTTTCTCTGTTCTTTCTGGAATCCTGTGAATTAGGTACCTCCTGGATCGATCCTCTGGCTTTACCTTTTCTCTCCTGGGTTCTCTCTCTCTCTCTGCCTTTTTGTTCTAATTTCTCCATGCTCTCTTCAGCTGTACCATCTAACTATTTATTTATCTTCATTTCTGATATTCTCAAAACATCTTTCTTCTCTGAACATCCCTGTTGCGGGGACTGCTAACTGCTTGAATTGGGCTGGGTTAAGGACCTAACTCCTCTTAAAATTTTGAGCTAATGACCTGGTTTCTGGCCCCACTTTCTGAGACACCTGCTTCCCAGGCTCTGTGCCACTCAGTGGCTGGTGTTCTTTTTTTTGCTGGTGTTCTTTCTAGTGGCCCCTCTCCTGCACTCATTCCTCTCTGTGCCGTTCAGACCACTGGGTTGCACCCTCTTTGTCTGATTGCCAGCGTCCGGAAATGGGGACATCTCTCATGTGTGTTCCCTTTCCCGTTCTTGGTTGTCCTCATGAAGCTGTCGTATAAGTTTATCCCTTTATCTTTGTGGGAAGGGAAAAGATGTGGAAATGTATGTTCAGTCTATGATACTTAATTACATAAGAGTTTTTGTATTAATTTATATTTAGAATTTACCATACTTGACAAATATACTGATGATTTTCAATCACAGTGAATAAGGATTGTATCAGCCTGGATCATGGTATTCTTGGATACTTTATACTGTTCTTTTGCTCGCCCCCTGTACTTCCCCCCCGCCAAGGCACTATATTTTATCATTGCCTTGTCTCCAGAATTTATAAGAGTGTCTGATAAAAAGGAGGTCAAGGCTATAAACTACAGTAAAAAATGTAGTTAATATGAAGTTTACATATATATTTTTTTATATTAGAACATTCTAATTCAGTCACACGAGGAGCTTGCTTTCCCTCTAAGACCCTCCCCCACCACGTGAGGTTTTTTCCTCCCTTCTTCCCTCTCCATCACTATAGTCACTCCCGATCCCCAGGTTTGGAATAGATTTGCTTCTTAGACACGGTGACATTTTACAATACGAAAGTCTTAAAGGGACATAACATTTAAGACCCTAAAGTACAAAATTCTTTAAATAGTCAATTCTGAGTACTCTCTAGTCTATCAGTCATCGTCTTGCCTCATTTGGTGGCCTGCCTGCCTGCCATATTTAGTGGTTTGTTTTGTTTGGTTTATTTGTTATATTAGGTGTGTGTCCCTGCCCATCTGCCAGTGTTTTCTTTATTTCAACATAGAATATTATTAATATCTCTCAGAGTAACTTCTGTGTGTAAACTGTTGAACATTCTGTAGCAGTAATTGGTAATCAGTAATCAGCAGGTTAACTCCTGCCCAGCAGATCCCTAAATCCTGTGTCTCAATCCAGGTCTAGTTTATAGAAAGTAGAAGGCACCTGAGAATGATATGACCACCCTAAGCCACAGGTGGTCCCTCTGTCCCAGAAAGGTTGATGACCCGCAGGCCTGCCTTTTAAAATTCCTAATCGGGAATCTGTGTCTTTAGAAAGTGACAATTTAGCTTACTGCTTTTCAGCTTTGATCCCAAAGTAAAATCTGGCATGTTATATAATTAGAACAGATATGCTGAATATGATAAATCATTCTCTCTTGCCCATCCCCCACCCCATCGTCCACTAGGTGGTTAAGATAACATGAAGCAATTTAGGTAGAGAATATTGAAAGTGTTTTTTGTTTTTTAAAATATTAATTTCAGCCTCAGCTATTTCAGAAGTACTTCAAATTAATCATATGTTCTAAGGGATAAAAGTTGGAATGCCTCATTTAAAGGTAAAAGGCATAAAAGCAGGTATTTTTGTCCCTAGGCTGCTTCTATATAGTAGAGGTTCTCTGGTTGGCTCCCAAGGGCTGCAAATGCCACCATCTCTTTTAATAATGGGTTTCAGAACCCAAACAGTGGACCAATCTTTTTTTTTCAATTGAGATATAATTGACCTGTAACGTTATATTAGTTTCATGACAAATCTTAAATAAATCTCAGACTATAGCTTTATGCTTATTTCCTTATATTGTACTCACACGATGCCAGGGCCCTTTAAAAATAGTAAACTTTTGGGGCACCTGGGTGGCTCAGTCCTTGGGCATCTGCCTTCGGCTCAGGTCATGATCCCAGGGTCCCGGGATCGAGCCCCTTCTTGGGCTCCCTGCTTAGCAGGAAGCCTGCTTCTCCCTCTCCCACTCCCCCTGCTTGTGTTCCCCCTCTCGCTGTCTCTGTCAAATAAGTAAATTACTATCTTAAAAAAAAAAAAAAAAGGAATGCTTTAAGAAAAAAAATACTAGACTTTTCTCTTCCCTCAATTCCATTTTGTTTATGTAACATCCCTGTTTTAGAAGAGATGCTAGCTTTGTGTATTGAATTTAATTTCTCAGTACACTTCCACATCTGTTTTATTCCCACAAGTGACCCAGTGAGATGGGAAGGGAGACAGTACCATCCCATTACCCTCAAAATAAAGGATGACTTGGCTTTAGTGATACATGCTCGGGTGGTATAGCCCAGGGATGCACTGATTTTAAAAATGGTTAAAAAAAAAAATGCTGCTTTGGCTTTTTGAGCTGACTGATATTCCACTATGACTACAAGATCTTTTTCTGTTTTATTTGCCCAGTTTATATTCTCCTTTTCCTGATGTACTTGAGAACAAATTAAAATTACACTAACTTGCCTTCTCTTATTTAATTTGATAGATGCTGTTTCAATTTGTCAAGGCCACTTTGACTCTAGTTTTATCTTAGGTTTTAGCAGATGCTTTCAATTTCAGTCCGCTTAACAGGCATGCTCCCAATCCTATCATGTTGAGATAAGGCCACATATATTTCATTAGAGATCCATTTTGGCCCATGTATTTATCAGGTGTTTTGACAAGCATGATATTATAACAAAATAATGTGAAGTCTTCGAGAGACAGTAGCTCCCTCCCTGTAAGTGTCATACTGTGAAAATTGTGGAAAACTAGAACATTCCTGTTCCAGCAGATGGCCTTCACTCCCCTTCCTTTTCTGAGGGTGGAGCTTACTCCATTCATTTCTGCAAGTCCTCTTTGGTTTTGTCTGACTTTGACCTCTGCCTATTTATCTTGGTCTGATTGTATATGTGAGCCCACAGGGACCTCTGGTCTGATGTGGATGGTGTGATAGAGGCACTTGCCTCTTAAACAGACATACGTATAACTTGGTATATAAAAGTCATGTTTGCTACATTTAGGAATGTGAAGGCCTTCAGGGTTCAGGATTATGGCGGCAGACAGGGATCTCTAGTGTCCTCTGCTCTCAGGAGAGCTGGCCTGTGTTTATTCCTTTCCCTTCTTTCTACCACCACCTGGGCTGACAGCTCCCCTTCCAAACAGATTCTTAACAGCCTCTGTGGGAATTTGTGTATGTTAACTGGATTTGGGTTAATTTTCTTTTGATCAGTATTTTAAGGATTATATATAAAGGTTGTTTTTTTTTTCAAGTTTTATTTATGTAATCTCTGCACCCAACGTGGGGCTTGAACTCACGACCCCTGAGATCAAGAGCCACATGCTCTTCTGACTGAGCCAGCCAGGTGCCCCTGAAGTTTGTTTGTTTGTTTATTTTATAAAGATTTTCTTTATTTATTTGCCAGAGAGAGACACAGCGAGAGAGTGAACACAAGCAGGGGGAATGGGAGAGGGAGAAGCAGGCTTCCTGCTGAGCAGGGAGCCCGATGCGGGGCTCGATCCCAGGACCCTGGGACCATGACCTGAGCCGAAGGCAGACGCTTAACGACTAAGCCACCCAGGCGCCCCCCTGAAGTTTATTTTTAACACAAGTTTAAATAGATCCGTCCTCCATCTCTAATTTACTTTAAACTGTGACAAAAAACCTGATTTGGCAAGTGTAAAAGTATTAATATATCTATGACATTATGAAAATGTAACTGCATGTTAAAACATCAAAAACAGATCAGTTAGCCTCTCTGGTTATGTGTGAAATAAAGGCGTTATCCTATATGCTCCCTGAATTTCCATCTGTGCTCCCTAAGTTAGTAGTGGGCTGCCACCCACCCAGGGATGCTGTCACCCACCGAGGTCCTGCTGAAGCCTTCCCACGGAAACTCCTGGTCTCTGCTTTTGACTCGCCAGACACAGGCCCCACAGGGACTGACCCTCCCCTGTACTCTCTCAAAAGCAGAGACCAACCCTCCCCTGTACCCTCTCCTCATCCTCCCTCCCCTTCCCCCTCCCCTGGCTTCCTTATGCTCTTTCCTTTCCTCTCCTGTCCCCTCTGGAAGCTGTCACTTGATCTTCGTTGCCGCAGCTCACACTGCTGTCCCAGCCTGACTGTATTAACACATTCAGGCACCAGGGTTCATTCATCCCTCCGTTCCTGTGACTTTCAAAGTTGTATGATTATCTTATTACCTGTTTTTCTTAGTACTACCTGTGTGCTCTCTCTTTTATATCACGTAGTGATGACCTTGAGACTAAACCTCCAGAGAAAAGGGTCATTTTCTCTCAGGATTTGGTTTTTCTAAATTCTAAAGAATATCATGAAATTTGCAGTTTTGGAATTTTATTGCTTATATAATGTTACAGAATAAATTGTGACAAATTGAAAGAGTTTTCCTACAGTCTATTTCTTTATTTCTTTTAGGGATGGAAGGCTGATGAGAGCAGCTTTATACCTGATTTTAAAATAAAACTTATAGGAATGCATGGGTAGTACAGTCGGTTAAGCGTCCGACTCTTGATTTCGGCTCAGGTCATGATCTCAGGGTCTGAGGTCTCATGATCTCATGCTGGGCTGGGAATGGAGCCTGCTTAGGATTCTCTCTCTCCATCTCCTTCTGCACCTCTACCTCCCTCTTTCCCCATGCTCTCAAAATAAATAAATAAAATGTATAAAGGATAGATTATTTGAAAACGCTAAAAGTAAAGGACCATAAACAAGAATATTGACAGGTTACTATATATACCAGGCCAAATAATTCATCCCTGAGATGTTACACTAGTTACTGATAATGTGTTAAAAGAGCTCACATGATCAAATAGCATGCAAAAGTAGGTATTCATTTCAATTCAACAGCTGTCTGAGTCCTTGCTAGAAAACCAATACAAATCTGAAGTTAGAATGCTGTAAGGGCCCTTAGCTCCCTTCACAGGTCGGGGAGCCTTGGCCCCAAGTCCCACGGTTGTTGGCGTGTGAGGAACAGCACTTGGCAGCAAGGCTCCAGGACCTTGTCAGGAAGGTTTATGCGATTCACACAGAAAGTGATGCCTTGCCACACAGTTCCCTCATGAGAACTTGAATTTTCCAGGACGTACAGCTTCCTTTATTCCATACTGTTAAGAAAAATGGAGCTTCCCCCCGCCCCCTGGCCTAACCTCTTACCCCAGTCCAAGGCCAATTTTGTAGGACCCTGAAGGCCACCAACTGCAGGCCCATTTTTTCCCATCTTCCCATTTATTGAAAAGAAGTCCGATAAGGGGAAATCCATTCAGCTTAATCGTGCCCTCAGAGATCCTCCTCACCTTTCTGCCTTGGCCATTCTGCTCAGCAGCTGGGGAGGTGGGGGTTAGGTGAGAGTCCTGGAGTCACATTGCTTCATGTGAATTCCAGCACTTGGCATTTCCTAGCTGGTCACTTGCTCACGGCGCTTAGCCTCTGTGCTTCACCTTCTTGATCTATAAAATATGGAAACTGATAGTGCCTGTTGTAAAGAAGGTTGTTAGGAACATGAGTGACTCTTTGGAAGGTACATAGAGAAATGTTGGGCCAGTGCTGTGGGCCAGCATCTGTCCTAGGGTGGTGTCCTTATGTGTTCTAGTGAAGATGTGTTCCTGTTCACCCACTTAGCTGTAGTTCATGTAGCGTTCCAGGCCAGCATAACTAGCGCTTCTTCCCAGGAAGGGAAGTTGCCACTGCATAGGAAACAGCCATTTTCTTTGCATTTTCACTGTTGTGGGAACTCAGGTTTGTGGGGAGCAGGGTGTGTGGTATTTAGGGTGCAGTGTTAATTCGTGTCTTATGATCTAGCAGCAGCCCACACAGACGTTCTCGGGAGTTAGATCGTTCACAGGAGAGGAGGCAGAAGGAAGGGAGTAAAATCTGCCTTGCACGTTAAGTAAAAGCATTAGTGTTCTTGGGAGTTGGTCATTTTTTGATAGTGATTACCTACGGCCAAAGTAAAGAGTCTACCCAGTAATAAAGTAATTTTTTTTAAATAAACATTTTTGATGGGTCAGCGCTGTAAGGGAGATCCAAAATAATTAAGAATTCATAGAATGATTCAGAGCAACCACACTCCACCTCCCCCTTCACCCCGCTAAATAGCTAATACGTATATGAGGACTGCAGAGGGCTGTGTTGTAGCCTAAGGGTTGAGCCTTTAATTTATGGGCAGTGGGAAACCACCAGCCGTGCTGAGCGTGTAATATCACACCATCAGGTTTGTGGCTTATAAAGGCAACTCGGGAGAAACGCGTCGGGGGGGAGGGAAGAAGCAGGTCCACTGGTTGAGAGCCTGTGGCATTGATCTCTCTAGAGATGCCAGGGGCTGAAGAAGGGGCAGAGAAGGGAACCGGAGGAGTGGACACATACTAGGATCGTTTTGGAATTTAAAGTCGGTAGAATCCAGAAGCCGATGAGGTGTGGCAGGTAAAGGGAAGTGAGGGATAAAGCTGAGGTTTCCCATTCAGCGGGCAGGTTGGCCGATGGGGTGGGCTGGGTGAGACACCAGTAACCGCAAAGAGGGGATTGAGGTCAAGGGAAGGGAGACCTTCGTTTTGTAGCTGACGTGGAGCAGGCAGAAGAAACTACTGGGTGTGAAAGCAGTCCAACCGAATCTGCACGTTCAGGTCGTCGGCACTCTGGGTCTCTAGTACAGTACTTTTCATAAGGACTGGCTGGTTTTTATTTAGCTTTTTGCATAAATGTAAAACCAGGAAACTTAATCCGGGTTGCAAGAAAGTAGGAGGAAATAGGAATCATGAGATCTGTCTTTTTTTTTTTTTTTTTTTTTTTTTTTAGTCCCACATAGAGAACTCTGAAAAGCCATCAGAGACATCAGCTACCGTTATAATTACTGCCTGTAATATGGTTGGGAACGGGAGGGGTACAGAAGAGGTCATTTGCTACTTTTGGCTTTCTAATAATTTTTCAAGACATTGACATTATTGACAACACAGTGGAATACCAAATTGCATTTAATTATGGTGAGAGAGCTGATACGAAACATTTACTTTCTGGGGCCTGGAAAAAGCTCTCTTGTGCATGGTAGCACCCCATTTTCTCGGAGTTCTAGGATGTAGCTTCAGGCCTCTCTGTGTTGAACTGAGACTAGACAAAGTGCATGCACTTTACTTTGAGGTCAGATGGGTTCTGAGGTTCAGATTGTCACTATGCACGGATACTTATTTTTGGAGGGTCTGAGACAGTTCCACTCACAGGAAGCAACAGGAAAGGACAGAAGAGCAGGCTTAACAGGCTGGCCACAGGGTTTAGAGGGGGCGCCGGGCACGTCCGTGGGCTTGAGGCACAGTCTTAACTCCTGAGTCCTGAAAAGGTAAAATACCTTTTATGAGAGAATTACATATTATTTACATAAGAGTAAATGATAACAATGTTACTCATACTGTAAAACTACTAGAACTATCAGTAGAAGAAAGCCACAATCCTGATAACCCAATAAATTTGGCTCTTTTCTAGATTTTGTCCATGTGCTTGTTTTACTAGATATAGTAATAGTGTAGTAACAACTGCTAACGTGAATTGAGTGCTTTCCAAGCACTGTGCGTGAATTCTCACATTTAAACCTCAAAGCAGCCCTCTGAGGTGGGCTTCCTCCTGGATGACACTGAGTCAGGATCCAGACCCAGAGTCTCTGCCATTAACTAGAGACACAAGGCTGTATTGCTTTTTTCACTTAATTTTGTAATTTTAACCTGCCTAGTAACTTACGGTATTTTGTTTTAACATGTATGTAATGTAATTTAGCCAAGTACTCCTGCACTGTTAGACGTTGAGACTTCTGGTTACTATTTTTTATGCAGCAGTAAATATTTCTATTCATGGAGTTTTAGTTGAGGGAAAAATCTCCAGATGTTAAACTGCTAAGTCAGAAAGTGTGAATATTTTATGGGTTTTGATAGGCATCGTCTTGTGGTTTAACCAAAAAGGATCATACTGAGCTGCGATCATCCACAGATACATGTGAGCCCATTATAACCTCAGCAACATTAGATATTTTTTAATTTTTAATTTCTTCCTTTAAATTTTATTTCTTGTGTTAGTGATATTGCTGTTGTTCCCTATTAATTTTAATGTTTTATGTCCATTGATCATTAATTTGGAATTTTAATGTTTCCCTTCAATTTGTCAATTTTCTGTGCATAACTTCCCAAGTCTGAAAACTCAGTTATCTGGAAAGTGTGGATGTATGGAAGCCCTTTCTTCAGGATTGTAACCTAAGTGAGGCATTTGGAGAGCTCTTAGATAAAGTTTTCTCATCTATAAATAGGACGGTGACAGAGGACTGTTAGGGGTAAAATTAACTTTGCTGGAGCTCAGGTAGCTTCCTTGGTGGGCACTAAACGATTCCTAGAGGCTTTTGAGCTGAGGTGGTTTTAAAGGACGTAAGTGCTGTGAGCTGGTGTCAGTCCTGGAAGGTGTCCTCACTTGTTGTTTTAGTGGAGATGCGTCCCTGTCATTAAGCTCACTGGGTAGAAATCAAGCCGACAAGAAAGAAAGAAAGAAAGCCCCGTATGACCCTGTCCCGGTAAGCCAGGTACAGGGGAGTGATTTTGGCTGTGTGCGCTTCTGAGCTGACACTTCATCTGAGTATGTTGGCAGCAGACTACTGTCCAGGAATGTGCCTTGTGAGAATAGCACTGAAGAGCTGCCACATAAGCAGATGCATGGGACCAAGGTCAACACAATGACACGTTTCCGTCTGAAAGAACAAACTTCAAGATGGGAGTGGGACCCAGCTGCAGCGACATCAACTCTGGAGGCATTTCATTTCTTACTGGTTTTCACTAAGCGGCCAGTGGAAGACTTTCTAGTAAAATGTCTGTGTTCATTTAACTCGCAGGCGTACTCCTTGTGACTGGCCCCCGTGAGGTGCTGGCTGGTTCTAGACTTTGAAAATTGTGTCTGTGAGGTTTAAATCTTGGTTGAGACATGTCAGGTCTCAGGTATAAGGCTTTGGTTCACTTCAAGTTGTTTTTGTTGTTGTTCAAAAACTACTTAAAGCTGGACACCTGGGTGGCTCAGATGGTTAAGCATCTGCCTTCAACTCAGGTCATGATCCCAGGGTCCTGGGATCGAATCCCGCATCGAGCTCCCCGCTCAGCGGGGAACCTGCTTCTCCCTCTGCCTCTCGCGCTGTCTCTTATGAATAAATAAATAAAATCTTTAAAAAAAAAAAAAAACTACTTAAAGCTGAGTTGGTGGGATAATAGTTCATTAACATAAGCAACAGGAGAGTTGCCAGTTGGTTCTCTATGCTTGTTTCCTAGGTAGAGTTCCTTCTGGAAGAAATCAAAATGTATTAATGCTTTGAAAAGGCAGCGCCTCAAAAATGATACATTTGTTTGCCGAAACAAGACTTTGCACCTCCCAGCAGGCCTGGGCATTTTAAACACTGTTGTTCATGAAAAGCACATTTAAAACAAACCAGCTCACCTGTCACCTGGTTCCGCAGACAGCAAGTCCCCAGCACTCCCCTTACCCCAGTTGTGCCACTTAGCACCGTGTATTGTGACTGTATTCCCGACTGAGCCCCCGTAATGCCTGACACGTGGCTGCTCAGTGCAGTGCGGGGTGAACCTGGAGCCAGCAGGCTCTCTGAAGAGATACGTAATGAGCAACAGATGTTTAGTGGTAGGACCTGGGCCTTTGGATACCACTTAAAGTACTTGTTTTAAAACATATAATTGAAAATCAGTTATGAAAATACTGGTTAGAATTTTAACTTTGCATAAAAGAATTGAAGAGAGGAGTGAAAATGTGTTTTGGTAATGAGACTGAGTGACAGCTTTGTTCCATCCACTACTTTATATCGTTTCTGGGAGAACATTAATGGGTGAGAGATGGATGGCCAATCTGAATTGCTTGCCCCAGTAGCTCTTCATGGGGTGCGGTGTGCTGGGGGGACCATTCCCACGGGCTCTGCCCTCGGTAGAGGGCGTCATGCAAGGTTTTGTTGTGCATATGTCTCAGTGTGGGTGCCTCCTGAGACAAACACGTGACCTCCAGAGGGCAGTCACCTCGCGGTCCTGCCACTGGTGTTGCTTATCCCAGCCCGACCGTCTAAAGGACAGCCTCCACTTTGAGAAGGGAGAATGCTTTCTGAATGCGAACATCACCTAATGGCACTTAGAACTCAGGTTTGAGAGCTGTCTATCCACCTGCCAGTGTCCTCACTCTAAACCAAAATACACAGACACCAGTGTCCCCTCACTGGTTCCATGCTGTCTTCTGCCCCATACAAAAACCTTGGAGCCATCCCAGACTCCTCTCTCCCCTCTCCCCTCCCCTGTTACTCCTGTCCAGGCACTCACTATATCCTGTTGTTTTTATTAACTAAATAATTCAAATCTCTCTCGTATCTTCAATGTCACCACCTCCCTCCCCCATCCAGACCATCATCTTTTCTCCAGTAGCATCATGATTGGTCTTGCTACCCTTTGGTCTATCCTGTGCTCTGAAATGATGTTTCTGAAACCCAGGTGTGGCCATGCCAGTGCGGGCTTCCAGCCCTAGTTACCGGCACCTTCCCCTTGTCCATTCGACCAGTATTAGTTGGTATCTGTTAGGTGCCAGCAACAAATCCATGCACATAGTTAAAATAAGACAGTGTGATAGTGATTGGGTAGCTGCTTTGTTGTTATTATTATTATTTTAGAGTGTGCAAGTGGAGGGGGAGGGGCAGAGGAGAGGGAGAGAAAGAACCTTAAGCAGGCTCCGCACCTAGTGCGGAGCCCGACACGGAGCTCAGTGTTGTGACCCTGAGATCATGACCTGAGCCAAAATCAAAAGGTGGACGCTTCACTGACTGAGCCACCCAGCCCCCTGGGGAGCTGCTTTAGATTGGGGGTCCTGGGAAACTTCCCTGAGGGGCTGAGGTGGGAGTGGTATGACCAGCCAGCCTTTGAGATCAGAGGGCATTTTAGACAGAGCGTACGGGGGCTGTCGGGGGCGGGGGGAACCAAGTCTGGTGGGTGTGAGGAACAGAAAAAGCGGAGTGGTGAGGCGGTCCTGGCTACGGGGGGAGGGTAACGAGGTGGAGAGGCGGGCAGGAGCGAGCTCCTGTGGCCTGCGTGAGCGGGGTGGCAAAGGAGCAGTGAGGTGAATGCGGCGCCCTTTCTTGAAACCGGAAAGCCTGGAGGAGGAGCAGGTTTGGTGGGGGAAATGAGGTGCATTGTGTTCACAGTAAGTCTGACGCCGCCTAGACATCCGAGTGAAGTAGGACCATTTCAGAATTCAGGAATTCTGCTCTTAGCTTCGCTGACATCAGCACTGTGTCAGGTGCTGTGAGGGCTGCAGTCTGTGGAGGCACCAAGAAGCTGCACCTGACGTGAGTCAGGGAGGCTCACGGTATGCCCGGACCTGCCAGGAGGTCAGAGTGGCTCGGGGAGTTTGAAGAGTGAGTGGGAGAGAAGTAGGCACAAATCAAGATCCACGCCGTCCTCCTTTCCCGGGCCCTTTCCTCATGCCCTCAGAAACCCACGGTCCACTAGGCACACACTCTTCATTCTCTTCTCTGAGCAGCCCCTTCACTCAGCTCTCCTCCCTCATCTCGTCTCACGCTGCTGCCCCTCACAGGTGGCCACAAGCAGTCATTAGTGTTTAGCACACTCACCGTGGGCCGGACACCATCCAGGAGAAGACTGTCTCCTCTGTGGTGACATGTCAGGCCAGGGTTGTATGCTAAGCATCCACAGTAGAGGTGGAAGAGCACTGTGCGAGGCAGCCATATGGTTGTGGGGAGGTATCTTTATAAACTGCTGTTGCTTCGCCTCCTAGCAGGGCGAGGCTTTACAGTGCTGCGGACACCCTTTCTTCATGAAAGCGAGTCACTTCCCGTGTGTTCTCTCTCCGCAAGGGCATTCCATTCTCCCAGACCCGCTGTATCCCACCCCCTCCTCTGGAAAAAAGTTCCATTTATAGTGAATATGCCAATAAGATTTTGTTGGTGAGTTTTAGGAGACTCTACATTCAGAATTAACGTCCAGATTAACTCTAGGGAACCCCAGGAAATCACACTCACACACACACACACACACACACACACACACACACACACACCCCTACTTGGGCCCTCAAAGGCTCTGAGACCACCAGCAAACACCAGTTGTTGCCTTTAGCTCTTTAATTTGACTTGGGAATTCTGAAATGCCATAGTCATATATTTTCAAACAGTTTAAATAATTTTGCCAACACCATCCTGTGTGTGTCACCTTTGTATTCTTACTCCTGAAGGAGAACAACCCATGTGATGGAGCCACCTTTTATCGCATAACCACTGTGCACTGACCAGGCTCCCTAGAGCAAAAGGACCACAAGAAGAGCAAAAGGGGCTCTTGCATTTACCCAACAGAAGGTCTTTGAAAGGGGTCATGATTACCAACTCTTGTAGGTCTCATTTTATCCTTGAATTATTCATAAGAATTGGCTATTTGGAAAATTGTAATGGTAGACAAGTCATTGAGCCTCTCCTGGCCTAAATTTTTAACCCTTAAAATGGAGATAATAACTGGACTACCCTATCAGGTTGTTTTAAGGGATAAAATGAGATCAGTCTTAACAGTCAGTTGTCATTTAAAAATTGGAGGTGGAGGAGGTACTTGTTGAATTTAGTCAGGATCTCTAATCTTGGTCATGTCAGTTACAAGTTTCCATTTTCGTCCTCTCTTGAAGTTAAGATTAGCCTTTTTGCTGAGCATCTTCTACTCTGGGATTAGGCTTCTAAAATAGAAAATAAAGAAGAAAATGTCCATATCCATGAAGCTGGATTGAGCCAATAGTTCTTAAACTTTCTTGGGGAATACGAAACACCTGGGATGCTGCACGTTCAGTCTTTCTGGGTCGTGGCTATAGTCTGCATTGTTAACACATGCTTCGGGTGCCAGACTAAAATTGACTCTGAAAACTCGGAGTTTTTAGCTAGTCCACTAAAGCTAGGTTGAGAGCTAGTCAGTCAATTTTGGTAGCAGTTTCCACGCTAGGTTTGGACCAACTTTTTCCTACCAGTGTAAGGTTTCTGAGAAGAAAGGCATGAGGGTTCAGTGAGGTGTCTCACACATGATCACCATATGAAGTGACCCCATAAAGCCCCCAGAGAGGGTTGTTGGGATCTGGCGGCTGGGTTTAGGGTGTGGGGACCCGCAGCCTGTGGAGAGTTGCATTGACGATAGTTTAAATATGCCAAGACCACCTCTTTCTTTCAGGTTCCTTTTTGCTGGAGCTCTGCCCCTGTATAAAAGTGCCTCCTCTGTCCCTTTTCAGGCTGGCCCTGCCCTTGAAGAACTTGCCACTTCGGGAGTGGGGTGGCTTTGCCCATAGGACTGTGACTTGTAACTACTTAGTCGTTCAGTTGAGAAGACGCTGGTGAGGACTGGCCAGGTGGAGGTCCGTCCGGGCAGGAAAGGATAAAGCAAACCAAGTGGGAAGAGAGGCAGGAAGAATAGGGAAGAAGGCCTCCAGAGCCAGGAGTTTGGAACTTGTGCAGAGATGGAAGTTCCAGCGTAGGCTGTGCGGATTTGAGATCCCGTTAAAGGGGGCCTGTTGGGGCAGCACATTTGTCATCTCTGCCGCTGAAATCGCCAACAGTTACGTGTGAGCATCTTGTGAACGAGCGGCTCCCCGTAACTGGCTTTCTGGAAGCATAGACCCAACTCCTGGGATGAGCCATGGAGAGGAGGAGTTATACGGGGAGTCGCTTTCCTGGCAGGCAATTTCTTTAAAAAGATGCCTTTCTAAACACAAAAGATAATCATTTCTCCTTATAATCCAATCCAATGTTTGAGCCAAGGGGAAAATAAAATTAAGCTAGTATGTAGTCTTGTGCAACTTTAATTTCAGTGTTTCCAACTCTGTCCATAAGCATTTACCTCTATACTTCAAGAAAAGGCTATTCTCTTTCTTCTCGCTGGGCTGCTGGGGTTCCTGCTCCTGCTGGGTGCGGCCTTTTCTCAGGTTCTCAGCTGCCCTTCAGAGCAGAGGTGCTAATTACTGCTTTAAAAAACCTCCCGGACCTAAGCCCCTCCTTTCTAACTTCTTAAAGGGCACAAATCTCATTTCTTTTCAAAAGATTTGTGTAAAAATTCCCCTGAACAAAATATATAATGTTTTATCAAAGTCACGCTCTCTTCTCTGGCCATAAAAGAAACGCTCTGATTAGAATTATTTTAGTGGAGTATATGTACTTGTAGGTAAGATAAAATGGAAACTGTGTGTAGGGTAAGATTGCAGAGTGGGGGAAACCAAGGTCTGGTTAGCCCAAGGAGGCATCCTTAGCAAAACCTGTGCGGACTTTTTGTTAAGTGGAATTAAGAAGAATATATATTAATATACATTTTGTGTAAGAGAAAAACAAACCAAACCTTCTTCCATAACACTTTAACATTCTAGAAAGGGGAAGGGATGGAGATTGGTTTTAACTTAAATTGTCGCAAGTGGTTGCATTTTATTAGGGAAATTGCTTTGTTTTGCCTGTATATATTTATTATTGCTGAACCTGAAGACTGTAAACCCAGGAGAATTAGGGAATTACAGAACATTTATAACACACAGCAGGTGGCCATGTCTGCACCCGCCACATCCATAGTTGAGGTTCATTCCATGTGTGATCATTATAAACTGTCTCAGCTTTGTGGGCTCCCTGGCAGAAATAATCACTGGTACCTGTATTAGTGTTAGTACACGTTTAGAGAACATTATCATCAGTTAAGTGTTTATGTTAAGACACATCGTTGAGGGTGGGAATAAATAGGGGCTAAGTACTGTGCCTGACCTGTTGAAAATGTTGCAGTAAAAAGATAAATGTTCAAAACAAGTGCACATAAGTAGCAACATAGCTGTGTTGAAGTTTAATGGCTAGAGGCGGATTGTTTTAAAGGCCAGCTCTTCCTGGATGTCTGTGCTGCTGCCCACCTCCAGCTTCCCGCGGCCTTGCACATGAGCCCAGAAGACTCTGGTTGTTCAGGGGGCCATCCACTCCATGTGGGGTCACTGCTGGGACTCTTTTCCTTCCGTCTTTATACAGGGTGTCTTAGGAATACCCTACGTGTCATTTCAAAAATACTCTTTTCCTTCATTATCAAACACATTCAGGATTTTGTTTGGTTTAGGAATCCCCCCACCCCAATCCGTTTTCTTAAAAGATTCTCCACCCCCTTCCGCTTTTCCCCAGGGGTGTTTTATCCCCGATTTACTGTTGAGAAAATCGAGCCTTAAATGAATTATCGGGGCCGAGCTCATCTGGCTGGTGAGAGGCCGGGCCAGGGGTCAGTCTCCCGTCCTGTGCAGCCCCTGCTACAGTTCCCCCTCCATCTCCACATGAAGAACTCCGAGGGTCTTTTCTCCACCCCGGCTTTCTCTCCATTTTTCTCATTTCACGTCTTTATTTCTTTTTAGACTTGCCGGTATTTGAGGCAGGAACCAAGATTCTCCACTGAATACAAGGAAAGCAAATTGAGGAGATGCCAGCTAACTGGAACAGGTCTTTAAGTGGAATGTTTTTGTTTTCTCCTCCACTTTAAAATAAGAAAATGATAAGGAGGAACGCTTGCTAGCAGAGATTTATTTTTATTTTATTATTTTTTTAAAGATTCATTTATTTGAGAGAGAGAGAGAGAGCACAAGCAGGGGGAGCGGCAGGCAGAGAGAGAAGCAGGCTCCCCGCTGAGCAAGGAACCCGATGCGGGGCTCAATCCCAGGACCCTGGGATCATGACCTGAGCCGAAGCAGACACTCAACCAACTGAGCCACCCACGCGTCCCACAGAGATTTATTTTTAAAAGCAAATTTTAAGTTCTATCTTGGGGTCACTTTGATAAAGCCTAGTCTTTACCTAGTAGCTTCCAAGAATATTCCTAATAATGGAATCATCACTCTGAGGCAATAGAGATAATCAGTTTAATTCAGAACAGTGTAGACTAATGGGTTCCAGAAAGGGTTTCTAGCTTTACCTCCAGTTACCCCAGAAAGTGTCTTTTGAAATTAAACCCATTCCTGGTTATTCTAGTTGAGATTTTGCTCTAGGTCCAAAACATTCTATTCTGTAAATGGAATGTTTTAAAGAGTAAATAGCTTTTAGAGCTGGGGCTATGTGTGTCTTCTGCTCCTCAGAATCTTGCTGTGCACTGATGCCCAAAGGGCCCCCCCTTCCACTTTGCCCACCCAGTGAGGGCACCACTTACACCACCACGTACCAGGCCTCGCCGAGACACGTCTCACAGACCCCGTGTCTGTAGCTCATCACCACGCCCTACCTGTTCTCTGTCTGAGGTGTCTCTAAGTGCATCCTCCTACACAAACGTCCATGACATCCCTAAGCCGGCAATGATGTTGTCGGCCCCACCTTCCTGCTCCTGCCCCTTCAGAATCCTGCTCTGCCACATGCGCCCTCTACACCCTGAGCGCTCGTTCTTACAAGGTGGTTTGCTCCCTCTGCTCTGGAAGGCTCCCCTGCCCCCTTTGCCCGAGTGGCTCCTACGCTTTCACAACTGCTCAAGCAGTACTCCCTCAAGGATGCCTTTCTGACCTTAAAGAGGTTGGCATACTATCTCTAACCCTAGAGTCTTACTTACATCATAACACATCACAGACTGTTCAGGACGTTCCCTGAGGGCAGACACTACCTGGACTTTGGATCCTCAGTTTGGGGCCCCTTTGCCTTGCCCATAGGCATGTAATAAAAATATGTTGAATGAGCAATAAAAAAGAATGATCTTTACATTTCTGAAGTTGATAGCGTTTAAGAAAACCAAAATACCAAGCCAAGTCCACTGAGGATCAAAGGCCCCTTGATCGCAGGGTCTCTTCCAACCTTTAGAGAAACGAGTATGGTTACGTTCGAGGGAAGGTAAGGAGCAGAGAAAACAGCCCATAGAGACCAAGCAGATCCAGTTCTTAACTCATTTTCCTCCAACCCTTGTTTCCAGTTTCTGGACTTCGCAGTTTTGTGCTGTAGACTCAGAATGGACATACTAATGAGGCAAATTGAAAGTCCCAAGAACAGCTCATCAGGAAGTCAAAGTCCTTTCTTCATATGAAGTAGAATAACTTGCATTGTGTGATTCTGTAAAGAAGCACCAGTCTGACTCTTCACCTGTTGGCCCATAGTTACCTTTCCATCTGATGGAGAGAAACAGATGTACCTTGTTTCCAGCACACTGACGTGTGAAAATCTGGATTTATCAAAGAGCAACAACAAAAAAAGTGTATGTGATAGTGTCTTCTAGAGAAAAGACACCCTTGCCCAGTTGCCTATGAGACCTAATTTTACATTATTTGTTTGCTGAATGATAAAATGAACAAATCCGTTGTTTAGAAGCATGTGTACTCTGAATCTGTTCTTCATGTGCTCAAGGTTGTGGCTAAATCCTGGCCTCCTCTGTTTGGCAGATGAAGTGCAGAAAGACAGGGAAGGACATTGTTAATGAAGAGAAAAGAGTCCTTGAATCGCAAGCCCTCTGGCCTAATTCAAAGCATCATAACGTTACTGTAAATCCATCTGCAGGTACAAAGGCAGTAGGAAGGGTATTCAGGGAACAGACTCTCCTCGTGGATCAGGGATGTAACTAGGAGACTGCCAGAACAGCTGCATGTTGACTTTGACCTTGGTCGTGCTGTCCTGCATTTTGCTCCACCTCCAGGGCCAGCCACCCCTCAACCCTGATTCGGCCACAGAGACACTTAGTATAGGTTTATAGTGTGGTTTGAAAAGCTTTCTCAAAGAAACTAATAATTTCAGGGTCAGCAGCAGAACCACTTTTTGATTGGGGATTTTATGGGATGGAAGTGGGGGTCTAAATGGATACTTTTAATTCTAGATTCTTTTTATATCTGAAAGATAATGATCAGATTAAGGAAGATTGTGCATGTGTGTTTTTTCTCCTGGTTTTGGTGGGAAGCAGATGATTGTCCCAGGGGACAGAGGTGAGCTCTTAGGCTCTAAGTGTTGGGAGGGTCAGTATCACCTGCTAGGCCTTAGCCCCTTGTGGCAGCAGGGGATCCAGAAGCAGCAGGAGAAATTATTCTAGATCATTCTAACGTGAGTGAGTGGGGATAGGCTGGGAGAACCGGGGCTAGGAGCACTGGCAGGCAACACTGGTGTGGGCAGCCTGAGCCTGCTGTCCACAGAACAGGCAGCGGGGGAAGGAGCTGCCGACATAGCCGACCGGCCTGCAGGGCACTTGTTCTCATCCTGGTTGTGCCTTTTTTGGGGTAGTTTTCAATGCTTTTGACCTCCTGCAGCTGTTTAATTAGTACTTGATTGTGTGTAGTTTTATTCCTCCTCGTTTATTTAGTACCTTCCAATGCAAAAGTGCTTCACAAAACACTGAAAATAATTGCCATTATTTATAGCCAAAAGCTGAACATAACACACCCTCGGAAGTTGCGGTGAGACCCTGTGACAGATGTTCAGGCCCACCTAGGGTCTGCTTGTTTCAGGCAGGATTCTAAGGGTGGAACAATTTCAAAAAATAATTGTTTAACTTAGTTCGTCTTAATTTAATAGACTGTACTTGGTTTATGTTGGGTCTAATTTTGACATCAGTAACTGCCAAAAATATGATGCATTGTAGATGAAGATACGTTTTATATATTTTTATAAGTCCTAATAATTATATAACTCTAAGACATTGCAGTTATTTCATACAGCAGCTTTATGAGAAAGGCCAATCAAATATTGTTGTCCCCATTTTACAGATGATAAAATTGATGTGCTGACTTATTTGGCTTTTATACAAGAGCTGACACCCTCAGATTCTTTTTTCACTGGCCCTTGCATTGCTCCAGAGCTGGATAATATTGAAATTAAGCCATCCACATTTTTTCTGAAAAGCCAGTTCCAGCCTGAAACTTTGTTTTCAGGTACACACAGTCTTTAGCCAGTGAGTGCTGCTAACATGACTGACTGGTATTTACACTGGTATCATAATTTATTAAGAGGTGTATTTAATGGATTCAGTTTCTGAAATTGAGGAGTTTGCTAGAAAAGCTACAGGACACAAACGTACCTTTCAAACCCATTCACTACACCTCCTGTAGTGCCGAGAACTAGGCATCTTTCTGGCCCTCCAGGGTTGGCTTTGAAACCTTGGTGCTCTGGGCTGTGGTGTGGGTTCCAGAGGCTGTTGCCAAGCCCATCCCTGGAATCTGAGAATTGCAAGCAGCAGCAAAATGCTCTGGCTGGTCTCACGAGCTTTCGTGAGGGAACATAAGGAGATTATCTAGCTCTGAAGCAAGGACCCAAAACATATAGGGTTTTATATGGATTGCTTTGGCCGACACCTTGAAGTGCTCTTGAAAGAAAATTGATAGGATGCAGAGTTGCACCAAAGAAAGATGCTTCGAGAGCCTTAAAGGGTAGCTCTTTGTACATCAACCATGTCACTGCCACGTAGCTAGAGTAGATTGGTGGCAGAGGCTTCTGTCCTAGATATAGGAGGCATAATTAAAAGGGGGAAAAAAGCTCTTGCTGGTGGCCAAAAATCAGCACATACCTTGTTCCACATCCTCCAGGCTCTACCATCATCAGCCGTGTAATCCCTGTTGAAGAGCGGCCTCGTTAGCCTTCTCAGGCGCTTGATTTGTCAGACATTGTGTTCACTCCATCAGCCCACGTTTACAGTTCCTCCGGTGTGCTGGGCCCTGGGGACACAAGAGCAAGTCTCACAGTTTAGGGGAGGTGGACAAACATGAGCAAGTAAATAACATGAGCATAAGCAGAAGTGTGTGCGTGCTAGATGAAAGCCGTCTCACAGTAGAGGCAGCGCGTGTGATCGTCAGGCCTCGAACAGAACTGATCATCATCAACACTAATAATACTCTGACCCAAATGCTTCGGCGCTCTGAGGCTGCTTCAAGATGCTCCTTAAACAGAGCGATTATTCAGGTCGCTGATACATCTCATAGGAAAGAGCCTTTCTGTGAATGGAGAGGCATGCAAAATTCTCCCTCGGAGCTTCCGTCAGATGTGGATTAAACTGCTCTTAGGTGATTTAGCTCTCGCAATTTGCCACCTCCAGTCAGCGAGCCCTGCCTCTGGGACAGTGACAAGGGCTGGTGAAAGGATCAGGGTGGGTGGGCAGCCACTTTCTGTTGTTTAAACATGTCTCAAAACTGAGAATACATTTTATAATCAATTTCCCAAGATTACACTATCAGAAATGTCAGATTTCTTTTTTTTTTTTTAAAGGTTTTATTTATTTGTCAGAGAGAGAGCAAGCAGAGGGAGAAGCAGGCTCCCTGCTGAGCAAGGAGCCCGAAGCAGGACTCGATCCCAGAACCCTGGGATCATGACCTGAGCCGAAGGCAGACACTTAACCGACTGAGCCACCCAGGCGTCCCAAATGTCAGATTTCTTAAAAATAATCTATATTCCCTTCGATAATAAATGAAAATTTCACTGTTTAGAAGATCGGGCTATTGTTTGAAAAACATGCCTTGATTTAGAAACCATGATTGAAGCCCCACTCTGTCTCATTTGTGTGGGAGCAGTATTATGTGGACTTAACCTCAACTAACAGCAGTGTGGTCAAAAACAAAGGACATTTAGCTGTGCAGTGACTTTATTATATTATTAGCATTATAGGAGAATGATAGTGTAGTTTCTTCAGGTAAAAAGTAAACAAAAATCCAATTGGAAATGGTATTAGCCTGGGTACTGATTTGGGGGTTAGAAGGGGAAAATAGAAACAGAATAAAGATAAGTTTTTATATTCTGTCTTTGGCACCTGCCATGTAGGAAGTACTTTTCAAATGTTGGATAGTTGAGTGAATGACGGGAACTAGCAGGCCATGTGGTCCCGTACGAAGGTCAAGCTTGGGGTGCGTCGAAGTGCTGGTACTTCTAGTTACAAGCTCTCCAGCAGGCCACGTTGCTTCTGTCTGTTTCCTGAACGAGAAACAAGGGCACTGATGACAGACCCAGTGTCCCTTCTAGTTCCAGTGTGACTGATGATGCCAGGACTTGCCTAATAAAGTGAGTAAAATTGTGGGTGTTTCCAGGAGGGAGAAATTTGTTACATTGAAGAATGTAAAAGGAAAATGTGAGATTTTCACAGGAAATCCACCCCCCCCTTACTAGTCTCCCATCACTGCTGTAACACACTACTATGAACTGGGTGGCTTAAAGCACAAACTTGTTACCTTACAGTTCTGTCGGTCTCGGGTCCGCACAGGTCTCACTAGGCTCAGGCTGAGGTGTTAGCAGGGCTGAGTTCCTTTCTGGAGGTTCCAAGGAAGAATTTGTTTTCTTGTCTCATCCAGCTTCTAAAGGCCGTCCCCATTCTTGGCTCGTGGCCCCTTCTTCCATCTTCAAAACCAGCAGTGTTGCATCTCTCTGACCCAGCCCCCATCACCACATCTCCCTAAAGCCCTCAACTCTCACTATCCCTGGGAGGGCCCATGTGACTAGATGGGAGCCACCTGGATAATCCAGTGTACTCTCTCCATCCTAGGGTCCTTGACTTAGTCATATCTGCAGAGTCCCTTTACCATGTAAGGTGGCAGGTCTTGGGGATGAGGTTGGACATCTTTGACATTTTGAGGGGCAGTTCTGCCTACCATGCCCCGTAATCTACATTGGTTAGTTGGGGACAGAAGTATAGGGAAGAAAGCAGTAAATCGCTCCCAGGACACCCGAAATCCTTGCTCAGCCAGTTGTTGTGTGTCTCTGGGTCTTTGTTTTCCTCACCTAAAAAGTTGGGGAGTTGAGATTGAACCAATGGTTCTCAAATTGTGTCATGCATCAGAATTGCCTGGACACTTGTTACAGCACAGATTGAGATGGGCCTTGAGAATTTGCATTTCTTTCTTTTTTTATTGTGGTAAAATACACTTAACATGAAATTTACCACCTTAACCATTTTTTTAAGTACAAAGTTCAGTAATAGTAGATACATTCACATTGTCGTGCAAGTGTCAACCACCATCCTTCTCCAGAACTCTTCATCTTGCAAAACTGAAGCTGTATACCCATGAGACACTCCCCGTTTTCTCCTCCACCCCAGATCAGGGCAGCTACCCTTATGCTTTCTGTGTTTTAACTGTTCGAAGTACCTCACATAAGTGGACTAATCAGTATTTGTCTTTTTCGGACTGGCTTCATTCACGTAGCATAATGGCCTCCACAAGGTTCCCCTCTCGTAGCCGCTGGCCGACTTTCCTTCTTTTTAAGGTTGAATGGTATTCCATTGTGTGTATGTGCCACATTTTGCTTATCTATTCATCTGTCAACGGACACTTGAGTTGCTTCCACATTTTAGCTTTTGTAACTAATGCTGCTGTAAACACAGGTGTGCAAATGAGACCCTGCTTTCATTTCTGGGAATATATAATGTTTTGAGGAACTGCCATCCTGTTTTCCTCAGTGGCTGTACATTTTACATTCACACCAACGGTGCCCAAGGATTCCAGTTCCTCCACATCCTTACCATACTTGTTGTTTTAGGGGTTTTTTTGTAGCAGCTATTCTATTGGGTATGAGGTGGTATCTCATTGTAGTTTTGATTTGCATTTCCCTAGGGATGAGTGATGTTGAGCATCCCTTCAGGTGCTCATTGGCCATTTGTATGTATGTCTTCAGGAGAAATGTCTATTCAGGGCCTGAAACAGGTTGTTTTGTTGTTGAGTTTTATTTATTTACTTATTCTGTATAAGATTTGCAAATATTTTCTCCCATTCTGTAAATCACCTTTTTACTCTGTCCATGGTGTCTTTTGGTGCACAAAATATTTTAATTTTCATGAAGTCCAGTTTGTCTCTTTTTTCTTTTGTTTCAAGTGGGCCTTGGGTGTCATAACCCAAAAATCACTGCCAAACCCAGTGTCATGAAGCCTGCTTGCTTGCTTGCTTGCTTTCCTTTCTTTCTTTCTTCCTTCCTTCCTTTTCTTTCTTTCTTTCTTTCTTTCCTCTCTCTCTCTCTCTCTCTTCCTTCCTTCCTTCCTTTCTTTCTTTTTTTTATTAACATATAATGTATTATTTGTTTCAGGGGTACAGGTCTGTGATTCATCAGTCTTACACAATTCACAGTGCTCACCATAGCACATACCCTCCCCAAAGTCTATCACCCAGTCACCCATCCCTCCCACCCCCCTCGACTCCAGCAACCCTCAGTTTGTTTCCTGAGATTAAGAGTGTCTTATGGTTTGTCTCCCTCTCTGGTTTCATCTTGTTTCATTTTTTCCTCCCTTCCCCTATGATCCTCTGTCTTGTTTCTCAAATTCCTCATATCAGTGAGATCATATGATAATTGTCTTTCTCTGATTGACTTATTTCGCTTAGCATAATACCTTCTAGTTCCATCCATGTCGTTGCAAATGGCAAGATTTCGGGGTTTTTTGATGGCTGCATAATATTCCATTGTGTATATGAACCACATCTTCTTTATCCATTCATCTGTTGATGGACATCTAGGCTCTTTCCATAGTATTGGCTATTGTGGACATTGCTGCTATAAACATTGGGGTGCATGTGCCCCTTCGGATCACTACATTTGTATCTTTGGGGTAAATACCCAGTAGTGCAATTGCCTGGTTGTAGAGTAGCTCTATTTTCAACTTTTTGAGGAACCTCCATACTGTTTTCCAGAGTGAAGAGTTTGATTGTTTTGGTCTTATGTTTAGGTTCTTGATCCATTTAAGTTAATTTTTGTAAATGGTGTTAGGAAGGGCTCAACTTCATTCTTTTGCATGTTGATATTTAATTTTCCTGACACCATTTGTTGAAGAGACTGTCATTTCCCCCATTGAAGAATAGTCTTGGCACCCTTGTCAAAAATCATTTGACTATAGATGTAAGAGTTTACTTCTGGGCTCTCTGTTCTATTCTCTTGGTCTATATCCCTGTTTTTATGCCAGGACCACACTGTCGATTACTATAGGTTTGTAGTAAGTTTTGAAATCGGGAAATATGAATCTTCCAGTTTTCTTCTTTTCCAAGATTATTTTGGCTCTTTGTGGTTCCTTAAGATTCCAAATGAATATCAGGATTGGTGTTTCTGTTTCTGTAAAAAAAAAAAAAGTTATTGGGGTTTTGATAGTGACTGCATTGAATATGTACATCACTTTGCATAGTATTCGTACCTTAATATTAAGTCTTCTAATCCATGAAAATGGGATGGGTTTCCATGTTTCCATTTATTCATGTCATCTTTAATTTCTTTCAGCAGTGTTTTATAGTTTTGTAGTTTGTAGTATTTGTAGTTGTAAAGATTGCATAAGTCTTTCACTTCCTTAGTTAATTCCTAAATATTTTATTCTATTTGATGCTATTGAAAATCAAAAGTATTTGTGTAATCTCCTTTTCAGATTGTTTATTGTTTGTATATAGAAGTGCAACTGGTATTTTGTGTAGTGATTTTGTATCTTGCTATTTAGCTGAATTCATTTATTAGTTCTAACAGGTTTTTGGTGGACTCTTGAGGGTTTTCTACGTATAAGATCGTATCATCTACAAACAGATAATTTTACTTCTTCCTTTTCAGTTTGGACTTATTTCTTTTTTCTTTCCTAATTGTTCTGGTTAGAACTTCCTGTAATATGTTGAATAGAAGTGGTGAAAGCCAGTATCCTTACCTTGTTCCTCATCTTAGAGGAGAGGAAGTGCTTTCATCTTTCACCATTAGGTATGATAATCCCTGTGGGTTTTTCATATATGTCTTTTGTTATGTTATGTTATGTTGAGGTAGTTTCTTTCTTTTCCTAGTCTGTTGAATGTTTTTATCATAAAAAGAGTGTTGAATTTTGTTGGATCCTTTTTCTGCCTCAATTGAGATGACCATCTGGTTATTTCCTTCATACTGTTGATGTAATATATTACACTGAGCATTTTTCTTGTGTTGAACCGTCCTTGCCTTCCAGGAATAAATCCCACTTGGTCATGGCATGCAATCCTTTTAATGTGCTGCTGAATTCTGTTGGCTAGTATTTATGTTAAGGATTCTTCTATCAGTATTCATAAAGAATATTGGTAGTTTTTTTTTTCTTGTAGTGTCTTTGTCTGACTTTGGTATCAAGTAATGTTGGCCTCAGAATAATTTTGGAAAATATTCCCTCCTCTAATTTGGGGGGAAGTTTCACAAGGATTGGTATTAGTTCAGATAGTTCAGTCAGTGTTCAAATAGTTCAGATGTTTGGTAGAATTCACCAGTGAAGCCATCAGGTCCAGGGCTTTTCTTTTGGGGGGAGATTTTTTACTACTGATTCAATTTCCTTAGTAGTTATAGGTGTATTCAAATATTTTATTTCTTCATGATTTAATCTTGGTAGGTTTTGTGTTTCTGCAATGGGTCCATGTCACCTAGATTATCCAACTTGTTGGTGTATGGTTGCTCATAGTACTCTCTTATCCCTTTTATTTCTTTTATTTTTAAAAAGATTTTATTTGAGGGGCGCCTGGGTGGCTCAGTTGGTTGAGCGACTGCCTTCGGCTCAGGTCATGATCCTGGAGTCCCGGGATCGAGTCCCACATCGGGCTCCCTGCTCGTCGGGGAGTCTGCTTCTCCCTCTGACCCTCCTCCCTCTCATGCTCTCTGTCTCTCATTCTCTCTCTCTCAAATAAATAAATAAAATCTTTAAAAAAAAAAAAAAAAAAAAGATTTTATTTGAGAGGCAGCTGGTTGGCTGTCTACCTTTGGCTCAGGTCATGATCACCGAGTCCTGGAATGGAGCCTCACATTGGGCTCCCTGCTCAGCGGAGGGTCTGCTTCTCCCTCTACCTCTGCTTCTCCCCCTGCTCATGCTCTTTCTCTCTAGCTCTCTTTCTCAAGTAAATAAATAAAATCTTTAAAAAAAATTATTTTTAATTAATTTAGAGAGAGGGAGAGAGAAAGAGAGTGAGTGCACAAGCAGGGGGAGGGGCAGAGGGAGACAGAGAAGCAGACTCTCCCATGAGCAGGGAGCCTGAGGCAGGGCTCAATCCCAGGACCCTAGGCTCATGACTTGAGCCAAAAGCAGAAGCTTAACCAACTGAGCCACCCAGGCGCCCTTAATCCTTTTTATTTCTGTAGAATCAATAGTAATGCCCCATTTTCATTTCTGATTCTAGTAATTTGATTCTTCTGTCTTTCCTTTTTTCTTCTTTCCATCCATCTAAAAGTTTGTTGATTTTGTTGAATTTTGCAAAGAACCAACTTTTGGGTTCACTGATTTTTTTTCTCTACTCCTTGCCTATTCTCGGTTTCACTTATCTCCACTTGAATCCTTTTTATTTCCTTCCTTCCGCTAGCTTTGGGTTTAGTTTGTTCTTCTTTTTGTAGTTCCTTAAGTTGTAAAGTTAGGTTGTTGCTTTGAGATCCTTCTTATTTTTAATGTAAGTGTTTATAGCTATAAATTTTCCCTTTAGCACAACTTTTATTGCATCCCAAAAGTTTTGGTATGTTGTGGTTTTCTTTTCATCCATCTCTAAATACTTTTTATTTCCCTTGTGATTTCTTCTTTGATCCATTTTTTGTTTCAAAGTATGTTGTTTAGGGACGCCTACATGGCACAGTTGGTTAAGCATGAGACTCTTGGTTTCAGCTCAGGTCATGATCTCAGGGTCATGAGATTGAGCCCCATATCAGGCTCCCTGCTCAGCACAGAGTCTGCTTGAATCTCTCTCTCCCTTTCCCCCTGCGTGCACATGCATGCATATGCAGGCGCCCTCTCTCTCTAAAATGAATAAATAAATCTTAAAAAAAAAAAAAAAGGATGTTGTTTAGATGCACCTGGGTGGCTCAGTCGATTGCTTGGTGGGGAGTCTCCTTGGGATTCTCTCTCTCCCTCTGTCCCTCTCCCCCACTCGCTCACACTCTCTCTCAAATAAATCTTTTTTTTTAAGTATGTTGTTTAATTTCCACAGTTTTGTGAATTTTCTACTTTTCCTTTGGTTACTCATTTCTAACTTTATCTCATTGTTGTCAAAGAAGATACTTTGTATGATATCTTCTTAAATCTATTGAGACTTAATTTGTGGCCTAACATGTAGTCTGTCCTGGAAGATGTCCATGTACACTTGAAAGAATATGTACTCTGTTGTTGGGTGGTGTGTTCTGTATATGTCTGTTAGACGGGTTGCTTTGTAGTGTAAAATCCTCTCTTTCCTTCCTTCTGTTTTTTTTTTTATCCATAAAGTCTATTTTTTCTGGTATTAGGATAGCCACTCCTCTCTTCTGGTTACTATTTGCATGGAATATCTCTTTCTGTCCTTTCACTTTGTCTATTTGTGTTTAATGTAAATCTCTTGTACATAACATATAGCTGAATCATAAGTTTGTATCCATTCTGCCAGTCTCCGTTTTTTGATTGGAGAGTTTAATCCATTTACATTTAAAGTAATTATGATAATGGGCACCTTCTGTCATTTCGCTATTTTGTTTCTAGATGTCTTTTAAAGTTTTCTATCCCTCATTTCCTGCATTACTGTCTTTTTCTGTGTTCAGTTAACTTTTTATAGGGAAAAGTTTAAATTCCTTTCTCATTTCTTTTTGTATATATTTAATAGCGATTTTCTTTATGGTCACCGTGGAGCTGTAACATCTTAACATTATAACACCTTAATTTGAATTTATACCAACTTAATTTCAGTAACATACAAAAACTCTGCTCCTTTGCAGCTCCAACCTTTCAGGTGTTGATGTCACAAAATTACATCTTCATACATTGTGTACCCCAAAACCTAAACTAATAACGTTTTAAATATAATTCTCTTAAATTATGTAGAAAACAAGATTTGTAGTCACAAACCAAAGTTATAGTAATACTAGCTTTTACACTAATAATTGTCTTTTTTTTTAACTGTATTAGTCTCAAATCATGTAGAAAACAAAAAATGCATTTATGAGCCATTGCTACAATAGCACTTGCTTTCCTAATTGCCCATGTGTTTACCTTTATTAAGATTTTTATTTCTCTGTATAGTCCCTTGAGCATACTTGCAGAGGAAGTCTAGTCATGAACTCCCTCAGCTTTTGTTGTTTGGCAACAATTTCTCCTTCATTCTTAAAGCACAGCTTTGTCGGGTATAGGATTCTTGGTTGATAGTTTTTTCTTTTAGCCCTTTGAATATGTCAACCCACTGTTTGCTGTCCCCAAAGTTTCTGATGAGAAACCTGCAAATAATCTTTTTTTTTTTTTTAAGATTTTATTTATTTGTTAGCGAGAGAGAGCACAAGCAGGGGGAGCAGCAGACAGAGGGACAAGCAGGCTCCCCGCTGAGCAGGGAGCCTGATGCGGGACTCGATCCCAGAACCCTGGGCTCATGACCTGAGCCGAAGGCAGACGCTTAACCGACTGAGCCACCCAGGCGCCCCAAACCTGCAAATAATCTTATAGAGAGGACTGCTTGTGACAATTCAGTTCTCCCAACATTCTCTCTTTGGCTTTTGAAAATTTGGGTATAATGTGTCTCACTGCAAATCTTTGAATTCATCTTTCTTGGAGTTCATTGAGCTTCTTGGATGTTTATATTCTTGTCTTTCATCAAAGTTAGGAAGTTTTCAGCCATTCCAAAATTGTCTCTGCCCCTTCCTCTCTCTTCTCCTTCTGGGACTCCCCCAGTGCGTATGTTGGTCTACTTAATGGTTTCACTTAAGCTCTGTTCACTTTTCTTTGGCTTTTTTTTTTCCCCCCTATTCCTCAGACACAATAATTTCCATTGTCCTATCTTCATTGATTCTTTCTCCAGCCTGATCCAGTCTGTCTTTGAATCCCTTTAATGAATTTTTAAATTTCAGTTATTTAAGAATTTCTTTTGGTATCTTTTTAGGTTTTCTTTTCTGCTTTAATGGTATTTTTATTTGTTCACACATTGTGTTCTTGACTATCTGCATCTCTCTTTAATTCTTTGAGCATTTTTAAGATAGTTCTTTTAAAGTTTTTGTCTAGTGTACCTGCCGTTAGGTCTTTTTCAGGGAAGGTTTCTGCTGATTTCTTTATTTCCTTTGAATAGGCCATGCTTTCCTGTCTCTGCATATGCTTTGTGAGTCTTTGTTAAACACTAGAAATTCAAATTTAATAATGTGATAACTCTTGGGGTGCCTGGATGGCTCAGTTAAGTGTCTGACTCTTGGTTTTGGCTCAGGTCATGAGCTCAGGCTCCTGAGATCAAGTCCTCTGTCAGGCTCAGTGTGAAGACTGTTTGAGATTCTCTCCCTCCCCCTGCTCGTGCGTGCATACTCTCTCTTTCTCTCTCTCTCTCTCTCTCATGTAAATGAATGAATGAATGAATGAATAAATAAATAATATGATAACTCTGAAAATTAGATTCTCCCCCTTCCCCAAGCATTGCTTTTTGGGGGGTTGTTAATTGTTTTGGGTTTTGTGTTGTTGTGTTTCTTGTTTTTGTTTTTACTCTTGTGTGCTGTCTCTGTGCCTAGGATCAGCTTGAGGTGTCAACTTAAAGTCTTCTCAGGTCTTTTCTGAGTCTTTCCCCACAATGGGGACATGGGTCACTTTCTTATTGTACCCATGTACATAGTTGTTTTTTTAACATCCTACTCTTTAATGTCTAGCTCTCAAAAGAGAAAAAAGCAAAAAATGATGGGGAGAGGGTGCCAGCCTTTTAAATTCCCCGGAAGTCATTTCAAAGCTTGAGGGGGAGGGGCTTGCAGCAGTGGGGGCAGGTACAACAACAGTGGCTGCCCACTGGGTTTGCACCTCTGTGATCAGAAGCAATAATCAGCAATCAGAACAGAGATCCCTCCCGATACCTGGAGGACAGGGTTCTCTTTGCCCACCCTGGCTCCCACAAGCCGTGTGCAGGCTGCTCCAGGAGCTCGTGCACAGCTGCCTTTCACTTGGCTGGGAGTGGGAGATGGGTAGCTGCTACTATGCTCCTAGGAGCTGAAATTGACCAAAATTAGCTGCCATTTACCACCCAAGTCTTCCCCTGGAAGTTGCACGCCTACAACAGGTTCCAGAGTTCCAGAATGGTTGTATCAGACAGATTGTGCCAATGCAGTTGTTGTCCAGGAGGGAGACAGATTCCTGGTACTGCCTACTCCCCCATCATCCCAGAATCCCAAAATTTCCATTTCTAATGAGTTCCAAGGTGATGCTGGTGTTGCTGGTCCAAGGATTACACTGTGAGAACCACTGAACTAAATTCTTTAATGTCCTTTCTCTAAGACCCGAGTATACCATACAGGGTCTTTCTCCTCTGGATGCAGTGTAATAAATTAATTGTGCTTTTTAACTGAAAGAAGCAAGCATTATTTTATTGTGATGTAATTTCTTGGTGAGGGGTGAGTTTGCTTTCTTTATGCAAAAGATGGGACCTTTGGCCTGTGGGCTGGTTCAGGGCAGGGAGCATTAAGAAGCCCTGCAGGGGACAAAGACATGTGTTGAGGTAGGAAGGAAATGGACCTTGTTCAGATCTGAGCTTGGTTGTTTCTCTTTCCTGTCTGTGAACTTAGGTGATGACAAGGCCCTGCTCTGCAGGTTGCTTTTCATAGGTGGTCGGTGTCACATTTACCGAGCGCTTTTGATCCAGACACTGTCTTAAGCCTGGATTCACACGTTTAACCCTCACAACATCTCTGTGAGGTAGATAGTACTGTTAGTTAGGTTCAGGTTTGCAGGTTAAGGAAACAAAGGTTAGGAATTGGCCAAGAACACATATAGGACACAGTGGGAGCATTTACCAGGGAGTTATTTAGGTTCCAGAGCCTACACACTTGACCTTATACTGCAGTGCCTCAAATATTAGGTCCCTTTGTATATGACTGTGAGTTACAAAATTAAAAAGTGATTTTTTTTTTTTAAGTGTCCTCTCCCTTAACAGTCTGGAGATGGGGTGGTCCAGGACCTGGTTAATATAGTCCTCAGCAGTGTCACAGAGGGTCCAGGTTCCCTCTGTCCTGTCACTCTGCTGTTCTCAACAGCTTGGGCTTTGTCTTCAGAGCTCATGGCGATAAGAGGATTGCAACAGATCTCACCATCCCACCCTAACCGGCTGAGTGAGCAAGCCTGTTCCTGCCTCTTGTCCCTTTTGAAGAGGGGTGAAACTTTCCCAGAAGTTCCTTAACCTGTGGACTTTCCTGCCGGGAATGCTTGCTACACCCCTTCGTAAATGGCCACCACTGATAGGTAGGCCCCCCCATCCTGGGGGCGGAGAGGGCTTGGAGCACAAGCCCTGTGGGGGGCCTACCGGGCTCCTTTGTAAGAAAGGCCTCCAGCAGGAACTGGAGGGTAGGCTACTGACAGATCAGCCCCAGGCGTTCCCTCCAGTTAGCATCTAGACTTGGTTCTGAACAGGCTCTGCTGCACTGACAAGGTAGGTACGGCCTAGCGCTCCTCAGAATGCTGCCAGCGGTCCTTGGTGTACTCCGGGCCACGTAATCTTTTGTTTCTTGGCAAGGTAAACGTTTGCTGAGCCTCAGCACCCAGAAGGATGTTGGTCTTCTGAGAGGAAGGCAGAGCTCTCGAAGGACCTGGCTCACAGCCCCATTCCTGCCCCATTGTCTTTGGCGGCTGCAGGGCTGGTCAGTTCAGATCACCTCTGACTGCAGCCAAGTACTTCCCCTTCTGGTGCCTGAGGCGCCTCACCTGGGAGTGGGAAGGCGACGGGACTGAATGAGTGGGCGTATGTCTGGGGCAGACACCTGTTGCACGGTGAAGCCCCGAGGCAGTGCTGTGGCTGGCACTGGTGTGGTTTTAGCCTCGGCACTAGGGAAACTGGATCGATCCAGCTCCCTGTCATCCTGTGCCCCCTGCCTCTGTGTGTTGGAGTGTCCTTCCATTCCGTGGCACCATCCAGGTGAGCTCCACTCCCACTGGCATTCCTGACTGCAGATCTGTAACCACTGACTCCTCTGAGAGGCTGCCGCCTGGGGTCTGCCTTTGCAGGAGAAAAGGGGGAGAAGGGCACCCTTTAGTCACTTTGTCCCCAGGAGAGTGCCACCCTGTCCCACGTGGGGAGGCATTCTCCACAAGTGTAACTGCTGAGGGTGCACTTTCATGTTATTTTTCCTAGAATCAGGAACAAGTAAGTGTCTGTATCATTCAGGTAGCCTCATCTGGGTGTGCCTTGGCCACCAGAAGAATCAGCATCTTTCCTTAGTAGGGCCAGTTTGGTTGAATTTTACAAATAATGATTATTGTTGCTAGGTCACATTTCATATGCCGACAGGATTGAGTGATCACAGAGATGATGGAGATGTGCCCCACTTTAAGAAAACCTGCCCATATAAGGAGGAGCATCTCAATTACAGAATAATGTCTCACTTAGCCAGAAATTTGTGGCAGGTTTCCTAGTGCATTTAAAATAGGATTTGTGTATAAAAATACCATTTGCACACAGGAACCCATCTTTTTTGAAAAGAGAAATATACTTGTATTGGGCATTTGGGATAAGTAGAATAAAAATAAAATCTTACAAATACAAGAACTAGAAACCAAATTCCACTTTTAATTCTAAAAGGTTTATATATAACTCTACTATCCTACCCTCTCCTCCTACCCCAGGCTTCCACAGCAGAAATAAACAGGCAAGATTTGACATTTTAAGATGCTGGAGGAATGAGGAAAGGACGGGCAAGCATGTGTGTGGGCGGGTGGACAACAGGAGCACCAGGGACAAGTCTGAGTGCCCCACCCCACCCCACTGCCTTGTTCTATTTGATCTGTTTGTGGACGTTTATGAGGTCTGGCCTAACACGTCACTGCTGGATCCTTTCCATGGTGCGGTCAGTGAGTGGCGGTTAGCAACTGACCGGCCCAGCCTCCCACCACCGACCTGTAACCACAGAGATGAGCTGGGGTATGACAGATGGGGCTTAGGGAAGGCCTGGATGAGAGGGGTGAATCTGGGATGCTGACATGCTCAACTTCTTTCTTTTCAGAAATGTTCCCACTGCCAGGAGGCAGGTGCCACCTTGGGCTGTTACAACAAAGGCTGCTCCTTCCGATACCACTACCCGTGTGCCATTGACGCAGGTAAGATGGGACCACAGCCCTTGTCCAGAGCATCTGAAGGCTTTGACGGACACTTTGATTCTCTGCCTTCTTTCCTTTCTTTGTTGTTCTTTTTGTCTCTTCTGACCCTGTTCTGTTTGTAAATTCTAAAAGAATGCAGAAAGGATAATAAAAAGGAGTGCAACAGGGTCATAATAACAGTTTTATTCATATAATTCACACATGATTCACTATTTAAGTGTACAATTCAGTGGTTTTTAGTATACTCACAGAGTTGTGCAACCATCATCACAGTCAATTTTAGGACATTTTCATCACCTCGTAAATTCCTGCCCCTTAGTGGTCACTCCCCTCCACCAACCCTAGCCCCTGGCAACCACTGATCTACTTTCTATCTTGATGGATTTGCCTATTCTGGACATTTTATATAAGTGGAATCATACAATATGTGCTCTTTATGACTGACGTCTGTCACTTAGCATAGTGTTTTTCAGGTTTATCCATGTTAAAGCATGTATCAGTACTTCATTTTTATTGCCAAACCATATCTTTAGGATATGCCATATTTTGTCGTTCATCAGTTGATGCGCATTTAGATTGTTTTCCACTTTTTGATTATTATGAATAATGCTGCAGTGAACACTCACAAGTCTTTATGTAGATTTAATGTTTTCACTTCTCTTGGATTTAAACCTAGGAGTGGAATTACTGGATTGTGTGGTAACTCTACATTTAGCCTTTGGAAGGACGGTCAGACTTCTCCAAAGTGGCTAAATCCTTTTACACCCTTCCAGCACTATATGAGGGCTTCAGTTTCTCCATACCCTCACTGACCCTTGTTGTTATCTGCCTGTTGTATTCTAGCCATCCCAGTGGGTAGGAAGTGGCATCTCATTGTGATTTTGAGCATTTCCCTGATGGCTAATGATGTCTAACATCTTCATGAGGTTCAGTTTGTCCATTTTTTCTTTTGTTCGTTTTGCTTCTTGTGGCTTGTTCCTTTTTCTTCTAAGAAACTGTTGCCTAATCCAGAACCACAAAGATTTATGCCTATGTTTTCTCCTAAGAATTTAGCTCTTACACAGGTCTTTGATCCACTTTGAGTTAATTTTTATATATGATGTGAAGTAGGAGTCCAGTTCACTCTTTTGTGTGTGGATTCCAGTTGTCTTAGTGCCATTTGTAGAAAAGACTATGTTTTCCTCGTTGAATGATCTTGGTACCTTTGTCGAAAACCAGTTGACCATAGCTATATGGGCTTATTTCTGGACTTTCTCCAGTCCCACACTGTCTTGATTAACTTTGTAGTAGATTCTGAAATTGGGAAGTATGAGTCTTCTGATTATTCCTTTTTTCAAGAATGTTTTGGCTATTCTGGGTCCTTGGCTACTTGATACGAATTTTAAGATGAGCTGGTCTATTTCTATTAAAAAAAAAAACAAAAAAACAGCCATTAAAACTCTAATGATTGCACTGAATCTGCAGGTACAGTTGGGGAGTTTTGCCATCTTAACAGTAGTGTCTTCCAACCCTTGGCCAAGCAGTGTCTCTGCATTTGTCTCATTCTTCAGTTTCTATCAATGGTGTTTTGTAGTTTTCAGAGTATACGTTTTTTTGTTGTTGTTGTTGTTGTTTTAAAGATTTTATTTATTTGACAGAGAGAGACGCAGCGAGAGAGGGAACATAAGCAGGGGGAGTGGGAGAGGGAGAAGCAGGCTTCCCGCCGAGCAGGGAGCCCGATGCCGGGCTCAATCCCGACCCTGAGATCATGACCTGAGCCGAAGGCAGACGCTTAACGACTGAGCCACCCAGGCGCCCCTAGAGTATAAGTTTTGCACTTGTTTGTTAAATTTATTCCTAAGTATTTTATTATTTTTAATGTGACTGTAAATACAGTTGTTTTCCTAATTTAATTTTCAGATTGTTTGTGAACATATAGAAACACAATTGATTTTGTATATTGATCTTGTATCCTGCAACTTTGCTCAGCTCATCGATTAGCTCTAATGGTTTTTTTTAATGGATTTCTATATACAAGATATGTCATCTGCAGATGGGTAGTTTTACTTCTTCCTTTCCAGTCAGATGCCTTTTATTTCTTTTTCTTGCCTAATTGCCCTGGCTAGAACTTCTAGCGGAATGTTGGGTAACAGGGGCAAGAGCTGACGTCCTTGCCTTGTTTCTGACCCATTAAGTGTGGTGATAGCTGTAGGGTTTTCATAGATGCTCTTGACGCAGCTGAGGAAGTTCCCTTGTATTCCTAGTTTGTTGAGTGTTTTTATCACTCAACAAGGGATTTTGCATTTTACCATTTTTTCCGTCTCTGTTGAGATGATCAGAGTAGTGTTTTGCAGTGTCATAACTGTTGAAAGAAGGGGGAACTTTTGTCCATGAAGTTCCATCCAGTGAGCGATGCAGGAGCCTTAAATTTTGACTCTGAACTTTAGCCTGGGGAAGTCCTCTCCATCTAGACCCTTGTCCTTTCAGTGGATGTTTCACCAGTTACTTTTTGAGCATATGTCTAAGACCTTCCCCTCGCCAGCCCTCATAGTACTTTCATTCGGGATGGAGGGGGAGAAAAATGGGAAGATCAGCGAGGGTGCGGCAAGTGGCAGGGTGGTGGTTATCTCTGCGTGCTTGAGAGGGAGGAGGGGAGGGCATGGCTGACTAGGTGGTGGAAGCAGGCACAGGGACATGAAGCAGAGTGGGATCTGACAGGTGTGGGGAGGAGTCCAAGCTCATCTGGACCACCCTTCCTTCCCTGGAAGTTGTTTGAGCTACATGCCGCCTACCTTGCAGGTCCTTCTTATCCTCTTTTCCCTCCCTCAAGTTTCCATAGGAGGCACAGCTGAAGAACCAGAAAGATACAGAAAGATAATGTTTATTATGCCACAGTTAGATTCTCATAAAAGTCTGTGTTTGCACTTGCTGAAGGGTGGCCAGTGGCCAGGGCACTGTTTGACCAGAGGGAGTAAGAAGAGAGCCTTGAAATGTCAGTTCAGGGAGTTTGGGTTTTAGTCTGTCCCTTTCCATTCTGTTTCTTCCCTTACATGTTTCTGTGTTGGGTCTGAGCTGTAATTCACCCTGAGTCGTGGTCTGGCACATTCCATAGTAAAGCCTCTTAGTCCTCTCTCTCTCTCAAGAGCCAGCTGTTGCCGTTTCTCATTTTCATGATATTGCCCCTAAATTCTTTTTTCTAGTTTAAGCTTCATGATTTTTAAATGAAGATGTTTAAGTATTAAGTTTATGGCAGTTACTTATAATTTTATGCGGGGAATACTGTATTGCAAGACTTGGTTCTCCCAGTCAGTGGCCTGGTAAGAGGTGGTCTCCTGCACTGAGGCTTTGCTCAGAAACATCCAGTGAGCAGCAGGCAGGTGACCTCATCTCTTGCACACACCCCGCCCCCCCCCACCCCCCCGGCATGAGTGTACCCCCTGTCTGCATGCTGGGGCCCCAGCCAAGTTAGGGACCAGGCTCCTGGCAGTTTCTTGAGGGATTAAGCAGGGCTGCTCAGGAGGACTTTCTGACATGATGGGAATGTTCTAGATCTGCACTCTCCAGCACAGTAGCCACAAGCCTTATGTACCACTGAGTGCTGAAAATGTGGCTAGTTGGGAACGAGGGACTGGATTTTTATTTGACTTCATTGTATTTAAACTTAAATTTATGTGTCCATGCGTGGCTAGCAGCTGGAAAGCACCGGCTTAGCCTGGCCTTGGTCAAGCTCAGGTGGTAGGGTTGGGGTTCTCTGGGAAATGCACAGGGCTCGTCCTCCTCTCCAGAGGAGGCTTACTCAGTCATCCACCCTGCGGCGAAGCTGGGGTTGCTTTACCAGCTGAGGGTTAGGAAGTAAATGATTTTGGTCACTGTCTGTTTGAGCCTGTCTTGTGTGGCCTGCCCAGATAAGTTGGTAACGTGTATTTGGCAGAAGTTGGTGGCTACATATCCAGTGAGAGGGAGGCTGCCTGGGTCGGCGTGGCCCAGGTGGGGCCTTGACCCCCTGGCTTTGCTTTCCCAGCTGCCACATGCTCTGCTGCTCCATATAGAGATCTAGGACCAAAGAAGTAGAATCACAAGGTGACTGTGTCTATCTTTTTGATGACCTGAGTCAGTGACCCAGCAGCCTATACTGCTCTGTGGGGATGGATGCTTATGTTTATCCCACGAGGTCTGCTCGGGAATTCTATTCTCTATGTGATGGATCTTTGTGTCCAGGAAAGGCGTTCATTGATTGACTTCCTTAAAAAATAAATAAATGAGTCCCTGAGTTTGAGAGTTCCTCATCTCTGCATGAGTAAAGAACAGATTAACACTTTCATCTTCGCTTTCCTGTTAACCACCCAAACCTCACAGAGCTGTTCATGTTTTCGGGAGAACTTTGATTGCTGGGGACATCTCCACTGAAACAGAATCTTTTTTTGCTGAGGGTCTGTGGCTGCTGCAGCTTCCCCCCACCTGTTGTTGGTCCTGCACCTGTGACGTCATGGTGAGCGGTCCTGAGCTGCTCGTTAGGTCACAGGTGCAGGCTGAGGCTCCAGGGGATGCAGTAACAAGAACACTAGCACTGGTTTAAAAAAAGTAATGTATCACTGCAATGAGCTGCAACAATTAAGACCAAAGGAGAAAAGAGCTGCAGTAGCACATTAGCAACTACTGTGCATAAAGGCCCGGAGGGGGTTTTCCTCTTACCCCGCAGGAGGAGGCCCAGCTGGGACACGCTGTCTGCAGCCCGCCCTGCAGCAGACTCTGATCTTGACGCAGTGGGCTCAGGCCCCCGGTGGTTATGAAAGGACTGGTGTCTGGCCCTTCCCCGGAGAGACCCTGCTCTGCACCCCAGAACCAGCGCCAGGGCTTGCCCCGCCCTGACAGTCCCGTCCTCGGGCCCAGGAGCCACTCAGCAAGGCGGGTGAGGCTGGCAGCTCCCTGAGTCCCAGGCTGATTGGGCCAATCTAAGTACCAGCTGTAGCTCTGAGGGAGATTGCGGCCAAGCTGGAGACGGCGTCTGGGGGCTGCCAGCTCCGAGCGACAGCAGCCCTCCCCTCTCCTTTTCCCCCTCCTCAGGTTTAGAGTCTTCGGCCGGGGTAGATGTGGCCGCACGTGGGTGCAGGTAGCTCCAAGTAGCTTGTTATGAGGAGCTCAGTAAAGTCCACTCTGCATTTAAGCTAAGTGTAGAGAGAAATGAGAGCGGATCCTCTTCTGGGGCGTTGTGTTTGTGTCTGGAAGCCATCTTGTTGACTGGACAACCTTGTGAGTCTTTTCCAGCGTGTGTGATGATCCAGCACGCCATTTACTTTGACTTCACTGTGTGGAAGTGCTGACCAGGCCCTCTGGCCAGTGTGGGATATTGCCAGGGGCTTAAGGAAAACAAATTGAGAGGCTGGCTGGCCATTTAGGGCGGGCGCCTGTTGAGACACCCCAGCAGGGGCCCCACCGAACCTCTCACCTGGCTCTTTGCTCTCCTCGCAGCAGGGGCTGGGTCAAGGCAGCCAAGAAGAGGCTCCCTGGGCCCTTGGGGGTGGCTAAGCTCTCTGGCCGTGGTTCTCGTCCCTGCCAGGAGCGTGGATTGCGGTTCCTGATGGCCTGTGCACACTACAAGGACAGATGAGAGCATTTGTCTGCAGTCTTCCTGCATGGGAGGCATTGCCACAGGTGGACGTGGTCTCTGGCAGATTTGTGTGGGAGACTCCCGTTTCCAGAAGTACCTGACATTAGCTCCAGTTGCCTTCAGTGTGTACTTACATTGTCTTATTTCTTTTCTGCTTTTTAACTTAGAGGGAGCATGTTTCCTAACTTCAGACATGTTTTACTAATGGTCTGTCACAGCTGGTGACTCCTCCGTGGCTGGGAGGGGGACTGAGCCGCCGCTGCCTTTCCGATGGCACCTTTTCCAGCTAATATGGTCCCCCTTCCTCATTTCTCTAAACTCCTGTGGCATAAAGGTGGCCGAGCCCCCCGGGGGCTATGCTGTTTCTCTGGCCCAAACTAGAGACTGCCAGCAAGCAGTGCTGCCGAAGCCCAGGTAAGGAGAAGGTGCTTCCCCTGAGCCCCAGTTGTCTGTCTCCTGCTGTTCCTAAGCTCTCTGGCAGATTGGAGCAGCAGGGGCCTTGGTCACGCCATGTACTTGTGGGCTTTAAATTAACACATTTCATTTACTGCCATGCTATTTGCTTGCAGGGGGAGGGCTCGGAGGTTAGCCGGACTTGCTGAGCTGTGCCCGGAGGCTGGCTCCGGGAGCAGAGAGGCTGCCTGCCCACTCCTGGGTATTCAGGGGCTCCAGAGGGGGGCAGTGATGGGACAGGCCCAGCCCAATTATGAAAGAGTCTTTTTCTGTTTGTTTAAGATACAAAGGACCTTAGAAGTTTTCGTTTGTGTGTTCCCTTGCTTATTACTATTTCATGTGAAATCTGTGGGTACACAGGCTGCTAATCTGGACCTCAGTTTAAACTTGAGTTAAATCATACATTTAACAAGGCTAAGTACCATGGCTGCTTCCTGCCACGGTGCCCGGGAGCTCTCTGAGAATGTGTGATCAATATTTATTAACATTCTGCCACCGCATCTTGCACCAGTGACCTGGCTGTCGGTCTCCGGGAGCTGTGGTGTGCAGAGTGAATTCATTAATTAGATTTCCTCGCCCTGCTCCACACACTACCCTTGTGCCACGGAGCTCAACTCACCTGGAGGCAAATGCGTGTCCTTGCTGTCAGCGAGAATGCTGTCAGCACGTTAAAAGTTGGAATGAATCATTTTCCTCCAAGGATTAGTAAGCCCCTCGTGGGATTTCACTTTCCCCTGAAGCATTTAGTGTGGATTATGTGGCTCGTGTCAGGAACTTCTCCTGTGTCTCCATGGGTTGTACGGCAAAGGTGATGGCAGGGCTCTGGACAGGGGAGAAGGGTGCCTCCAGATCGGCGGTGTTTTCATGAGGAAGCTTTGGCTTGGGCCTGTTGGAATGGGCTTAGCCTAGAATAAGGGATTTTAAAAATAACATTTATTGGAGATTGTTTCTGATTATTAAAATAATGTAATTGTGGAAATACATAAAAAAATAAAATCACCTATAGTCTTGCTACACAAAGAGAACCACTGTTACATTTTGGTAAGTTTCCTTTGTCTTGTTTTTAATGCATATAACACATTTTGATAAAATTAGGATTGTACTTCTATATTTACGTATCCTGGTTTTTCAAGCCATTTTGTGTCATGAGTGTGTCCCCGTACCATTAACTGTTTTGAAACATTAAAATTTTAAGTGGCTGATACGCCACCATGTTGCGGTCCCATAGTTTATTTGGGGGTGTCTCTAATGTTTCAGAAATCACAGTGTGGGGACCACTTATCTCCATGTCTGGCACTGTCAGTCCTGGCTAGTGTGCCCCCACTTACCCTGGGCTGTACCACCCGCCGGCTCGGTCTGACGGTCCCTTTCTGTCTTGTAGATTGTTTGCTACATGAGGAGAACTTCTCGGTGAGGTGCCCCAAGCACAAGGTGAGTCAGAGCGTGTGCCCCCAGGGGGCTGGGGGAAGGGGGTGTTCCTCCCCATCTACAGACCCGACATTGGAGGCTGCGCCTGCTCCTGGCCCCGGGAGGGTGGGGAGGCCCGGTGCTGGGGGGGGACCTGTGCCCCAGGCTGGCCCCCCATGTGCTGTGGGAGGCTGGGAGAAACGCGGCGGGGGGAGCGGAACGTATTTGATCGTTAAGAGAAATTCAAAGATCAAACTCAATAAAACTGCTGATTCCCATTTTAGTTTAGTGGAACCCCAGTTCCCAGGTGGCGCGAGGTAAGATTGGTTGTAGGCCTTGATACACAGCAGAGGCACTTTCCCAGACTAAAAGAAATCAGAACTGACCCCAGGGCTTTGGGGGGAAACTCCATCTTTTCTAGGCTTTACCTCGGCAGAAGCGACCGGGGGTGCACTTGGTGGCCCGCCGCCGCCGCCGCCTCATTTCCCGAATAACTCAAGAGGCGGTCTCTTGGTGTGGCCCCTTTTAGGGAAGGATGGAAGATAAGGGGCGCCTGGGCTGTTGCTGAGCTAGCGGGTGTGTTGGGGGCAGGGAGGGCGCGGAGAGGGAAGCCCAGGGGAGGACGGGCCGCCCGGCCGATCGGGCGCCACCTGGCGTTTCCCGCGGTGGCCGCGCGCTCCTCTGGCTGAGGTCACACTGACACCTGGTGGTCACGACGCTCGCAGGCGCGGTCTCCTACTAGGGCTGAAATGAACCCGAAAGAGGTCCTCCTGACAGGTCTGCCCTCAAAACGCTACTGAAAGATGCTTGCTTATGCTTTTCTTTAAAAATTATTTTCAGAGATGGACCACAGGATCTTATAGTATTCTCTTTTAGTTAATTTACATGTTTTTATTTTTAAAACTTCTCTTTTTTAATGGTCACATTTTGCCTCAGAAAACCCTGTCTGAATATCTCCTGTTTGTCATTCAATACTGACTCTCTGCTTTTTCTTTCCTTTTCCATGTGCCATTCCTCTCCTCGCCTCTGCCCTCCCGACCCCACACTGTTCTTCGGTCCCTCCTGTCTTGTCTCCTTGGCTTTGCCGGCTCAGCCTCCCCTCCCATTCCCCCTCCCCCCCTTGCAGAACAAGACAGCGAAAGGCAGCCTCAGCACAGAGCAGTCGGAGCGGGGGTGAGGGGGGCAGTGTGCTCGTGGGAATGGAAAGTACAGCAAGCACAGGTGAGTCGGGCCGGCACCCCTGCCAGGGTCCCGGTGGTGTCGCGGCCTCTGCCCTCCTGCTCGCCCCAGGCCAGCTGCGCCGCTGGCCTTTAAGCGCGGGGACTGCCGACACCGGGTGGATAAATCGTCTCTCCGACTGTCGTTCAGCTCCCCGAATGTCCGTGGAGAGGTGTTGGAGGCTTTGAAACTGTCCCGTGGCCTCTCGGAGTTCACGGTGACTGCGCTGAAGGCAGGCCTGTGTGTGGTGCTCCCGAAGGCTTCCGGGACAGACCCGGCCAGCAGCCCACCCCGTCCCTCGCTCAGAGATGCTTCCAGCCAGGGGGCCGTCCTTTTTAATCTACTCCCTATCTGTAAAGCTTATGGTGGCGTTTCCTTTGAAAAACAAAAAATTCCCCAGTTTTGTTTTTTGAAATCTTTTCCCCCAAGTACTGTGAAGTGTTCCTTTGCACAGAAGTACAAAGGGAAGGAAAATCCCCTCAAAGATTTAAGGGACTTTAGCATCCGATTTAATTTTACTCTTAAAAACCTCAAGAGATTGAGTTGTGCTTTTTGTGGGTGTGTCTGGGCTCGTGGTCCGGGCGGCGGCGGCGCCGCGCTTCTGTGGAAACGGGATTAGTGGACTAACGTCCCCAGAGGCGGTGGGCCTCCCCTGCTCCCCGCTTTCTCACCCCCTGCCGCCCCTCCATGGAGTCACAAGGCCTGAGGAAAATAGACCGTAAAGAGAAGGGGGAAAAAAAGCCGAAATGTAACTTGAGGTACTTGCTCCTACAGGAGGGAGAGGGGGGCCAGTTGTCTCGGAAATGTTCACGAGGGGATTAGCTCTCTGCAGATGGAGGGCTTCCGTGCTTAGGCCAGGTGCCTGAAGGCCACACACAGGTGTGCCAGAGTCTACGGCACGTTCCCTCCCCCGTGACGGCCGGCAGCTTCCACCTTTCTCGGGAATACCTCACAGTAATTTGAGGAAAAACTAGAATTCATCTCAGGCAGTGGCAGTTTTCCTCCCTTGAGAGTCCTGGGTTTCTTAGGTGGGTCCTGGTACCGAATTCCAGAGAAGCCCCCTCTGCTCTGCTGTGTGCGGCCCCGGGGCTGTAGAGGCCTGCCGTGCTCTCTCGAGGGGGCTGTCGAGTGAGGCCTCCGCACTTGTGCCTCCCTTTTCTCTCTGCCTCTTCCAAGGAGAGGGGCTGGGAGGGGAGCAACAGGTGGTCCGGTCACAGGAATCAAGTGAGCGAACTGGCGGCGGCAGCAGCCGGCACTGGATCTCTGGAACACGGCGGGGCCCGCTGACTCCTGCACTCCTTTGCCCCTGAGCAGCCCTCGGTGCAAGACCGCAGTCTGGATGGTTTTCCAGCCTGTGTCTCTTGGCCTTTGTTCTGTGCCTGGGACAGTTCCTCTGCCTGGCCGGTGGGTAGAGCCGTGTGCTCTAGGGGCCACGAGAACATTCCTGGCAGTGTCCTGGACGGCCCCGGTAGGGAAAGAACCATTTGTTGTCCGGTGCCTTTTGTTTTTGTCCTGGAATTCCAGCCTGTGTTTGGGAATTTTCATTTTGTTCATCATCTCCTTCCACTGCTCCCAGCCGTGGGCGCTGCTGGAGGCCTGCCCTCGGCTCGCACGTGGAGCAGTGAGCTGCGGCATTCCGACCTCAGCCACGGCTGGCGTGTGCTGTCTGTGTGGACGGAAGACGCGCGGAGTGGGGAAGCGGCTGACCCATCAGTGTGGGGTGGTTTCCAGTCTGTTGAGGTCAGACCGTTCACCTCTTAGAGGGAAGGGATGGGCATACTGTCTCCAGCCATGTCCGCCTGAAATGATTTTCTGTGTACGCTGTCCCCACAGGGCGGGACCCTTGTCCTGGTTTCTCAGTTCAGCTGTCACGTTGAGGGCGGTGGCCGTCTGCAGATTGTATGGAAACCCCAGTGATTGGGATGGAGAACATTCCATCTCGGGGGCTGTTCTCGGGACAGAGAGCTACTGTCACTGGGGATCCTGACATGGCAGGGAGGGGGCATGAGTACATGAATCCTGCTTCTTGGTGCCCCATTTTCTCACACAAAAGTGCTGTGTAACCAGGGGCAGTCCACTTACTGTTTCTGCTTCTGTTTCTTCTGTAAAGAGAGGAATAACAATGGCCCACCTTGTGAGGATTCAGTTAAGAAATGTCTCTGAGGTGTCCGCGCGGCCTGGCATGGGGCGAAGCTTGTGCACGTCCTGGGGCGCTGGTTCTCACGGCCTGCTGGCCCGCCGGGCACTGCAGGAGCTGGAGGGGTCAAGGCTGGGCCCTGCTACCGCCCTGTCTGGCAGAAAACTGGGGCTGGGAGATGGGAGATTTAATCCCCCCGGCCTCCCCCCAGTACATGAGGTGTGTGCACTTGTCCCACAGCAGGCCAGCAGTGCCAGAGAGGAAAAGTCCTCGGGCAGCCATCCATCCGGTGGGCTGCTTCCTCCCCGTTTCTGAGCGTGAGGGAGCAGGGTGGCAGGCCCGTGGGTGCCCGCCTGCTCCCTGTGCTGACTCCTAACCGTGCCTCCACAAAGGCCTGTGGACGTGTCTGGCGAGCTCCTCAGAGGCCGGACTTCCTCCCTGTAGGCTTTGGGGCTTACCCTTCCCCGGGCCTGGGTGCTCTGCCTCTCATCTTCTGTGACAGGCTCCCTCTCCTCTCTGGGTCTTGGCTTCAGAGCCCCTTCCTCATGAGGCCTTTCCTTCTGAGTCCCTGTCTGCCTCCTTCCCACGCTGCAGCTTTCCTGTGCCAATTTGGAATCATTCGTTAGTTTGCTTATGTGCATCTCCACTAGACTGTGCACTCAGTGAGGACAGGAACCGGGTCTGGCCCCGGCCGCTGTGCTCTAGGCTGGAGCGTGCGCACGGCGGGGCCGGCAGAGGCTGCTAGAGAGGGCATGCACCCCAGAGAAGAACGCGCTCGCCACCCTGCCGGAGCCTGGATAGGTACAGATGAGGGCCCCACCACGCAGCCCCCACCGACAGGTGGGAACTGGCCGGGCAGGGCAGGCAGAGGTGGTGGATTCTTGCTGCTCTGGGAGAAGGCCGGAGAAGGTCCCGCTAGTTCGGGCCCTGGAGGGGCCGCTGAGGGGGAAGGAAGGTGGGAGCGTGACGAGTAGAGGGAGTCCTGGAAGGCTGTGGCCCCAGGTGAAACCCTGCTCACCGGCAGCCGGACATCAAGATGCCTTTCCAAGAGAGTATTGAAAACCCCCGGCACAGAGTGGCTGCCCGCTTGCTGCGCTCTCACTGGCTGCGGCTGGCCCTGCGTCGGCCCCTGGCTCCCTGCTGGGGAGCACTCCCTGCTGGGGAGCACGCCGTCCCAGCAGCATCCCATGCAGACAAGACCACACTGTGACTGAGACTCGAAGGCAGAGTCCCGGGGGGCCCAGGCAGAGGGCTTTGCTGGACGGGAGCCCCAGTCCCACCCCTCAGCAGCCCTGTGGCTTTGGGTCCCTCCGCTTCAGCTTTGTCCTCTCTTGAGATGGGGGGTCAGGCCTTGCTGTCATCATGAGGTAGCTTCTGTGAAATCCTAGCATAGCGCCTGGCACACGAATTTTCTGCTCAAGCTCCCTGTTGAAGGAACAGTTTTTGAGAAGTGACTCTGAGAAGTTCGGGTCCCCTGACCTTCAAGGTGTGTGAGGTCAGACGCTGGGGAAAGGTCCCGTTAGGAAGGCTGGAAGACAGAGCCACAGTGGGGGGGCTGCTGTCAAGGCCATAGCTGCCCAGACTACCAGGCGCACCCATGGCCCCAGGTTGGCAGCCCACAGAGCGCCCCCAGCCTGGCAGGCCTGGGGTGCCGAGCATGCTTCATTCTGAGGTTGGGGGCTGGGGCGGGGCCTGCTCTTCTGAGCAGTTAGCAGGCGAGGGGTACAGGCCCGATGCTGCCAAGCCTGGGGGAGGGCAAACCCTACCCTGTCTCTCCCTCCACAAGCAGAGCCTTACAAGGTGTGCCCGGACATCTGTCCTCTGCGCACACGTTCCCACATCCCCAGCCAGACTTTGCCCCTCTGGTTGTTGCTTGAGGCATCGCATTAGCTCTGCCCTTGTCATCACATGTCCCAAGGGCCTCTGGTTCCTGGGGTGGCATCGGGAGGCTGCTTCTCTCCCCTCTCCTGGCAAGCGGCCTTAACCTCAGGAAAACCAGAGGGTGGGACTGGCGAGTCTCCCTGGGCTGGAGGCAGACTGGAGCATGGGCCGGGAGGGCTAGGGCGACTTCTGGGGCCCAGAGCCACCTTCAGAACAGGGAAGCCACGCTGTCACCATGGACATCCTGAGCATGGGGACATTGTCCTGCTGTCTCTGCAGAAGGTCTTCCTGTCTAGTCATGTTTTCTGCCAAGCAGTTACACGTCTCTTTTTGGTGAAGGCAGGTATATATATATATATTATAATATATATATATACGGGTGGTTTTTAGGTTTTTTTTTTTTTTTTTTTTTTTTTTTTTTTAAAGATTTTATTTATTTATTTGAGAGAGAGAGAATGAGAGACAGAGAGCAAGAGAGGGAAGAGGGTCAGAGGGAGAAGCAGACCCCCCGCTGAGCAGGGAGCCCGACGTGGGACTCGATCCCGGGACTCCAGGATCATGACCTGAGCCGAAGGCAGTTGCTTAACCAACTGAGCCACCCAGGCGCCCCAATATACGGGTGCTTTTAAATAGAAGGTTCTTAGCTCCTGCACACAGACCAGCCTTCTGAACGATTTTGCCTATTAGTAAGTTGTGTGAGAACAGAAGAGGGATGGTGCCGCCTGGGTTTTCCCGAGGGTTATTTGTTGGAGGAGGGCAGCAGAGGGGGTCTGGGGAAGAAGGGAGTGCTCGGACTGGCAGGAAGAAGGTGGGGGGAGGCCACCACTCCCGGCTTCTGCTCTGATTGTTCTGCACTGATCCTTGGAAACCGCTCTCTCTCTCTGAGACCTCTGCACACGTAATGACCCATGAAGTACTCGGAGGAGGCCCGTGGCACAACCCCACCGCCCCACGTGGTCATCAGGATCGTCTCCCTGAGCCCGGAGCCCGGGCTGGAAGAGGAGCCAGTGCAGGGGATGCCTGGGGAGCCTCAGAGGAGGGCCCTGCCCTCCCCGACTGAGCTGGCTGAAGAGCGTTCTTTGTCGAGTGTGAGGAATGCGCTCTGTCCCTGCCAACGCTGTGACGGGGTCCTGAGCGCTGCTTCCGCAGGTCTGCGTGCTCAGCCCCCTCTGTGAGCACCGCTTCCTGCCACCGAAGTGCCCGGCCCCCCCGGAGGCCGCTGGTGGTGGGGTCCTGAGCTGGGGTCGCCTCCTCCAGGATGTCGGAGAGCTCTGTCCTGGTCTCCGTTCCTTCCGCGCACTGGGGAGGCCGCCGCCCCGCAAGGGGCACGGAGTCCATTCGCAGCGCAGCTGGCCACGTCGCTGCCGCCCTTCACCGTGGTCCCAGCCCAGGGCCACATGGTCTGGGTCACATGGTGGCTCCACCACTGGTCTTGGGGGTCTCCCGCCGCGTCAGCACACTTGCGGGGGGTCTGCAGCTGCTGGACCCCCGGAGCGGGGGCTGTCGGCTCCTGGGCCGCGCGGAGGTTCCCAGCACCCAGTGTCGGTTCTGTCTTCCAGGTGAGACTGTGGAGATGAGAGGTGGTGGACACTCGCGGTGGAAGGAACCGTCCTGCTGTGCGGCCCCGCCCTGCCCCGCCCGCCCCACCAGCACCTCCCCAAGTCCTTACATCACACCCAAACCGTGACACCACAGGAAAGAAAGACCCAAGAAGTTGGAATGGCTGTTTCCATGGACACAATCTCCATAGTGACAATGTGGGGGGAGGGGGGAGGGGTGGGATGATGGGAAGGGGGGGTGAAAAGGGTGGGATAAAAATATATATATATAAATCTATTTTTAGTCTGGAAAGACTTTGTTTAAATGAAAGGTGCGCTATCCCTTTTGATTCTATTTTAAAATTCTCTAGTTAAAGAACTCCAAATTTGTTCCAATAACAGTGAAATTTAAGTGTGAAATTGAACAAGCTGGTCTCATAAAGGACGGGATGTGGTTTTGATCTTTAGCCTGCCTCACACCGGTTCAGAGAGCTGCAGACCCAGGGTTGAAAGAGCAGACAAACCACACCAGAACCATCCTTTGTCATTAATTTGTCAAAGTGGGAAAGTTTCTGGGGGGTGGGGGGGGGGGGATGTGGGGACGGTCCGTGTTTTCAAGAGTGGGGGAATGATGTTTAAACACAAAAATAAATTTTTTTCATCTCCAGAAACACTATTTATTTATTATTTTTAAAATTTTTATCTTTTTGGGGGGTGAAATTGGCAGATGTCCCGAGGTCACAGCTCTGTCCTGGATCACTGTGGCCAGTGAGAACCTTGAGCGCCCCACTAAGTGAGCACGGCAGGCAGGGTCAGGGGGTGGCCCGCCTCTGGGCGCATTCCTGGCAGCTGAGCCCTGCCCCCCCCAGGACGGAAGGACAGGACAGGAAATCTAAGCTGTAGGAATTGACTTTGGGGGGAGGGACTGTGTCGAGTGTGATCAGTGTGGGTTATGCTGACCAGGAACACCCAGTTAACCCTTTTTTCTTTTGCTTTCATTTTTATAAAGGAAAAGGGGGCCTGTCAGGTGAGCAGCCCCACGCTACATGATTCTTTATGTTGTATTGTTTTGTTTTGTTTTGTAAATTGTATAATTTTTAAATATCTGAGTTTTAAAAAAAGAAGAAAAAAGTACAAAAAAAATCTTGTTAAGGCCTTAAGAAGGGGTTAGTGCATCTTTCAGGGGTCACTCTGCCGTGGGGATAAAATAGCTGTTTCACAAACAGTTTTATTTAAAAAACAAAAAAAAAAATCAAAAAATAATAAACTTCATTTTAACCTTGGTTCCTTTTTTGTTTAATATAAAGCAAACGCGTCTCTTCCTCCTCCCATTCCAGCCCCCAAAGGTGGTTTTGCTGCACTGCAGAGAAGGCTGCCGTCTGACTGTCCAGCTGAGCCCCAGTGTGTTGTCGTCCGTCCCCCCCACCCCCACCCCACCCGGTGGCTCTCGCAGCAGGGCCTGGAATGAAACAAAACCAAGGGCTCCTGTCTGCGGCTCCTCCCTGGTGGGTGGAACTCAGCCAGTGTGTGGGGACGGTCAGTTTACTTAGTTGGTATGAGGACATATTTCCAATCAACATTAATTTTAAAGGTTATAAAAAAATAATGCAATGTTAATGGACTTTTTTAGAGAACAGAAATACTGGAAGGAATGTTGTGAAGTAGAAATAAGCAATTATAAATGAGTTCCTGCGCGCTCATCAGTTTGGGGCTGCAGAAAGGGCAGATTAATTCTGTTCTAATGGTTCCATCAAGCGGTGCAGCCCATTTCTCATTTCGCTCACCAGGATGGAGGCGTGGGTGGGCATGCTGCGCGGGCCATGGGACCTGCATAGAAATGACGGCTTTTTGAGCTGTGTGGCTTTCCGTCTGGTCTGGGCTTGGCATTAACACAGTTCAAATGAATTTGATAGATTTCAGGTGTCAGGGGCTAAACCGCAAAACTTGAAAAATATGTATCTTGAGGAAAATATTTTCCTGATGGCAAATGATTCTTTGTCATTTTGCTTTTCTTCTTCTGTCCCCTTTTGACTTGCTGATGATCCTTGAGCAAGGCACTTGTGATGATTCTAGGTCTTTCCTCAAACACTTCTGACATGACCATTGCGCCACACTCCCCTCCTGGCTCCAGCTTTCCGGCTTCTGCAGGCAACCTCCACTCGTGTGCATTTCAGCTCCCACTGCTTTTAAGTTCTATGTATTTTTTTTCATACACTTTTTTAGAGCAAGTTTAAGTTCATAGCAGTATTCAGAAGTTATAGAACATTCCTATAATACCCCCTGCCCCCCATACACAGCCTTCCCCAGCGGAGCGCTATTTTTGTGACAGCCGGTGATCCTACTGCGCTGACACATCATTGTCCCCCAAAGCCCATAGTTAACATTAGGGTTCATTCTTGGTGTTGCACATTCTGTGGGTTTGGACAAACAGTTCCAGTATCACACAGTAGTGAGTAGTCTCACTGCCCTAAAAATCCTCTGTGCTCGGCCTGTCCTGCCTCCCTCCTCCCAGCCCCTGGGCTTTTTACTATCTCTATAGTTTTGCCTTTTCTAGAATGTCCTATGGTTGGAATCCTACAGTATGCAGCCCTGTCAGATTGGCTTCCTTCACTTAGTGATAATGCATTTAAGGTTCCTCCACGTCTTTTTGTGGCTTGGTAGCTCATTTCTTTTTAGTACTGAAGAATATTCCATTGGATGTACTACCATTTATCCACCTACCGAAAGACATCTTGGTTGCTTCCGAGTTTTGGCAATGATGAATAAAGCTGCTATAAATATCTGTGTGCAGGTTTTTGTGTGAACACCAGTTCTCAGCTCCTTTGGGTCAATAATCAAGGAGCTCGCTGGATCTTATGGTAAGAAGGTTTCCTTTTGTAAGGAACGATGGAACTGACTCGCGCAGCGGCTGTACCATTTTGCGGTCCCACCAGCAACGTATGAAGGTTGCTCCACAGGCTCGCCAGTCTTTGGTGTCGTCAGTGTTCTGGATTTTGACCATTTTAATAGGTATGCAGTGGTGATTTTTATATATGTTTTCAAGTTATGGTTAAAAACATAAAATTTACTGTCTTAACAGTAAGTGCAGTTTAGTAGTGTTAAGTATATTCACATTGTCGTGCGACGGATCTCCAGAACTTTTCGTCTGCCGATTGGACACCCTGTACCCTTAAAACACCGCCCCCACCTGCCTGCTGCCCCTGGCAAGCTGGATGCGGGGGTCCGCTTTTCCTTTCCGCCTGCAGGAAGGAGTGGGAACTGGGGGGGCTTCCTCTGCGGGCGGGCCCGTGCCTCGGGGAGGGGGCGGGGGTAAGGCGAGCGAAATGTCACCCTCGCTGGGTGCCCAGGCTCCCTACCCAGTTTCTAGAGCCCCCGCCCGGGACTGCGCTCTGCATCGCGTGGGGGGCCCCGGGCCGGCACTTCCCAGTCCCCGTGTTGCTGGCGTCCCTTCCCGACAGAGAACCCTCCCCTGCGCTGAACACCCCTGACCTGGAGGGCCCCCGGGAGCGCTCACGCTTACCCCAGCTTCACCAGAGCAGCTTCAACCCCCCCACACCCCTACCGGGGGGGAGGGGGGGCAGAGTGTTTCTAAATCAATCTCAGTAACGTGCTGGCCCTTGGAGAAGTTCACTTTCAAACAGTGTAGACGTAACTCCGAGCGTGCGTTTGGAATGGCCCCTGATGCCGCTCTAGGACTTTGACCTCCTGACGTGACCTGAGATTCCTTCTCCTCGGTGCTTGGGGACCACGAAGCTGCAATTGCCCAGTGATGGCAAAAGGCCACAGGCCTCATGACGGCCGGTTTCCTCACGGCCACCCGATCCTGGACAGCAGGCCCCTAGGACGGGGAGGCCACTGCCCTTCATGACGCCATTAAGGCGACCACTTGGGGAAGGCAACCAAAATGACCGGCAGATAAAGGCAGTGTTTCCAGGGCCAGCGGGTGACAGCACGCTTGGGCCGTCCTGCCCACTTTGTGCTGCTCTCCGGGACACTCAGCGGAGGCAGATAAGAGGCCCCAGCGTGCCCTTGGGTCTCGCCCTCCTGGTCTGTTGAGTGGCCTCCAAAGTGGGCTCCCTGCCTCCTGGAAGCCCCGAGACCCCGGTTTCCCACAGTCTAGTCCTCAGTCCGACCTGCAAAGCCCCCTCGCGCTGCCCCCACACCCACCGTGTACGAGGCCTTGCAGTGGGGCTTTGGCCCTGCTGCCAGGTCACCTTGGCTTGTGGTTCAAGCCAGCCAAGGTCCTCCATGAAGTGTTCCCAGCACGTCCTGTCCCAGCCCGGGGGCAATGTCCCCATGACCCTAAAGGCGGTCCCCACACTGCTGACCGGGCCTGGCCGCTCTCTGGCTCCCCACGCCTCCTCTGGGCCATGAGCACGTCGGAGCAGGACTCGCCATGGTCCTCCCACTGGATTGCTGTACTTAGCCCAGCACCCAGCACAGGGCACCTCCAGCATCCGAGTGTGTGTGTGTGTGTGTGTGTGTGTGTGTCTGTGTCTGTGTCTGTGTCTGTGTGTAAGTGGTGCATGTGTGTGGTGTGTGCATGGTTTTGTGGGTGTGTAAATGCCTGTGATTGTCAGTATGTGAGCACGTAGGTAGTGTCTGTGAATGTGTGAGCGGTTGGTGATTGTGGGCTTCTGTGTGTGTTGAGTGAACTGGGGTGAAGGGAGGGGACGCTGAGAACTTCATTTCCACGCTGCCCTCTCCCCCCGCACATGGTCCCTCTGATCACTGCGACCTCCCTACAGCACTGGGCAAGTGCCAGGAACAAACTCGGGAGGCGAAAACCACTTGGGAGGAGGCAGGTAACGTGATAGGGCACGGATGTGTTCTGGGGCCAAGGCTGTGACCACACTACGGGGTGTGACCCAATATGACAGGTGGGTGGCAGGACCAAGTCCAGTGACCCCTGGCTTCTCCTCGGAGCCTGTAGCAGAGCTGGAGAGTCAGGCTGAAGGGGGGGCTTCATCATCTCTCCCCTACCCCCACCCCACTACCCTGGGTAGGCACCCGGAGAGGCCAGGAGGGACAGGACTCTTGTGGTCACCCCTGCACCTGACCTTGCCCGGCCCCTCCCTGCACCCTCTGGCAGCACGGTCGCCCTGACATGTTGGCTCGGGGCGGAGGGCAAAGGCCGGTCTCGGCTCCCTTTAGAAAGCGGGGCCAGGCTGGATGAGCTCCCCGAGTGTGGTGAGAGCACCCTTTCTGGCTGGTCCTAGGGCCCTGGTGTGGTGAGGGACACCCGTGTGCCAGAGGAGGCCAGGGGGCGCGGAGGCAGCCATGGGGCTGCTGACTGGGGATACGCCGGCGTCCCTGGCCGTGGCCGTGGCCATCTTCCTGCTCCTGGTGGACCTGATGCACAGGCGCAGATGCTGGGCTCCCCTGCGGGGCAACCTGCTGCAGATGGACTTCCAGAACACACTCTGCTACTTTGACCAGGTAACGAAGGTAGGGGGGTGGCAGCAGAGATCCTGGGGACCCCACCTGGCAGCAGACAGCGGCTGGTGGGTGAAGCCACAAGGCTGCGCAAGGAGATGGGCTGAGAAGAGGCAGGTTTGCAGGGCTAACTGCGGGAGGGCCTTTGTGCAGGGCCTGAAGGACACTTTGGGTTTTCCAAACAAAGGTCAGCGAGAGCAAAGGCCCGGAGTGGAGTGTGGACTTGACAGTGGATTTGAGATCCAGTTGCATAGCACTTAAATTACGTGACCTGAGTCCCTTCTGATGACATCAGGAGGAAAGGTCTTGAGAATGGGGGAAGGAATCTGGACATGAGCCCCACTTAAATCAGGAAACCGAGGCTGAGATAGGTAGAGGGACAGGTTCAACTCTTTTGCTGCTGTGGGTCTTTGGGCCTCAGTGCTCACCTCTATGAACTTGAGTTTCTATCACCTGTGGGCTAGGATCCTAACTTGGCCTAGTGACAATTTTGGTGACCTTTGCAAAGTCATAGCTGAGAGGTGTGATCCAGCGTCAGCCCCTCCTCCAGAGAGAATGTGACCCCCACGGTCACGAGGCCGATCTCGCCCTTGCACCCCAGCGCTGCTGGTGGCCCAGGGGTGCCCCAAGCCTAGCGCCATGAGACTGAGGCCTGCAGCCTGGTGGGCACCCGGCTTGACGAACGCCCTCGACCCTTGGCCTGCAGCTGCGGCGCGGCTTCGGGAAGGTGTTCAGCCTGCGGCTGGTCTGGACGCCCGTGGTCGTGCTCAGCGGCCTGGACGCCGTGCGCGAGGCACTGGTGTACCACAGCGAGGACACAGCCGACCGGCCGCCTATGCGGGTCTATGAGCCCCCGGGTTTCCGGCCGCCCTCCCAAGGCAAGCGGACGATGGGGGCAGACCGAGGCCTGGCCGGGACTGGGCCAGCAGTGACTCAAGCTCCGGCAGGCCCACGCGGGGGCAGGATCGGGGACGTGCAGTGCAGGGAAGAGGTAGCAAGTTTGGAGGGGCTCCAGGTGGAGGAAGGAGTTGGTGCCAAGTGCCTGAGTGGGACGCGGGAGGATGAGGGCGGGGCCTGCCCAAGACGGGGTGGGCCCAGGGCTCGCGGGAGCAGGGACAGGATGTCAGGGTGGGCGGGAAGGAGGAGGACGGAATCCGTGTGGGCGAGGCAGGGGGCGGGCCAGGACGTCCCCTGACTGCGAAGGAGTCAAGGTGGGCAGAGCGGAGTGGGGCCAGCACCTGCCTCCGGCTGGCGAGCAAAGCGGGCAGGCAGAGCGACGTGTCCCCAGCGGGAAGTGGGTGTCAAAGTGGGCGCGCTTTAGTGGGGGTGCGGAGCAAGGTTGGTATGGGCGGGCAGGGGGCCGGGCCTGTATCACAGGGGGCGGGACTGTGAACGGGGCAGGGGCGGGGCGGACACGCCAGAGTCCCGCCCACGGCCCGGCCCCGCCCCCAGGGGTGATCCTGGCGCGCTACCCGCGCGAGTGGCGCGAGCCGCGGCGCTTCTCCGTGTCCACCCTGCGCAACTTCGGCCCGGGCAAGAAGTCACTGGAGCAGTGGGTGACCGAGGAGGCCTCGGGCCTCTGTGAAGCCTTCGCCGACCACGCTGGTGAGAATTGCGGCCGAGGGACCCCGGGGACAGGGATGGACGGAGGGGCCCGGGAAGAGGCGATGGAGGCGAGCCTTCAGCCCCGGCGCCCGCGCGGATAAAGCGGTGAGCAACGTGATCTCCGCCCTCACCTACGGGCGCCGCTTCGAGTACGACGACCGGCGCGTCCTCAAGCTGCTGGAACGACTGCAGGCGGGAGTGGAGGAGGACCAGGGCTTCCTGCGCGAGGTGCGGGGCCGAGGCGCCAAGGAGCCCTGCGGAGCGAGCTCCGGGGAGGAGGCCTCGCCCTAAAATGGGCCTCCCGGGGGAGGGGGTGGGCAGAGGGGCGGGGGACAAAAGGCGTTCCGAGACGGGAGGCGTGGAGGTGGGGAAATCCCGAACGAGGGAGATGGCAGAGGCGGGCCCGGGAGACGGCTAAGGAATCTTAGCACCTCCTTCATTGGAAGCCACCAGAGCCCATGAGATCTAGATTTTAGATTTATCCTTCTGGTCCCCGGGCCAGGAAAGAGGATCAAGGACGAACTTAGGGAGGAACCATGTCAATGGTGGGGACACTCTGGAGGCCGCGGGACCTGACTGATCAAGACGAACACTCGAGCACAGGAAGGTCCCCCATCTGTGGTCCACACAGATCCTGAACTCCATCCCCGTGCTCTTGCACATCCCGGGGCTGGCCAACAAGGTCTTCTCAGCGCAGAAGACCCTCATGATCCTAATAGATGAGCTAATACAGGAACACAGGATGACCCGGGACCCAACCCAGCCACCCTGAGACCTGACTGATGCCTTCCTGGATGAGGTGGAAAAGGTGAGGTGTCAGGGACAATGGTTGTGGGTTGAAGGCCCCATGAATCAAGGCCCAGGAAGGTGGGGCCCGTATATCAGCCAGTGATCAGTGATTACTGATGGATGCGGGGGTGGGAGGCCATTTGGGGGCTCCTTCCCTCTGCCCCAGAGCTCACCCTCTCAGCATGGCCCAGGCCAAGGGGAGCCCCGAGAACAGCTTCAATGATGAGAACCTGGGCATGGTGACATCTGACCTTTTCGCTGCTGGGATGGTGTCCACCTCAGCCACGCTGACCTGGGCCCTCCTGCTCATGATCCTGCACCCGGACGTGCAGTGTGAGCCCACCCTGGGGGCCGGGTGGGATGGATGAGGGAGGAGAGGGACAGGCTGGGGCCCCTTGAGCTTGATTTGGCCCCCAGAAGCTCCGAGCAGAGGCTGGGCCCTAGCTCGGAGGTAAGAGCTGCCTCCACGTGGGCAAAGCCCCCCACAGGAGTCAGGCAGAGGTCGGAGCCCAGACTCCTGGGTTCTGACCACTGTGGGGATGCCTGTCTGTCCAGGATGTGTCCAAGAGGAGATAGATGAGGTGACAGGGCGGGTGCAGGGACCAGAGATGGGGGACCAGACCCACATGCCCTTCACCATGGCCGTGGTCCATGAGGTGCAGCGTTTTGGGGACATCATCCCCAACCTATCGTCAGTGCTGAAGGACGAGAAGGTCTGGAAGAAGGCCTTCCCTTTCCACCCCGAGCACTTCCTGGATGCCCACGGCCGATTCGTCAGGCAGGAGGCCTTTGTGCCCTTCTCCGCGGGTGCCTGGGGTGCCCAGCTCGCTGGCCCCCTGAGGCGCACCCCCGGACCCCCCCACAGGCCGCCGCATCTGCCTCGGGGAGCCCCGGCCCGCATGGAGCTCTTCCTCTTCTTCACCTGCCTCCTGCAGCGCTTCAGCTTCTCCGTGCCTGCCGGACAGCCCCGGCCCAGCGACCACAGGGTCTTCTCCTGCCTGGTGACCCCAGCCCCCTCCCAGCTCTGTGCTGTGCCTCGCTAGAGGGAGGAAGCATCCCCCCCCCCCCCCCGCCAGCTCCTCAGCAGGGGCCTGATGGGCCAGTAAACCAGTTGGGTGGCTCCATCCTGGCTTCTGAGTCCCCTCAGGGCCCCCTGAGCAGCCCCTGGCCGTGATGGGGCCTTAGCAGCCTCCCCAGGGCCAGCCCCTACCCCTGCCTGAGCCATCCTTACTTTGCACTTGATCCCATTTGAGAGATGGGGATAGTGAGGGTCAGAAGATCACAGCTTACCCCTAGTCACCCACAGGGACCCAATACTGGCGACCTGGGTTAGTGACAATGTCTGTACTTAGGTCCTGGCTCATGGCAGGAAGAGCTAGAACAAGCTGCTGAGAGCTCTCAGCCGGACCCTGGTGGGGGTAGGCAGGCCCCACTCAGCCTGGACACCCCCCCCCCCCAGCCCACGGGCCAGCAGCTCCGCCGGCACCACCAGCTCTTCTGTCCCACCTCATCTACGACTCCCCCAGAGGTGGGGACTTCAGGGATGGCCATGAGGGGATGTGCCAGGTTAACACCCAGGGCTCAGTCCGCGGTTGCCAGAACTTTCCCTGGGAAGCCTCTGGCAGTCCAGGAGTGAGCCACCTCCCTAAGTCAGTCACCCCAAGCTAGGTGGGACCCCGTCCCCAGCCCCTCAGGGATGCCTGTGTCCAGGCGCCTGCCTAGAAGTTGCCCCTCACGGCCAGGCTAGAGTAGAAGGAGGCCACTCAGCAGGGCTCCAACCTAGGGCACAGTCCTCTGAGGGGCTGGGTCAAGCTGGGCTCTCAGGAGACTTGACCAGGGGAAGGCAGTGAGACCTGTGGGCCCCAGGTATACCCTCGGGACAGGGGCCAGCCTTGGACCCATGTGACAGTGGAATGGCCAGAGGAGGAGGCGGCCACGTGGAGACGTTGGAGGAGGACACCCTGGCTTTCACGCTTGCTCTGCCGGGATACTGTGTGACCCTGGGCCGGTTCCTCCCTGCCCTGGGCTTCTGTTTCCCCCTCAGCCAGTGAGATGGTCGCACCAGATGGCTGCCGGGGCCGGCGGTCCTGCTCTGACTTCTGGGGCCGTGACCGTTAGCCTGGAGCCCCGGCCGAGAGCAGGACCACTGTCCTCCCCGTGCCCACGCCCACAACTGGCTGGTTCTGGACTGAGCAGCTGGGCAGCACCCGCTTAGCCAGGTCTTGGACAGACCCCCTGGTGCATTTAAGGAACAGTGTGGGGACCAGAGACAGGTCAGAGGCCCCTCACTCCCCCAGGTCTCTTTTGCCAGAGGACACCCCTCCACCCCAGACCCAAGAGCATCCCTGACAGAGGTCCCAGCAGCACCTTCTAAATGCGCCCACATGGAGCTCCCCAGCTCTCCGCATTCGGGGACCTCGCTCTGCCCCTCAGCACGGGGTCGGGGGGCCTCTCCAGAGCACCAGCTGCTGTGGCGGGGCTCAGGCGCAGCTCGTCAGGGCAGGGAGTGTGGACGGGGCCCCCCTGAGTTGCGAAGCCCCTGAAAGGAAGCAGCCGGGTCTGCAGAAGCAGCAAGGGTCTGGGTTTATTGGCTCTTCGGTCCTCCGTGGTTCTGCGCCTTCGGGACGTCAGCGGCTAGGAGCCAGTCCAGCCAGAGCTTCCTCAGGAGCCGGGGCACCCCGCCCCCGGGCCGCTCCTCGCTCCCCACCGCAGAGGCCTCTGCAGGGCACAGGCAGGCAAGCCCTGTGGGGCCCCGGCAGGGAGGACCCTTCCCCAGGGCCGGGGGGACAGGCCGGCGCCGAGCAAACGCTCGCCTCAAGTGTCTGCCGACCAGGGAGGAAGCGGGAGGCGGCGGAGACGTTCGGGGAGGACGGGGCGCCTGGCTACCTGGGCTCCCTCCCCGCTCCCCGCCCAGGGCCCGAGAGAGGCTGCGCCCTCCGTCAGCCCCGGGGGGGGGGGGGGGGCGGGCTGTCCTACCAGAAGGGTGCACTGCCACCTCCTTTTGGACCTCCGTGTTCTCCTGGGAAGAGAGCCGGGGCACGGTGGTGAGACATGACAGGTGCCACATGACACAGACGGGCAGGTGGCGGGGGCGGGGGGGGGCGGGGGGGGATGGCAGGGTCCGGCCCACTCTCCCCCCCATAGGGCTCCTTGTGCCACCGGGACAGCAGTTTGGCCCCGTGTCCTTGCGGGTGCCCCACGCCCCCCAACACTGCCCTCCTCCCCCTGCAGTGCTCTGGGCTTCCCAGTAGGGCCCGTGCTGGGGATGATCCTCACCTCCCAGCCTGGGGTCCCTGCCGCCTCTTCCTCAGCCACCTCCTTCACAGCGGGGCCGCAGCCGGCAGCTTCCGCCCCTGGGGGCCTCGCCTCCCCCTCCTGCTGAGACCGGAGCTCAGTCTCCTCCTTGGGGGCAGCACCGCTCAGTCCTCCCGTCGCCTTGGGGGCCATGGCCTGCAGGGAGGGGCGGGAGGGCGGACGGGGGCAGAAAGGCCGCAGAGCCCTCATCCTCCTGCCCCGTCTCCACACCTGCACTGTGTATCGTTCTTCGTTTTCCCAAGGAAGGCCTTCCCTTCTCAGCGAGTTGCAAGTTTCCCGGGGGGGGGGGGGGGGGGGGGGCCCTGCCACCATCCCTGGGACTCCCCTGCCACGAGCTGGGCTGTCTCTGCGTCACATGGAGCTCTGACAGAAGCGAGCCTCACTTACCTTGGCTTGCTTCTTCCCGATCCTGACTCTGCGTCTCTACAGAGGGAAACAGAAGTGACTTCCAGCTGGGAGGGGCCGTCCTCTCACTGTACCTGCCCAGGGTGCCCACTCCAGGGGAAGTGGGGTCCCCAGCCCTTACCTACCTGAGTGGTCACAGGGTAGCACTTATCCATTGGCCCCCACACCGGCCTCAAGCTCTCCCCTATGAGCTGCACGACAAGGAGAGAGCGGAGGGAGGGAAGGCTGAGCTGACACACTAATTCACTACTTCACTGTCAGCGCCTGCATACGCAGACACCTAAGAACTACCTGTCTTGAGAAAGTTAAAACCTGGCAGTTGTGAAACAAGAATAAAACAGAATATGTTGAAAAAACCTCTTAATTCTTGAAAACAAAAATATGATAGAATAATGGGAATGAGAAATCCAATCGAAGTGTAGGAGGTAAAGTTAAAAAAAAATTTTCCCAGAAAGAACAGAGAGAAGAGATCAGGAGCTCCCACAGATAACTCATAGATCTTTCTGAGACAGGGGACAGACAACAGACTGAGGTGGCAGGGAGAGATACCAGATAAATACGGCCCTGTTTTATCAAGACATGATAAGGGACATGAGTTTGCAGAAGAGAAGGAATCACCAAGTGTCCAGGACAATGGATGATAGAGATTCACCCCAGATTTTGTCATCAGTAAATCTCAAAACACTGAGGACAAGGAACCCAAAAACTTCCAGAAATACAAAGAAAAAATTCTGTTCTAGGAATTCAACTTTCCTCCGACTTTTCTTTGAAAGTCTTTGAAGCCAGAAGACAATGAGCATCTTCAAAATCTATGAGAAAAATATTTCTAGTCTAGAATTCTATACCTACCCAAACTCTTAGTCGAATATGAATTAAGACTGTTTCAGACATGTAGTATCTCAGGACTACCCTCAGGAAGCAGAGGTTCCCCTAGAGGTTGTGTTCCATCAAAATAAAGGAGTGACAGGGGCTCCCCAGAGCGACGAGAAAGGGAGGTCCCAGGACAGCTGAGCAGCGAACCTCGAGGACATCCTGTCCGTGTGGGGACCGCAGGAGGGAGGGCTCCCTGAGATATGGCTCTGCAAAAACCATCAGATAAAGCACCTAATTTGTCTAAATGTACTGCAAGGAGATTGGTATTTTTTGGCAGAGAGCCTGGGTAAATTAATTGTAGGTAAAGAGAAAACTAACAGTTAGAAAAGAGGCAAAACCAAAATCACACGCCAAGAATAGTAACCAGGCACACGAGGTGACTCAGCTAAGAACACTGTTCTCACGGTTTCCAAATGTAAGCCCTCCACACGGTCGAACAGAAACTATGACAGACACGCCCCGCGCGGCCAAAACCAGCGGCCAGCGCGGGAGCCCATGTGGAACCACCGGAAGCTCGCCTTCGCCACTCGGAAAGTCACAGCCTCCGACCAAACTAAACGGACGCCGACCACATGACCCGCCAGCCCTGCTGCCGGTGGTGACCAAAGGGAAAGGAAAACCTATGTTGACACAAAACTTATACATGAATATTTATAGTGGGATTTTTAAAAAAGATTTTATTTATTTATTTTAGAGAGAGAAAGCACGAATGGGGGAGGGGCAGAGGGAGAGAGAATCTCAAGCAGACTCCCCACTGATTGCGGAGCCCAGATGCGGGGGCTCCATCCCAGGACCCCGAGATCATGACCTGAGCGGGAACCGAGAGTCGGACGCTTGACCGACTGAGCCATCCAGGCGCCCCACAGCGGCTTTATTTGTAATTGTCCCCCAACTACAAACACCCAAATATCTCTTAGGTGCTGAGCAGACGAACTGCAGTCCAGCCCCACGAAGGACACCTGCTCAGCAAGAAGGAATGAGCTGCTGCTGCGCATGCGCCCAGAGCGGCCTCGGGCGCACCAAACTCAGTGAGAGACCAGACGACAGGCAGGATGTCTCCACTTCCAGGGCAATCTCGCAAAGGCCAGGCTATAGGAACAGAAAACTCTTCACTGGATGCCGGGGGTGGGGGAAGGGCTGACTGCACGTGAGTCTGGAGCAATTTTTTGAAGGGATGGAGCTGCTCTGTTTTTGTGGTGGGGGTTACCCGGCTGCCAAAAATGAGCCCACTGCAGTGGAGGGGGACTTAAAAGCCAAAATGATAGAAAAATCAGCAACAACGTTATTTAAAAGATTTTAACGATTGAAAATGTCATTACTCAGATTAGAAAACACGGCTGTAACTATACTGGAAGCTGGAGGGAGGTGAAGTGTGTGTCGGAGGGCAGTAAATGGACAGTTGTTCCGAGAGCTAAAACCTCAGCTTCCACTGTAGGAATTCACTGGCTAATGTTTAAATCTGAAAAATCAAGACAAAGCAGGATAAGCTTACTATTTAGAAACATGGAAAAATCAAAGGTTCCAGCTGGAAAGGTCAGAGGCTGGGAAGATTCCCATCCTGGGGTGCGGGGATCGTGGGTGGGGCACAAGGAAGCCATTTGTTGGTTTCAGGTCTTAAAACTTTGAAGCATCAAACTACGTACATGCCTATCTTTGATGACGATAAAACTTTTTTTTTTTAAGTGGAAATGTGATCAGTTACTTTAAACCACAACAACAGCAACAAAGAAAGGAAGCAAAGTTGGACTCCGTGGTCTCCAAGGCATCTGCCAACATGGGCCCTCTTAGGGGCTCCCCGCCTCTGAATGGTCAGCCCCAAAAGGTGTAGCGCATCCTTCTCAGTGCTTCTGGGCCGCAGACGGCCTTGTCTCTATGGGAATCCCCTCTTCCCAAGGGCACTGTTCAGAGAGCTGGAGGCCTCCGGAGATCAGGGATGTGGTTCTGTCCTGTCAACGTGGGCGGCCTGGATCCAGTCACTGTCCGCCTGGGGGCCTGTTGCCCATCTACATAAAGTGCGAGCGGCTGGGCGGCTGTGAGGTTTACCATGACCGGGCAGATAGCACGTAGTCCAGCATGGGGCCCTCGGTGGGCGTCCAGCAGCCACCCAGGGCTGGGAGCAGGGGCTTCTGCCCTAGGTTCTTGGATCTGGGACATCGAGGAGAGTATGCAACCCCAGGCAGGCGTCCTGCTCACCACCGCCTCATCCACATGTGAGCGCTGAACCACATTCCAGAGCTACTCACATCAATGAGGGATCATCTGTTCCTTTTGGTTTGTGGACGCCGTGGCCACAGAGCCCCGAGGGGACTACAGCCAGCCCCTGAGGGATGGAGCCTCTGTTTGGACACTTTGCCAGAAGCACAGCGAGCTTCTGCAGAGCCCTCACATTCGCACACACGCACGCACGCACACACACACACACACAGCTGGGTAACAACTGAGGTCGAGGAGCAGGACCTCTACTCAGGCTACAGCGAGACCACCCCGGCCTCTAGGCCTGCACGCTGCCTACCTGTGAGGGTCCCTCAGCAATCTCACCGTCACGGGCTGGCTTCCCCACAGAGCCCTGAAAATAGTAGTACACCACGCCTGCAGGTGGGTGGAGAAAGACTAATTAAAACATTTAAGAGCGATACAATTACTTTACAATGTCAGTATTTACAATGCACCAGAAATCGTATCCTTTTAAACTAAACTGGTAATGAAAGATGTCAGGTATTAAAATTAGGAGAGGATACGTGATTTTTCAATTACAGGTGTGCAGGCCAACGCTGAAGATCCCTGCTAGAGGACAGGAGGTTGTGCGGGTTTTGGTTCGTGGGTTTTCGGTGGGGGGGGGATGGGTTTTCAAATCAAACATGGGTTCAAATCCGTTTCACTAGGAAGTAGGAAGGTACCGAGGAAGGAAAGGGACAGAAGGGCAGCATGGCCAGGCCCTGGGAGCCGGGGGGCAGGCAGCCGGAGTGGGGCAGCCCGGAAGTGAGAACCAGCCCCCCGGCTCCTGCCATGGCCCCAGGGCCCAGGCCCTTACCTGCAAGAATGAAGAGGTGTGCTACATACAGCGGCTTGTAGAGCCTGGAAGGAAAGCGGAGTTGAGGGTCAGGCTGGGGCGTCTCGTGTCCTCACTGCGGGTGGGGACCAGGTTCCTCCCACTCCAAACCCCAGGACCAACTCTGCCAGCGCGTGTCCCACACTGTGAGTGAATAAATCCCTCAGCGGTACTGGGCTCGCAGGGGCTCCCCACTGTCCGGCGGGCCAGGCTCGGGGCCCCCGCCTACACTGAGAGCCAGACTCGGAGCCTGGAACACACTCCCTTCTCCTTTCCTTTTGCACTTATCTCCCTGGGTCCACCCTGCCTTCCCAGCTGGAAAGCAAGGACCCGGCCGTGGTTGGGCACTCAACGCTGGATCTGCTCTTCCCGCGAGGTCCTCCAAGGCCCCCCTACTCTGGACTGACAGATCCCACAATCCCGATCAGAAATTGTATCCCCGTGACTCATCCACCTCTTCTGGGACCCCTCCCTTGCCACAAGCAGAGCATCTTGACGCTGCAGGGACGGTGGCTCCCAGTGTGTGCGTGCACGTGCACACACACACACACTCACACACACACATGCACGCACACACACACTCACACACAGGCAGTTCCCGCCTGCCAGGACCAGGCCTTCCACCCCAACCCTGAGTCCCAGAGATACTGGAACAGTCAAGGAAAGGGGAACAGAGAACCCTATTTTCCCTTCCTCTTAGACCCAAGTGGGGGTTCCCCGTCCTGGTCACTCGAGGCACTGTGGCAGGGCCCACCTAAACTTTACCTCTCTCTCTGGCCGCCCAGTCCAAACACCATTTTCAGTCTAAGAAGAAAAGATGGTCAACAGTCAATGCATCAGGCAGGCCCCGGATCCCGTGTTCCTTTACCAGGTGGCTTATGGGGTGTGTGAGGGGCCAGAGGCGGTCGGGGAAAGGCCAGGACCTCCACCCACAGGGCTCAGCCGGGGCCAAATTTAGGAGGGACTGGGCTAGCACTGGGAGCTTGGGAAATGCTCAGAAATTTCTCCCAAGACCTCAGAGTCCCAAACAAAAGCTGGTTTCAATGCCCTCAGAGCTGGAAAGGTAGTTCTCAGAGAATCAGGATGGGGAAAGGGGTTGGGATAGGATTAAGGAAAAAAGTATCACTCTATTGAACATTTGGTGTAAAATGACCCCAGATGTAGGTGGCTAGTTATTTCAGAAACGCTGTGTAACAGGAAATATTTGAAAGTGTTGGTAGTTTTTAATCATTATTATTATCTCTTGTAATTTAGGGAGTCCCAGGGGAGATCCTTAGCCTCCTCAAAAAGATCCTCTCTATCTGCAATCCCACCAGCATGGCTGAACTCCATACAAACCAAGGCCATGGTAAAGTCAAGGTCTCCGATGTGAGCTGGACCCGGCGTGGCCTCGGGAGCCTCTGCTTCCCAAGGGAGCTCCCTAGTCTCCCCAGGGACAAGTTCAGAATCTCCCTTTAACCCTGCACCCCCACTTTGCCTGCCCCACTCTCAGCAGAGAACTCAGGCGCCCCCAGACGGGAGTTCCTCGACTCTCTGCCGCCAAACCCACCCATTCTCTGCTCCCTCCTCAGGGAGGCGGCTGCCCTGCTCTGTGCTCCCTTCCATCTGGTCTCCCCGCCTGGGTGTTTGGGGGCCCCTCGCTCACTGGTATATTCAGCCTTTCCTTCCCTTCTGGCTCCTAATCAGCATTTCACACGCACTCATCTCTTCCATTAAAAGAAGGCCTTCTCCCTTGAACCAGACCCCTTCCCCAGTGCCCGTTGTGATGGCCCCCTATCCTCCACCCCAGCCCACCAGCTGTCTGCCCTGGGTGTCTTCACTCCTCTCGGCCTCCGCTCACCCCTCAGCTGCCTCCATCTGTTCCCGGCCCTGCAAACCTCCAACACCTCTCCCACCCAGGTCACCAGTGCGCTCTGAGCCCCCAAACCCCGTGGGCCTTTTCCAGGCTTGGCTCACTTCACCTCTCCGCAGGGCCCTGCGTGCCTCCCTTCTCCAGAGCACCTTCTCTGAGAAACCCGCCCGCAATGTATTCACCAGGAAGCTTTTTGGTCTTTTATAACTTGGTGTGAGCAAAGTTATCAGGCTTTTTTCTGAGAGGCGGTCTGGAGGAGGAGAGGAGAGTAAATGGGTCGTGAGGGCGAGCAGAAGAGGGGGAGAAGGGGAATGCCAGGTAGGAAGGGATGAGGCAAGGGGAAGCGAAGAGCTGTAGAGACAATTTTCACCTGCCTGGGTGCTTTACTGAGGACAGCCTTCGAGCCTGCTTGCCAAGGCTGCCAAGCTCGACGGCGTCAGCGGTTTGCAGAGCTCCCTCTGACCGTATCAGAGTCCGGGCAGCGTCCTCCTCGCCTCCCGTCCGGCTCTAGGACCGAGCCTAGAAGGGCACCGGAGCCCAGCTAAGTCTGGGAGCCCAGGGCCCAGCCCCTCCCTTTTTCAAGGAGAGTGGTGTCTGTGTGTGACATCATGCCTCAGGGGGCTTTGTGACAGGACAGCCCCTCCAGTTGTGGCCAGAGCAGTTCGTCAGGCGCCTCAGCAAGGCCTCCAGTCCCCACCAGCCGGAGGCAGCGCCTCTGCAGCCATCTCTCTAGTTCCATCCCGTGCCCCCAGCGCTGCTCGAGCACCTTCGGTGTGCTCAGCGACGTGCAAAGTCCTGCAGGGATACAAAGACATAAAGGTGTGTGAGAATCCGCCTTGTCACAGAGCACAATAGGGATGTTTTCTGAGTCAAAAACAAGAACACAGCTTAACCATTTTTGAGTGTCATCCATCCATTCAACCAGGGTCTGCTGAGCTTCCATTTGGGGCCAGGAGAAATGTTAAAGGGATAGAAAGGCGAACAGGACACAGAGCCTGCCTTTGAGCAGCTTGAAGACATCAAATAGGCATCTTCCGATTCAAGACAATAACCTGCACCCTCCCCAAATTACTATGAATGTAACTAAATAATAATTACAAAACTATGGGGGCATCTGGGTGGCTCAGTCAGTTAGCTGTCTGACTCTTGGTTTCGGCTCAGCTCATAATCTCAGGGTCTTGAGATCAAGCCCTGTGTTGGGCTCTGTGCTCAGCACGGAGTCTGCTCGAAATTCTCCCTCTCCCTCCCCTTCTGCCCTTCTCCAAGGTCGCACACATACTCTCTCAAAAAAGAAAATCTAGGGGCGCCTGGGTGGCTCAGTTGGTTAAGCGACTGCCTTCGGCTCAGGTCATGATCCTGGAGTCCCTGGATCGAGTCCCGCATCGGGCTCCCTGCTCGGCGGGGAGTCTGCTTCTCTCTCTGACCCTAACCCCTCTCATGTGCTCTCTCTCATTCTCTCTCTCTCAAATAAATAAATAAAAATCTTAAAAAAAAAAAAAAAAAAAAAAGAAAATCTAAAAAAAAAAAAATTTACAAAAGTATGGATGTTTAAAACTGAGGAATGCTTAGTTTCATATATACATGAAGTATTTACCAAGACAGACCATATTCTCAACCATAAAACAAGCCTCAAAAATTTTTAAATATTACAGTCGCTTCTAGGGGACGCCTGCCTGACTCGGTCAGTAGAGCATTTGACTCTTGATATCAGGGTTGTGAGTTTGAGCCCCACGTTGGGCGCGGAGCCTCCTTAAAAAAAAGTCATTTCAAGTATGTTCTTTGACCACAATGGAATTAAATTAGAAATGAGTAACAGAAAGACCCCTGAAAAATCTCCAAATATTTAGAAACTAAACAACATACATTTAAATAACATATGAGTGAAATAAAAAATCTAAAAAAAAGTTAGAAAGTATTTTGAACTGAATGAAAATGAAAAAATATCAAAATGTGTGGGATGCAGTTAAAGCAGTACATAGAGAAAAAAATCACAGCACTAAAAACATCTGTATTAGAAAATAACAAATGTGTCAAATGAATTACCTCACTTTCTACTTTAAGGAACTGGAAATGGAAGAGCAAATAAAGCCCAAAGTAAGCACAAGAATTGAAATAAAAAAGATTAAAGTGAAAATAATCGAAAAGAATAGAGAAAAACAATAGAATAAAAACCAGTAACACCAAAAGCTGGTTTTGTGAGGTCAACAAAATGTATAATTCTGTAAATAGACTAGACCAGAAAAAAAATAAGATACAAGTGATCAATATCAAGAATGATGAAGGTAACAACAACGCAGATTCTACAGATACCAAAACAGTAATAAGGGAATATTATGAACACACCATACCAATCAACTGGACAATATAGAGGAAATGGACAAAATCTTTAAAAGACACAAAATACCAAAGCTCATGCAAGAAGAAATACATAACCTGATAACACAATATCTGTTAGAGACATTAAATTTACTTAACATTCCCACAAAGAAAACTCCAGATCCATATGGCTTCACTAGTAAATTCTACTAAACTTTTAAGGAAGAAATAATACCAATTCTACACACTCTTCCAGAAAAAGAGAAGAGAACACTTTCCATCTTATTGTATGAGGACAGCATTATCCGACACCAAAACCAGACAAAGACAACACAAGAAAACAACAGGACAACACCCCTCACAAACACAGGGGCAAATGTTATTAAGAAAATCTTGGGGCACCTGAGTGGCTCAGTCATTGAACATCTGCCTTCGGCTCAGGTCATGATCCCAGGGTCTTGGGATTGAGCCCTGAGTCAGCAGGGAGCCTGCTTCTCCCTCTCCCACTCCCCCTGCTTATTTTCCCTCTCTCCCTGTGTCTCTCTCTGTCAAATAAATAAATAAAATCTTTAAAAAAAAAAATCTTAACTTGGGGGCGCCTGGGTGGCTCAGGCGGTTGAGTGTCTGCCTTTGGCTCAGGTCATGATCTCCGGGTCCTGGGATTGAGCCCCATGTCAGGCTCTCTGCTCAGCGGGGAGTCTGCTTCTCCCTCTCCCTCTGTGCTTTCTCGCTCTTGCTCTCTCTCAAGTAAATAAATAAAATCTTAATATATTTAAAGAGAAAATCTTAACTTGAAACTAACAACTTATAAAAAAGATAATACACTGGGGCGCCTGGGTGGCTCAGTCATTAAACATCTGCCTTCGGCTCAGGTCATGATCCCAGGGTCCTGGGATCGAGCCCCATATCAGGCGGGAAGCCTGCTTCTCCCTCTCCCACTCCCCCTGCTTGTGTTCCCTCTCTCGCTGTCTCTCTCTCTGTCAAATAAATAAATAAAAATCTTTAAAAAAAAAAAAAACGATAATACACTATACCAAAGGAGTTTATCCTCAAGAATGCAAGGTTTTTTCAACATTCAAAACCAATCAACATAATTCACCATATTAACAAACTAAAAAAGAAAAAGCATATGATTATCTCAATAGATGCATAAAAAAACATTTGATAAAATCAACATCTGTTCTGAAAAAAAAAAAACCTCTCAGCAAACTAGGAGGAGTTTGGAACATCCTCAACCTGACGAAAGACATCAATGAAAAACTTAGTGCTAACAATACACTCAGTAGTAAAATACTGAATACTTTCCCCCTAAGTTCAGGAATAGGGCAAGGATGTCTGCCTTCATCCTTTCTACATGATATACTAGAGGTTTTAGACAATGAACTCAGTCAAAAGACAGAAATAATTGCGCCTTTCACCATTAGTAAACCTGCCATACTCCTGAAAAGGGCAACGATGTCAATAATAAAGCGTAACATCAAACTTCCCCACCCTGACTAATCTAGTCCAACAATCAACCTAACATTTGAAAATCTGATGTCAAACTCTATACTTTGAGTAGCGGATCTCCAGAGTCAGAGCCTTATTACTGCATGATTCAGCATTATATATATATAATATACCAAAAAATACATATTTATATGTATATACCAAAAATATATATCTTATAATACTACTTGTGTCCATTTCATAAAAGAGCTATAACATTTTTCTCCATCAATTTCTGTGGCAGATTGCAAATGAGACAAAAGCCTTTCACTTGAAAATATATCATAATGTTGCTCATTGATTAAATAATGTTTTTCAAATTTTGTAATCATAATCAGCCATTATAAAAGATGACCACTCCTTTCAATGAGCTACAAAGCTTAACATACAAAGAAAGAGAATAGGAGAGACAGAGAAAGAGAAGTAAAATCAGCTGGATTGGAAAGGAAGAAGTAAAACTGTCTTTATTTTGCAGAAAACATGATTGTGTATAAAATCCTATGGAATCATACAAAAAGCTACTGTAGTTTAGCAAGGATGAATATAAAAACAAATTATATTTGCTGTGAACATAAAACTACCCTAAAAAATAAAGTATATTTAAAAATTTTTAAAGTCAGGGACACCTGGGTAGCTCAGTCGGTTAAACGTCTGCCTCTGGCTCAGGTCATGATCCCAGGATCCTGGGCTCGAGTCCTGCATCGGGCTCCTTGCTCAGCGGGGAGTCTGCTTCTCCCTCTGCCTGCCACTCCCCCTGCTTGTGCTCTCTCCCTCTCTCTCTGGCAAATAAATAAATAAAATCTTTAAAAATTTAGAAAGTCAATTATATTTCTATATAATAGCAATGAACAATTGGGAATTGAAATATTTTAATACACCATTTTTAATAGCATCAAAAATATGAAATGTGTAGAAAAAAATCTGACAAAAGATGTGTGCAAGATCTGTACACTAAACACGGCAAAACACTTCTGAGAGAAATTAAAGAAGACCTACATACGTGAAGAGATATACCACGGTCATGGATCAGAGGATTCAACATTGTTAAAATGTCAACTCCACCCTCAAACTGATCTATAAATTCAGTGTAATTGTAGTAAAAATTCCAGCAAACTTTTTTAGTTGTTAAAACCAATATGCTGGGGGCGCCTGGGTGGCTCAGTTGGTTAAGCAACTGCCTTTGGCTCAGGTCATGATCCTGGAGTCCCGGGATCGAGTCCCGCATCGGGCTCCAGTCCCGCATCGGGCTCCCTGCTCAGCGGGGAGTCTGCTTCTCCCTCTGACCCTCTTCCCTCTCATGCTCTCTGTCTCTCATTCTCTCTCTCTCAAATAAATAAAATCTTAAAAAAAAAAAAAAACCAATATGCTGTATCTAAGGTTCATATGGAAATGTGAAGGACCCAAAATAGCCAAACAATATTGAAAAAAAACAAAGTTGGTCAGCAATCAAGACAATATGAAATTGTTGATGTCAAGAGAGATGGAACAGAACAGTCCAGAGGCAGAGCCTTATACTGTCAATCGATTTTAGACAAAGGTGTAAATGTAATTCCCTGGAGGAAAGTCTTTTCAGTAAATGGTCCTGGAGAAACTGCATATTCATATGGAGAAAAGTGGACTTTGATTCATATCTCATGCCCAGTACAAAAAATAACTCAAAATTAATCATAGACCTAAATCTAAAACCTGAAACCATAAAATTTCTAGAAGAAAACATAGGAGAAAATCTTTGTGACCACGGATTAAGCAAAGATTTCTCAATATAACACAAAAATCATGATCCATTATAGAAAAAAACTGATATATTGGACTTCATCAAAATTTGAATCTTCTAAAGATACTATTAAGAGAATAGAAAGATAAGCCACAGACTAGGAGAACATATTTGCAAATTCTATATCTAATTAAGAGATCTGTCTAGAATATACAAAGAACTCTCAAACTCAATAATAAGAAAACAAATGATTTTTAAAATGGGCAAAAGATAGGGCGCCTGGGTGGCTCAGTCAGTTGGGCGTCTGACTTTGGCTTAGGTCATGATCTTGGGGTCCTGGGATCGAGGCCCCTATTGGGCTCCTGCTTCTTCCTCTGCCCCTCCCCCCTGTTCGTACTCTCTCTCTCTCACTCTGTCTCTCTCAAATAAATAAATAGAATCTTAAATAAAAAACTAAAATAAAATGGGCAAAAGATTTAAACAGATATTTCACCAAAGAAGATAAAAGATGGTAAATAAGCACATGGAAAGACTCTCAATATCGCTGGTCACTAGGGAAAGAAAATGCAAATTAAAACCATAAGATATCACTGCATACCTACTAAAGACTGTCTCAAATTAGAAAGACTGACCGTTGACGAGAAATGGAATAACTGAAATTCTCAACCACTGCTGATAAGAATATAAAATGATATGACTAGTTCTGGGATTTTGGCAGTTTCTTTAAAAATAAAAACATACACCTGCTGTGTTACCTGCCATCCCATTCTAGGTATTTACCTGAGAAAGGAAATGTATTCCACACAATGACATGTACACAAATATTCATAACAACTTTATTTGTAATAGCTCCAAAGTGGAAACAACCCAAATATCCATGAACAGGTGATTAAGTAAACAAAATGCAGCCTATCCACATAATGGAATGTGCTCAGCAATAAAAGCAATGGACCACTGATCCCCATAACAATAAGGATGAATCTCAAGATAGTTTTGCTGAGTGAAAGAAGCCCAAAAAGAAGGATACTTATGGGGCACCTGGGTGGCTCAGTCGTTAAGCGTCTGCCTTCGGCTCAGGTCATGATCCTAGGGTCCTGGGATCGAGCCCCACATCGAGCCCCACATCGAGCCCCACATCGAGCCCCACATCGAGCCCCACATCGAGCCCCACATCGGGCTCCCTGCTCCGCGGGAAGCCTGCTTCTCCGTCTCTCACTCCCCCTGCTTGTGTTCCCTCTCTCACTGTCTCTGTCAAATAAATAAATAAAATTTAAAAAAAAAACAAAAGAAGGATACATACTGTATGATTCCATTTATATAAAATTTTACAAAATGCAAATACATTTTCATGACAGAAAGCAGATCAATGGTTGTCTGGGATGGAGCTCCAAAGAGGGAGAGATGGGGTGCAGGGATTACAAAGGCACATGAGGAAGTTTTTACGGGTGATAGATATGCTCATTCTCTTAATTGTGATGATGGTTTCACAAGTATATGTTATCAAATACCAATATCAACAGTTTGTTGTATGCCAATTATACATCAATAAAGTTGGTTTTAAAAAGAGTAAAGTGGGACGCCTGGGTGGCTCAGTCGTTAAGCATCTGCCTTCGGCTCAGGTCATGACCCCAGGGTCCTGGGATCGAGCCCCGCATCGGGCTCCCTGCTTCGCGGGAAGCCTGTTTTCCCTCCCCCACTCCGCCTGCTTGTGTTCCCTCTCTTGCTGTGTCTCTCTGTCAAATAAATAAATAAAATCTTAAAAAATAAATAAATAAATAAGTAAATAAATAAAATCTTAAAAAAAAAAAAGGAAAGAAAGAAAGAAAAGAAAACATTAAGGCAGAGGGGAAAACCAGATTACCTAAAAAGAATAAAGACTCAGAATGGTATCAGAATTGCCACATGCAATACTAACTGCCAGCGGAGAGTGGAGTAACGTTCTACAGAGTTCTCAGGGGAAATGATTGTGACTCAAGAATTCTGAGTGAGCCGAGTCAGCTTTCAGTGTCAGGACAATAGGAAGGTTCTCAGTGGTCCCTGGGCCCAGACACCAGCCTGCCACCTGCACACTGCCTCTCTCTCCTACCTCACACCACAGAGGTAAAAGAATGTAGATCTGAAAATAAATCCATAACAGCACCGGACAACAAAAGGTGATGCCTGGTACACCAGAAGCTATAAGGAATCCCTCGATAATGGAAGGCGGAAGGAGGAGGTCGGCAGAGGACACGAAAGCACTAAATACAGGCAGAGAGCGTCGTCGTGAAAGGTGGAAGGTCCCTGGGGTCTCTGACTGTTCATCAAAGTGATAGGTCTGGGGAGCAGGACAGAACCCGATCAGGAAAACTGGCTGGGGAACTCATGTGAAGCAGAAAGGTGACAGACTTCCTCTCTCCCACCTGTGGCAAGCAGACAAAAACAGAGGGATCAACCACCAGCTGAGAGCAACCCATTCGAGGATTCTTGGCCAGAGAAGTGCTGGGTGGCTGGTAACGAACACCCAGCAGGAATGGGGAGCCCCAGCACCCTAAAGTCTAACCACAAGTACAGCCTGACGGGCAACGTGCTTTCACGACCCCACAGAGACGAATAAATAAAAGCATTCAAAAAGTCTATCAAAGTATTTTTTTAAAGATTTTATTTATTTGTCAGAGAGAGCGAGTGCACAAGCAGGGGGAGCGGCAGGCAGAGAGGCATAAAAAGAATATGTTTGCAACCTTGGAGTAGAAGAGATCTTCTTACAAATAAGACACAGGGGGCGGGTGGGGGGCTGCCTGGGTGGCTCAGTCGGTTAAATGTCTGCCTTTGGCCCAGGTCATGATCCTGGGGTCCTGGGGTCCAGCCCCACATTGGGCTCCCCTGCTCAGCAGGGAGTCTGCTTCTCTCTCTCTCTCTCAAATAAAATCTTAAAAAAAAAATTAGACACAGGGATGCCTGCGTGGCTCCTCTAACTCTTGATTTCACCTCAGGTCATGATCTCAGGGTCGTGAGATCAAGCTCCGCGTTGGGGTCCGAACTCAGCACGAGTCTGCTTGAGATTCTCTCACTCCCTCTCCATCTGCCCCTCCCCGCCCTCTCAAATAAATAAATAAAATCTTTAAAAAAAAAAATAAGACACAAAATACTTAGACTATATAAATATTTAAACTTCTATATGACAAAGCCATCAACAAAGTTGAAAACAAACAAGAAATGGAGTATTTGCAGTATATGTGGCAAAAATTAATACAGAGACCACAAAAAATATTCCTGCAAATCAACTGGACAATGAAATAGAAAAATGGGCAAAGGATACAAAGAAATAAAAGTGGCCACGTGACAAGCAGCTCAATTTCATTAATAATCATGAAAATTAAGAAAAAAAAGAGAGCTATTATTTTCTCCCCTCAAGTTGGCAAAACTGTAAAACTGATAATATTAAATGTTGAAGTGGGTGCAAGGAACCAGTACTTCCAGTCACTGAGGAGAGGGCACTTGGCAATACCCATGTAAAATGCACATACCTTTTGCCTCAGCAATTCTACTCCTAGTTATCTGTTCCAGAGAAAACCCCACTCAGATAGGCTTAAATGAGGCATGAATGAAGATGTCCCTGGGTTTTAATAGCACAGAGTTGGAAACCACTAGATCTATGAATAGGGGAACAGCTGAAATATGAAATATGATATATCCACATTACAAATTCTTTCCAGAACTGACATGAATCAGATCTAGAGAAACTGAGAGAATGATCTTGGAGACATTTAGTGAAAAAAGTAAGATGGGTATGGTAGGAGCCATGAATACACAACCTCTCCAAAATTTCAGCCCACATTTCAAATGTGCAAGAAGTAGTGAAATTGCACACTTCTTTGTTGTTATATATTGTTATATCATTTTAATCTCCGAGCCCTCAACTCAGGTTGGCGGGAAATGAATCCTAAGTCATTCCCGAGGCATTGTTGCCACTCACCCCCTGCCCAGAATTTTACCAGATTCCAGGAGTTTGTGCAGTGCCAAGGCTTACGAGGGCAAGGACTATGTCTCCATCTCCTCTATGTCCTCTGTATTTGGCTCAATGGCTGGCCGCAAACACCACTCAGGAAATGTCTGGGGAAATGCAGGCCATGGTCACACAGAGGGTAAGGGCCCGAAATCCAGATTCCTGCCCCCTATTCTCTGCTCCTGAGGACTCTGATTTCGGCCCATGCTTTGTGAGATCTCCCTCTCTAGGTGGCAACCTAAAGTGATAAGGTTATTTTCAGAGCCAGCTTCACAGGCACGCAACGTATGCAGTCACATGGGGCCCTGGGCTCAGATGTACCACACCTCGTGTATCTCCCCCTTCCTACTGAGCACTGTCAGAGGAGACCTAGCAGAGAGGCGGGACTTTCACCTTTGACCATGGGTAAAAAGCAACCTCCCTCGCATGGGGTCTGTGGAAGCCACAGCGGAGGAGCAGTAATGAGCACTCGACCCTTAGCGACCCGAGAGGTGTAAGAGGAAGATCTGTAGGCAGCCAGAACTACCTCTCCTGCTAATTACTATGAGGCCCTCCTTAGTGCCAACTAAGGCCGAGTGGGGAACCTGGACTTCTTTCCCGACTTGTAGTAACAAGGAAGCTTCTCCATTTCCCCTGCTGGAGTGGTGTCAAAGGAAGCTACCATTAAAAAAAAAAAATAAGCTCCAGGATCTCATAACATAATACCCAAAATGTCCAGGTTTCAATTAAAATATCCCTCATCATATCCAAAACAAGAAACAGCTTAAACTGAACAACAACAACAAAAAAACCCAATCACTAGATGCCAACAGCAAGATGACAAAGGCAGAATTATTTGCAAAGATTTTAAAGCAGCCATCATAAACATGCTTCAACAAGCATTTATGAACATGCCTGAAACAAAATAAAAAAGTCTCAGCAAAGAAACATGAGATAAGGAAGTGTGCCTGGGTGTCTCAGTCGGTTGAGAGCGTCTGCCTTCAGCTCAGGTCAGGATCCCAGGGTCCTGGGATCAAGCCCCATGTCAGGGTCCCTGTTCAGCGGGGAGCCTGCTTCTCCCTCTCCCTCTGCCTGCCCCTCCCCCTGCTTGTGCTCTCTCTCTCTCTCTCTCTCTGTCAAATAAATAAATAAAATCTTAAAAATCTTTTTATTTTATTTATTTGAGACAGAGAGAGAACATGAGTGGGGGTAGAGGGGCAGAGGGAGAGGATGAGCGAGAAGCAGACTCCCCACTGAGCATGGAGCCCGAAGTGGGGCTCCATTCCAGGACCCTGGGATCCTGACTTGAGCTGAAGGCGGATGTTTAACTGACAGCCACCTAGGCGCCCCTCAACTGACTTTTGATAAAGGTGCAAAAGCAATTCAGTGGAGAAAAACTGGGTTTTCAACAAATGGTTCTGGAGTAATTGGACATCCACAGGCAAAAAAAAAAAAAAAAGAATCTTTATCTAAATCTAACACCTTATACAAAAGTTAATTCAAAATGCATCATGTACTTAAATGTAAAACATAAAGCTTTGGGGGAAAAAATCATAGAAAATCTTCTGAACCTAGGGCTTGGCGAAGGGTTCTTCAATTTGACACCAAAAGCACAATCCGTAAGAAGGAAAAAGTTGATAAGTTGGCTTTCATCAAAATTAAACACCTTTGCTCTGGGAAAGACCCTGTTGAAAAGATGAAAAGACAAGCTACAGAGTGGGAGGAAATATTGGCAAACCACATATCTGACAAAGGACTAGTATCTAGACTATATAAAGAACTCTTAGAATTCACCAGGTAAACAAACAATCTAATTAGAAAATGAACAAAAGACATGAAAAAACATTTCAGTAGAGAGAATATAAGATGGGAAATAAGCATTTAAAAGGATGTTCAACATCACTACCCATAAGGAGAATGCAAATTAAAACAATGAGGTATCCCTACACACATCTGTCAGAGTGGCTAAAATACAAAAGTTACTGCAGCAACACAGAACAGGATATGGAGGACTGGACCACTTGTACATTGCTAATGGGAGTGTAAAATAGTTCAGTCACTCTGAAAGATAATTCAGTAGTTTCTTTCTTTTTTTTTTTTTTTTTAAGATTTTATTTATTTATTTGACAGAGAGAGACACAGTGAGAGAGGGAACACAAGCAGAGGGAGGGGGAGAGGGAGAAGCAGGCTTCCCGCTGAGCAGGGAGCCCGATGCGGGGCTCGATCCTAGGATCCTGGGATCATGACCTGAGCCGAAGCAGACGCTTAACGACTGAGCCACCCAGGCACCCCAAAAGTATAACATTCTTGAAATGACAAAATGGAGTCCCTTTATCAGGGACCAAGAAGGGGTTGGGGGAAGGGAAACATGAGGGATCCTTGTAATGGGAATGTTCTGTATCTTGATTGTATCAATATCAATATTCTGGTGGTTCTATTGTTACTATTATTTTACAAAATGCTACCATTGGGAAAAACTGAGTGAAGGGCACACCTGACCTTTCTGTTTTATTTCTTATACATATGAATCTACAATTTACTTTAAAATGTGTGGTATAACACAGGGAAGATGATAAAAGCCGCTTTCCCTTCCCTATAGGGACCAGAAAGAAAAGGCCAAGCAGGAGGCGCTGTATGGCTGTGTTTCTGGACCCTGATGAATCAGTTCCTGGTTTTGCCTCCATCTGGGGACTCCAAGTGGGGTGAGAGAGGGAGGGAGTGGAAGAAAAACACTGAATAAGAAATCTGGGGATCTAGTTCTCACTCCACTATCAACTGAACAAGTCTCATAAATGTCGACGGCTTCAATTCGACTCAATGTAACATTCACTGGGTACCAAGGACAGTGACAAGAGGGGCTGGGGGTAGTGGTAAGCCTTTAACCCACATCTATATTAACACCCTCCCCCCAATAAAGTAACATTCTTTGTTACAGAATATTGACATTTTCTTAATTTGGGGCATAATGTACAATGTAAGTAAAAAATAGGGTCTTAGATGCAAACATAGGATCAAGAAAATACCCTGGATAAACTCCACCCCCTCCCCCACAAGACTGCCACCCTTCACTGGCTCTTGATCACTAGGATCTACTCTGTGTAATATGTTATACGGATTGAGGCTAAAGAAAGTTAACAGGATTCTCATAATCTGATTAGTAGACACTTAACAAACATCTGTGTGCACCAAACATCTTCTAGGCACTTCACATTACATACATTACCTCCTTTAATCCTCACAACCCTGCGTGGTAGCCACTATTATCCCCATTTTACAGATGTGGAAACCAAAGTTCATGGGGAAAAGGTAACTTGACATACGGCTTGTAACTGGTATCAGGAACTGACAATAAATTCTTTTCACTATATACTACTTTGCTTCTAATTCTATAGAGGATATTTATCTTCTGTACTGTGTTAATCTTTCCCAATTTTCTAAAATCATTGTTTTTAACAAAGACAAACAGGTTTTTTTTTTTTTCTTTCTTTAAGGCAAAGAGAGCAAGAAGGCATTATTAAAATACACTGGACTTCACACATTTGAAAAATCATCTGAGGTCATTTTTCCCAATAGCTTGATTGAGATATAATTTACATAACATAAAATTTATCCTTCACTCATTTTAAGTGTACAATTCAAAGGACTTTAGTCTATTTACCAAGTTGTACACTACATCACAAACTAATTTCAGAGCATCTCCCTCTGCCTAAACAGAAATGCAAATGATAAATTATTGAACACTACATCTGAGACTAATGATGTACTATATGTTGGCTAATTGAATTTAAATAAATAAAAAAACCCAGAAACCTCATGCTATATTCACTCTGCATTCCCACTTAACCCACTCATCTGTGTAGATTTGCCTTTTCTGAACCCTTTATATAAATGAAATCATACTATATGTATTTTGCATCTAGCTTTTTTCATTTAGCATAATGTTTTCAAGGTTGATCATAGCTGAAGAGTATTCCATTGTATGGATATATCCCACATTTCTAACCACTTTTTTTTTTAATCCATCAGCTGATGGACTTTTGGGGGGTAGTGGTAAGCTGTTGTTTCTACTTTTTGGTTACTGTGAACAATGCTGCTATGAACATTTGCATATGGACAAATGTTTTCATTTCTTCTGGGTAGATACCTAGGACTGGAGTTTTTAAGGAACTGCCAGGCTGTTTTCTGAAGTGGCTGCATCATTTTACATTCCCACCAGCCGTGTATGAGAGTTCCAATTTCTCCACATCCTCACCAACACTGACTATTGTCTTTTTATTCTAGGATTCCAGTGGGTGAGAAATGGTATCTTGTTATGGTTTGTTGTTTTTTTTTTTTAAAGATTTTTTATTTATTTTTTGACACAGAGAGACATAGCGAGAGAGGAAACAAAGCAGGGGGGAGTGGGAGAGGGAGAAGCAGGCTCCCCGCGGAGCAGGGAGCAAGGCAGACGCTTAACGACTGAGCCACCCAGGTGCCCCTCTTGTTATGGTTTTGATTTGCATTTACCTAATGACTAACCATGTTGAGTGTCTTTTCATGTATTTATTGGTCACTGTATATCTTCTTTGGAGAAATAGCTATTCAAATCCTTTGCCCATTAAAAAAAATACTTTATTTTTTTGAACAGTTTTAGGTTCACGGCATACTTGAGTGGAATGTACAGAGATTTCCCATATACCCTTACCCCTCAACCCCAGACTCCCCTGTTATCAACATCCCCCCCTACCAGAGTGGTGCCTTTGTTACAACTGATGAACCTCCATTGACACCACTGTCATCCAAAGCCCATAGTTTACATCAGGGTTCACTCTATGGGTTTGGACAAACGTATAATAACAGATATCAACCACTACAGTATCACACAGTCTATTCATTCCTTGCTCCCTCCCCCCAGCCCCTAGCAACCAATGATCTTTTTATTGTCTCCACAGTTTTGTCTTTTTCTGTTATGCCATAGAACTAGAATTATACCGCATACAGCCTTTTCAGATCGGCTTTTTTCACTTAGTAATATCCATTTAACTTTCCTCCATGTCTTTTTTTTTTTTAATATTTATTTATTGATTTTAGTGGGGGAGGGAGAGGGGAAGAGAGAGGGAGAGTCTTAAACAGACTCCACACTGAGCATGGAGCCCAACTTGGGGCTCCATCCCAGAACCCTGAGATCAAGATTGGAGCCGAAACCAAGAGTGGGCTGCTCAGCCCACTGCACCACCCAGGCTCCCCCCTCCACGTCTTTTCATGGCTTGATAGCTCATATCTTTCTAATGCTAAAGAATATTCCATTGTGTGGATATACAAAAGTTTATTTATCCATTCACCTCCTGAAGGACATCTTGGTTGCTTCCAAGTTTTGGCAAATATGAATAAAGCTGTTATAAATATCCGTGTGCAGGTTTTTGGGTGAATAAAAGTTTTCAACTCCTTTGGGTGAAGACTGAGGAAAGTGATTGCTGGATCATATGGGAAGAGCATGTTTAGTTCTGTTAAGAAATTGCCAAACTGACTTCCAAAGTGGCTGCCTGATTCTTCATTCTCACCAGCAATGACAGAGTTCCTGCCATTGGGTTTGTCACCTTTGCTTTTTTTTTTTTTTAAACTAGGCTCCATGCTCAACATGGGACTTGGACTCATGACCCTGAGATCAAGAGTCAGATGCTCTACCTACTGAGCCAGCCAGGTGCCCCATCTTTGCTTGTTTTTAAATCGGGCTATTTGTCTTTTTATTACTGAGTTGTAAGAGTCTTTGATGTATTCTAGATACAAATACTTTATGGAATATATGATTTGCAAATATTTTCTCCCAGTTTGTGGGTTGTTTTGGAGGCCATTTTTTTTTTCAATGAAAAGGAATGTTAAGCACTAAATTCACAGATAGTGGTTACTCCTGGAGGAGGCAGGAGCGTGTACGGGGTTAGAATTAGACAGATATGATGACGTAGGTGCTGTGAGAGGTAGAGCACAGACTCCAGGGCCAGCTACCTGAGTCTCAAGCCAACCCTGTCAAGTAACTTCGTCTCTCTGTGTCTCAGTTTTCTCGTCTGTAAAATGGGTCTAACAGTGCTTATCCCACAGGTGTGCTGTGATGCATGTGTTCATATGCCTGGACCCTACACCACCTGTCTCCTGGGGTGCTAACAGAACCTCTCTGATCCCTGAGATTAAAGACCAGATAAAATGGTCTAGCGCGCCCAGTGCGCGGCCTGCCCTGCGGTAGCTGTTATCTCTGCCTTAGCAGCTCCGGGCCGCCCGGGATGGTCAGAGGCAACCTCAGTAGGAAAATGCCAGCAACGGAGGGGATACCCGGGATGGCCGAAGCAAGGCTCCTTCCGGCTCCGCATTTCTGGGCTGCTTTTCACAGAGGTCCACAGGTTAGGATGAAAACGTTCTTGTCTAAAACGGGGCTGATGATAGAACATACCTCCCGGGATGCGGAGAAGCGCCAGGAAGCCAACGGCCAGGAAAGCGCTTTGGCAGCTACACAGCGTTTCCGAAGAGTTGGTGTATTGGGGAAATAAAGAAAAAAATGTTGCAGCAGAAAAATCACACAGGGGCCAGGCCAGCGCCAGGGAAGCCCAGGCGCCATGCGGGGCTTCCGCCGCTCCTGGGGACCCGCGGCCCCCGCCCGGGGAAAGCGACCCGCGGAGCTCTGCGAGGCCCGCGCGCCCACGGGCGCAACCAAAGGAGCGCGGCGAGCAGGTGGCCGGCGGGACGCTAGGGGACTCCAGGCAGCTGCTCCGCGGCCAGTCTGGCGCTCGAGCGTCCCCTGGCGGCACTGTTGGGCCACGGTTAGGACCACCAACGGCTGAGCCGGGGTTTCCGCACCTGGGCATGCGCAGCTCCCCGCGGCCATTCCCCCCCCCCCCCCCGAGATGGAGGCCTCCCAGCCATTCAGAGAGCCCCACAGCTATCCTCCCGCCTACCCGTGGCGCTTAGGGGCGTGGCTTTCAGTTTTAGCCAATGATAAAAGACTTTCGTCCTTCGGCCGCCCTAGCGGAAGGTGGTTTGTTTAGCAAGATGGCGGCGAGCGGCCTCCGGCGGGCTGCTTCTGCGGCTCCCACTTCAGTGAAGCCCATTTTTAGTCGGGACATGAACGAAGCCAAGCGGAGGGTGCGCGAGTTGTACCGCGCCTGGTATCGAGAGGTGCCGAACACTGGTGAGAGGCCGCGGCGCCCGCGGGGTTCCGGATGCAGCCGCCCAAGGTCGCAGCCGTCCTGGCCTCCCATTTCTCCCGGGACGAGCTGAGGTCACCGACCTGGGCACAGGCGACTCCGGGTGCTTCAGGGGAGGAGGGTCACCCGAGCACTGGTGGACCCGACCCGGCGGCGGCGCCGGACTCAAACAAGCCGTGCCCTGCAACCGAACCAAGCTCCTAGGAGCCCTGGGCGCGTTGGCCCTTTTGTCCCCCGCAATTCTTAACGAACCCGTGGGAGGGAGAGCAGGGGCTGTGGATGACGTGCTCGTTTTATAGGTGAGGCATGTGAGGCACCTAGGGGCGAGGTGATACCCCCGAGGCCCGGAGCCAGCCCTTGACGGATCTGGAACCCAAAGTCAGCCGTAGGGTTCCTGAATGTATTTACAGGTGCCCATTAGGTTATATAAACAAAGTGGCTGTAGGACTTGAGCGGTCGTCTGTTTCCCACGTCTCCCACAGAAAAACAGACCACCAGAGAAGGGAAGTGACTTTCCCAAGGTCATCCAGTTAAGTCAGTGGTGCCTTTTTGCAGTCCAGGTGAGATGGCTTCCTCCCGCATCCAGTTTCCCAATCTTGCTCCCTAGCTCTACCTGTCTCCCCTATTTCTTAGGAACTCATCCCCTCCCCCCTAATGGCCTGCCCCCTACTGTCTCACTGTCCCCTGCCTTCACTTAGATGTCCAAGAACCAATCTGTTCACTGGAAGGATTGAAATACAAGGTCCCTGGATGCGGAGATTCTGTTTTCTTATCTTGGCATTCCCCCTCAGCACTGCCCAACGTCTCTGATGAGAGGAAGATTGGGGGGAAATCCCACCTAAACTGCCAAGGACCGTACAAATGTCAGGGGCTGTCGATATTTTGTTGTTTTGTTGATTGATTGTGTTTTAATGTGGACTGTCACTGCGCGTCTCAGAGGGAAGGTGTTTTTATTTTTATTTATTTTCTTATTTTTTTAAAGATTTTATTTATTTATTTGACAGAGACACAGGAGAGAGGGAACACAAGCAGGGGGAGTGGGAGAGGGAGAAGCAGGCCTCCCGCAGAGCAGGGAGCCCGATGCGGGGCTCGATCCCAGGACTCCAGGATCATTACCTGAGCCGAAGGCAGACGCTTAACGATTGAGCCACCCAGGCGCCCCAGGACCCAGAAGTTTTTAAACTATCCCCTCTCAGGAATTCCCCTCAAATACTGTTTGAGAAGATTATTCCAGAGACAGAAGGGTCCTGAAAGGGGTGGAGGAGAGGAGGTGGGGAGGGTCAAAGGGGTGGCACCTCCCTTATGGGGAGGATTGGTGGTCTGTAGCTGGTCGTGTGTAGGTGGTCAGTTGCTCAGGCCTCTGTCTACACTGGCGTCATGCTGTCTATCATTGGGACTCCAGCTGAGGAACCAAACCAAGAATTGGGAATAGTAATAGTATTTCTAATAACTAACATTTATTTATTTATTTATTTTTAAAGATTTTATTTATTTATTTGACAGAGAGAGAGACAGCGAGAGAGGGAACACAAGCAGGGGGAGTGAGAGAGGGAGAAGCAGGCTTCCCGCGGAGCAGGGAGCCCGATGCGGGGCTCGATCCCAGGACCCTGGGGTCATGACCTGAGCTGAAGGCAGATGCCCAACGACTGAGCCACCCAGGCGCCCCTAATCACTAACATTTATTGAATTGCATACATAGGGCCCAGCACTATGCTAAATGCTTCACATTGCCTTATTTGAGGGTGGGTTCTAATTGTGTCCTTGTCTTACAGATAAGAAAACTGAGGCATGTAAATTTGTCTCCTCACACCATTAGTAAGGAGAGGAGCCAGACTTCAGACCCTGACTATCCGACTGTCATACCTGGCCCTTTGCTCCTGCTCTAGTTTTCCCCGAATCTCCTGGGGCCCAGTTACGCTGCACGTGTATGGCAGGCATTTGCCGGGATGGTGGCTGCCTTGCATGGGCGCACGGAGACAGAACTGCCTTCCTTCGAATCCCTCCGCTGAAAAAGTATTACATGAGGCTTGCTGGTTACAAAACAGGGGATTTTCTGTTGAAACTATTCATTTAATTTCCATTTCACTGGGTATATCTCTTGTACAACAGGGCCGGTACAAGATGCCCAGAGATACAAAAGTGAATAAAACAACCCTGCCCTCAGGGGCTTTATGGTCTAGTCAGGAAGACAGGCATATATCCGGATGGGGAGTAAGGGTTGAGATGTTTAACGTTTATAGTAGCTTTACTGTTTACGAGATGTTGGCACTCGATTTTTGCCATGTTCCTGTAAAGGAATGAGGTCTGAGGTTCTTTTCTTTCCTATTTTTTAGCTGAGGAAACAGGCTGAGGAGGCTATACCCTAGTCAGGGTCATAGTTCATAACGGTGAGGGGACCTTACAGCTGGTTTGACCCCTGACCCCACGCTCTTCTCCAGTACACCGTGCCGCCTTCCCATCTCAGGATCTCCCAGTGCCTGGTACGGATGCTCCCAAAGTGAATGGGAGCAAACAGCTGAGAATATCAGTGTCATCCCTCTTAATGTGTCAGAGCCTTCCTGACTCAGGAAAACCTTGACTAATTTTGGAAAAACACACAGAGCCTGTGGGAAAGGCACCTTCATCCAAGAGGGGCACTTTGATACCTTCCTTTTGAGCCTCTTAGATTTTTTCAAAATTGCAATTTAAATATTCAGAATTCAAAGAAGAAGCCAAGAAACGGAGTTGAGACAAAGCAGTTGGAATTAATTTATACCAGGGTTTCTCAACACATTTGTGCTGGATGATTGTGGGGGCGGTCCTGTGCACTGTAGGATGTTTAACAACATCCCTGGCCTCCATCCACTAGATGCCAGTAGCACTCTCTCCCTAGTTGTGACAACCCCACATGCCTGCAGACACTGGCAGATGTTCTGGTGGGCAAAGTCATAGCTGGTCTAAGAACCACTGAGTTAAACCAAAGCAGGTGGTAGCTTAGGCTGTTGCTGTTCCCTTTCCCACAGCCCTTCTCACTGGAGGAGGGGCATGTTCAGAGCGTTGGGGTGGGAGGAGGGAGATGAGGACAAAGCTATGGAATTTGTCTCTCTAGAGACAAGAAGGGCTCCTAACCTGGGAGGATGGGCACTCAGGAATCTATGAACTGACATTGTAAGCAGAACTTGGCATTTGCGCCTGTGAACATGTTCCTGAGGAGGAGACTCGCACACCCAGCGCCCTGGTGTGCAGTTCTGGAAATCGTGAGGAATGGGAGCAAATGGACACCAGCTCCCCTAGTATATAGAGGGACCTTGCTTTTTTTAAACTCCCAAGGTTGGGCAGGGATCTAATATAAAAATGCAGGAAAGGTAAGCACTGATAGCAGGAGAAGAGTCCTTATATTGATTTCCTTTAAAAAGCACCAGATTGGAAATTAAAAATAACCAACCTGAATTCCAGGCCCACACTTGCCAGGGAGCAATAGTATGACCTCAGGCAAGTACCCACAGCGTGGGAGGCCTCACTCTCCCCAAATGGGAGGATTCTAAATTCCAGGATCCTTGTTAGTTTGCACTTGTTTTTGTGTCTCTTTGTCTTATGGTCCCTTTATTTGCTCTTTTCTAAAATTCCTACTATGAGGGGCACCTGGCGTCTGACTCTTGGTTTCGGCTCAGGTCAAGATCTCGGGGTTGTGGGATCAAGCCCTCGTATAAGGCTTCCCACTCAGTGGGGAGTCTGCTTCCCCTCTCCCTCTGCGCCTCCCCCTGCTCTCTCTCTTTCTAAAATAAAAAATAAAATCCCTACTAGGATACGGACTGTGGTGGGAACCCAGATTTACAGCTTTGACCAATTTTCCAGGGTCTGGTACTCCCACCATGGTTGATTTTAAGCTACCAAAGTGAAGTCAGTGAAGGCAGATTTGGGAAGAGAGGCTCCATGAGAGCCTGCTCCAGCATTCCACTGGATCCTGAGTTCTTTCCAGTGTGAGTGACTTTCTGTCCTCTGTTAACACTTACCTGTAAAGCTGGGCTGCGGTTTCTCCTGTTAGATTTCTGCTATTGCTTATTCCCTGCTGGGATCAGCACGGCATGGTATTTCCCTCAACAGAAGCTTTATTTTTCTATGGTATTTCCCTCAGCAGAAGCTTTATTTTTCTTTCTTTCTTTTTTTTTTTACAGAGATGTGATTTTTTTTTTTTTTTAAGATTTTATTTATTTATTTGACAGAGAGAGACACAGCGAGAGAGGGAATACAAGCAGGGGGAGTGGGAGAGGGAGAAGCAGGCTTCCCGCCGAGCAGGGTGCCCGATGCGGGGCTCGATCCCAGGACCTGGAATCATGACCTGAGCCGAAGGCAGACGCTTAACGACTGAGCCACCCAGGCGCCCCAGAAGCTTTATTTTTCTATTGGTCACTAAATTGAGTATAGATAAAGATTCGAACTTTATTGTCGATTCATTCAGTCACTCCATAGCTCTCATGGTGTTCAGACTGGTTCTGATAATTCTGTAGATGAGAGTGGACATGTCACAAGAATGGCCAAAACACAGGGCGTCCTCACCAAATGATCACACAGGTCTCCCCAGCCACATGCTCATTCTAGCCTATGAGCCTTGTTTATGCTGTCCCCTCAACCTAATGTGCCCCGTCTTCCTAATCCCGCCTACCACACAAGGCCCTGTTCATGCCCTCGTTGTCATCAGCAAGTCCACTGAAGGCTGACTGCCAGAGGATGGGAATGCAAATGACTAAAACCTAATTTGCAAAAGACATATATGTGCCTCATCTGAAGTGCTGGGTCCCTAAGGCTGTGCCACTCTTTTAGGCACCTACTTAGCCAGGGATTGCTGAATATTGTGATTTTATTTTATTTTATTTTATTTTAAGATTTTATTTATTTATTTGACAGAGAGATAGAGAACACAAGTAGGCAGAGAAGCAGGCAGAGGAGAGGGAGAAGCAGGCTCCCCGCAGAGCAGGGAGCCCGATGCGGGACTCGATCCCAGGACCCTTGGATCATGACCTGAGCTGAAGGCAGCCGCTTAACCGACTGAGCCACCCAGGCGCCCCAATATTGTGATTTTATGTTTGCATTTGTGGATGGTTGCCCCTCGGATCGGAATTTGAGAGACTAGGAGTTACATCGTAGACTGCTCCCTCCTTCCCCCGAGTAACCTGACGTGGTCGTAATCGCTGGCTGGACTGAAGCCTTCCTTCCCTGCACACTCAGCAGTCTCCCTCAACCCTAAGTTTGTGTGCCGCACACACCTACACCACGTCATTGCTTCTTAACTTCAACCCTGTCATCTTTTGCCAGTTGTTCTATATGATAATACTCAAATTTTTGAGAGCTTTTTCCATGCTGGCACTGTTCTAAACATCTTGTTTCATCTCATGGAATCCTCCCAACAGCTCTGGAGTTATGTGCTGTTATCATCCTCCTTTCCCTCAAACAAATACAGCCCGGCACAGAGAAGTCCGCAGGATCACATGGGTGATGTGACAGCTGGGATTTGAAGCCAGGTTGTTCATACTCTTAAACTGTGCTATACTCCTCTTCGAATACGGCGGTCTTGTCTCTCCAAACAAACTAAGCTCCCTGAGAGCAGGCGCCACGTCTCACTCCTCCACAGCCTCGAGCACCTAGCTTAGGGTCAGCCTAGTAATATTTGCTGAATGAAATGAATGGGCAACCTGTATGTGTTCAATGACTATCAGTTGACTCAATTTTTGTAAAACAGGTTTTAACCATGTAATTTCTACCCTGAATCATGTCTTTAGTGAACTTGTTCCAGCTAGACATCACCGTGCAGCAAGGACGGGATAAAGTCCGAGAAATGTTTATGAAGAATGCCCACGTCACAGACCCCAGGGTGGTGGATCTTTTGGTCATTAAGGTAATTGACCCTCCCTGACTGACTTAAGAGCAGCCAACTTGTCCAGAGCTTCTCAATTTTGTCTCCCAAGTTTAAAAAGCAACTACTAGGTCAGTAACTTTTGCTTAGTGTTTCAAAGAACCCGTGAACTTAGAGGTTATCACCTGATTAAATATAAGATTGTTAAAAAAAAAAAAAAACCCACCGGGGCTTGCATTTTTATTTTTATATATTTTTTAAAGATTTTAATATTTGAGAGAGAGTGCGCAAGCATGAGCGGGCAGAGGGGCCAACGGAGAGGGAGAAGCAGACTCCCTATGAGCACAGAGCCCAAAACGGGGTTCGATCCCAGGATCTTGAGATCATGACCTGAGCCAAAGGCAGACACTTAACCGACTGAGCCACTGCAGTGCCCCAGGGCTTGTATTTTGAAAAAAAGACATAAGGAGGAAAGTTTGAAATTCTTCTTGAACCTCATTCCTAGAAGTTACTGCTTCACCAGGTTGCAGCTGGAAGAGGCAGGCTAGTTAGCGGAGTCCTGTGTAAATGGGGTCAAATCCCAGGCCTGACTGTGTTATCTCTGGTCAGTCACATTAGCATCAGTGCGAACTTTAGCTTGGACCAGTACTTACCACGGGAGGAATGTTTAGCAGAAACCAAGTTAAGCCAGTTAGGTTAGGCAGTCATGGGGCAGGGGCCTATTGACCTGGAAGTCTCTCCTCTTGGGCTCAGTTAGCTACAGAGTTAGAGAGTATTTGAAAGGCTGCAGAGATCAGTTAGCCCAACCACCTCATTTTCCAGATGCAGAAACTGTGGTACTGACGGAGGATGTTACTTGCCCCAGTGACTCAGTAAGTTGGTGCCAGAGCAGAGAACAGAATCCTGGCCTTCAGTGTCGTGTTCCTTCCCCTCGGCCACTCTGACTGAACACCTCTCTCCTCACTTGTGCAGGGAAAGATGGAACTGGAGGAAACGATTAACGTATGGAAGCAGCGGACACACGTCATGCGGTTCTTCCATGAAACAGAAGCGCCGCGGCCAAAGGATTTCCTGTCCAAGTTCTATGTTGGCCATGACCCGTGAATTCACTCAGGGAAAAGGTGCATGTTGATATTTAAATATTTTAGAGCACAAATAAACTCAGTATGTGATGGTCACTTCCTAATAGAATTCCATTGGTGAGCCAATGGGAAGTTCCTCTTCTGCAGCCTGTCTCACTTTTTGCCTGAACAAGTGGGGTCTTAGTATACACACCACCTGTTCTTTCCCTTTCCTGAAGTGTGGTGTTTCCTGTAAATTAGATTCTCTTTTCTCAGAGCCTTGCAGGTCAGTAAACAGGAAGGATGAGGCCATCTGCTCAGAAACTATCATTCTGGCTATCGGGCTGGATGACTTTGTTGAGAGAGAGAGGGTGGGGAGAGGGTCAGAGGGAGAGAGAGAATCTTTTTTTTTTTTTTTTTAAGATTTTATTTATTTATCAGAGAGAGAATGGGAGACAGAGAGCATGAGAGGGAGGAGGGTCAGAGGGAGAAGCAGACTCCCCGCCGAGCAGGGAGCCCGATGTGGGACTCGATCCCTGGACTCCAGGATCATGACCTGAGCCGAAGGCAGTTGCTCAACCAACTGAGCCACCCAGGCGCCCGGGAGAGAGAGAATCTTAAGCAGGCTGCACGCCCAGCGCAGAGCCCCAGTCGGGGCTTGATCTCCCGACTCTGAGATCACAACCTGAGCCGAAATCAAGAGTTGGATGCTTCACCGACTGAGCCACCCAGGCACCCCAGTTTAGCCGTGTTTCTACAGCCCCCAGGATTTGCTGGTGTCACAGCACAGATTATCCAGAATTAGCCAGGGCTTGCTGTCAGAGATCAGAGCAACACTAGGACGCACAGAAGTACAGCTGCCGAGCTGGGCCGTCCCTCCTGGGTTCTGAAGAGGCCTAGCCTATCTACCTGCAACAGGGACGTCCTGAATGAAATTAACTTCCTACCCAGTTAGGTACTCTGCTAGGAACACTGTTGTTTAGTACACACAGAACAGAGATATTTCTACTGTTTGTTTGTGCAAACCGGACTATAGCTCCAGTGACAGGAGAATAAATGTCGACACAGGTTAAAGAACCCATCTCTGCTCTCGATGGTTCTTTCCCCAGACAGTCTAAATGCTGGAGAGAGGGGTTCAGGATCTGTAGGTAGTCACCCTGAGCATTCCCAGATTTTTCTGCACCACCAACCCCTTTACTATCTTTTCATCTAAGGAACCCAAGTGTTGACAGATTCATTCTAATAACGATGTTTCTCCTGGAGTTTTAAACAGTCACAGCTTATGACTGGTAATATGATAACTCGCCAGTGTTCCTCAACACAAAAAAAGCTTGAGGCTTTAGTTATCCTGTGCATCTTTACTGAGGGGAAAGTTTCTGTTGGGCTTTTGTAAATAATGAAAATAGGTCCCAGGTGCCTGTAACTGCCTTTGTGGGTCCAGGGGGGCCTGGAAATCTTCGGCTGTAAGTCAAAGGCCTGTCCATTCAGCTGCTAGAGAAAGGACTGCAGGGACAAGAAACTGCAGCTGGGGTCACTCCTATTGAGACACTTCAGCCACCACGCAGTCATACAGAGCTGGTGTTTATCATGTTTATTCATAAGCTGATTGTGCTCAGTGGACAGCACATCTCTGGGGACCTCCCAGAGCCTGGGGATCTGGGCTGTGGTCATAGATGGCGCAGGAGGCTCCACTGGTGTTGGGAGGCTGAGGGCTTGCCCTGGGCCCTTCTGCCAGGGACGCAGGAGAGGCTGTGAGCATCACCATCATAATTAAGTTAGGGCTGTCTCCTTTCTCTACCTCCTCCGTGTCCTGTGAGAAAGGAAAGCAGCAATGAACTGGGCTCAGAGCAGCCCTCTATCCACATACCAAAAAGAGCATTCCAGAGAGGTTCTACCAAACAAGGCAGGAGCAAAGCAGTTTGTTTATTCATTCACACATTTAATGAAGAGTCATCGGAGACCAGGCACTGGGGGCCCAAAGGTATAAAAAACATGTTGCCGGGGGGCGCTTGGCTGGCTCAGTTGGTGAACATGCGACTCTTGGTCTTGGGATCGTGATTTCAAGCCCCACGTTGGGTGTAGAGCTTACTTAAAAACAAACAACCATGTTCCTTGCCAGCAAGAAACTCTTAGTCTAGTAGAATTTGGGGGTGCGCCTGTGTGCTGAAGCACATAATACTGTCACAAGAGGTAGTGGTCAGTCAGAGGGCACAGCAGTCACTTTCAAATGGAGGAATGAGGGAAGACTTCATCAAAGACAATGAAGAATTGGTGGAAGTAAGAGTAGTGGGAAACAGGGGCGCCTGGGTGGCTCAGATGGTTAAGCGCCTGACTTCGGCTCAGGTCATGATCTCCAGGTCCTGGGATCAAGCCCTGCATAGGGCTCCCTGCTTGTGCTGTCTGTCTGTCTGTCTCTCAAATGAATAAAAAAAAAAAAAAAGGAGTAGTGAGAAATAATAGCCTTCCAATTGGAAGGAAGAGCCACTGCTTGGGAGTGGTAAGCATGTGGGTAATTCAAGAAATAGTGAATATTGGGGACAGGTGTGCTGTTGGGAATGTGGAAGATGAGGCTGGAATAACCGGTGTGACCAGGTCATGGCAAGCTTGAATGTCAGACTCCGGAGCCAGAACTGTCCTTAACCACAACAGAAAGGCAGCCAAGCAGCACGTATTAGAACACCAGAAAGCTGAATGGAACAGGCACAGAGTTTGGTGACCTTGCTGACCATGGTGAAGACCTGCAGTTTCTAAATTTCAATGTGGAGAATGAAGCTATTTGGGATGGGTGTGTAAGGCATTAAATTGTTAAGAAAACTTGTGGGTTGAGAGAATAAGGGTACATAAAAGACAAAAAGTCTGGTTAGGATCAACCCAGTTGGAAGAGATCCCATTGGATTTTTTTTTTTAAGATTTTATTTATTTGAGAGAAAGAGCAAGAACAGGGGGGAAGGGGCAGAGGGAGAGGAAGAAGCAGACTCCCTGTTGAGCAGGGAGCCCGACATGGGGCTCTGGGGCTCCGGGGCTCCACCTCGACCCTGAGATCCTGACCTGACCTGAAGGCAGATGCTTAACCGACTGAGCCACCCAGGCGCCCCATCCCAGTGAATTTTTTTTTTTTTAAGTTTTTTTAAAATTTATTTATTTGACAGAGAGATAGCACAAGCAGGCAGAGCAGCGGGAAAGGGAGAAGCAGGCTCTTTGCTGACCAGGGAGCCTGATGCGGGGCTCGATCCCAGGACCCTGGGATCATGACCCGAGCCGAAGGCAGCCGCTTAACCAACTGAGCCACCCAGGCGTCCCATCCCAGTGAATTTTTAAGGCAGTAAGATAGTTTTTCTCATCAACATAGAGCAAAGGCAAAATAAAAACAGCCAAGTGAGTCAACTTATTAAAGGTCTGCACTTGTGTTTCAAGGGACCAGAAACTGCTACCAGGGCAAACTGCATCAGAGTTTAGATGCCCCACCCCCTTCCTGTTCCTGGTCCACGTAGGAGAAAAGGAAGTCTTACCTGTTAGTCATCGTCGTCGTCATCCTCTGGAACAAAAATGTCGTGCTCCTCAAGTAGAGCGGCAAAGTTCTTGCTAATGAGCGTCCCGACATAGAGAAAGGGGATCACAATGGAGAACACACGAAGAAGGCCGAAGGACATCTGCAGAGGGTCAGAGCGGTGGCTGTGAGCTCCAGAGCCAACTCTGGACCACAGAAGGCTTGGCCCCTCAGGGGCACTCCGGTGGACCCCAGACCCGTAATACGCAACTACTTGATTTTGGAAACATTCAGAGCAAGAAAAAAGAAGAGATAAAGTTATTTTATGGCCATCAATGTGGCTACCAGAAAGAAAAGTATAATGCATTCATTCTAGACATCTAAAAATTAGATGTGCATGTACAGTGGAAGGATACTCCATACAATTCTTTAACAGATTCCCCAGTGCCTGAGAAGTTTAATTTCACCACGTTAAATCTTAAAAACAACCATGTTTTGAAAAGTGAGCATGTCTTGGGCGCCTGGGTGGCTCAGTTGGTTAGGCGACTGCCTTCAGCTCAGGTCATGATCCTAGAGTCCCGGGATCGAGTCCCGCATCGGGCTCCCTGCTCAGCGGGGAGCCTGCTTCTCCCTCTGACCCTCCCCCCTCTCATGTACTCTCTCTCATTCTCGCTCTCTCAAATAAATAAATAAATCTTTAAAAAAAAAAAAAGTGAGCATGTCTTTACCATAAAAGATGGCAGATGGACTGGGGCAGTTTCAGTAGAATTTCAACATACCCTCTCATATTTTCCTACGGAGTTTCAAAAAAATTTTTTCCAGCTGTGCCTTTTTATAAGGCAGCTCTTCCCCAGTATGGACCCTGCTGCTTGCCACACAACAATCCTGAGCTCGCTGGTCTGTGCGAGCCAGCACTGGCCATACTAGCTTTTAAGAGCATTTTTGTTTTGTAACTCCCACACAACCCTGGAGTCAAAGAGCAAACGTGTTTGGTGTAAGGGGCTGTTTCCATTTTACTTAGAAAAACCCAAGGGTACTCAGGGCATGTGATGGCATTCAGTGGTGGAAAAAAGTAGGACCTGGTTGGGGGTGGGGCTGGATTCCAGACCCTAACTCGCTGCTAGCTTTGGAGCCTCGGCTTCACTGCTTCGGCCCGACTCTTCGTTTGTAGGAACAGTGATTGTAGTAATTCCCTGCCCACCTCTCAGGACTGCAAATCACGTGAATTAAGTACTAGGTCGAAACTCATAAAAATATAAGGTCTGTCCCACGTACCCTTCATTTACAAAGCCCTTTCACAACTCTATTCCATCCCATCAACTGTGAGGTAGACAACGGAGTGGTTACGTGATCTGTCTACACTGGACGCATAAAGCCGTCTTGTGGCCTGGAGAACTAGGGCACCACGCTCCCCACGACGAACTAGTGCAAAGTGCAGTCCTCCTCAGCTCTCACCCCCCATCCTGTCTCTGTGCGCCCAACTCAATACCGGGATCTGACCCATTTCCTCCCACCTGTCAAAATAAGCAGCGCATCACTGCTTAACTTTGTCCTTGATCCGTCTTCCGGTCTAAGGCGGTCGTATGATTGGCCTTTGCTCCTATCAGTCAGCGTCGACCCGCACACACTCCCCATAATGATTGGCCGCGGCCCCTTCGCCCCGCCTCCAGGCAGACACTCACTTTCACCGGTTTGGGCAAAATGGCGCCGCTGCGAGTAACGATGACTGACCTCGACGGTACCAGGCTCCGACCTGAGCCACCCCCTCCGGCGGAGACATCGCCACCCTTCCTCAAGCTCGGTCCGTTCCGGAAAGCCCCGGATCGGACGGATGCCAAAGCCAGCCGGCGAGCCGCTCCGGACGCCATCTCCCAGCTCCGCCCCTAGCCCGGCACCCGGACCCCACCACCCGGCCCCTGGGACGCCCTCAGGAAGCGCAGCGCCCCAACCCTCGCGAGGCTTTTGGGATCAGACGCGAGGCCCAGCCCGCACACTTGCGCAGTGCGCCTAGTTCCTGTTGCGGTGCGAAAGAGGCGTTTGTCACCCGCCCGACGTGCTGACGTCACGAGGAGGGGGCCGACGCCGCAGTAGCCGCCTCGTTCGGGGCCTGGCGGGCGGGGTCGTCAGGCGGGCGGTCCGGTGGAGCCTTCTTACTTCCGCCATTGTTCCCTCACCCTGGGGCGCCCGGGCTGGGCAGAGCCGGTGATTGTTGAAAAGAGAAGTCACTTTCATCGACCCTCAAACAGTTGTATTTTTCTTTTTTTATTTTCAGACCTATTAGTTGTACTACCTGGATGATTTTGTAATTTTTTTAAAATTTATTTGACAGAGAGAGACACAGTGAGAGAGGGAACACAAGCAGGGGGAGTGGGAGAGGGAGAAGCAGGCTTCTCACCGAGCAGGGAGCCCGATGCGGGGCTCGATCCCAGGACCCTGGGATCATGACCTGAGCCGAAGGCAGTCGCTTAACGACTGAGCCACCCAGGCGCCCCATGATTTTGTAATTTTATTTCTTGCCAAGGTATGCGTTATATATAGGCAAATGAAGGGGGGAGGTGGGGGCTTTCGCAAAAATTGGTCAAGTGATTGTTGAAATAAACGAGGAACCAAAGTGAGTAATAAAAACGTAGTGTTTTAATCATATAAGAAAACACTGTAACCGTAAAAAAACGATAACAAAAGCCTGTAGTCTCTGTGTATAAAACAAGGCGCAGTGGGCTGTGGGCTCGTGCATGGGGCTGGGAAACAAGCCCGCCGGAATGGGCGTCGGACCCCGGTGGCCTCAGCGTCCTGGACTTACGAGGCTGAGTCGAAGCTTCTAGACCTAGTGGGGCCCTGGGCAGTGTACCCAAGGTCCTAATAAGGGCTGGAGAGGCTAAGAAGGGGCAGATTGTGTGCAGGCAGAGGGCGGATGTCTGGACCAGGCTCTGCATCTTCCATCCAGCCGCTGCTGCCACACCCCCAGGGCCCAGGCTAGTCTGGCTGCTGGCTCTCTCCATCCAGCCGCTTGGCCTCCCTGAACGATCAATAAAGAAAACACTTGGCACCACTGCTGCTGAGAGGAGCAGTGAGAGGGTCTTGGCAGATAAGCACTGGCTGACAAGCAGGACGGTGAATGAGTTCCCAGGCCGGGTTCAGGATCAGGAACGGCTCGTTGGGAGTACAGTTAGGAGAGAAGAGTTTATCACACGGTGCTGGGAATCCCGTGTCCAAGCTCCTAGAATGACCGTGACTGAGAACCAAAATAACAACCTGGCTTCCCCAAAGAGCCCCACTGCCTCCCAACTCCTTTAGCTTCCCAAGTGGCAGCTCCAGGAGCTAGCTTCTAAGGACAGAATACAGGAAGGACTTCCGCCACCAGCCCCTCCTGGGGCAATGACCAGCACCATCCATAGACAGGGCAGCGAAGGAGAGAAGCTGGAGGCCCCAACACTTTCTGAGCAGAATCAATCCCTCTGCTGGCTGAAGGCCCTCTCCCTCCAAGGGCCCCACCCAAACTGCAGAGTGGGGGTCCTATGCCCCACCACTCAGGAAGAGCTGGGCCCCAGAAACCCCCAGGACAATAAATCTACTTTCTCGGACGATGTCAGTCCCTCGAGCCAACACTTCAGCCAACTGGTATTTAAATGTACACAAGACTCCCGGTGTAGGAAGTTGTGCTTGTAGTCTGGTGTGTAGGTAAAAACGCACAGCAGTCTGTGGCCACGTAATAATCCCCACTTCCTCCCGTTCCTTAGTATCCCCTGAGCGAGGGGCAGTCCAGCACAGCGGCGGGAGACTTGGGTCTGGCTCTAGGGCTGCTAAGCAAGCCCCCTCTCCTCTCTGGGCCTCAGGAAATAAAGGGGCTGGAAGGAATGATTCCTCAGTCCCCTCCAGGCACGGGGGTGGATCTAGAACCTGGAGAAGGTCTAAAAAGCAGGAAGGAGAGAACCCTCTCAAAAAAAGCAACTTTAAACCGAATAAACCTTAAATTCCTGAAAAAGCACTGGCCCTGGAGTCCTGACCAGCAGGATAAGGGCGGAACCCGAGAGGCTGAGGCTCAGGGCCCATCCTGTTCCTCCCGTTCTGGCTGGCTCCCCCAGACCCTCTGCAGCCACCTCTGCCTCAGCTCCATGATCTCCTGGCCATACCAGTTGTGTAGGGTAGAGAAGTAGGAGGTCTCAGGGAACGAGGGGCTCTGCCTCCTGCCCAGGAAGCGGCTGGCAGGGCCCTGCCACTCGGCCAAGCCCCGCCCTGCCGGCCTGCTGCACCTTTCTTCAACCAAGTCCATGGGGCTGCAATCCTTGGAGGGGGAGTGGCCGTTTTCCAGGCCCGGAGACCGGCGGTCAGGAGCCTGGGGCTTACAGTGGCCACCAGTGGCCCTCCAGGACGAGTGGCGCTGCAAGGCCAGGCTGTGGCGGGCATCGCGCAGTTGGCTCTCCAACTCGCGCACCACCAGGCGCATGTAGCCAAAGCTCGCCCTGGACAGGGCCTTCACCCAGGCCTCCTGCGCCGCAGGCCCATCGGCCGCGAGCAGGTGTGGGCGCACACCAGGGGCGTTGAAGCGGATGGCGAAGGCGAACTCCTCGGACACGGGAGCCTCGGCCAGCTCCACTGTGCAGCCCTCCAGCACCACCAGGCTCAGCGGGGCCCGGCTCTCGCGGCTCTCAAAGGAGAAGAGCAGGTTGCCTTTGAGGATAAACCAGCACCTTCGGCCAGTGCCACTGGGGGTCGGTGGAGCCCCTGGCCCGCCCCAAGTGCGTAGAAAGCCCGTATGGTCGGCCGGGGAGTCGCTTAGTGCATAGTGGGCCACACTCCTCTCGTTCAGCTTCATGGCTCCCATAAGAACTGTGAGGGGAGACGGGTGGCCACAGGTCAGAGAGGAAAGCAGCCTCTCTGCCCCTGTCGGGAAAAGAATGCTGGCTCTGGAGGAGACCTGGGCCCCTGCCCTGAGGCCTCTACTCACTTGCTTTGTGCCCCGAGCTCTCAGTGTCCTCATCTGTGAAATGGGTTGGTGTCCCTGCCTTTCCTCTCAAAGGGTGAGGGGCATGCAGAAAACTGGACAGCAGAGGACTCAGAGAGAAGGATAATGTGACTGTCCCAGACCAGAAGGAATGGAGGGGTTTGATACAGCTTTTTAACATCCAAAGAAAAAAGCATCAGCTGAGCCGAAATGGATCCCGAACCCATAGAAATCATTGTGCTTAAACCATCCCTTAATCCAGGGGACCCTTAGCTCCAACCCTGAGGCCAAACCTCCAAGGTTTCTGTGACCGTCCTGGGCCCCTGCCAGCCTCTCTCTTCTTCGTTAATGGCACAGTTATCCTTTAGTTAAGAATCTGTAGCCTTCGGGGCACCTGGGTGGCTCAGTCGTTAAGCGTCTGCCTTCGGCTCAGGTCATGATCCCAGGCTCCTGGGATCGAGCCCCGCGTTGGGCTCCTTGCTCCGCGGGAAGCCTGCTTCTCCCTCTCCCACTCCCTCTGACTGTGTTCCCTCTCTCGCTCTGTCTCTCTCTGTCGAATAAAAAAAAAAAAAAAATCTTAAAAAAAAAAAAAAAAAAGAATCTGTAGCCTTCGGGGCCAGATGAAGGCAGGGTGGGGCAGGCAGTCCCCATTCCTCCACTGGGGGCGCTTAGACGGGGATCGCTAAACAAACAAGAGTGTGGTACGAACACAGGGCACGGCTGGGTAGGACCAACCCCAACCACTGAATGTGGATACCCCACGGATCATAAGTGGCACCTAATCCAACTGTCCTGACTCGTGAAAAACGGAGGCCCAGAGCAGCGAAGATGAACTGCCCAAGACTGCATGACCAGTGAGAAGCAGAGCTTGGTCTCCTGATTCCCTCACACCTTCTGGGGGCGAGTCCCGGCAGGGACCCACTTACCAGCAGATTCACAGCAAGAGGGCGAGGGCCTCTTGTCCAGCCACTCGGCTTAGCCCTTTGACTTTGTGGTTCCTAGGGCACCTGCAAAACAATTGTCAAACCCCGTCACTGCATCTTAAAGGATGAGAACTTCTACTCAGTTTTAGAGGCCCAGTTAAACCACTTCCTCCTCCAGGAAGCCTCCCCTGACACCCTGATAATCTCCCTACCCACCCGCCCACCCAGACCAAGCACTTAAGAGCAATTGACAATCACTTTGCTGAGCTCAGTTCCCGATCCCCCAAAAGGCACGGTCAGAGTTAAGTGTCCTCAGCTTCCTGCTTTTCCCTTTTATTTTATTTTTTTTTTAAGATTTTTATTTATTTGACAGAACACAAGCAGAAGGAGAGAGAGGGAGAAGCAGGCTCCCTGTTGAGCAAGGAGCCCCATGTGGGACTCGATCCCAGGGCCCTGGGATCATGACCCTGGCTGAAGGCAGCTGCTTAACCGACTGAGCCACCCAGGCGTCCCAATGCTTTTCCCTTTTAGCAGGTCCCACGGGTTATTTGTGGGCCAAAGTCATTTAATCTGCCAGGCCTGCCCTGATCGCTGGTGCTCCTGATCACAAGCTGACCCAACCAGCAGCCCCTCACGTCTGTTTTCCTTTCCTTCCCCCCACAGTGATGCCCTTTGTGTTTACAGCACTCTCCCCAGCCCCCCGAATGTCTAGGGCAGGACTCCTCTCGGGAGGGACTCAGCGTGGCTGCCGGTGTAACCTCCAATATCCAGCCCATCAGGAAGAGGACCTCAGAAAGTATTGAAATAACCAAGAATACAACAATGGACAAAGCAATCCGTCCCTCCTGGAGCCTACATTCCAGCGGGGAGACACACTGCGAGCAGACAAAGAGAAATAATAAATGAATGGGAAAATTAAGAAAGAAGTAACGTAAGGACCGGTCACGATCAGGTCTACGGAGAGAACCCCGCCGGGCCCACGGGGGCGGGGCCGTGCCAGGGGCCGGTCGCGGGAGGCGGGGGGGCTCACTGAGTTCCGCCCTGGCGTCGGCCTCACCCCTGTCTTCCCGGCACCCGGGCGCGGACAGGGGCTCCGGGCCCGAGGGAGCAGTGCCCCCGCCCGGGTCGCGAGCCTGGGGGCGGGCGCGGCCCCCACCCCTCCCAGGGGTGCGGGACCCGGACCGCACAGCCCGCGGGGGGCCGGGACACCGCGTGTCTCCACATTCTTTTTGTTAGGGGAGCTGGGCGGGCTGGGGCGTGGGCCCCTGACCCGCCACCGCCCGAAAACAGCGGTCGCCTCACCGGGAGCCCCGGGCACGCGCCGCACAGCGGCCGCTGCCGCCTCAGTCTCCGGGTCCGCGCAGTGGGGCTGCCCCGCCACGTCTCCGCGGGCCACGCCTTCCCGGGGCCGCCGCCTCCAGAGCCCGCCGGGCCCGCGCTCACCTCCGCGCCGCCGGGCGAGCCGACGCCCAGGAGGGCGGCCCGCGGGGTGCGCTGAGCCTGCGGCTCGGGGCGATCCCGGCTCCGGACCCCGCGCCTCCGCCAGGGCCGGAACGTGGCCGCGGGCGCCGGGAGACCCCTTCCGGGCGCCTCGAGTTACCCCTCCCGCCCCTCCCCTCCCCTCCCGCGGCTCACCGGGCGGTCCGCGAAGCCGCCCCTGGATCCACGCGGGAGGGAAACTGAGGCCCGAGAGGCCCGGACAGAGCTGGTCAGCGGCGGGCGACCTCGAACCCAGGGCCCCGCCGCAGGCCGTCCGCGGGCCTCGGGCCCAGCCCGCCGCCGGGAGAACACGGAGTCCTCCTCTCCCCCTCTCCAGCCCCCTCATCCCGCCCGGCCCACTTTTCCCACAGAGCCAAGCCTGGGACGGCTTCGGCCCGGCGCCTCCTCTGGGCGGGCTCCTATCCAGCCCGCGAGGCCCGGCCGAGCTTCCTGGCGACTCCACCCGGCCCCTGAAATTCTCGCATCTCTGTTTCTGGGGGTTATCCTTTTCTGCTTCCGCCACCCCCAGCGGCCTGCCACCCACCCGCGGCCCCCAGGCTCTGCCTGGAGTCGGGCTGTTTGGCAGGCTGTGAGTGAGGTTTGCAGGGGTGCTCGACCGCACGCCGGACGCTAGGGTTCCGACGGCCCCTGGCAGCGGTGAGGTCGGAATATCTGCCCGTGAACTTGGTGGTTCCCAGCTCAGAGCTCTAGCCTTCCCAGGTTCCTGCGGCCTAGAGTGTTCTTCCTTCTTGCCCCTACCCCTCGGCTCTAACGTCTTAGGGCTCCTTCACATCAGTTAGGTCTCAGTTCAAATGTCCCGTCCCTGACCAGGCGAAGGAAAGTAGCCTACCTTCAAGTCTCTATCACGTCCCTGCGTTGTATTTTCATTATAGAAAATTCCCTATATTCATGCTTTCATTTCCTGTTATCTGTCTCTTCCACTACATTTTATTCAGTTAATAATAGAAACCGTAATAAATGTGTTAGAAGGGAATAAGTGGTATGGAAAATATAGGAGGGTCAGGGAGCTTGGGAACTGCTAGAGTAGCGAGGTTGCAATTTCAAATAGGATGGTCAGCGTAGGCCTCACTGAGAAGGTGGCCTTTGAGAAATACTGTAAGGAAATAAGGGAGCCAGTCATGCCAAAATCTCTAGGAAGAGCATTCCAGGCAGAGGGAAGAGACCTGTTGTGTGTTTGAGGAACTGTAAGGAGGACCGTGTGGCAGGGAGGCAGGGAGGAGGGGAGAGCGGTAGGAGATGGGGTCAGAATATGTGGGTGGGGCTTTGTAAATCTGTGAGTCTCTAGACTAGGATGAACAGCCATCACAGGGTCTGGAGTGAGGCGTGATCTGAGTTATGTTTTAGTTTTTTATTTTATTTATTTTTTTTAGCGAGGGAGAAAGAGCCTTCCAGCAAGCAGGGGCGGGGTGGGGGGGTGGGAGGCAGAGGGAGAAGGAGAGAGAGAATCTCAAGCAGGCTTCATGCTCAGCAGAAGCCCAACCCTGGGCTCCATCTCACGACCCTCTGAAATCAAGAATGGGAGGCTTAACCTACCGAGCCACCCGGGTGCCCCAACCTGAGCTATGTTTTAAAGGAGTAGTCTGGTTGCTGTGGAGAGAACAAATGCAGGTGGAAGCCGATGGGTGACAAGGTTGCTGCAACCAATAATCCAGGCAAGATGTGATGGTTGCTGGGAGAGCAATGAGAGGTGGGTTTTGAAGGCAGAGAGCAACAGGCTTTGCCAAAAGACTGGATGTGGGGAGTGAGGGAAAGGGGTGGCAAAGAGGACTCCGAGGTTTGGGCTTGAGCATATGGAGAGTTGCCATTACCTGAGAAATGGAAGGTCTTCGGTGTTCAGTTTGGGGCCAGTTATGTTTGAGATGCCCAGTGACCATCCAGGTGAAGGTGCAGAGAATAAAGTGTCTGGCACCTACCTAGTAGTTGCTCAATAAATATTTGATGAATGAAAGAGAAGGAATGTGCAGAGTGCGTGCTTGGGCCAGTACAACCTGTGGCTGGCCCAGAGTGTCAGGTAGGGGAGGAGAGTCTCCTGGCTTTGCAAAAACAGTGCCCTACACCTGGTTTGCTCTCCCCCACCCATCTTTGTCGTAATGCCTATTCATCTTCGACTATCGTTTTTTTTTTTTAAAGATTTTATTTATTTATTTGAGAGAGAGAGAATGAGAGAGAGCGAGCACATGAGAGGGGGGAGGGTCAGAGGGAGAAGCAGACTCCCTGCCGAGCAGGGAGCCCGATGCGGGACTCCATCCAGGGACTCCAGGATCATGACCTGAGCCAAAGGCAGTCGCTTAACCAACTGAGCCACCCAGGCGCCCTCGACTACCGTTCTTGAGTGGCTTATTTTGGGTCGTGCTTCATGGCATTTCCTCACTTCCTTTTAATAAAGCAGATATTCACGCCATACTATTTACTAAGCGTCTACATTGTGCCGGGCACTACGCTTGCCTTCAGGGACCCCGCAGAGGTGAAAGGACTACCCTCTGCGGGAGCCGTGGTACCCAGGTCACCCAGTTCTTAAACCCGCTCGGCTGGTGCCCGCCGGGGGTGGGCTCAGAGCCGGAGCTCGAAGGGGGCGGGGCTTTGGGAGGTTCGGGGGAGGGCTTATTGAGCCCACAGGGGGCGGGACATGACGCTGCTAGGGGGATTCTGATAGGTTCCGCCGGGGAAGGCGTGCCGCCGTCAGGCTCCGCCCCTCTGGAGCGCAGTGGGCCAATCGGGTTACAGCAGCGGTCGGATGCCTCAGAGGCGGAGGTGGGTGGCGTTCTGTGGGCGTCCGCAGGGTGAGTTCCGTGAGCGGGGCACTCTGGGGGAGGGACCCCGCTCTGGGGCTGCTGGGCTGCGGTCATTGGGGGTCGGGGGGCAGCCCAGACCCGGTGGGAGTCCGAAGCCTGGTCCCAGCCCGACGCCTCAGTTCTTCCCCGGCGTCCCAGAGGCGATCGCTGTCTTTTTGTGGCCCCGGCCCGGCGGAAGACCGCCCGTGGGCGCTCGGGGTTCCCAGCACTACAGAGAGGGTGGGGTCTACCGTCTAAGACACCTTGTTCAGTATTTCTGAGGCCTCCCCAGGCTCGGGGAAGTGATGGCTGGGGGCCGGGGGTGCTGGGCAATGAGGGCGACTTCGGGACGGAGTGGGGGGTCCACGCCCAAGGCTGAGGGCGGCGGAGCTAGCGACGCAGTAGTGACCCCAGTGCTTTTCTAACGTTTCATAGCTTCCAAAGTCCAACGTATAAAGCTGGTAAAAGCAGAGCAGATCTGGTCAGGTCTGAGACGCTGAGTCCAGAGCAATGTTGCTGAAGACAGGTATCTACGCGGGTGGGGGTGGTTTGGGGAGGGCAGGTGACCCGTTGGGGGTAGGGGCTACCTGGAGGAAGTTCCAGCCCTCTGGTGTCTGGGCCTCCTTCCCTGATGTGGGTATGTGGGGAGACATGTTCCTCTTATTCTTGGAGCTGGGCCAGAAAGGAGATCCTCCCCACGGAGGAATCAGTTTCCCTCCAGAGGCCTCTTCCTTTCATGTCCTCTCTCCCTCAAAGTGCAGAGGTCCTATTTTATGTGTTAGCAGCATGGCAGAGAACAGCCCTGTTAGGTCAGTACAGTAACTTTATCTTATAGATAAGGAAACAGGCCTGAGGGGCAAGGGTTCACCCAGGTGAGCTGGCTAGGTGCAGGTCCAAGCTGGCTGACCCCTTAAGTCCTTCTGAGGCCTCTTGGGGCGGGTCTGTGGTGGAGAGCTCTGGATGGGAGACCCGGAGTCTGACTACCGTGTTCTATCAAGTTCTGTGTATATGGCGGGAGCTGGTCAGGGTATAGAAAGGACGCAACCTCAGGCGTGAGTTTTTACGAATTCCAGCACTGCTGTGGGGACAGCAAGTGGGGACTCAGGCCTCAAACGCATTGCCCTGCCCCAGGCACCGAGAGCCCCCTCACTGAGATTGCAGGGGCCAGCAGTTGCAGGAAGAGCTAGTTCTACCTGAAGCCCAGGAGTCTGGTTCCCCTAAGGTGAAGGCCAGCGGCCTCTGCAGAGCCGAACAGCATATGGATGGGGTGGCGTCAGGGCTGGGGCTATGGGAGCTGCTGACGGTCATCCTTCCAACCCCCCTGCAGTGGTCTTGCTGGCCCTGGTGGCCCAGGTGCTGATGCTAGAGAATGGGCTCCTGCGGAAGCCACCCATGGGCTGGCTGGCCTGGGAACGCTTTCGCTGCAACACCAACTGTGACGAGGACCCAAAGAACTGCATCAGGTGAGGAAGGCCCGCCACCTCACAAGCCTTGCTCAAGACCCAGCAGAGTGGGGGCAGAGAGTGGAGGGTCAGCTAGAAAAGAGGGCAGGGTCAGAGCGCCCCATTCCAGAGAGAATGCAGCCGGAGGTGACTTTTGGGACATCTGAGACAGCCTGTGACCTGCTGGGGGCCTCTCTGGGAACTGTCAGGCCTGTGGGGCAGGGGCATTATGGTGGACCCAGACCCAGAGGTCACTGAAAGATAACTGTGAAAGCCAGGCTGGCTCAGTCTTGCAAGCCTGGGGGCCCAGCCACTCCTTTCATTCCACCATGATTATGGTTCTTATAGCCTGGATTCACACTCAGATTATCTGAGAAGTCTGAAAAGCTCTTAAGAAGGGGGTGGGGAGTGACTGAGCTGCCCCATCCCCTGCCTGTCACCAGTGAGCGGCTCTTCATGGACATGGCCGACCGCCTGGCACAGGATGGATGGCGGGACCTCGGCTACACATACCTTAACATCGACGACTGCTGGATTGGTGGGCGTGACGCTAAAGGCCGCCTGGTGCCCGACCCCAAGCGCTTCCCCAACGGCATTGCCTTCCTGGCTGACTATGTGAGCCCCACCCCAGCCCTGCCCTTTAGGTGGGGGTCCACACCACACACCCTCCCCCACAGCCACCACTTCATTTAGGGTTCATTTCCACAATCCTTGCTTAGGAACTCACAGTCTGTTGGGGGAAACAGACAAATGAACAGCTCATTTGGGCCCACTGTGGTGGGTAAGAGCCAGGAAAGGCATCTTATCCAGCCTGGGATTTCAGATTCACCAGAGGAGACAATTCTTGAGCTGATACAAGAGAAATGGTATTTGAGGCAGAGGGGATGGCAGAAGCAAGGCCTAGAAGCCAGAAACTGCCAACGGGAGGTGTGTGTTGGGAGTGAGGAGGACCATGGTTAGCAGAGGCCAGGCCGGCGAACTGAGACCCTTTCCTTTGGACAGTGGGGAGCCGTTGATAGTTTCATAATGGGGCCTGGTCAGATGTGCCTGTGAGGTGGCTCCCCGCCTGAGCCCATGGTGTCCTCAACCCTCCACAGGCTCACTCCCTGGGCCTGAAGCTGGGCATCTACGGGGACATGGGCAACTTCACCTGTATGCGCTACCCAGGCACCACGCTAGACAAGGTGATTCAGGACGCTCAAACCTTTGCCGAGTGGAAGGTGGACATGCTGAAGTTGGATGGCTGCTTTTCGACCCCTGAGGAACGGGCCAAGGGTGGGTCCTAGAGCTGGCTGGGGACCATCAGGTAGACGGGGAGGGGCTGCCATGGAAAGCTCACAGGTGCCCACCTGGCTGAACTTGAGCTCGTCTGTCCATATGGCCTCTAGGGGGTAGTATTTCCCAATTCCCTGCACCCAGAGGCTGGGGGGATTCTTGCCTCCCAGGCTTCCGACAGATGGGTTGGCACCATGCCCCACCAAGGAAATGTGTGCAGCTCTGGGTACGGGGGATGCACCTCCTCTTTTGAGTCTCAGTTTCCTCACATTTGGTGGGAGGTTTGGGCTGAGGCCTCAGATTTCCTCCTGAGCCTCCTCAGTCCTAAGATGTGGGGGTTGGGCTTCTCCAGGGTACCCCAAGATGGCAGCTGCCCTGAATGCCACAGGCCGCCCCATTGCCTTCTCCTGCAGTTGGCCAGCCTATGAAGGGGGCCTTCCCCCAAAGGTAAGCCATTCTGTGCACCTGCCTGGCAGTGCGCCCCACACCCAAGCTTCCTCGCCTCCTGTGCACACAGGGCTGCTCTCATCATAGTTGCCCATGTGCTGATTTGTGGGTCTAGGAGAGGGTTATAAGTACCCCGGGGGGGCCTCAGCCAGCCCTGGGTCTAGAGAAGAGAGACACTTGTGAGGTGGGCTGAAGGGATGGGCGTCCAAGGCATAGGAACCACATGTCATGGGCTGACACACATCATCCAGCAAGTGGGCAGAATCCTGGTTGTACTGAGTGGGCCAGGAGGTCCAGAAGGCTGGTGAGGCCAGGCAGGTGGGGCTGAGCCTCCCCAGGGGCCCTTCAGCACCTAGGACACTAGGAAGGGTGGGATCAGACCAGAGGGAGAGTGCTGGCAGATGGTGGGACTCACTGAGAGAATACAGGGGTGGGAGTGCGATGGGGAGGGTTGTGGGTACACCAGTCTGGGCCCATACCCTGGGCTTGGCCCCAGGTGGCATGAGAGGGCAGGGGAGGCCTTCCTCATCCTAATCTGGCTCAGGGCCTGTTCTCTCCCCACTCCCCCTCCCCTGCCCTCCGTGTCTGCTGCTGAGGCTCCTCAGCCCCTATGCCCGCTTCCAGGCGGCAGGGCGTGACTCTGGTGCTGGACTCTGCCTTCCCCCACCATCCAGGTGAACTACACTCTGCTGGCAGAAATCTGCAACCTCTGGCGCAACTATGATGACATCCAGGACTCCTGGAGTAGCGTGCTCTCCATCCTGAACTGGTTTGTGGATAACCAGGACATCCTGCAGCCGGTGGCAGGCCCTGGGCACTGGAATGACCCAGACATGGTACCAGCATGGAGGGGGATGGCCACGACAGAGCTGCTCCCCACTGCCCTGTGCTGTCTTCCTGGATGCTCACCGCCAGGTTCTAGATCAGTGTCTCTAAAACGTGTCCTTGAACCAGCTGCGTTAGACTCACCATGGGAGCTTGTTTACCCATCTGATCCCAGGGCCCCACCCCCACCTCTTGGATCAGAATGTTCGAAGAGGGCCTCGCAATGCCCATTGTTAACCATCTTCCCAGGCAGTTCTCATGTTTCTTGAAACCTGAGAACTTGGTCTGTAGTGACTCTTGTGTGACATTAGTCCTCTGGAAGGTGAAGATCACGAAGAGTCCACACACTCTTGCCATTCCCTCCCTAGACTGCCCTGCCCTGTGCCCTGGTACCCTCCTGCAGAGCCTCTATGGGCAGAGTGGGCCCCTCGTACCTGCCTCACTCAGAGCCCTGGTGACTTAGATTTTTTTGCAGTTTATCTTATGACTTCATAGCTGTCTCTTCATTCCAACAAGCATTTACTACCAGTGATGATTATCACAATTACATTATTGTACATGTTATTATTACATAGGCCAGATAGACGCCTGGAGAAACAAATTGGCCTGCTTTGGAGTTTTAGTTCCTGCTCTGCCACTTATCCTTGGGAAAGTGACTTAATTTTTTCTGTGCTTCAGTTTTGTCAATTGGAAAATGAGAATAGTAGCTACCTCATATATGGTTGCTGAGTACTGAAATGGATGATCCTTTAAAATGCTCGGCATAGTTTGGCGCACACACGATGATTGTTCAATTGGTATCACTAAGTACGTAACCATGTTGCGTTAGCAATGATTGTTTGTGTCCAGTCTGTGGACTGGTTGCCCTGGGGTCAGGAAGTCCCCCTTGGTCCTGTCACCTGTGGCTAGGGCAGGTGGGTGGCTAGGGGCAGGAGCAGGGACTCTGTCCAGGTCTGGTTACCTACCGCTTCCACTCTGACTGTATTTTTTGACGTTGGTGTTCCAGTTTATAAACGCTTTTGGCAAGGGGATCCCGTTGGATCATCTGAACAACCTGTGATGTGGCCAGAACATATTATCACCCCGTATTCTTGGTGAAATAAAAAGCTGAGGCTCACAGGGAGAGTGCTCGCTAACCCCAAGGCCACGCCGCTGGGAAATGGTGTTCACAGACCAGGCCCCACAGACTGTCCTCCTCCATCTCCTCTTGCCTTGGCTACATGTGTAGGGTTGGGCCTCGTGCCTACCTCCCTGGAGAGGATAGAGCTGAACGCTCCTCTCTTCTCTGCCCCCAGCTGCTCATAGGGAACTTTGGCCTCAGCTTTGAGCAAGCCCGGGCCCAGATGGCCCTATGGACGGTGCTGGCAGCCCCCCTCTTCATGTCCACCGACCTGCGTACCATCTCTGCCCAGAACATGGACATTCTGCAGAATCCACTCATGATCAAAATCAACCAGGATCCCTTGGGCATCCAGGGACGCAGGATTCTCAAGGTACTGGGGTGTGGGGAGAGGGAAGGCGAGGCCCAGGGACTGGGCTCCCCTGAGAACAAGGCTGCAAGCCTGGAGGTCACAGAGGGCTGGGCCTCTGAAATCTGCTCAGCCCTAACTTCCTGGTTGCATTCAGTCAAGGATTCTACTGGGAGCTGCTCCAGCCATTCCCCCCTTTGCCAGAGCAGGACAGCTCATGGGATCTGGGGAAGAGACGCATCACCCCACAAGTACACACGGGACAGTGGGGCCCCTCGGGTTGGAAGTACAAGACTTCTGCACACGTCTGTGATGTCTGGCAGAGAACTAGGGCTTCCCTCCTGAGCTTAGGAGTTGTTTGAGCCAAGGAATGCAACTACTACTAGTACTAGACTAGCATTAACTATTGAGAACCTACTGTGTACTGGGCGTTCTGGGTACCTTTTCTCAGAAGGTGAATACTCCTTCCCTGTTTTACAAATGAGGAAACTGAGACTTGAGGAGTCTGAGTAACCCAAGGCCACACAATTAGTAAATGGCACAGTAGAACTTAACTCCAACAGTAGAGCCTCAAAGCTTGCACAGATCCTCACCTCTCTAGTTAAAAGAAATCCACACAACTTAGAGAAGGCACATGCAGAACTGGTGATGCCCAGAGGAAGTAACTAATCCCTACCGGAGGGGCTTATGGTGGGACCAGGCCCAGGGACCTTCTGGAAGGTGGGGCTTCACCCTCCTGGCTGCTCAGGGCAGAGTTCATCGCTCTTGCTGGACAGTGCCCTCCACTCCAGCGCCAGCAGCTGCCCACGTCCATCCCTCCCCTTATCCTACGAGCTCTCTGGGACAGGACCTCATACAGCATTTGTCTCTGTTCTAGCATGGGGCCTGGCACACAGGAGGGGTCAGGGAGCATCTGCTGAGTCAGGCAAGAATAAGGTGGGGTGCTGGAGGGCCGGGGTATCCCCTCAAACTTCTGCATGACATGGAAGTGCGGGCTGGGGAGACCCAGAGCTCAAAGGAGGGCTAGGTGGGGATTTCAGGGCCTGCCTGAGCAGGGAGGCCAGCCGGTAGCCACGTTCTGTGCCCAGGAGAAATCCCACATTGAAGTGTTCATGCGGCCCCTGGCCAACGAGGCCAGCGCCTTAGTCTTCTTCAGCCGCCGGACAGATACGCCTTATCACTACCACACCTCCCTCGCCCAGCTGAACTTTAACAACTCCAGCACGTATGAGGTGAGTACCCTGCTACCTGCGGGGCTGCGGGCTCCCCTGGGGGGGGGGCTTGCTGGGGGTGGTGCGCACTCACACGGGGCCTCCCCTAGGCCTTGGACCCTGGGTCCTCTGGCAGGAGCCCAAGGGGCAGCTGCAGGCATGCAGGGCTCTGCTGGTACCCACTGTGCAAACCGAACTGCTCTGTATACTTGAGGCCTGTGCTCTGAGGCTGCGTCCCCTTATTGGCCAGTCCTTGCCAGCACGTTCCTCAGGCTGGCCGTGGGCTGGGGCTTTCACCACTGCGTGTTTGGGCCACTGCTGGCTTTGCCAATGGAGAAGTGACGGGAGGTGCAGGGCTCTCACTTCTGGGGGGCACCCCAGAGGCCTACCACAGACAGGCCGAAGTCCAGGCTTTCCAGCCCTCGGAGGGGGGCTCTGTGCAGCTGTTCCTCTAGTGGTTTTGTGCCGTCTCCTCCCACTGCAGGCCCAGAACGTCTACACGGGTGATGTCATCAGTGGCCTCCACTCTAAAACCAACTTCACAGTGATCATCAACCCCTCAGGGGTGGTGATGTGGTACCTGTATCCCATCAGGAAGCTGGGGATGCCCCAGCACTGAGGAGCTGCGACACGTGACAGGCCGTGGCGGCGCTGCTGAGCCCAGACTGTGGAGCCGCCACGTGCCGAGGCCAGCAGGCGGGGTTCTCTGATACCCAGGCCCACTCGGTGACCCACGTCAGACCCAGAGTGCAGTCTCAGGGCCAGGGTCCATGCCCTGCCCAAGTGTGAACCTTCCTGGAAACGTCTTGGGGCGATTTCCCGTGGCATTCCTGGCTTCTGCCTTGTCTGCGCGGCCCCACAGATGTTACTGAACAACTCAGCCAGCCTCCTGAGCCCCCGCAAGCAGGGGGACTGATACCCTCCGACCTTTTTGTTCACTCTGAAATCAGGATTTGGAATTTTTCTTATGATTAGGAGTGGAGATCTGACCTCTTGTCAGGAACTCCCGTGAATTGTGTGGTGGGTTTTCCTGCCTGGAGAAGGCCTCGCAGGCTGACACCACCTAGGTAACCTTGGTTCCGTCAGGTTACCAATAAAGCTGTTCTTTAATCGAGTAGTTGCAATGTGGACCTGGGGCCATGGGCACCTTCAGTGAGGGACTCTGGGTGGCAGTACACAGGGTGCTGGTTTCAAATCTCACCTCACATGGAAGGCGTGTGGCATCTTCTGGCTCCTCATTTTCCAAAGTGACCCGCAGACTGTCCTTCCTAGACCTGCCAGACGTGCCTGTCACCAGGGAGCCATCCTGCTCTGCCCAACACAGTGGTCGTGCTGACACAGCGAAGCAGAGTAGCAGTGTTCCCAGGCCCTCTGTCTTGTGCACGCCTTCCCCACCCCATTCGGACTCACTCCTCGGCCCTCCTGCCGCAAGAAGACCCTGATCTGCTAAGGATTTTGCGTTATTGCTTCAGGCACCTGTCAGCTCATGTCCCCCTTTCTGACAGGGCTTCATTCGGTGGTGCCCCGGAGTGGGGTGCCAGTGAGGGGGTCAGCTAGCTTCCTCCCACAGGGCCACGACAGCTGGCCCTCTGCCTGGCAGTGCCCCAGCCCCTCCCTCGGCCTCTCTTTTCCTAACCTGGCTTCAGAGGAGGTTCAGATCCCCCAGCTGTGTCCAAAGACAAGTCGAGGGGCTCTTTGTGTCTTAAAATATATTTCCTTCTCCTCCTCCTTGGGAAAGGAAAAGAATGGCAGGTTCTTGACTGCCTTCCTTTGGTTCCTGTTTCCCAAGCCCTATTCATTTCGCTAAGGCCACGGGGCACCTGTGGTCCCTGGTGGCTCTTGTCCCCACTTGGAAAGCTGGCAGCAGAGCAGGCAGGTAGGGTTCCCTTGGGCCTTGAATGTGGGCGCACCCAGTGCCCCAGGCCTTCACTATCCTGCCCTGTGGGAACTCTTCTGGGTAGATCTCCCATGTTCCCTCCCTCAGGGTTTGAGTTCCTTTATAGGAATATGGTATAAAGGTCTTACAAGTGCATATTTTGCAGTGTCATTTAAGATTACTGGGGCTTCACTGACTGAGTCTGGGGTCATCAGGGAGTGCTCCCTTTGCCCAGCTGATGTCTTAAGGCTGTGGGTCACTTAGAAGGTCAGAAACCTACCTCCTCCCTTGGAGGCCTCTGCCCTTGGAGGCCTGTCACCTTATGCATAGCTCCAGCTTTGGATCTTGACCACAGTTCTGTTCAAGCCAGATGGAATGGCCTCAGGTGGGGTACACTTCTTTGGCCAGTGCTAGGAAAGAAATCTTTCCCACCACCCTGGGATGTGGCAGGGATGGTGGCTGAGACTATGGACTTGGGAGTCAGGATTAGGGAGCAGCCCGGACTTGACCTTTATTTGCCTTCCAGACCAAGACACGGTTACGTGTCTTCACTTGTGGTATAACTTGTCCTTTTACCCTGGGGATGCCAGATTGATTGTATCTCTTTAGCCTTCATGCTCTCGATATCACACCCTGCCTATCATCCAGGCATTGTTTTACTCCCTTCTACCCAAGGCCAGTTAGGAGCTCAATTATTTTTTCCCAGTTCAAGGCATCCTTGTTTGGACCCAAGGGTACACCTCATCTTTTAAGAAACATTTTATTATAGGGGCACCTGGGTGGCTCAGTCGTTAAGCGTCTGCCTTCGGCTCAGGTCATGATCCCAGGGTCCTGGGATCGAGTCCCGCGTCTGGCTCCCTGCTCAGCGGGAAGCCTGCTTCTTCCCCTCCCACTCCCCCTGCTTGTGTTCCCTCTCTCGCTGTGTCTCTCTCTGTCAAATAAATAAATAAAATCTTAAAAAAAAAAAAAAAGAAACATTTTATTATAGAAATTTTCAAACACAAAAATAAAATGGTGAACCTCCATGTACCCATTACCCAGTTCGAACAACCATCAACATGTGCCGATATTTCATAGCTGTCTTCCCACACATAATTTTTGTGAGCTGGAGTATTTGAAAGCAAATCAAAGAAAACTATAAATACCATTATGTAGCTCTAACAGGTCTTTAAAAATATATGTGACCTTAATACAATTTTCCTGGCCATCAAAATAGTTTTTAATAATCTAATAACAATACTGTCTCAAAAATATCTTTCTGTAGTTTGTTTGAATCAAAATGCAAGCAAGGAGTCAACAAAAGTGGTCCAGTAATAACCACCAAATGTTCGTTCCCTCCATAAAAGCAATGAAAAACTTGCCACATATTATCAGAATCAACTTTCACAGAACTCTGGAAATTAATCAAAAGCCTGCAGCAACCCAGAGTGCCTTCAGTTAAGACAGACAGTAGAACCTTGGTAGGAACAGCAAGCTTGGTAATGCGTTAGCTTGCCCTAGTACTAGATTTTAAATCAGCTATTTTAAATACATTCCCAGAGCTAAAGAAAGCCATGTATAAAGAGCTAAAGGAAAGAATAAGAATGATGTCTCACTATATAGAGAATATCAGTAAAGAAACTAAAATTACAGAAAGGAACCAAATGCAAGTTGAAAAGTATAATAACTGAGATAAAAAAAATTAATTTGACATGCCCAGGCAGAAGAAATTGGCAAGCTCAAAGATAGGTCCATTGAAATTGACCTGTGTGAGGAACAGCAGAATGAAGAAAGATGAACAGAGGCTCAGAGACCTACAGGACACCATGCAGCACACCAACATACACAGAAGAAGAAAAGGCAGAAAGAATACTTGAAAAAATCATGGCTACAAGTTTGTCACCCTATTTGGTGACAAAAATTAAGCTACACATCCAAGAAATTCATGAGCTCCAAGTAGGATAAACTCAAAGGGATTCAGCCCTAGACAGAACCCAATCAAACTCTCAAAAGACATAGGGAGAATTCTGAAAGCAAGACAGAAGCAAATCAGCACATACTAGGGAAGATGCTTGAGAAGAATGAAAATGAACATACAATGTACTCCAAACACAAAAACACAACATAGCAAAACATGGAGTGAAAGTAGGGATCAGAGGGAGATCTGTAGCTATAATTTGCTTATATGAAAAAGAGAAAAGACAACCCACACAATGGGAGAAAATGACTGCAATTTACATGCCATAAAAGGGACTTATGTTAAAATACATAAGGAACTCTTACAACTCAATAATCAAAAGACAACCCAATTTAAAAATGGGCACAAGATCTGAATAGAAATTTTTCCAAGGAAGATAAGCAAATGGCCAGTGCTCCACATCATTAACCATTAGGGAAATGCAAATAAAAACCACAAGATACCACTTTACACCTAAAAGGATGGCTAGAATAAAAAAGTCATAATTGTTGATAAGGATGTGGGGAAATTAGAACCCTCATATGCTACTGGTAGAAATGTAAAACTGGTACAGTTCCTGTGGAAAATGATCTGGCAATTCCTCAGATGATTAAATATAGGGTACTATATGACCTAGAAATTCCACATCTAAGTATATATAACCAAAAGAAATGAAAACATATGTCCACACAAAACCGTGCACACAGTTGTTTATAGCAGCATTATTCATAGCAGCTAAGAGGTGGAAACAACCCAAATGTCTACCAGCTCCTGAATGAATAAACAAAATATGGTTAACCATACAATGTAACATTAGTCAGCCACAAAATGGAGTCAAGTACTGACACATGCTACAACATGGATGAACCCTGAAAACCTTATGCTAAGGGAAAGAAGCTGGTCACAAAGACCACATATTATATGATTTCATTCCTTTGAAAGTCCAGGATAGGGAAATGTGTAGAGACAGAGAGCAGCTCAGTGGTTGCTTAGGGCCGGGGGGAAGGATGGTGGGATAAGGGATAACAACTAAAGGGCACAAGGCTTCTTTTTGAGGTGATGAAAATGTTCTTGACTTGACTGGAGCAATGGTTGCACATATCTGTGAATATACTAAAACCCATTGAATTGTACACATTAAATGAATGACCTATGGTTATGTGAATTATATCTCAGTAAACCTGTTAAAAAAAACTCACACTAGGGGCTCCTGGCTGGTCCATCGGTAGAGCCCGCAACTCTTGATCTCGGGGTTGTAAATTTGAGCCCCATGTTGGCTGTAGAGATTATTTAAAAATAAAAATTTTAAAACAAAAACAACAAAACTCACACCCATATCCATTGCAGTATTAAGCATGATAGTAAGACATGTAACCCAAAAGTCCATTGATGGATGAATGGATAAAGAAATGAAGTATATACATACATATTATTTAGCCTTAAAAAAGAAGGACATTCTGTCACATGCTACAACACGGATGAACCTTGAGGATAGACTGAGTGAAATAAGCTTGCCACAAAGAGACAGGTACTGTGTGATTCCACTTATGTGAGGTATCTAAAGTAGTCAACTTTGTAGAAACAAAGTAGAATGGTAGTTGCCAGGGGTTTGGTATGGAGTTTCAGTTTTGCATGAAAAAGTTCTAGAGATCCACTGCACAACAATGTGAATACAGTTAACACTACTGAAATGGACACTTAAAAATGGTTAAGATAGGCTTTATATTATGTTTTTTACCATATTTTAAAAAAGATTTTATTTAATCATTCATCAGAGAGAGAGAGAGAAAAAGAGAGAGCACAAGCAGGGGGAGCTGCAGGCAGAGGGAAAGCAGGCTCCCCGCTGAGCAGGGAGCCCGATGCGGGGCTCCATCCCAGGACCCTGGGATCATGACCTGAGCCGAAGGCAGTCGCCCAACGACTGAGCCACCCAGGTGCAAACTCTTGATGGTGGCAAGAGTGAGCTTTGGCAGATCGCTAGTGAGCATGCACAGAAAGCCAACCTGAGTCTGCAGACTGGGGAGAGACGACAACCTTGAGCTTTAACCTTACCCTTGAGAAAACAAAACAGAGACTATCAGGGGCTTGATCCCAGGACCCTGAGATGATGACCTAAGCCACAGGCAGCTGCCCGAGAGACTGAATCACCCAGGCACCCCTTCTCTTGCTGTTTTTAAGATTCTCTCTTTGTCTTTGATTTTCGACACTTTTATCCTAATGTATCTTGAAGAAGCTCTCTTGAAGTTGGGACCTTGGGAACTCTCAGCCATTATTTCTTTAAATAAGCTTTCTCCCTCTGCTTCTCACTCTCTTTTCCTTCTAGGGCTCCAATAATTAGCAGATTGCTTCTTTTGATGGCATCCTATAGATCATATAGGCTTTCTTCACTCTTTCCTTCTTTTTCTTTTGTTACTCTCTGACTGGATAATATCAAAGTTCCTTTGTTCTAATTCCTGATTGCTTCATTCTGCAGCTGATGCCCTTTGTGTCATTTTCCACCTCATTCATTGTATTCTTCAGCTCCAGAGTTCATTTGGTTCTTTTTTTTTTTTTTTTAAAGATTTTATTTATTTATTTGAGAGAGAGAGAATGAGAGAGAGAGAGCACATGAGAGGGGGGAGGGTCAGAGGGAGAAGCAGACTCCCTGCTGAGCAGGGAGCCCGATGCGGGACTCGATCCAGGGACTCCAGGATCATGACCTGAGCCGAAGGCAGTTGCTTAACCAACTGAGCCACCCAGGCGCCCATTTGGTTCTTTTTTGGTATGATTCCTATCTCTTTGTCTTTCTATCTCTATGATTTCTATTTCTATCTCATTTTATTCTTCTATTGTTTTCCTGATTTCATTGAATTGTCTTTCTGTGTTTTCTTGTAGCTCATTGGGCTTCCTTAGAACAGCTATATTGAATTTTTTAAAAATATTTTATTTGAGAGAGAGAGAGAGCATGAGCAGGGGGCTCCCTGCTCAGTGGGGAGTCTGCTTCTCCCTCTACTGCTGCCCCTGCTTGTGCTCTCTTGCTTGTGCACACACTCTCTCTCAAATAAATAAATAAACAAATAAAACCTCAAAAAAGAAAAAAAAAGCAGCAAGAGTAAAGAAGCTTGTAACTTACAAGGGAATCCCCATAAAGCTATCAGTGGATTTCTCCACAGAAACTTTACAGGCCGGGAGAGAGTGGGATGATATATTCAAAGTGCTGAAAGAATAAAACTGCAACAAAGAATGATCTGGCAGGGGCGCCTGGGTGGCTCAGTCGTTAAGTGTCTGCCTTCAGCTCAGGTCACGATCCCAGGGTCCTGGGATCGAGCCCCGCATCGGGCTCCCTGCTCCGCGGAGAGCCTGCTTCTCCCTCTCCCACTCCCCCTGCTTGTGTTCCCTCTCTCGCTGTATCTCTCTCTGTCAAATAAATAAAATCTTAAAAAAAAAAAAAAGGAAGATCTGGCAAAGCTGTCCTTCAGAAATGAGAGAGAAACAAAGATTACCCCAGACAAACAAAAGCTGAGGGAGTTCATCACCACTAGAAGTGCCTTATAAGGGGCTCCTGGGTGGCTCAGTTGGTTAGGTGTCTGCCTTCAGCTCAGATCATGATCCCAGAGTCCTGGGATCGAGCCCTGCATTGGGCAGGGAGCCTGCTTCTCCCTCTCCCTATGCCTGCCACTCCCACTGCTTGTGCATTCTCTCTCTGTCAAATAAATAAATAAATAAATAAAATCTTTAAAAAAAATCTATAGAAGTGGCTTATAAGAAATGTTGAAAGGAGTTCTTCAAACTGAAATGAAAGTATGCTAATTAGTAACATGAAAACATATGAAAATATATAACACACTGGGAAGGTAAATACAATTGACTCTTGAACAACACAGGAGTTAGGGGCGCTGACCCTTGCACAGTCAAAAATCCCCTTATAATTCTGACTCCCAAAAACTTAACTTCTAATAGCCTACTGTTGATTGGAAGCCTTACTGATAATTTCGACAGTTGATTAACACATATTTTGTATGTTATTGTATTCTTACAATAAAATAAAGAAAATAAAATGTTAAGAAAATCATAAGGAGGGGCGCCTGGGTGGCTCACTCGTTAAGCGTCTGCCTTCGGCTCAGGTCATGATCCCAGGGTCCTGGGATCGAGCCCCGCGTCGGGCTCCCTGCTCTGCGGGAAGCCTGCTTCTCCCTCTCCTACTCCCTCTGCTTGTGTTCCCTCTCTTGCCGTGTCTCTCTCTGTCAAATAAATAAAATCTTAAAAAAAAAAAAAAACAAAGAAAATCATAAGGAAGAGCAAGTACAGTACCATATGTATATTTATTGAAAAAAATCCACGTGTAGGTGGGCCAGGCCAGCTGGGTAGGGCACCCTGGGATGGCGATGTTCCATGGCCTGGTGGTTTTTGGCTTAGTGGTGGCAGCCACCAGGATGGCCCACAGCAATGACAGTGGCCTAGAGATAAATAAAGCTGTCCCATCTGCTTGGAGGTACACCACTGGCCTGTGGCCATCAGCAGCTGAAGCTACATGTGAGTGCATCAACCTCTGAGGGTGTAGGCCACTGCAGGAAGGGGTCTACACTCCAACCTGGAGGGGCCCAAGGTCCACAGCTGCCCCGGCACAGCCCTGAAGCATGTCTGGAGCACTCAAGGGGCAGGGGTGGTGGGATGCGGGGCTCCCTTTGCAGCTCCCAGCACACACAAGGTACCTTGCACCCCTGCCTGGTCCTGGGCCCCCTGTGGTTGCCAACAGCCTCTGTGGGCCTCCGCAGATACCCAGAGAGCAGCAGGTATGACCTGCACCAGTCACCTTTTATTCAGTCTGTGACGACGGTGGGGATGGGGCAGTTGTAAATAAATGACTTGTGGCTTTTGTTGTCAACTCTAAAAAATTTCCATGTATAAGTGGACCCGCACAATTCTAACCCACGTTGTTCAAGGGCCAACTGTATAGTCAAATTCAGAATGTTCTAGTACTGTAACATGGTGGTGTATTCACCATTTAACTCTAGTATAAAGGTTAAAGGACAAAGGTATTAAAAATAATTATAGCTACTATCATTTGTTAAAGAATCCACAATATAAAAAGAGATAAACTTGACATCAAAAATGTACAAAGAGGGAGAGTAAAAGGGTAGAGTTTTGCATATGGTTGAAGTAAAGTTGTTATCAGTACAGAATAGACTGCTGTATCTATAAGATATTTTATTTAAGCCTCATGGTAACCACAAAACAAAACCCTATAATAGATACGCAAAAGATAAAGGCAAGGGAATCAAAGCATAACACTACAGAAAATCATCAATTCACAAAAGAAGACAGCAAAAGAGAGAGAAAGGTACAAGGGAACTTTTTAAAAAACAGCCAGAGAACAATTAATCAGATGGCATCAGTAAGCCCTTACTTATCATTACTCTTGATATAAATGGATTAAAAAATAAGATCCAACTATATGTTGCCTATAAGAGACTCATTTCAGCTTTAAGGATACACATAGCTTAAAATGAAGAGATGAAAAAAGATATTCTATACAAGTGGAAACCAAGAGACAGCAGGGATAGCCACACTTAGACAAAATAGACCTTAAACCACAAACTATAACAAGAGACAAAGGAGTTCATTATATAATGATAAAAAGGTCAATTCATCAAGAGGACATAACAATCATATATGTATCCAACATTAGAGTAACTATATTAAGTAAATACTAACATCTGAAGGGAGAAATATACAACAATCCAGTTATAGTAGGGGAATTCAATACCACACTTTCAACCATGGGTAGAACATCCAGACAGAAAATCAATAAGAAAATATTGGACTTCAACTACAGACCAAATGCACCCAACAAATATATGCAGAACACCGCATTAAAGAGCAGCAGAACATACATTCTTCCGAAGTGCACACATAACACTCTGCAGGACAGATAATGTATCACAAAACAAGTCTTAGCAAATTTAAGATTTAAATCATACCAAGTATCTTTTCCAACACACTGGTAAGAAACTAGAAGTCAGTAACAAGAGGAAACCTGGAAAATTCACAAATATGTGGGAATTAACACACTCCTGTACAACCAATGGGTCAAAGAAGGAATCAAAAAAGAAAAAATTATCGGGGCGCCTGGGTGGCTAAGTCGGTTAAGCATCTGCCTTCAGCTCAGGTCATGATCTCAGGGTCCTGGGATCGAGCCCTGCATCGGGCTCCCTGCTCAGTGGGAAGCCTGCTTCTCCCCCTCCCTCTGCCTGCCGCTCCCCCTGCTTGTGCTCTTTCTCTGTCAAATATATAGATAAAATCTTAAAAAAAGAAGAAGAAATAAAAAATTATCTTGAAACAAAATAGAAACACAACATACCAAACTTACAGCAAAAGCAGTGTTAAAATGTGGAAGCTTATAGTGACAAATGTCTACATTAAAAAAAAAAAGATTTCAAATAAACAACCTAACTTCACACTTAAGGAACAATAAAAAGAACAAACCAAACCCAAAGCTAGCAGAAAGAAGGAAGTAACAAAGACTAGACCAGAAATAAATGAAATAGACGCCAGGAAAAAAAAATAGAAAACATTAATGAAAGAGCTGGTTTTTTTAAAAGATAAAATTGACAAGCCTTTAGCTAGACAAAGGGAAAAAAAAGAGAGAGGACTCAAAATCAGAAATGAGAGAGCAGAGACCATACCTAATACCACAGAAAAACAGAGCATAAGAGACTACTACAAACAATTATACACCAACAAATTAGATAATCTAGAAGAAATGGATAAATTCTTAGAAACATACAACCTAACAAGACTGAATCATGAAGAAATAGAAAATCTAAACAGATACACAATGAGTAATTGAATCAGTAATCAAAAATCTCCAAATGCAAAAAGGCTCAGGACCAGATAGTTTCTCTGCTGAAGTCTATCAAACATTTAAAGCATTAATATTAACCATTTTCAAACTCTTGCAAAAAAAACTGAAGAGAAGGGAAGTCTCTCAAGCTCATTTTATGAGGCCAGAATTGCCCTGATAGCAAAGACAGATAAGGACACTATAAGAAAACTACAGACCCATATCCCTGATGAATATAGATGCAAAAACTCTCAAAATATTAGCAAACATCATATTAAAAGGATCATACCAGGGGCACCTGGGTGGCTCAGTCATTAAGCGTCGGCCTTCAGCTCAGGTCACGATCCCAGGGTCCTGGGATCAAGCCCCACATCGGGCTCCCTGCTCCGCAGAGAACCTGCTTCTCCCTCTCCCACTCCCCCTGCTTGTGTTCCCTCTCTCGCTGTGTCTCTCTCTGTCAAATAAATAAATAAACTCTTGGAAAAAAAAAAGGGGGTCATACCATGATCAAGTAGGATTTATCTCTGGGATGTAAGGATGGTTCAACATATGCAAATCAATTAATATGATATACCACATTGATAAAGTGAAAGATAAAAATCATACGATCATCTCAATAGATACAGAAAAAAGTATTTGACAAAATACAACATCCAAACATTGATGAAAGAAATTAAAGACCTAAATAAATGGAAAGACCTCCCTATTTGTGGATTGGAAGATTTAATATTGTAAAAGTCCTAACAGATTCAGTGCAATGCCTATCAAAATTTCAATGGCCTTTTTACAGAAATGGATAGCTGATCCTGAAATTCATATAGCAAGGGACCCAGAATAGCTAAGATAATCTTAAACAAAAAGGAACAAAGTTTAAAGACACACATTTCCAATTTTAAAACCTATTAGAAAGCTACACTAATAAAAACTGTGGTACTAGAATAAAAATAGACACATAGATCAATGAAATACAGAGTCCTGAAATAAACTCATACATCTATAGCCAACTGATTTTTGACAAAGGCGCTAAGACCATTCAATGAGTAAAAATAGTCTTTTCAGTAAGTGGTGCTAGGACAACTAGCTAGCCACACAGATGAATTTGGATCTCTACTTCACACCATATACAAAAATGAACTCAAAATGGGGGTATATAAAACACTTAGAAGAAAATATAGGGTAAATCTTAATGACTCTCGATTAGACAACAGTTTCTTAGACATGACACTAAAAACACAAGCAACCAAAGAAAAAATAAATAAATTGGACCTTATCAAAATAGAAAACTTTTGTGTGTGTCAAAGGACACTATCAAGAAAGTGAAAAGACAACACACAGAATGGGAAAATATATTTGCGAATCCTATATCTGATAAGGGTCTATTATGGGAATATATAAAGATCACTTACAACTCAATAATAAAAACACAACAAAAAATTAAAAAGACAAAAAGCATAATTTAAAAATAGGCAAAAGATCTGAATAGACATTTCTCCAAAGAGATCGTACAAATGGCCAATAAGGCCATGGAAAGATGCTCAATACCATTAACCATCAGTCACTGTGGAAAACTCTCTGGAAATTCCTCAAAATGTTAAATACAAGTTACCACAATGATCCAGCAATTGTATTTGCCTGCATATACCCAAGAGAAATGAGAATATATGTTCACACAAAGACTTACATATAAATGTTTACAGCAGCATTATTCATAATAGCCAAAAAGTGGAAACAACTTAAATGTGTGTCCACTGACAAATGGATAAATATGTCGTATATCCATACAATATGTCTGTACTGATACATGCTACAACATGGATGGGCCTTGAAAATGATACAAAGTGAAAGAAGCCAGACACAAAGGGCTCTTATCAGATTCCATTTATATGAAATGTCTAGAATAGGCCAATCTATAGAGACAAAAAGTAGGTAAGTGGTTGACAAAAGGGAATGAGTAGTGATTGCTAAGGGCAGGGGGTTTCTTTTTCGGTGATGAAAATGTTCTGGGGGGCCCCTAGGTGGCTTAGTCGGTTGGGCGACCCACTCTTGATTTCCGCTGAGGTAGTGATCTCAGGGTCATGGACCAAGGTCCGCATCAGGCTCCCTGCTCCTGTTTGAGATTCTCTCTCTCTCCCTCTCCCTCTGTACCTCCCCCCACTGGCATACTCTCTCTAAAAAAAAAAAAAAAAAATACTGCCCTGTTCATAGAATGAGAACAAGTTGCATGTGGTGATTTAGTTACATATTCTAATATCTAGATTTAAATCTTGGCTCCACTTAACAGCTGTGCAATCTTGAACAAGCTACTTAATTTCTCTGTGCTTCCACTTCCTCCTCTGTAAAGTAGGGATGCTAACAGTTCACACAGATTGTTGCTCAAGAATTACATGAGATAATTTATCTAAAGCACTTAGAATGGCACCTGAATAAGTAATTATTCAAGCCCAGTCTTCTCTACATCGTGGTTTTTGCCCCCAAGCCAGGGAGCCCTCTGCAAGAAGCTGTGGGAAGTAACAGGCTCTCCTCCTTAAGGGGTACCTTAAGGGGTCTTTATCTCTTCTTCCCTGCTACCACCCTTTTTAAAAAGGGCAGTTCTAGGTTTACCTAAAAATTGAACAGAAAGTCAAGTTTCCGTATATCCTCTGTATCTCCCAGGCCTCCTCCACTGTGTCCCCTATTATTAGCATCTTGCATTAATGTGGTACATTTGTTATAACTGATGACAATACTGATACATTATTATTAGCTATAATCCATAATTTACATTAGGGTTCCTCTCTTTGTGTTGTACATTTTGTGGGTTTTGGCCAATGTATAACATGTATCCACCATTACAGTACAGAGGTATCACGGCCTTAAAATCCTGGGCTCCACTTACTCATCCCTCCCATCCCCCCCAACCCCTGCAACCACTAATCTTTTCATTGTCTTCACAGTTTTGCCTTCTCCAGAATGTCACAGAGCTGGAATTACACAGTATGTAGCCTTTCCAGATTGGTTTCTCTCCCTTGGCAATATGCATTCAAGGTTCCCCCATATCTTTTCATGATTTGATAACATTTCTTTTTATTGATGAAAATATCCCATTGTATGTATATATCACTGTTTATCCACTCAGCTACTGAAGAACATCTTGATTGTCTCCAGATTTTGGCAATTATGAATAAAGCTGCTATAAACCTTCAGGTGCAGATTTTTGTGTAGACATAGGTTTTCAACTCATTTGGAAAAATACCAAGGAGCTCAATTGCTGGACCATATGGTAAGAATATGCTTACTTTTATAAGAAACTGTCAAATTGTCTTCCACGTGGCTGTTCCATTTTATACTTCCACCAGCAATGAATGAGAGTTCCTGTTGTTCCACATCCTTGCCAGAATTTGGTGTAGTCAGTGTTCTGAATTTTAGCTATTTTATTTATTTTTTTTTTGAAGATTTTATTTATTTATTTGACAGAGAGAGACACAGCGAGAGAGGGAACACAAGCAGGGGGAGTGGGAGAGGGAGAAGCAGGCTTCCCGTCAAGCAGGGAGTCCGATGCGGGGCTCGATCCCAGGACCCTGGGATCATGACCTGAGCCGAAGGCAGACGCTTAATGACTGAGCCACCCAGGAGCCCCTGAATTTTAGCTATTTTTATTGGTGTGTAGTGGTAGCTCATTGTTTTAATTTGAAATTCCCTAAGGACATGTGATGCTGAACATCTTTTCATATGCTTATCTGCCATCTGTATATCTTCTTTAGTGAGGTGTCTGTTCAGAGCTTTTGCCCATTTTTCATTGGGTCACTTTTTTCTTATTGTTCAGTTGTACGAGTTCTTTGTATATTTTGGAAACCAGTCCTTTACCAGATGTGTCTTTTGCAAATATTTTCTCCCAACGTGTGGCTTGTCTTTTCATTCCCTTAACAGTACCTTTTGAAGAGGAGAAGGTTTCCATTTCCGTGAAATCTAACTTAAAACTTGAAAAAGTTTTCTTTTGCACTTTTTGGTGTTGTTTCTAAAAACTCATCACAGAAGTGAAGGTCATTAGATATTCTCCTATGTGATCTTCTAGGAGTTTATAATTAGCACTTCACATTTAGATCTTTGATGCATATTGAGTTGATTTTTATGAAAGATTTGTTTTTAGATTTTTTTTTGCATGTGCATGTCCAGTGTTCCAATGCCATTCATTGAAAACACTGTTGTTTCTCCACCGAATTGTCTTTGTTTCTTTTTCAAAGATCAGTTGATGGGGCGCCTGGGTGGCTCAGTTGTTAAGCATCTGCCTTTGGCTCAGGTCATGATCCCAGGGTCCTGGGATCGAGCCCCGCATCTGGCTCCCTGCTTGGCGGGAAGCCTGCTTCTCCCTCTCCCACTCCCCCTGCTTGTGTTCCTTCCTGGCTGTCTCTCTGTCAAATAAATAAATAAAATCTTAAAAAAAACAAAAACAAGTATCAGTTGACTATATTTATGTGGTCTGTCCATTCTATTGCCAGTACCACACTGTCTTGATTACTGTAGGTTTAGAGCAGGTCTTGAAGTCGGATAGAGGCAGTCTTCCAAATTTGTTGTTGTTCTTCAATATTGTATTGGCTACTCATGATCTTTTGCTTCTCCATATAAAATTTAGGATCAATTTGCCGATATCCACAAAATAACTTGCTAGAATTTTGATTAGGATTATGTTGAATCTATAGATCAAACTGGAAGAACTAATATCTTGATAATATTGATTCTTCCTATCCTTGAATCTCTCCATTTAGAATTTCTTTCATCAGAGTTTTGTAGTTCTACCCACATATAGATCTTGTATGTGTTTTGTAAAATGTATGCCTAAGTACTTCCTTTTCTTTGGTAAATGGTATTGTGTTTGTTTTTTAAAAAAGATTTATTTATTTATTTATTGGGGGGGGAAGGGGTAGAGGGAGAGAATCCTCAAGTAGACCCCACCACCAACACCAAGTGGGGAGTCCAATGCAGGGCTCAATCCCAAGACCCATGAGATCATGACCTGAGCCAAAACCAAGAGTCAGACCCCCAACTGACTGAGCCACCCAGATGCCCCAATGGTACTGTGTTGTGTTTTTTTTAAAGATCCATTTATTTGAGAGAGAGAGAGAGAGAGCAAGTGAGCGTGGGGAGCGGGAAGGGGCAGAGGGAGAGACAGGATCCTGATGTGGACTCCCTGTTGAGCACAAAGCCTGACAAGGGCTCAATCCCAGGGCCCTGAGATCATGACCTGAGCAGAAATCAAGAGTCGGCCACTCAACTAACTAAGCTACACAGGCATCACCCCCACAAATGGTATTGTGTTTTAAATTTAAAATTCCAATTATTTATCACTGGCATACAGGAAATAACTGACTTGTACATTAACCTTGTATCCTGCAACTTTGCTACAATCACTTACTAGTTTCAGGAGGGTTTTGTTTTGTTTTGGTTTGGTTTTCCAGTCAATTCTTTAGAATTTTCTACATAGGTAATCATGTCATCTACAAATACAGTTTTATTTCTTCCTTCCCAGTCTGTATATCTTTTATTTCCTTCTCTTGTCTTATTGCATTAGCCAGGGCTTGCAGTACCATGCTGAATAATAGTGGTAAGGGAATATCTTTTCCTTCTTTCTGATCTTGGCAGAAAAGCATCTAGTTGTTCATTACTGAGTGTGATGTTAGCTATAGATTTTTTGTTTTGTTTTCTTTTTTGAGGGGGGAGAGGGGCAGGAGAGGGAAAGAGAGAATCTCAAGCAGGCTCCATGCCCAGCACAGAGCCTGACGTGGGGCTTGATCTCCTAACCCCAAGATCATAACCTGAGCTGAAATCAAGAATTGGATGCCTAACTAACTGAGCCACCCAGGCACCCCTAGCTGTAGGTTTTTTTGTAGATGTTCTTTATCAAGTTGACAAGTTCTCTCTAATCCTAGTTTACTGAAATATTTTATCATGAATGAGTGTTGGATTTTGTCAAATGCTTTTTCTGCATCTACTGATATAATCATACAATTTTTTTAGCCCATTGATATGATGGATCACATTAGAATTTTAAACCAGCCTTGAGTACCTGGAATAAATTCCACATGGTTATGGTGTATAATTCTTTTTTATATATTATTGAATTCATCTTGCTAATATTTTTTGAGGATCTTTGCATCTGTTTATGAGAGATACTAATTTGTAGTTTTCTTATAATGTCTATCTGGTTTTGATATAAGGTTAATGCTGGTTGTATAGAATGATTTAAAAAGTGTACCTTCTGTTTCTATTTTCTGGAACAGAAAATATCATTCTTCCTTAAATGTTTGGTACAATGTACCAGTTAACCCATCTGGGCCTAGTGCTTTCTTTTTTGGAAGGCTATTAGTTACAGACTCAATTTATTTAATAGATATAGGCCTATACAAATGATCTGTTTTTCTTTGTGCGCTTTGGCAGATTGTGTAGATTGGTAGATTGTGCCTTTCGGTAGACTGTTTTGATAGATTGGTCCATTTCATCTAGGTTACCAAATTTGTGGGCATAGAGGTATTTATAATATTCCTTATTATCCAACAAATAAATAAAATCTTTTAAAAAAAAGGTTGGGGGGGGGGCACCTGGGTGGCTCAGTCATTAAGTGTCTGCCTTCGGCTTGGGTCATGATCCCAGGGTCCTGGGATCAAGCCCCGCATCGGGCTCCCTGCTTGGCGGGAGGCCTGCTTCTCCCTCTCCCATTCCCTCTCTCACTGTGTTCCCTCTCTCACTGTGTCTCTCTCTGTCAAATAAATAAAATCTTTAAAAAATATATTCCTTATTGTCCTTTTAATGTCCATGGGATCAGTAGTGATTGCCCCGCTTTTTTTTTTAGTTACTCTATTTTTTTGAGTATAACTGACACACGTTACATTAGTTTCAGGTGTACAACTCAGTGATTTGATAAGTTTGTACACTACACTGTGTTCACCAATATAGTTACCATCTGTCCCATTACATCGCTATTACCGTATCATTGACTATTCCTTATGCTCTGCTTTTTATTTTATTATTTTTAAAAGATTTTATTTATTTGAGAGAGAGAGCACAAGTGGGGAGGAGAGGGCGAAGCAGGCTCCCCACAAGCAGGGACCCCAGTGCAGGGCTCCATCCCAGGGCCCCGGGATCATGACCCAAACTGAAGGTAGATGCCTAACTGACTGAGCCACCCAGGCACCCCACCCCTTATACTCTGCTTTTTATTCTCGTGACTTACTCATTCCGTAACTGGAGACCTGTATTTCTCTCTCCCCTGCATGCATTTTGCCCACCCCACCCCCTTTTCATTTCTGATATTAGAAATTTGTGTCTTTTTTCTTAATTAACCAAGCTAGAAGTTAACAATTTTATTGATTTTCTTCAAAGAACCAATTTTGGTTTTGTTTTTCTCTATTGACTCTCTTTTCAATTCTATTGATTTCTGTTCTAATTTCTTTTCTTCTGCTTACTTTGGATTTAAGCTGGTTTTTCTCTAGTTTTGTAAGGTAAAAGCTTAGAATACTGATTTTACATCTTTTACTACATCCCACAGGTTTGATAAGTTGTATTCAGTTTAATATAGTTCAAAATATATTTTGACTTTGGGGTGCCTGGATGACTCGGTCAGTTAAGAGGCCGGCTCTTGATTTCAGCTCGTCATGATCTCAGGGTCCTGGGATCAAGCCCCACATCAGGCTCCACACTCAGTGAGGAGTCTGCTTAAGGATTCTCTCTCTCTCAAATAAATAAATCTTTAGAATTATATATGCATAATTTTTTTCACTTCTTTGAGACCTCTTTGACCCATGTGTTATTTAGAAGTGTGTTGCTTAATCTATCTTTCTCTTATTGACTTGTTTAATTTCATTGCAGTTTGAGAGTATACTTTATATGATTTCTATACTTTTAAATTTGTTAAGGTGTGTTTTGTGTCCCAGAATGTGGTCTATCTTGGTGAATGTTCCATATGAGCTTGAGAAGAATGCATATTCTGCTGTTATTCGATGAAGTATTCTATAATTACCCATTAGATCTAGTTGTTTGATAGTGCTATTTAGTTCAACTACATCCTGATTTTCTGCCTGCTGGATCTGTTAGTGATAGAGGGGCGCTGAATTCTCCAACTATATTAGTGGATTTGTCTATTTCTCCTTATAGTTCTCTGTTTTTGTTTCATATATTTTGGTTCTCTGGTGTTAGGTGCATATGCATTAAGGATTGTTAGGTCTTCTTGGAGAATTAACCCTTTTATCATTATATAATGCCCCTTCTTCTCTCTGATAATTTTCTTTGCTCTGAAGTCAGCTTTGTTTGAAATTAGTATGGCTTCCTGGTTTTCTTTTGGTTTGTGTTAGCAAAGTATATCTTACCCCATCCCTTTTTCTTTTTCTTTTTTTTTAAGATTTTTTTATTTATTTGAGAGAGAGAGAGAGCACGAGAGAGGGGAGGGTTAGAGGGAGAAGCAGACTCCCTGATGAGCAGGGAGCCTGATGCAGGACTCGATCCTGGGACTCCAGGATCATGACCTGAGCTGAAGGCAGTCACTTAACCAACTGAGCCACCCAGGTGCCCAATCCCCTTTTCTTTTTAAAAAACTCGTGGTAAAATACACTTAAAATTTACCATCTCAGCCATTTTTAAGTGTACAGTTCAATGGTGTTAAGTATATTCACATTGTTGTGCAACTAATCTCCAAGACTTTTTCTATCCCTTTTCTCTTAACCTATCTGTGTCTTTATATATATATATATATATATATTTTTTTTTTTTTTTTAAGATTTTATTTATTTATTTGACAGAGACACAGCGAGAGAGGGAACACAAGCAGGGAGAGTGGGAGAAGGAGAAGCAGGCATCCCGCAGAGCAGGAAGCCCGATGCGGGGCTCGATCCCAGGACCCTGGGATCAGGACCCAAGCCGAAGGCAGACGCTTAACGACTGAGCCACCCAGGCGCCCCTGTGTCTTTATATTTAGAGTGGGTTTCTTGTAGACAATATATAGTTGGGTCTTGTTTTTTTAATCCACTCTGACAGTCTCTCTTTTGATTTGTGTATTAGGCTGTTAGTATTCAAAATGATTATTGAGGGATGCCTGGGTCGCTCAGTCAGTTAAGTGTCTGCCTTTGGCTCAGGACATGATCCTGGGATGAGTCCCACATTGGGCTCCTTGCTCAGCAGGGAGCCTGCTTCTCCATCTGCCTGCCACTCCCCCTGCTTGTGCTCTCTGACAAATAAATAAATAAAATCTTTTAAAAAGTGATTATTGATAGAGTTGGACCAATATCTACCATTTTTCTTTTACCATCCTCTATCCATTGTCCTTGTTCTTTTTTTTTTTCTTATTCTTTTTGCTTTCTACACTTTTTCTGCCTTCCCTGGTTTTAATTAAGCATTTTACATGATTCCATTTTCTCTCCTCTCTTGCAATATCATTTATACTATTTTTTCCTAACTTTTTAAAGTGGTTCCTCTAGAGTTTGCCATATACATTTACAACTAATCCAAGTCCACTTTTACATAGTATTATACTGCTTCACAGATAGAGCAAATACCTCATAACAGAGTATTTCCCATTCTTCCCTATAACATTGCGTCATTCATTTCACTTATCCATAAGTTATAATCAGTGAATACTCTGTTGCTGTTGCTATTATTACTTTGAACAAACTGTTATCTGTCAGATCAATTAAGAAGACTGAAGGATTTCATTTTACCTTCATTTATTCCTCCTCTAGCACTCTTCCTTTCTGTATGTACACCCAAGTTTCTAATGTATATAATTTTCTTTCTCTCTAAAAGCTTCTTTTAACATTTTTTGCAAGGCAGCTCTGTTGGTGACAAATTCCCTCAATTTTTCTTTGAGAAAGTATTTCTTCTTTATTTTTGAGGATAATTTTACTGGATATAGAATTCTACATTATTTTTCTTTTAATGCTTTAAATATTTCACTACACTCTTTTCTTGTATGGATTCTGAAGAGAAGTTTGATGTAATTCTTTTTTTTTAAAGATTTTATTTATTTATTTGAGAGGGAGACTGAGAGAGAGAGCATGTGATGGAGGAGGGTCAGAGGGAGAAGCAGACTCCCCACTAAGTACAAGCAGACTCGATCCCAGGACTCCAGGATCGTGACCTGAGCCAAAAGCAGTCGCTTAACCAACTGAGCCACCCAGGTGCCCCAAGTCTGATTAATTCTTATTCTTGTTCCTCTACAGGTAAGCATTTTCCCTTCTGGCTTCTTTCAATATTTTCCCTTTGTCTTCGATTTTTTTTTTTTTTAAACAATTTCAATATGATATGCCCAATTGTAGATTTTTTCAGTATTTATCCTTTTTAGTATACTTTAAGATTCCTAGATTTGTGGTTTGTTATCTGTCATTAATTTTGGAAAATTCTCAGTCATTATTATTTCAAATATTTCTTTTGTTTCTATCTTTTTTCTTCTTACAGGTGTGCTACACATTTTGTAACTATCCCACAGCTCTTGGGTATTTTGTTCCATATTTTTCATTCCTTTTTCTCTTTTGTTTAGGAGGTTACTAGTGACGTATGTTCCAACTCATGGATTCTTTCCTTGGCCATGTCCAGTTCAGTGATGAACTCACCAGAGGTATGCTTCATTTCTGTTACAATGTTTTTTTATTTCTAGCATTTCTTTTGATTGTTTCTTAGAGTTTCCATCTCTCTGCTTACATGACCCATCTGTTCTTGAATGTTGTCCACTTTTTCCATTAGAGCCCTTAACATATTAATCAGTTTTAAATTTCCAGTCTGATAATTCCAACATCTTTGCCATTTATGAGTCTGATTCTGATGCTTGCTCTGTCCAAGTTGTGGTTTTTTTTTTTGTATTTTGGTATGATTTGTAGTTTTATGCTGAAAGCCAGACATAATATACTGTGTAAAAAGGATGAAAGAAAATAGGCCTCAAGTGTGAGGCTTTATGTTTATCTGGTTTGGAGGTAGGCTGTGCTCACTGTTTACTATAGCTACAGGTTGTTAGAGGTAAATTTCCTCTGGTGTTCTTATTTTTATCTCCCCTCCCACCCCCCTTGTCCTTGTATTTCCCTAGAGACGTCTTTTTTTTTTTTTTTTTAAGATTTTTATTTATTTATTTGACACAGAGAGAGAGAGACAGGGAGAGAGGGAACACAAGCAGAGGGAGAGGAAGCAGGAGAAGCAGACTTCCCGACGAGCAGGGATCCCGATGCAGGGCTTGATCCCAGGACCTTGGGATCATGACCTGAGCCGAAGGACTGAGCCACCCAGGTGCCCCCCTAGAGACGTCTTAAATAAGGTCTGAGATATGCAGTTCTTTCATTTGTAATCCCGTTATTATGCAGGGGCCCTACTGATGTGGTAGTAAGGTGTTGGGGGAAGGGAAGCATTCTATAGTCCTATGCTTAGGTGTCAGTCTTTTAATGAGCCCATGGGCTTTAACCTTCACAAGTGCTTCTCAGTTGCTGCGTTTCCCCCACCCCCTTAGTTAAGGCAGAAAGGCTAAAGGTATTTAGCCTTTAGCTGGCCTTGGGTATTTCCCTTCCCTGGGCCAGTCAGGCTCTGGTTAAGTAGTTTCTCTTGAGGGCAGTCCATGTTAAGGAGAACATAATGCTCTGGATGTATTTTTAAAATAGCTACTTTTCTATTCCCCCTGCTGGAAGCACAAAAGGATTTTTCTTCACTCTTTATTGTGGGGGACCTGGCAGGACTCCTGGAGGCAAAACTCACAAAAATGTCAGGTTCCCCCTAAAAGTAGGTCCCCCCCTGAAATTTTTAACTCTCAAGTTTGTCTACACAAAGCTTCCAGCAATTCATCAATTACTGTTAAGTATTCCCACCCTGGTACTGGCTCCACCACTGGGGTTCCTTACCTGAGCTTTTGCTCTTGGTAAGTTGTGATTATCTGTATCCACCTGTCTGTCCAATTTTGCAGGCAGCACTCTGCCCTATGACTTCCATTTTCTGATGGATCTAAGAAAAGTAGATGATTTGCAGTTTGTTCACCTTTTTCTTGTGAGGTTGGGAGTTTTGACTTCCAAGCCCCTTACACGTTGGACCAGAAAACCCTTGTCTCCTATTTAGGAATCAATCTATGAAGGAAGCAGGAGGATTTGCAGGCAAGAATATTTGCATAAGGGGACAACTGGTCTCCTTACTAAGACTAGATAGACCATATGCCCAGACCAAGGGCCTTCCTGGTTGGGGCATCCAAACAATACAAGCATCCTCTTCTCCAGGAAAGCCTACAAAACAACCTTAGGCTGGCCGGAACCCCTCCCCTAAACCCCGTGCAGGCCTCTATCATTGCACTTTTGTCAGGAATTAAGAGTTTCTCTCTCTCTCTCTCTCTCTCTCTCATTATCATCAGGTAAAAGCCAGAGGTCTAATGCAAGAATTAGGTCCAAGGGAGAAGCCCAAGCTGGAGTGGAAATATTTCTAAAATAGTTCCCAAACTGAGGTACATCAAAGCCCAAACAGAGGTATGAGGACCAAGGAAAATAAGACCATCGGAGCAAGCTTAGAGGAGCTCCAGACAACCTCCCCAGGGAGATCACACAGAGGGTGGAGTACTTATCTGCTACCATCCTATCTTACAGGTGGGTGGGGTCCAGGGTGGAAACTTGCAAAACATAATAAAACTATCTATTTCTGGAGCAGCCTCCAGATCAGGGCACGTCAGATTCTTCAGAGCACAGGGCTGGTATAAAGCAGCCTCAGTAAGTACTTGACCTGAACTGATCCTTAGGAAGCCCAGACACAATACTGGGCAGCAACATGAACAAGTGGTCAGCCTACAGCTCTCACATCAATTTGTCCCAGTGCCCCTCTCTATGGAGAGTCAGCGAGCAGGCTTCCCCAACTCAGGCAAGGACTCCATTGAGGGGATTCAGAGACATCAGCACTAAGAAGATCCATCTGTCTCGGAACCAGACAAGGAACCGTTGAATGAAGACAAGTGCAGAGCCCAGCCAGGAAGCTGAGAGTCCAGGCCTGTCCAAGCTGCCTACAGGGCGGTCCTGAGGAAACAGCACCAGGCAGTACATATCACAGATGCCCTCAGAAACAGAGAGACCAAGGGCACGGCAGAGGTGTTGAAACAGCAAGCAGGCTTTAATGGAGGGTGTATAGCCAGGGTGACCCCAGCCTCTTCGGTTACATTAGCTTCTTTTTTCTCCTCAGGACATAGGCAGGAAGAAGGCCTGTTTTCTAACGAGAACCTAGAAATCAGTCTCCATCCCCAAGCTGTATTACGTGGGCTGGTTCAGATCTCTCTCACTCTGATTGGCTTGCAATCTGTTTTCAAGCATTTTCCTTCCTTGAGAATAGGAGTCTTCTCACATTCATCTATGTCTTGAGTCACCCTGGAATTAAGCTGCCTCTACGCTAGCTGTTTCCTCTGCCTAGAACACCCTTCCGCAGATATCTGCATGGCTAGCTCCCTCACCTCCTTTATCCTTCCAATCTTCACTCAGACATTACCTACTTGACAAGGTTCTGTTACAGTCTGCCCCCTCTGCCAACCCCCTGGCATTCCCAATCTCCCACACTTAGCTCTGTACTTTTCCATAACTCTCATCAACTTCTCTGTCTTTGCTTCTTCTGCAGTTTGAATAGGATATGCCTAGTTATATCATATCACTTATGTACTGATTACATCTTAGTATCACTACAATGTAAGCTCCGTAAGAGCAGGGACTTTCCTCTGCTCACTGATATCCCAAGTGCACAGAGATGGAACACAAAAGGCATTCAATAAATGAGTGTGTGTGAATGAGAAGCGAAACCTAGTTCAGATCCTGCCGTGTCACTTACTAGGTAGCTGTGTGCCTTAGGCAATTTGCTTCCCTCTCTGCCCCAGTTTCTCAACCTGTGAGACAGGGGTCCAAGCACTCACCTTGCTAGATTATGCCTGTGAAGTGCCTGGCAGGGTGCTTCGTTAGTTCATAAATGGACATAATTCCTGCCTGTCTCAAACTCTTCACCTCCTGTCTGTTATTCATACTCTTGACTCAGGGGCATTACTAAGGCCACCGATGGCAGGCCTGTGGTAAGGGCATGAGGCCAAGGAAAACTCAAAGATCCCAGGGTTCCCTCTTTCCTGTACCAGCTTAGCTGACTTGAGGGCAGCTAGCCTTGGGCTCTCCAACCCCCACACCCCAGTCACATGGCAGCAGAGGATCTGGAACCAATCTTCTGGCCCTGTGAGAAATCTGAGCCCTCTCTGACCTACTGGACCATACTGGACGCCCTCGGACCAGCAGGGATCAAGCCCACAACAAGGAAAGGACTCAGAGCTCACCAGGACCTCACAGATGTGCGGAGAGGATCGAGCCACCACATGCAAGGAAACACCTCCTACTGCCTGGCACCTGTGGGATGAAAAGAGGATGATGCTCGGGGGTGGGTTCCTCAGTCAGAGGTTGGGGTAGCAGGCTCTGGAATCAGCCTGAGTTCATGTCCTGCATCCGCCACTCAATAGGTATGGATTCTTGGGTTTCTTAAGGTCTCCCAGCTTTAGTATGCCTAGCTGTAAAATGAAGACATGAATAGTGCTCACCTCACTGGATTGCTACGGGGATGAAGTGAGACATGCTTAGGAAGTGCCTTCGCACATTGCCTGGCATCCAACTCCAGTAATGATCATTCATTCACTTTCAAAGGCCTTTCAACACCAGATGAGTTCTATGGGATCACCTCGCCAGCAGTGGCTTTGGCCAATAGGAACCATATAAACCATGGCTGTGGGGTAGGAAGAGGTGAAACATAACCATGCCTTCAGGACTGGTCAACTCAACCAGCCAGAGAAGGGACAGCTTTCTCTAAAATCTGAAATTCTAATCCTCTCTAACAGCCTGCCAAACAAAACTTATCTTGCAAATTATAATCTTCAACTGGTGGCCAGAATTTAGTGGTGTATATATGTGTTGTGTGTGTACATCATAAATCAAGAAACACAATTTTTCACATCTTTATTCCCTCAACAAATATTTGCTGGACACCCACCCTGTGCAGCACCTTCTGCGAGGTGTCCCTGCAATGGGATACACAGCCTCTGTTCTCAAGGAGCTCATCGGTCATGGAGGAGATGGGCACGCAAACAATCCCAATAAGTTTGGCACAGTTTTTCACCAGGAACAATACAAGCTCAGCAGAAGGGCAATTATTCTGGAAGGGGAGTTCAGGAAAAGCTTCTCAAAAGAAAGAACTTTTCACCCTGTTTTTCAGAGATTCCATCCAGCGTTAGGGAACCCAAAGAGGAAGGCCACTGTATTAATCATATCTTTTATTTTCTGTATTCTGATACTTGGACATCTGGGGACTTGCTACCCCTAAAGGGACTGCCCCTCTCGAGGTTGCCAGTTTCTAAAGATGGTAAACAACCTGCCAGTAAATGTGCCTTTCAAAAGGAAGCAAACCATTCTGGGGCCATTCCCCCAAACATCTCTTTTATGAAGCTCTACCTGCTCTAATCATCCCTGGGCCAGGTACTAGACAACCAGGGATAGCCTCTCTGCCCCCGAGCCCGCTGAAATTACTCAAACTGTGCAATCCTAAACCTGCTTACCCTGCCTCGCCTGTTCCTTCCCATGGAAACCACAATAAAGACTCTGGTCCAGTTCCCCCTCATCCCTGGTGCTTTCCTGTGTGGCGCCCATGGCGTGGCATGCCCCTGCATTTGCATCTGTAAGTATAACAAATTATCTTCTCAATGGCAACTGTCTCCTGATCTGATGGCCTTACCATACCTAGATAGTAATAAAACCTATATTAAAACAATAACCAGAAATTCTTTTCCCTGGATCCTCCAGAAGAGTGGCAGAGTGAGGCAAACAATTACCTAACAACTAGTTCCCTTTTTGCCCTAAAGCGCTGATCAGTAAGTTCTTAGAAGACAGGGACTATATTTTAAACGACTTTGTCCCCTCTCTATAGCACTAGGAGTAATGGCCCAATAAATGTCCTCAGAGAACTCACAGTTCAGGGCAGAGACAGACATATAAACCAACAGTGACAATTTACTCTGTAAATGCTCTCTAATGGAGTCATGCACAAAATAGAGTGGGACAGAGGAAGAAATAACATCTGAATTTGGTTGGGAAGTTCAGGAAGGTTTCATAGAGCCTTTGAGTCGAGACTTAGCAGATGAATAGAACTTTGCTAGGCAGCCAAAAGGAGTATAGTATTGCAGTGGGGAGAGGGGTAGGCAGAAAGCATTCCACACACATACATGGTGAAAGAGGAGAGCAAGGCACATTCTGATAACTCCTCTCCAAACCCAGGAGATGAGCATTACCTCTCTCTGAGGTGGAGGATGAAATTGTCCTTGCTTTTTCTTACAGCTCAAAAATCTAGCCCCACTGGCTTTGGCTAGGGCACTCAAAGATTTGTCAAATGACTATTTAGACCTTAAAAGGAATTTAACAACTGTTTTCAATATTAGTAGCTACTTATTAACACTCAGTTCAATTAAAAAATGTTTTATTTTTAATAATAAATGCTGATTACTAAATATTATACAAGTTCTTAAAATTAGCTACTAAATACATAGCTAGACTAATCAAATGGCTGGTGGAATCTATAGACCCTTTCCCTTAGACAGAATCCCTTCTTCTTGAGCCATTTAAGAATCTTCAAAAGAGTTTATTCTCCAGCAGTCCATGGTCGAGTGTGCCACACCATCTCCCCTCTCCTAAAGGCACTCCAGGTAAAGGTTAGGATGGATGCCGCATGTTTTACTTTCTACCAGATGGATAAGGAACCTGTGCAGATGGATAGGGAACCTGTGCAGTATGGATTTGGATTGGGTCTTTACATTCTATACATAGTCACACATACATAATTTCAAGCAAGCAGCCAGGCAGTGGGCAAGAAAAGCCAAGTCAACATGAAGGCAAAGGCTCTCTATTATCTTCTGTGGAAACCCAAATCCTGAGATTAGGATTACAATGAGTGCTCAAGAAGTAGAGGGGATGGGGTACTGGAGAATCTGAGAGGTTCGGAAAGGAACTGGAGCCTCTCAAGGAGTAGGGTTTGGGGTCCTGCTCCCCAGTGTTCACAGGTGACATGGTACATGGAGTTGGATCTCTGAAACCCAGCTGCCAGGCCCCACCCAAGATTCCAGGGACATAAGGAAATAACCGAGCTATCAGACTTAATGGACCGCCAGGACTGCGCAGTGGTTGTTTCAGAAGTAATCTGATGCCTGGAAGGGCCTTCCTGGCATCTTGATGCCGCATAAGATCTGGATACCTTTGCATAATCTCAGAAGTTTGGGGGAGCCCACCAGCAAGGCAGATGGTAGTGGGGATCTTTATAACAGAACTAAATTAAAAGAAAACAAAGACATGCAATATTTCCTGCATATATTAATCTATGGATTGAAAAATCCCACCAACTGTACATTTTCCCCTTGATTCCACAGGATAGTCAAGCCAGGAAGGCTCTGCACCAGCAGGCTGACAAGCATCCACTCATCCAGGAAAAAGAGTATTTAGATGCTTATTTTGTGGGTTCACTACCAGATAGTCCAGAGATAAAAGGCCTTCTTCCTTTCCCTTTGTATTCCTAATAGGAAATGAGGAGACAAAATACAGAAAGCAAGAGTAGTTTCTGTATTGCAGCTGGGAAAGAGACAGGAAGAAGAAAGAATCCACCAGCTCAGGGAGTGAGTCAGGAAGGAAGCATCCAAAATGTCAGTGGAGGGGCGGGCGCCTAGGTGGTTCAGTCCATTAAGCGTCTGCCTTCGGCTCAGGTCATGATCTCAAGATCCTGGGATCGAGCCCTACGTTGGGCTCCTTGCTCAGCGGGAAGTCTGCTTCTCCCTCTCCCCCTGCCCCCTCCCAACTTGTGCACTCTCTCTCTTTCTCAAAGAAATAAATAAAATATTTTTAAAAATGTCAGTGGGGAGCTGAATGACCCAGCATCAATGCTTTCAGCACATAACAGGCCTAGCTGAATTCTCGTTGGACTTACGATAGGTGGAGCAAAACCAGATCCCTTTGAATACACAAGACCCAAAACTCTCCTTATAGGATGTGCTTCTTGTAGAAAGAATCTGACTGAGTCTTTGGGGGAACAGCTGCCCCAGGCAGTGGGAGCTAAGAGTAGGTGTGTCACATAGCTCCAAATGGGTCCAAACTGTGGCTCTGCTTGGTCCCATCTCTATATAATCACAACCTTTGGTTATAATCGGTGAAACAGGTGAACAGGTTCCCTTTGCAGGGGAGAACATGATGGAATTCCACCTTCAGGAGACTTGGACTTACTAACCCTTCTAGGTCACTGAACCTCAGTTCCCTTTGCAGGGGAGAACATGATGGAATTCCACCTTCAGGAGACTTGGACTTACTAATCCTTCTAGGTCACTGAACCTCACTTCAAATCCACCTGGTACAGGGGCACCTGGGTGGCTCAGTCAGTTAAGTATCTGACTCTTGGTTTCAGCTCAGGTCATGATCTCAGGGTCATGAGATCAAGGCTCCCCCCCACCCCCACACCCAAGTTGGGGTCTGCACTCAGCGAGGAGTCTGCTTGAGGATTCTCCCCCTCTGTCCCTCCCCCCACTCACACATGCTCTCTCTCTCAAATAAATCATTTTTTTTAAATCCACCTAGAATGAAGAGCAGAAGACAAAGTCTAGTTGCTACTCTTTTAGAATTCTAATCCCAGAATATGTCTGCCAGACATTAGTTATTTAGAGAACTATTCCAGCATAAAAGAGGCCTCACCCCTTGACCCTATTCCCAACTTACCATCACATTCCAGCAGAAACTGAAAAGTTGAATGAGGGGAACCCTATTCCTGCTCTGGTTGGTAGAATCTCTCCCTCTTCCTCTCCTTGTCACTTCTGCCCATGTAGAGAGGTTTAGAAGTGAGAAAAGAAGAAACTCTTAAAAGAAAAAAAAAAATCCTTATCACTTTCCTCAATAATTTTTAAGAGAAAGAGATCTGGAACCTGTGACCCACATTTAAGATCCATATGGTCTAAATTCTCTATCTGGAACCTTTAGAAAAGGGTTAAACCTACGTTTTCCCTTTTTACTTCTTCCCTTCGTGACAGTCATCTGGGCATACCAGCAGTCCCTTGTGCTACTGACATGCCAGCTTCCTATACCCATGACTCTGTGCCAGTAATTTCTAAGAGGAATCTGGAGCTGTATTATCATAGGCCTTCTTCAAGATCTCCTGCTCTCTACAAACTGGACATGAAGCTCTTTTTCTTGGAAGGGAAAGAAGAATGGTCCTTGACTTGTCTCATTGCTGGGAAGAGTTTCAAGGGCTAGCATATTCCAGACACTTACAGGACTTTAATTCTAATATCCCCTCATTCCAGAAAGTGTTTCCCAAAGTTTGTTCCACTGAGTAAGTCTTTCCAAAACGTTTAGTGAATAAAATAGTCTAAGGTCAAATAATTTTGAAAAATATGTATATTTTGAAAGTCTCTCCCTCTTGGAGATTTATGTTCATTAGTATATTCAAGGTGCTGAGAAATCATGAAGTAAAGAAATCTGTTCACCTGGCTTTTTCAAATATATATGACTCAATAACCCCCTTTTTCACATAAGACCCATTAACATCCACCACTTCCTTAGGAAAGGCTGTCTTAGCAACGTAGGAGCATCTGGTTTCCTAATTGTTACAATGAGGATTAATCAGTAACTCTAACCTCTTTTAAGGAAATAATCCAAGATTGAAAAAAAAGCTCTATATAAGGGAAGTTAATTGCAATGTTGTCTGTAATAGCAAAAACCTGGAAACAACTAAAATACCTTAAAATAGGGATCAGAAAACACATAATGGTGCAACCCTGTCAGAATGTCATGTAAACACTAACAATGTTTATGAAGAATTCTTAAAAGCCTATGAAACTCATCAAACTATACATTAAGGAGCGCCTGGGTGGCTCAGTCATTAAGTGGCTGCCTTCGGCTCAGGTCATGATCCCCAGGTCCTGGGGTCAAGCCCCATGTAGGGCTCCGTGCTCAGCCGGGAGCCTGCTTCTACCTCTCCCTCTTCCTGCTGCTTCCCCTACTGTGCTCTCTCTCTGTCAAATAAATAAATAAAATCTTTAAAAAAATATATATTAAATATATGCAATTTTTAACGTATCAATTATACCTCAAAGCTATTAAAAAAAACCCTATGAAAATGTAAAGTGTCAGGTGAAACACTATGTACAGCATGTTTTCAGCTACATACAAAATATACATAGAAAAAAATATATGATTTAAATGTCTTCTGGGCCTGGTAATGCTGTGCACTACAGCTTCTGAAACCCTTCTGCTATATATCTAAAAATACTTGATATAATATTTTTAAGACCTCACTTTTAGGAGGCTTGATGAGCCTGAAAGAAAGCAAGAAAAGGCCAGTTAAATCAGGAAGTTGGTCAAAGTAAGGGGAACAGTGAGCTTTTAAGAGGCTGAAAACCTTGGAATAGTCTAGAATAGTCTAGAACGATAGTTCTCAGCAGGGAAGGCATTGACCCCCAGGGGGCAATTATGAAGTAAGTGGTGGCGTTTCTGGTTATCACAGCTAGAGGCCACTGTTGGTATCTGATAGGTGAAGGGTCAAGGATACTAGATATCCTGAACAGTACAGGGCAGTTCCTCACAACAAACAATTGTCCTATACCCCCTCCTCATGACTTTCAAATGAATCTCTGGCCATTGATAAAGGTGAAACATGTGCTTCTAATCATTTAAGCCTAGAGACTAACCCTGTTTTAAATGACTTTAATATACACAGAACTCTTCAGGAATTCAACCACTGCGTAAATCAAGGGAAAACTGAACTCTTTTATTTGGAAATTTGTCAAGAATTGTTCATTTTGGAAAATGACATTGCCAATGACATTGCCAGCATGGTATTCAAGTTACTAATACAACATACACGGATCAGTTGGCTTTCCTAGTGTTTACAAATTTGGTGAATCTACGTATGGGGGGTGAGCAAGTGATTACTTTGTTGTCTTCTAGTATGGTGGAATTTGAGCATTTATATATTAAAATACTTAAAATTTTACTTCAAACTAGTTTTCTATTATTTCTTTACATCACATTTATGGTATTAAATATTGATTTTGTTTGAAATGGTGTGGAATCATACACAGTTGTCTACAAATTTCATTCCAATGATCTAAAGGAGACATTACAAATTATTTGTTATGGGGACATTCAGTCTGATGGGACTGAAATTCACTGTAGTATATAATCCCTACAACTTGCCTTTCTCATTTAACATTAAGACAGAAAATTTTGTACATGTAGCTTAGATGTACCATAGTTTATGTAAATATTTACTATTAGTGAACACATAGGTTATTTCTAATTCTGTGATGTTAGAAACAATGTAATAACAACTTCCTACACACATCTTTGTGCACATGTGCAAGGATTTCTCAGGAATAGATACTGAGAAGTGAAACTGCTAAATCTAGAGTACCTTTTAACCTTTAAAAGGAACTGCCAAATTTCCTTCTAAAAATTAATACCAAGTTACACTCTCACCAATATTGTATTAAATAACCTTTTCCCCACATGTGTTCCTTCTCCAACACTTAAGTTTTTCAATCTTTTCAATATTTGTAAATCTTTGGAGATACAATTGTTTCTCATGTTAAGTTGCATTTTCCTAACACTAGTCAAGTTGAATAAACATCTTTTCAAATGTTTCTAAGCCACCCTATTGCCTCAGTTAATTGGGAATTCACATCTTTTGTCCATTTTTTCTTTTTGATTGACTTGTAGGAGAACTTCATATATTCTGACTATAAATTATTTGTTTAACATACATGTTGGAGATTAACTTTCTCCTATTCTGTTTCCTGTCTTTTCATTTTGGTCATATAGAAGTTTCAAATTTTGATATAGTCAACCTTATCACTGCTTTCCTATATTGTTTCATTGTTTTTGATCTTCTTCTTTTTTGTTTTTTGTTTTTGATCTTTTTTTTTTTTAAAGATTTTATTTATTTATTTGACAGAGAGAGACACAGTGAGAGAGGAAACACAAGCAGGGGGAGTGGGAGAGGGAGAAGCAGGCCCCCTGTGGAGCAGGGAGCCCGATGTGGGGCTCGATCCCAGGACCCTGGGATCATGACCTGAGCTGAAGGCAGACGCTTAACGACTGAGCCACCCAGGCGCCCCTGTTTTTGATCTTCTTAAAGAAGGTTTTTCCTACATCCAGATATCATTTTCAGTGGCCACATAATATTCCACTGCATGGGTATACCATAATTTATGAAATTCTCTCTCACTAATGGAAGTTTAGGTTGGCCCATCCTTTCAATAATATAAGCAATGCTGTGAAAAACAACTAAGTGTTCAACTTGATATTTCTAACATATTTTAGCAAACAGCATAATAAATGTTTCTTGAGTGGGGGAGGGGAGAAAGGCGGGGAAGCTTTTTTCACCCTCACATATGTTAAAAAATGCAGGCCAATGTCAACCAAATTATCAGGGAATTAGCTCTAATTCTACTTCTCCTTTGGCCCATCTAATCAAGAGTTGACTCAGCTTCTAAAGTCTAGGCATGGAAGTAAAGCTTTATCCTCCCCCTAAGACTGCCCTCCCTCAGGGTGCCACACTACCTCAGACACGCCTTTAATCACATAGCTGAGTCCGCCTTCTTGTCCTGACCTTGGTTCTTGAGTGCCACTTTGCTTGGTGAGTCTTCAAGGGTTATTTCCTGAAAGATGGTGGCTGGACCACAGAAGACGAAGCAGGGGGGAGAGAAGGCTCATGCCCAGCAGGCTGGGCTGCCATAAATCTGCTAGACCCAGCTCCATTTCCAGCAGGTGGAACTTCATATCCTGGAGGCGGGGCTTCATTTGCAGCAGGTGGGGTTTCGTTTGCAGCCGGTGAAGCTTCATTTCCAGCTGGTAGGGGTCCGTATCCTGCAGGGGGGGTTCCATATACCCCAGGTGGGGGTCTGTATCCCACAGGTGGGGACCCATATCCTGCTTGTGGGGGTCCGTATCCCACCTGTGGGGTTCCATACACCCCTGGTGAGAGTCCGTATCCCGCCTGTGGGGGTACGTATCCCGCCTGCAGGTGTCCGTATCCCACTTGTGCGGTTCTGTATCCTGCCTGTGGGGCTCCATAGACAACAAATGGGTATGCTGAGAAGGAAAAAAAAATCAGTTACTCATTTTTTAGAGTGGACAAGGAGTAGGTAAGAAGGAGGAAGAAGCAAACTGACACAGGAAGAGAATTCAGGCAGAATAATGCTAAAACCAGATCCTTCAGCCACCACAAGATGAAGGTTTTATCATTTCCTGTTGTGGAGGGGTTCAAATTAACACGAAAATAACCCTACAGTTATATCTCTATATTACTTATAGTTGTGCTCATAGATATAATTTACTTAATTTTGTTTGAGTATGAAGAAAGTAATACATGCTCAATGGGAATATGCATTTGGAAAATAGAGAAAAGATGAACTTTAAAAGTCATCTATAATTCCATTCTCAAAGACAAAAACTTAATATTTTGGTGTATTTCTTTGTAGGATCTCTTAATATTTTTATACAATCACAATCATAACACCCACACATTTTTTTATCTGGCTCTTTTTACTTGACATTATAAAAAATTTCTTTATATTATTAACATATTTCATACATTAAAAGCTGGACAATATTTTACCACATGGATAGGTGCTACTTAATTTCCCTGCTGTAGGAGAGCATATTGTTTCCAACTTTCTTTTTTTTAGCTTTTATTTATTTATTTATTTGAGAGAGAGAGCACGCTCGAGCTCAAGCACAGGAGCGGGGAGGGGCAGAGGGAGAGGGAGAAAGTCTTAAGCAGACTCCACACTGAGCTCAAAGACGAGGTGGACCCGATCCCAGGATCCTGAGATCACCACCTAAGCTGAAACCAAGAGTCTGACACTTAACTGCACCACCCAGGCACCCCGTTTCCAACTTTCTAATTCACATTGCAATAAACCTGGGCTTTATTTATTTTCTTGGCTACATTTCCAAAGTGGTTTAACTGAGTCAATGAATGGACAACTGTCAAGTTATTTTGCTGTAATACATATTTATGTTTCAGCTAACTAGAAAAAAACTTTAAAAGAATGGTCTTAAAGATTCTCAAAGAACTAAAGGAAAATGTGGAGGAAGTCAAGAAAATGATGTATGCATCAAACACAAATATCAGTAGAGGTGGAAAACTTAACAAGAAACCAAAAAGAAATTCTGGAGCTGAATAGTACAGTAACTGAAATGAAAAATTCACTAGAGGGATTCAAATTCAGATTTGAGTAGGCAGAAGAATGAATCCGTTAACTTGAAGATAAGACAATGGAAACAGTAGAGGTTGAGGAATAGGGAAAAAACAACAACAACAACCCAACCAAACACTGAAGAACAGTGAACTGAGGGACCTGTGGAACACCACCGAGCAGACCAACATACATACTGTGGAAGTCCCAGAAGGAGGAGAAAAAGGGACAGAGCAAATATTTGAAGAAATAATGACTGTAAACTTCCCATATTTGATGAAAACATGAATATAAACATCCAGGAAGCTCAATGAACTTCAAGTAAGATCAACTTAAAGAAACACACGCTGAGATACATTCTAATTAAACTTTCAAAAGACAGAGACAAAGGGAGAATCTTGAAAGCAGCAAGAGAGAAGTGAATCATCACATACAAGGGATCCTCAATAAGATAATTAGCAGATTTCTCATCAGAAACTTTAGAGGCCAGAAATAAACTGTCAAACAAGAATCCTCTATTTGGCCAAACTCCTTCAAGAGTGAGGGAGAAATGAAGATGTTCCCAGATAAACAAAAGCTGAAGTTCATTCTTGCAGGGCAAGAAGTGCTTAAGGTAGTCCTGCAGGGTGAAGTGAAAGGACAACAGACAATAATTTAAAGCCATCTCTTATAGAACTAAAGATCTCAGTAAAGGTGAATCACTGGACAATTACAAAAGCTAGTATTTTTCTACCAATGGCTTGTAATTCCATTTTTTTTCTACATAATTTAAGAGACTAATGCATTTATTTATTTATTTTAAAGATTTTTATTTATTTATTAAGGAGAGAGAGTGCATGAAAGTGGGGGAAGGAGCAGAAGGGGAGGGAGGAGGAGGGGGAAAAGAATCCCAAGAAAACTCCAAACTGACCACAGAGCCTGACACAGGGCTTGATCTCACGACCCTGAGATCACAACCTGAGCTGAAACCAAGAGTCAGAGGCTTAACCAACTGAGCCACCCAGGCACCTCTAAGAGATGAATGCATTTAAAAGAATTATTAGATTATATTTTTAGGTACACAACTATAAAGATGTAATTTTGTGACATCAGTTGCGTACAAAACTAAAAGCTGGTAGACATGTAATGTCATGTTCCAAGGAGAACTCAAGAAAGGGCTACATTTTGGGGCCTGCTGACAGCCTGTTAGGAGACCCTTTGTGGCCCACCTGTAGACTGTGGACCACGTTTGAGAATCACTGTGGACAGGCACAACTGTTAAAGGGCACAGGGCATAAAGCTGGAGTCCTCAGTGAGGTTGAAGTGCATGGCACAAGCATGATGGCTATACTTGTGTGAAATGGGAAGGGTGAGGTGGGGAAGAGCACACTTTTTCTGCTCAGGCTATAAGCAGGAAGTGACTGTTCCCGCTAACAGGAGTTTCCCAAGTATGCTCCATATGTGTGTACATTACAATTAAAAGTAAGCCTGAAACTGAAGCCCAGTCACTTGCTGACCTGCCACTGGGCTTCAGTCTAGAAATGAAGTCATGGACTCAACTATTTTCCAATTCCCTAAACTTCTCCTGTTTCTCCTGTAGCAGAGTTGGAGGCAAACTAGTAATGAGTGGATCTTTGAGCCCCTGGCATACTTTTCCACCTCCCAAGAAGAACTTCCCTGCCATTCCTTACCTGGACAAGGCATCTGTTGGGAGCACATCATGCGCCCCTGCCCAGTAACTACGTACAGTCCTGGAGTGCTGAACCAGTAATTTACACTTCCAAGTGGAACTCCTCTGGCAGCTGAGAAGACAAGTTTGGCAAAATAAGGACTTCTTAATTCTTTTAAGTCAGATGTACAGTAGCTATCAACCAAATAATTAATTGAGTATCAACCATCATCTTACATGTGTGTCCAACAATGTTCCCAGGATACAAGATAAAAAATATACACCTCCCTTGTCCTGAACTGTATGCTTCTTGAGGGCAGAGATTGTGTCTTATTTGCCTGTGCTTATTCAGGGCCTAGCATAGCACTTACCACAAAAAATATTCAGAAAACATTTCCAAGTGAGGATTCTAACAAGTTGGCAAGATACATCCATTAAAGACCAATGTAATGGCAACGTGATACAGAAGAAAGAAAGCACTTCTTGTTATCTTCCTCGGCATCTCTCTTATAAGGACCCTTGTGATGGCATTTGGGGCCCACCTGGATAATCCAGGGTAATCCCCTCATCTCAAGATCCTTAAATTAATTACATCTGCAAAGATTTCTTTTTCCAAACAAGGCAACATTCACAGATTCTGAGGACTAGGACATGGATATATCTTTGGGAACCGTTATCAGCCTACCACACCAATTTCTGGCCTATGGCATATGACCAGAAGTAATGTACACCGCTTCCAGGTCTTCCCTGGTGCAAGCTTCCCTGGTGAAATCTTTACTCTCTTTCCCTCTCTGCTGGCTATCCAGGGGGGCTGTGGAAGCCATGCTTTAAAGATGGCAGAGACCCTAGTACCCTGGGTCCCTAAAGGGCTATGTGGTTCAGAGCCCCCTTTTACCCCTGCTGATTGTCCTTTACATAAGCAGTAATATCTATTGACTTAAGCTATTGATAATTTGGGGTTTATCTGTTTCAGTAGCTAGCATTATCTTAACTAATTCATTATAAATCTAAAGTTGTCCGCTTTACCCCTATTATCCTCCTTTTCAATATCCTATTAATATTCTTCCCAGAAGTAATTATTTTATTAATTTATGTTTGCTTATTTCTTCTTTTTTTTAAAAGATTTTATTTATTTATTTGACACAGAGAGAGAGAGAGCACAAGTAGGCAGAGCAGCAGGCAGAGGGGGAGGGAGAAGAAGGCTACCCGCTGAGCAAGGAGCCCGACGCGGGGCTCCATCCCAGGACCCTGGGATCATGATCTGAACCAAAGGCAGACACTTAATGACTGAGCCACCCAGGCGTCTCTGTTTGCTTATTTCTTATATGACTCTCACTAGACTGTAAGTTTAACAATGGTAGGGACTATGACGCCTTGTTCACTGTTGTGTTCTCAATTATCTTATACAGTGTTTGGCAAACAATAGGTACTCAATATATATTTGGTAAAAACAAGAATCAAAGAGCCCCAACAAGTCAGCTCTGCAGAGGGGAAGGGACTTCTGCAAAGTGTCAAAGAATCAGATCATGAAGCATGATGGGTAGTTAATTCTAAAGGCCTCAAGGAAGCCCATCTCACAAGCCCTGACTCTTACTGGGGGAGTGGGGGTAGGCTCCCACACATAAGCCATGACATAATCAGACCCATAATAGGTCCAGACATTGGGCCAAGTTCACATAAGTTGCCTAAACTCTTCCCAAGTAGCTATGTAACTGCTGGGACTCTGTAGCTTTGCAGGCCAAGGAACAGATCTTAATGAGAGCACAAAGAGGATCCCCACACATTGCCTGATTCTTAATCCATAATCCTAAAAATAAGCCCCCCTCAGTACTGTGAGGCCAAAAATAAGAGTAAATTCAAGACTCAGTATGCAGTTATTCTGAGTTCTGCATACATCTGTAGCAAAGAGGAGCTGGACTTCCAAGTGTCCCCTGACTCTGGGTTCCACATGGCTATGCTCTGTCTGCCAGGACACCTTGTTATCCAATGTCAGGCTTCCAGATGCTGTCTGTCCTTTGGACAACGATGAGCTGTTGGTTGGGTACAGCGTGTGAACTCCTTGGTCTTTATATCTTTGCACTGTATCTTAAAGGTAACAGTAAAAAAATTTCTTACTCCTCAATTTCCTATATATGGCTTTTCTGCCACCTGTCTTCTTTAGCATTTCTCTCTTGTTAAGACCACCAACAAACTCAAATTGCCACATGCAATGCACATTTTTCAGTCTTAATTTTATCAAACATCTCTGTAGCAGCTGACAGATGACCACTCAGTAATGCTTGAAACTTTCCTTCCTTGACCTCTGGGATAATAAACTCACTCAATTCTCCTCCTACCTCAGTCAGCCCCTTTGCAATCTTCATTACCGTCACTCCTCCCTACCCATCCCTGAGATGTTGAGGACCCTTGGAATACCATCCTTAAGTCACTGAATGATCCTATTACTCACATGGCTCCAGAGATGACCTGTGTGCTGAGGATTTCTAAATCAGTCTCTAGATATAGTTCATCTTTGGAGCTCCCAGCTGCACATCCACTGGCCACTAGCATTCCGATGTACCTCACATTTAATAAGATGCAGGAATTAAGAGTATAGGATCAAAAGAATACAACATCATTTAATACAGTATTCCTGCCAAAATGCATGACCTGCATCTGAGCATGAGGAAACAGACAAACCCAAATTAAGGGACATTCTACAAAACAATAAGCCTGTATTCTCTTTAAAATGTCAATGTCAAGAAAGACAAAGAAAGGTTGAGTCCTTATTAAAGGAGACCAAAGACGTAGGACAACTAAATTCAATGTGTAATCTGGGATTAGATCCTTATTGGAAAAAAAAAGTGTGCTATTAGAATTAGGAACAGTAATGGCTTAACCATTTGAATTTGAATATAAACCATATATTAAATAATAGCATTGTTTCTATGTTAAATTTTCTGAGTTTGGTAAGTAGACTGAGGGTAGATAAGAGAATACCCTTGCTCCTAAATACTTAGGAATGAAGGAAATGATCTTTGTGACTTACTCCCAAATAGTTCAGTAAAAACAAAAGCAAAGGGGCGCCTGGGTGGCTCAGTCATTAAGCGTCTGCCTTCGGCTCAGATCATGATCCCACGGTCCTGGGATCGAGCCCCGCATCGGGCTCCCTCCTCCGCAGGAAGCCTGCTTCTCCCTCTCCCACTCCCCCTGCTTGTGTTCCCTCTCTGGCTGTGTCTCTCCGTCAAATAAATAAATAAAATCTTAATTTAAAAAAAAGCAAAAAAAGAATAAGATAAAGCAAATGTGGGAAAATGTTAATAATGGGTGAATCTAGACAAATGGTCCATGAGAGTTTGTTGTAATATTCTTGCAACTTTTCCATAGATATGATTATTTTTCAAAATAAAAAGTTCAAAAAAAAGAGCGAGAAGAGGTTTAGGGTTCAGATTCTAGCTCCATCACTGTCTACCTGGACAGCCTTGGGAAACTGTATAACCATTACTGCCTCAGTTTCCCCTGTTTTCAACTGGGGAAAATGATTGTAGCTACATCATAAGTTTTTGTGAGGGTTACAAATATTGACACATGTAAAGGGCTTGGAACACTGCCCACTATATGGTAAGCATTCATTAAATGTTAGTATTATTATATCTAAAATTGAACTCATTTCCTCTCCAACTTAGACTGTCTCTTGTATTCTTTTTTTTTTTTTAATTTTTTTATTGTTATGTTAATCCCCATACATTACATCATTAGTTTTAGATATAGTGTTCCATGATTCATTGTTTGTGTATAACACCCAGTGCTCCATGCAGAACGTGCCCTCCTCAATACCCATCACCAGGCTAACCCATCCTCCCAACCCCCTCCCCTCTAGAACCCCCAGTTTGTTTTTCAGAGTCCATCGTCTCTCATGGTTCTGTCTCTTGTATTCTTAACCATGGTTTATAGCATCATGATCTAGTCAGTCTTCTAAGCTAGAAAATTCATTCCATCCTTCTGTGTCCCCAGCACTTTGTCCATGTCTCTATTATGGCATATTTGCATATGTCCATCTCAACTAGATTGTGTTCATCTCAACTAGATTGGAGTTGGGGGTGGAGGCAAGGGAGAAAGAGAAAGAACATTCCAGACAGAGCAAATTTCAGGGCACCTGGTGGGCTCAGTCAGTAGAGCATGTGACTCTTGATCCTGGGGTCATGAGTTCAAGCCCCATATTGGGTATAGAGTTTACTTTAAAAATATAAATAAATTAATTAATTAGTTAATTAATTTAAAAAATTACCCATAAAGAACAAATAGCATGAAGGCTCAGAGATGAGAGAACAAGGCACAAAGAAGTCTAGTTAGATTGGAGTACAAAAGGTGAGAGAGTAGGGATATGAAATGAGGCTAGATTAAATAAAAATATATCATTAAGGGATTTATTTATTTTTTTTAGTAGGCTCTGTGCCCAACATGGGACTTGAACTCACAACCCCTAGATCAAGAGTCACATGCTCTACAGACTGAGCCGGCCAGGTGCCCCATAAAAGGATTACTTGTATCCGAAGTCTGAAAGAGTTATCTGGTATGTAGGCTAGGTCGGTGCCGTAGTGCTTGACAATACCTATTCCCTCTTCTCAGGGAAGAGGGAACTAAACCTAAGAGAAGCAAAGGAAAAGCCAGAGAGGAGAAAAGACAAAAAGGCATGACAGAGGTAAAAGAGCTCAGGCAACTGGGGCTCCCTGACCTGAAAATGAGACTACTCAGTGATATAAGACCAGCATTTAAAGGGACAAAAGATTATCAGGTAAAATCAGTCATTCAGGTGTCTGAGTATAAGCTCCTGGTAGATTGCAAACTCCTTTAAGACACGGAGGGACTGAATAATCTTGCTCCCAGCATGTGGTATGGTACGTGTCCCATAGTAGGGAGGCTCAGGAAATGCCTGCTGAATACATGGGCAGCTACCAACTGCCTGACCACAGAGGCCAAAGTCTTGACCCGATGGGAGACAGTCCTACTTCAATTCCACAGGCCTCAAAACCCCAAAGCATTTAGTATCTTTACTAGCATTGCTCACCAGCAGAGGCAGCTTTCATCATCAACTGGGCAAATTCGATGGCACCTCCTTTTCTGAAGGCTAATTTAAAAGTAGCCTGTCCATCCCAGCCACCTGGGGGAAGAAATGGCACACACTCACTAAGATGCTGGCACCGCTGGCCAGAGAGGACTGCCCCAGACAGAGAGAAGCACTACCTAAAGGAGCAGGGCAGCTTTCTTTAAATTCCAGCATGAGCCAAGTCTGAATCTTAAACCTTCTGGAAGCTTTTGAGAAAAACAACAACAACAACAAAAAAAAACACTTCTGAAGGGGAACACTTACCATCTGGAGCTGCCTGAATGATTCCTTTAATGAAGTTGGAGGTAAAGACTGGTTGTTCGATGGTGCAGTTACTCATTAGATCAAATGGCATCATAAAAGAAAACATGGAGTCATTGACTGTGTGTGAGGTCACGAAGATCACCTAGGAGAAGGAAAGAAATTTCAGAGAAGGAATGCAGTTTGTCCACGGATTGAGACATAGCAGAGCAATTCTAAGGTCAAGGCTGCTTTGACATCCTGGCCTAATTGAGAAACATCACCCATTTTCTTCCATATTCCTCAACATGGAAAATCATAAAAGTGTGAATGTTTTAAAACACTTTGAAAGTCAATGTCTAACCTCTCTCCATTTTAAGGAAAACAAATGTGCAGTTAATCCGATCAAAGTAGAAGTAGAATTACCCGGTATGAAGTGAGAAACAGTGTTCCCCTCTTTGTACCACTGAAGAGACTGGATCCCTCTGGTTGCTGTAGAAAGGAGAGCTCTACATCCTGACACTGAGCCAAGATACTGCAGAAAAGAAAGGGCAGACACAACACAATTTAGAAGTTACATAAAATGACACATATAAAGCTTTTAGCACAGTCCTAGTCCAGAGTAAGCACTCAATAAATGTTAGCTGCTGCTGCTACTGCCATTATTTTATTGAAACAGAAAGGAAATTAAATGATCTTATTCTCTGACTGTTCACTTATTCTCCTCCCTTTTATCATTGGGTTTTTTTTTTTAAAGATTTATTTATTTATTTTAGAGAGAAAAGTGCACAAGCAGGGGGAGGGGCAGAGGGAGAGGGAGAGGGGAAGCGGACTCCCTGCTGAGTGGGGAGCCCTATGGGGGGCTTGATCTCAGGACCCTGAAATCATGACCTGAGCTGAAACCAAGAGTCAGAGGCTTACCTGACTGAGCCACCCAGGCGCCCCAGGTTCTTTTTTTTCTTATAAAATTTACCTTCTTCTTAATGTTTACTCATTAATTTCTTTCTTTATATGCAGGAAGTATAAAGCACTGTGGTAATGCAAATGTTTCCCTAACTCTTATAGAAACGGTAAGGCACACAGAGTGCTCCAGATTCCTCTGGCATGTTGTTCACTCTACCTGTCATGTTCTCCCTCACTATTAACCTGAGAAACTTGAACTCATCCTATTCTCACTCACAGAATCCTATTGGGTTTCTTCTCTTTCTAAGTAATTATTATAATACATATGTGCTTATTTGTTCAATGTCTTAACTAATGATCATTAAGGACAATGTCTTTCCACTCTAGCCCTAGCAAACAGTGGATGCTACTAAATATTTATCAAAAGAATGAATGAATGAAAACATGATTATAGATAATAATGCAAGCAGTAATATGACATACATCACATTAATGGCACAAAAATGTCATAGCAATTTAGTGGAAGGAGATTAGCTTTGGTTGAAGTGATTAAAAATGACTTTATAGAAAGGTTGAAGTGTGAGTTGATTCTTAAGATATGAATAGTGTTTCCGTAGGCAGAGGTGAAGGTAGGGGACAATCCAGATGGGGAACAAACAGCATGAATGGAGGTGCGAGAGCAGCATCAATGGAGGTATGCAGTGGAAAGCAAATTGCACACTTGGGAGCAGCCTACCTGTGTGGATTCATCAAAACAGCATGGGAGTGAGGGGGGCGCGGGGAGACCAGTGAGATAGAGCTGGAAAGCCATGCTGGAACTAGAGCTTGGAGACACCACTTAAAAGGCAAGAAGAAACTGAGCTGCAGCTCTCACAGCAGGCTAGTCACATGATCAAGGAGGTGGTGGTATATCAGAGGCACCACTTTAAGAATCCCTAAGGGGTGCTGTGCTGGCTCAGTCAGTAGAGCATGCAGCTCTTGATCTTGGGGTCATGAGTTCAAGTCCCACGTTGGGTGTGGAGATTACTTAAAAAAAAAAAAAAAAAGAATCCCTAAAATATTCCTGATGTGCAGTGATAAGAACCGGAACTGGGGTGGTGGTGTGTTGATAAAAAGGGCTTTTTAAGATACAATGAAAATATAGGATGCCAGCAAAAATATCAGGAAAAATAGGAACTCCAGGAGTGCCTGTCTGGTGCAGTCAGTTGAGTGTCAGACTCTTGGTTTGGGGTCAGGTTGTGGTCTCAGGGTCTGGGATCATGTCCCGAGTCATGGTCCACACTCAGCGAGGAGTCTGCTTGGGACACTCTCTCCCTTTCCCTCTGCGCCTCCTCTCTCTCTCTCTCTCTCAAGTAAATAAATAAATCTTAAATAGGGCACTCCAAAACTCAGTTCAGAACTCTGGAATCTAATCAAAACCTTATAGCAACTAAGAGAATGTTTAATCAGGACAAAATAGTTGAGTCTCAATAAGAGAGCTTTGTGACACTTTAACTTACCCTGGTACCATCCTCCAATCCCCAGTTTGGCAACAGCCTTAAAAATAACCCACATTCTTAGTGTGGTGTCAAGTACCAAAGGGAGCAGAACACACCTTATTCTCAAAGAATTGTGGTTGTTTTAACTTGTCTGGTCGCTCCCTGAGGGGTTGGCTCAAAGGGTATGTGCCTAATTCAGGAACTACCCAGGTGACTACCCAGGGTGCATTTGTCAAAAACAGTTCAAGGTAAATGTATTAGTTGCTGCTATCTGGGGCAAAGGATGACACTTAGTGCAAACAAACAAAACTGAAAAGTTAGGGAGGAAAGGCTGATGAGATGCTTTAGGGAATAAAGGCTTTGAAAAGCTCTGACCATATTCATGGGAATCTAGAAAGCCACGTGCATATCTGCCCAGGGCTGGATTCATGCTCAGAAGAAAACTGAGAAGGCCCAAAACTTTTACCTCTGGTTGACAACGAGGCTCTGCTCAAGCAGGAAGTGAAAGCTAAGACAGAGCTGTAAACTGCCTGGCTGAGTGACAAAAACATGCTCCAAACACATAAGTAGACCCCATCTGCAAAAGCGGGAAGTTTTTGTTTTATTTTTGGGGTTTTCATTTTGTTTTGGTTTTGGTTTTTGGTTCAGATATATGAGGAAATAGTCAAATCACTAGTTGGCTACTAAGTTAACAAGAGACTTCAGTGGCCACACATGACAAAGAGTACAAACTTTACAAAATTTATAATTCAGAAAAGCCATTAAACAATAACTACAACAAGCAGCAACAAAGTACCCTGAGGAAGAGAGAAAATCTGATTTTCAGAGTTGCCAAATTATAATATTCAGAATGTCCAGTTTTCAACAACAAAAAGTCACGAGGCATGCAAAGAAACAAGTAAGTATAGCCCATATGTTCTTCTGTGAACATTAGACAATCAAATTAATAGAAACTGCCCTGAGGAAGCCCACATATTGGATTAACTAAACAAAGACATTATTTGTTTGTTTGTTTGTTTTTTAGGTGAACTCCACCCACAACGTGGTGCTCAAACTCCCAACTCCAAGATCAAGAGTCACACGCTCTACTGACTGAACCAGCCAGGCACCCCACTAGACCAAGACTTTAAATAAACTATTTTAAGTATGCTTAAAAAGTTAAAGGAAACCATGTCTAAATAACCAAAGGAGATAATGAGAACAATGTCTCAAAAAGAAGAGAATATCAATAAAGAGACAGAAATAGAAAAATGAACCAAATAGAAATTCTGCAGGTGGAGACTACAATAAGTAAAATGAAAAATTCAATAGTGCTGGGATTAATGGCAGATTTCAGCAGGCAGAGGAAAGAATCAGTGAACTTGAAGATAGGTCAATTAAGAATAACAGTTACTGGGGCGCCTGGGTGGCTCAGTCGTTAGGCGTCTGCCTTCGGCTCAGGTCATGATCTCATCTCAGGGTCCTGGGATCGAGCCCTGCATCAGGCTCCCTGCTCAGCAGGAAGCCTGCTTCTCCCTCTCCCACTCTTCATGCTTGTGCTCCTTCTCTTGCTTTGTCTCTCTCTGTCAAATAAATAAATAAAATCTTAAAAAAAAAAAGGAATAACAATTACTACCCAAGTAACAGAAAGAAAAAAGAATGAAGAAAAATGAACAGAGCCTAACAGACCTGTTGGACAAAATCAAGCTTACAACCAAATGCATAATGAGACTGCCAGAAGGAGAGAGGGAAAAGGGGGGCAAAAAGAAAATTTGAAGAAATAATGGCCAAAATCGCCTCCAATTTAATGAAAGACACGAATCTACATATCCAAGCTCAACAAATTCCTACTACGATAAACTCAAAAAGATCCACACCAAGACACATTATAATCAAACTGCTGAAAGCCAAATACAGAGACTCTTAAAAGCAGCAAGGGAAAAGAATCATCATGTACAAAGAAACCTCAATAAGACAAATAGCTGACTTCTCATAAAAAACTATGGAGGCAGGGGCACCTGGGTGGCTCAGTCGGTTAAGTGGCTGCCTTTGGCTCAGGTCCTGATCCCAGGGTCTTGGGATCGAGCCCCACGTCAGGCTCCCTGCTCAGTGTGGAGTCTATTTGCCCCTCTACCTCTGCCCCTCCCCCTGCTTGTGCTCTCTCTCACTCTCTCAAATAAATAAAATCTTTTTTTATCATTTAAAAAAATTTTTTAAAAGATTTTTATTTACTTATTTGAGAGAGAGAGCAGGAGAGAGAGAGAGAGAGAGCATGAGTGGGGGAGGAGTAGAGGGAGAGGAAGAAGCAGACTCCCCACTGAGCAGGGAGCCTAACACAGGACTCGATCCCAGGACCCTGGGACAATGAGCCAAGCCGAAGGCAGATGCTTAACTGACTGAGCCACCCAGGCACCCCTCAAATAAATAAAATCTTTTTTTTTTTTTTTTTAAGATTTTATTTATTTATTTGACAGAGAGAGAGTTAACGAGAGCAGAACACAAGCAGGGGGAGTGGGAGAGGGAGAAGCAGGCTTCCTGCGGAGCAGGGAGCCCGATGCGGGGCTTGATCCCAGGACCCTGGGATCATGACCTGAGCCGAAGGCAGACGCTTAACGACTGAGCCACCCAGGCGCCCCATCAAATAAATAAAATCTTAAAAAAAAAAAAAAAAAACTATGGAGGCAGGAGGTAGTAGGATGATGTATACAAAGTGCTAAAAAGAAAAAAAATCTGTCAACCAAAAATTCTGTATCTGGCAAAACCATCCTTCGAAAATTAAGGAGAAATTAAAATATTACCAAGTAAACAAAAACTGAGAGTTCATCACTAATAGGTCTGAACTGTAAGAAATGCCAAAGGAAGTCCTTCAGCCTGAAATAAAAAGACACTAAAGGGGCACCTGGGTGGCTCAGTCAGTTAAGAGTCTAACTCTTGATTTCGGCTCAGGTTATGATCTCAGGGCTGTGAAATCGAGCCCCACATCGGGCTCCATGCTGTGTGTGGAGCCTGACTGGGATTCTCTCTTCCCCTCGCCCTCTGCCCCTCCCCCACCTCTCTCTAAAAAAATTAAAATAAATAAATATAAAAAGACACAGACAGTAAATCAAACCCATACAAATAAACAGAGAACACTGGTAAAGCTAAATACATAGGTAAATATAAAAGTCAGTATTAATGTACTTTTGGTTTGGAACTCTTCATTTCTTCCTATATGAATTAAAAGTCAATTGCATAAAACAATAATTGTAGATCTATAGTGATGGGTACACAATGTATAAAGATGTAATTTGGGATAATAACAGTATGAAGGGACAGAGCTATATAGGAACCAATTTTTTGCATACAATTAAAACTAAATTGGTACTGGGGCACCTGGGTGGCTCAGTCGGTTAAGTGTCTGCCATTGGCTCAGGTCACGATCCCAGGGTCCTGGGGTCAAGCCCTGTGTAGGGCTCCCTGCTCAGTGGGGAATCTGCTTATCCTTTTCCCTCTGCCCACCCCCGCCCCCCACTCATGCTCTCTCTCTCTCTCACTTGTTCTCTCTCTCTCTGAAGTAAATAAATAAGATCTTTAAAAAAACTAAATTGGGTGTCGGGGCGCCTGGGTGGTTCAGTCGGTTAAGCGGCTGCCTTCGGCTCAGGTCATGATCCTGGGGTCCTGGGATCGAGCCCCATGTCTGGCTCCCTGCTCAGCAGAGAGCCTGCTTCTCCCTCTCCCTCTGCCTGCCACTTGGCCTACTTGTGCTCTCTCTATATATATCTGTCAAATAAATAAATAAAATCTTTAAAAATAAAAAATAATAAAAAATTAAAAAACTAAATTGGTATTGATTTGAACTAGATTGTTAATTAAGATGTTAAATGTCATCTTCAGGACAACCACAAAGAGAATAACTAAAATATAAACAGTAAAAGAAATGAGGAGGGAATCAAGATGGTATATTAGGAAATGTCTATTAAACACAAAGGAAGGCATTAATGAAGGAATTGAAACATATAGGAAGCAAATAGCAAAGGAGCAGAAGTTAAATCCTTCCTTATCAATAATTACATTAAGTGTAAATGAATTAAACTCTCCAATTAAAAGCCAGAGATTAGCAAAATATACATTTTTAAAATATGATTCCCTATATACTGTCTACAAAAGACTTACTTTAGATCCAAAGACACAAATAGGTTTAAAATGAAAGGATGAAAAAAGATATTCCATCAAACAGTAGCCAAAAGAGAGCTGCAGTGGCTATACTAATATCAGAAAAAAGACTTTAAAACAAAAATTATTATGAGGCAATATTATATCATGATAAAAGGGCCATCATCAAAAAGGCATTACAAATATAAACATGAATGCATCTAATAAAAGTCAAGGACCTTGACATATAAGGACCTTCACCCACAAAGGTAGAATACACATTCTTCTCAAATACACATGAAACATTCTGTAAGACAGACCATATGCTAGGCAACAAAACAAGTCTCACTAAATTTATGAAGACTGCAGTCATATCGAGTATCTTTTCTGACCACAATGGAATGAAATTATAAATAATAACAGAGGGAATCTGACAAATTAACAAATATGTGAAAATTAAACAAAATGCTCTTAAACAACTAATGGGTCAAAAAAGAAATCACAAGTGAAATTAGAAAATAGAATTGAATCACTAGAAATTAGAAACTTTGAGATGAATAAAAATGAAAACACACATACCAAAACTTTTGAGATGTAGCAAAAGTAGTGCTTAAGAAGGAAATTTATAGGTTTTAATGTTTGCAATTTTTTTTTTAAAGATTTTATTTATTTGACAGAGAGAGACAGCCAAAGAGGGAACACAAGCAGGGGGAGTGGGAGAGGGAGAAGCAGACTTCCCGCCGAGCAGGGAGCCCGATGCGGGGCTTGATCCCAGGACCATGGGACCATGACCCAAGCCGAAGGCAGACGCCTAACGACTGAGTCACCCAGGCGCCCCTGTTTGCAATTTTTTTAAGAAGAGCAAATCAATAATTTTCCACACTAGGAAACTAGAAAAACAAGACCAAACAAAACCCAAAGCTAGCAGAAGGAAGGAAATAATAAAGATTATAGTGGACATAAATAAAGACTAGAAACAAAAGAATTACTAAAACCAAAACTTAATCCCTTAAGATCAGCAAAACTGACCAACTTTTACCTAGACTAAGAAAAAAAGAAAGAAAACCCAAATTACTAAAATTTGAAATAAAAGTGGGTATGTTATCAGAGAATTTATAGGAAAAAACGATTATGAGCGAATATATGAACAATTATATGCCAACAAATTAGATAATCTATTTGAAACAGATAAATTCCTAGAGACAAAAACCAAAATGGACTAAAGAAGAAAGAAGGGTGGAGGGTTTTGCACATGTCTGTTAGGGCCAATCGGGTCCAATAGTGTTGTTCAGTTCCTCTATTGCTTTATTATCTTCTGTCTGGTTGTACTTTTGATCAGAGGTTGTTAGGAGCTGGGTTGAATGAAGAATGAGGAGTGACTGCTTAATAGGTACAGTTTCTTTTGGGGTGATGAAAATGTTCTGAAATTAGACAATGGTGGTGATTGCATGATATTGCGAATATACTAAAAGCCTCTGAATTGTACATTTTAAAATGGTTAAAATGGCAAATTATATGTTATATGAATTTTACCTCAGTAAAAAAGCGGGTTTATATATTAAGTGTAAAACCTCAATAAATCAATTAATCAAATTTAAAAGACTGTGAAGAAAGAATCCCCTGAGTTTGGTAATTCATTGGATCTGGGAGACAAAAAAGTCATGAGAAATCAAAGGTGATTTTTACCTCTAAAGAAATAGGAAAGTCAGAAAAAGAAGCTTATTGGGAAGTAGGGACATAAATTTGGCTCTAGACATGTTGAAATACTCAGGAGGTAGTAGTACTCTGCAATTTCATTCTGTCATGTCCTTGGGTCAGCATATAATACATGGGGTTTCTCAATCTTGGCACTGGGTGACTGTTTGGGTTGGATAATTATTTGTTGTTGTGGGCTGTGCTTTGTAGATTGTTTGGCAGCATCCCTTGCCTCTTCCCACCAAATATCAGTAGTAGCCCACCCCCACCCCAAATTGTGAAAACCAAAATGTCTCCTGGGGGGCAAAATCACCCCAGACTGAGAACCACTGTCCTACAAGGATGGCATATTGACTGCAAAATTTCAGTGAAAGTATAGTCCAGTGAAACAAAGAATGAATTTTCACCACGTTGGTAAATGTTATAATGTGGAGACAACAAATTTCTAAAAAAGAGGTAAAAACTGCAAATGAAATTTCACAGCACCATTTGGTTAAGGATATCAAATATCCTTATGTCTCCAGCACTAACAAGAACTTCACCAAAAATTCAAGCTCCAATAGTTAATCATCTGAATTTGAGTTAATATCCTTATAATGCATTGAGCTCTAAGTAACTGCTACTAAATATGCAAAGATTTCACATACTTCACATACTTTTTATCTATAATTTGTAAGTAGGTTCCCAGCTAAAGAAATGGTTCTGATATATGAACCTTCCAAAAGATGAACAATTTTAGATCCAACTATATGCTATTTACAAGAGACTAACTTTATTTTTTACTATTTTTTATTGAAGTATAATTAACATGCAGTGTTGTGTTAATTTCAAGTGTACAATACGGTGATTCAACCATGTTCTTAAGTACACATGGAACATTCTCCATGATAGGTTACATGTTAGGCCACAAAACAAGTCAACAAATTCAAGGAAATTAAAATCATCTGAAGTATTTTTTCTGATTACAATGGAATGAAACTAGAAATCAATAGCATGACGAAAACTGGAAAATCCACAAATATGTGGAAATGAAGCAACACATTTTTATATAACCAATAGGTCAAATAAAAAGTCTCAAGGGAAATTGGAAAATACCTTGAAATGAATAAGAATGAAAACACAACATGCCAAAACTATGGGATGCATCAAAGCACTGTTAAGAGGGAAGTTTCTAGATAGAAACATGTATATGCATACATAAAAGAGAATAAAGATCTCAAGTTAACAACCTAACTTTATACCTCCAGAAACTAAAGAACAAACTAAACCCAAAGCTAGTAGAAGGAAGGAAATAAAGATTAGAGCTGACATAAATAAGAGAGAGAATATAAAAGCAACAGAAAAAAAAATCAGTGAAACTAAGTTGTTGTCTTTTTTTAAAGATCTGACAAACCCTTGGCTAGATTAACTAATTAAAAAAAGAGAGATGACTCAAATTACCAAAATCAGAAATGAAAGAAAGGACATTACAACGGATGCTGCAAAAATAAAAAGGATTATAAGAGAATATTATGAAAAATTGTATGCCAACATATTGGATAACCTAGAAGAAATGGATAAATTCCCAGGAGCTAATTCATGAATAAATAGAAAACCTGAACAAACCAATAATAAGTAAAAAGATTGAATCAGTAACCAAGAACTTCCCAGCAAAGAAAAGCCCAGAACCAGAGGGCTACACTGGACAATTCACCAAACATTGAAAGAATACTTAACACTAATCCTCCTGAAAATCTGCCCAAAAACTGAAGAGAAGGGAACACTTCCAAGGTCATTCTCTGAGGCCAGCATTACCCTGATGTCAAAGCTAGAAAAAGATACTACAAGACAAGAAAACTACAGATTAACATCTCTGAAAAACACTGATGCAAAAATCCTCAACAAAATACTAGCAAAGTGAATATAACAGTACATTAAGAGGATTATATACATGACCAACTGGGATTTATTCCTGGAACATAGGATGGTTCAACATATGAATATCAATCAATGTAATAAAAATGGAACTACCATATGATCCAGCAATCTCACTTCTGGGTGTATATCCAAAGGAAATGAAAATAGGATATCAAAGAGATACCTGCACTCCTACATTCACTGCAGCATTATTCACAATACCCAAGATATAGAAACAACCTACGTGTAAGTCAATGGATGAATGGATAAAGAAGATGTGGTATTTATATATATGTATCATTCAATCATAAGAAGGAAATCCTGTCACACGCTACAACATGAATGAACCTTGAGAACACTGTGCTAACTAAAATAACCCGGAGAAAGATAAATACTGTATGATCTCACTTATATGTAGAATCTTAAGAAAAAAAAAGTCAAATGCATAGAAGCAAAAAGTAGAATGGTGGTTACCAGGGACTCAGGGAATGGGGGAAATGGGGAGATGGTGGTCAAAGGCTATAAATTTGTAGTTATGTAGGATGAATAAGTTTAGAGATCCAATGTACTGTAGGCATGATGACTACACTTAATGAGTATATTGAAAGGGCGCCTGGATGGCTCAGTCAGTTGGGTTTCCGCCTTCGGCTCAGGTCACGATCCCAGGTTCCCGGGATCGAGCCCCACATCGTGCTCCCTGCTCGGCGGGGAGCCTGCTTCTCCCTCTCCCTCTGCTGCTCCCCTGCTTGTGCTCTCTTGCCCTCTGTCAAATAAATAAGTAAAATCTTTTTTTAAAAAAGATATATTGAACACTGGAAATATGCTAAGAGAGTAGATATCAGGCACAGGCATCATGCCAAAAAAAGGGTAACTGTGTGAGGAGATGATGTGTTAATTAGCTTGACTGTAGAAATCATTTCAGTACGTATATGTACATCACATCATCATGTTGTACACCTTAAATATATATATATAATTTCTATTTTCTAAAAATAGCTAATATGGTAAATTTCATTTTATGTTTTTTACCACACACAAACACAAAATCATGAACAACTTAGTAAAAATTACAAAGAAAATTTATCAAAGACAAATAGCCAACAACCTTAGGAAAAAAATAAATTCACTACCAATACATTTTTTTCAAGATTCAATTATTCAAACTGGCAGAGATAGCAAAGTTTAACACCAGGTGTTGTCAAGGGTGTGGTGAAATGGGCACTCTGAGTATTGAGAGGAATATAAATTGATATAATTCTATAGGGTGACTTTGCAAAAACATGTATTTCTATATACATTTGTATAATTTAAAATACCTTTGAATTTTTATATTTTTTTAAAATACATTTTAATCTTTTTTAAAAAGTCTAGATCCTCTGATTCCACAGTTCCACTTTCAGGAACATATCCCCAAGAACCATTTTGACAGGTGGGCAAAGATAAGTTGTCAAAAGTGTTCACTGAAGCAATGACAAATTACACCCTGAACATCCCGGATAGGGGCTTGAACGAAGATTCATGCATACTGGAATACCAGTTATTAAAAATAATGATGTAGATATTGATACTGGAGAGCATTCCCAATACATTGGTAAGTGAGGAAAACAAATTACAAAGCAGGGGCGCCTGGGTGGCTCAGTCGTTAAGCGTCTGCCTTCGGCTCGGGTCGTGATCCCAGAGTCCTGGGATCGAGCCCCGCATTGGGCTCCCTGCTCTGCGGGAAGCCTGCTTCTCCCTCTCCCACTCCCCCTGCTTGTGTTCCCCTCTCTCGCTGTGTCTCTCTCTGTCAAATAAATAAATAAAATATTAAAAAAAAAAAAAACCAAATTACAAAGCAGTCTCGGGTGTGGGGGTGTTGCATATATTTCCATGGAGGGAAGTGCAGAAGGATACATACCAAAATGTAAAAAGCACTGGATGTTGGAATCTGGGGTAATTTAATTTTTTTTCTAATTTTTCTACAATAAACACATATGGTACTATCTGTACAATTTTAGAATATTGGTTAAAAAAAGAAAACTCAGTGTCTTCCCTATTTACCAGTAGAGCCCTATCTGCACAATTATAACTTAGCTGGGAAAAAAAAAACAACAACCTCCCCAGAACACAGCTACAGTGTGATGAATTTCTCAAATGTGTATTCTGAATAGGCAAAAGAAGTCAAAATACAACCAATCTTCTCCTTCTCAACCTATTTCTTTTTTTAAAAAAAAAAGATTTTATTTATTTATTTGAGAGAGAGAGAGATAGCGAGAGCAGGAACACAAGCAGGGGGAGTGGGAGAGGGAGAAGCAGGCTTCCTGCCGAGCAGGGAGCCCGATGCGGGGCTCCATCCCAGGACCCTGTGATCATGACCTGAGCCACCCAGGCGCCCTCAACCTATTTCTTTAAAGTAGTTTCTATCAATACCAAAAGAACCCAAAACGATCGTATTAAAAAATGGGCAGAGGAACTGAATAGACATTTTTTACAAAGAAGACATACAGATGGCCAACAGACACGTGAAAAGATGCTCAGCATCACTCATCTTCAGGGACATGCAAATCAAAACCACAGTGAAAGATCACTTCACACCTGTCAGAATGGCTAAAATCAAAAAGACAAGAAGTAAGTGTTGGAGAGGACGTGGAGAAACTGCACTGTCTGCAGGAATGTAAATTGATGCAGACACTGTGGAAAAGAGTATGGAGTTTTCTCAAAAAATTAAAAATAGAGATACCATATAATCCAGTGATTGCACTACTGGGTATTTACCTAAAGAAAATGAAAACACTGATTTGAAAAGATATATGCACCCCTACGTTTACTGCAGCATTATTTACAGTAGCCAACATATGGAAGTAACATAAGTGTTCCTCCATAGAAAATTAGATAAGGAAGATGTGATACACACACACACACACACACACACACACACACACACACACACACAGGAATATTATGCAGCCGTAAAAAAGGATGGGATTTGTGCCATTTGCAACAACATGGGTGGACCCAGAAGGTATTACACTAAGTGGAATAAATCAAACTGAGAAAGACGAATACCATATAATTTCACTCGTACATGGAATCTAAAAAACAAAACGAATAAACACACAAAAAGCAAAATAAACACAGAGGACAAACTGATGGTTGCCAGAGGGAACGTCTTGGGGGGTTGGGTAAAATGGGTGAAGGGGAATGGGAGATACAGGCTTCCAGTTTTGGAATGAATAAGTCACAGGAATAACAGGTACAGCATAGGGAACACAGTCAATGATACTGTAATAGCATTGTATGGTGACAGAGGGTGACTACACTTATGGTGAGCATAGCATAACTTACAGAGCAGTCCAATCACTATGTTGTACACCTGAAACTAACGTAACATTGTGAATCAACTATGCTCAAATAAAAAAAATTAATAAAATAAAAATAAAGAAATATGGTCGTTTTCTACACAAGAAGCCAGAGCACTGACGGGGTGGGTCTTCTCTGAGGAGGAGAAGGCAGAGAAGCAGTCCTTTTCCTTTCTGAGGGACAGCTGGAGTTGAGAAGTTCAAACCCCAATCAAAGCTCTCCCACATGCACTGGCCATATATATGATTTTAAGCAATTTACTTCTCTTTGTTTCAGTTTGAGAAATTCCCTGAGAAATAAGGGAAACACTACTGATCCTCATTGTAGATAGAGCAGTGATGAGTATAAAGCTCTTACAAGTGTTTGGCGATGATTAAGCATTCACGAGCACAGAACGGACCCCATCAAGAGAGCTCAAAGGGCCATAAAATCGGTGTTTCTGCTACAATTTTTTAAAACATGCTTCATGCCCTGCCTCCAACCCACACACAGAAAAGCAGAGAGACAGACCCGAGGCTGAGCGAGAAGATGCCCAGACACCAGATCAGAAGTGGCTTCAGGGCGCAGAGCCAGCTGCACCCAGGTCAAAGCACGCTAGGCCGGTGACCAGGCAGACCTCGCGGTCCGAGTGGCGGGCCATCATCTCCTACTACAGGGGAAGACGGACGGCCTCCACCGCCCGTGGGAATCTGTCAAGAACATTTTCTGGGGGAGGAAGCAGAGAAAACAGATCTGGACATGAGCACTCGGTCCTGTCTTAGCGGATCTTTCCGACAAATGCGCAGTCTCCCTGGAACACAGCACCGGGTGTCAATCTCACCGCTACCGGACAGCAAAGGAGCCCGAGGGCCAGTCGGAGCAGAGACGGGAGCCTAAGGAAGAACTGCCGGGGGCACCGCGCAGGAGTCTGGAAAGCTGGGAGGGAGGAACCGAGGAGAGGAGCGGCGTGGAGATGACGCATGAGGTGGGAAGGGGAGCGAGGGGTGGGCCCCGCCGGCCCCGCGCTCAGCCACCGCGCGAACCCCGAAGAGCCGCGCAGCCAGCGTCCTCCTCCCTAGGGGTCTGGTCCCCACCTTTACGGTAAAGTAAGGGCAGCCATCCCCCCACCCCGTCGGGGCGAACAGAAAGGGGGCTTCTGGAGGTTCTGAGGGCGAGGCGAGGCCCCGACAGCGCGGCATCCTCAGAGTGGTCCGCACTCCCGCCTCTTCCGCCTCGGTGTTCCGGGAGCACCGGAGGGGCGCGCCCACCGCCTCCCCCACCCCCACCCCGGCCGCCGTCACCCCGCGGAGGTCTCGCGCTCCCAACGGCAGCTGCACGCGACCCGGAAGGGCGGCGCGACACCCCACTACTGCCTTTCTTCTGAGGCGACGAGCGCCTCGCACCGCGCACCCGCGCATTTACCTGAGCGAGGCCACGCGCTCCAGCCTCTGCCACCTCGGAGCCCCTAAACGCCCGCCGGGGCACGCGCGCTCCAGTGGCGGGGACGGGGCTCCGCCTGCGGCGCCCGGAAAAGGCGGGAGAGGCTCCGATTGGCTGAGACTTTGCAAGCCGCCAGCCCCACCCATCGGTCTCCTCCCGACTCTGACAGCACCCCTCCCCGCCCCCCGGCTTCCCTTCAGGCACCTTTCGCCAAAAGGGATGATGGCCCCGCGGCGGTTCTGGGTGTGACTCTGATTCACGGCCATCTTTCTCCAGGCCCCCTCCTGCCGCCCCTCAGATGGGAAGGGGCGGGGCCTGCGCCAAGCCGGGGGGCGGGGCTTTGAAGGGAGGGCGGAGATTATGGCGCAAGGACGAGCGTGGGGGGTGAGTGGGCGAAGGGGCTGGTCACGTGAGGGGCGGTGGTCAGAGAACCAGGCAGTGTCCACGTTGAGATGCCGGTTGAGGCGGAAGGGAGCGGACCCAGGGAACTGACCCTGCCCCTGGAGCGCAGAGGTTTGAGTGAGTGGCCTCCTGGATCCACACCTGTCCTCTTGGCTCCTGCGTGGTAGCCCAGGCATGGTTGCTGGGCTGCCCACGGGAATGGACTTAGAAGCAGGATTTTCCTGCGTCCCCCGTGGCCGGGGCAGGAGGCTAATGCCCTTTGGAGAAAGGGTCCAGAAGGATTTCTCTCTTCTCCTAGGGCGAGCAGAACTTCTCCCCACCAGAAAGAGCCTGGAATCTGAGCCGGTTTCTTGTGAGGCAGCATTCAGGGAAGGGTGCGAGAGCTGTGTCAGGAGGATCTGTGCCCGCTCCCAAGATCGAGAGTGTGTCAACCATCATACCTGCCCTGCCTCCTCCAAACGGTGATTGTGAGGAACCGGTGGGATACATTATACTGGAATCGCTTGAAGACTAAAATGTTGTCCATATTCTTATTTCCTTTAGAATTCACAAAACAGCGCCGAAGGGCTTCAAGCAAAGGGATGGTAACAGCTTCTGGATTACCGTATTTCATCAAGTTTAAGATGCATCATTTTTAAATGTACCACTAAGAAAAAAAAAGGTGCCGAATAAAGATATGTCATCAGTTGTAAGCTGTTTTTTGTTTTTGTTTTTAAGTAATCTCTACACCCAACATAGGGCTTGAACTCATGACCTGGGGATCAAGAGTCGCATGCTCTACGGACTCAGTCAGCCCGAAGCTGATTTTTTTTTTTAAGATTTTATTTATTTATTTGACACAGAGAGACACAGTGAGAGAGGGAACACAAGCAGGGGGAGTGGGAGAGGGAGAAGCAGGCTTCCCGTGGAGCAGGGAGCCCGATGCGGGGCTCGATCCCAGGACCCTGGGATCATGACCCGAGCCAAAGGCAGATGCTTAACGACTGAGCCACCCAGGCGCCCCAGATGTTTTTTTTTTTTAACACAAGACCATTGGAACAAATGAAATACAATAGGAATTGTGTGAAACTGTAGAACAAGCATTGAGATAGAGTCCTCCTCTAGCACTGGTAACTAAGTGTGCAACTTTGGGCAAGACAACTATGCTCTCTAGACTTCAGTTTCCATATCTGTATGAAAGAATTGGACTAAAAGAACTGTTTTCTCTTAGCTGTAATATTTTAAGTTTGCAGAACTACTCTATCACTCAAATCTTCCCATATCTCTCCATCTCGGTGTGGCGTTGCCGCTCTGGTCCTGGTCCGCATCATTTTACCTGAATGACTCCCCACCACTCTTCTATTCCTTGCATTCACCCTACAGAATATTGAGGCCCCAAACACAATTGCACATTCAAATTCAGAAAGATAGAGACAAAGCCATGTTATTTGCTGGCTACAGAAGAAATTAGGAACCTCAAAGAGAGGAAGTTTGGTTTAAGTTTGAAAAAGACAAGAAACAAGCTAGGGCATTAGATGTAAATTCTTAACTCTTAAAGTATTCACTGTACAGTAGGCAGGTCTCTAGGCAAGATGGGTCCACTCCTTTCATAGAAATGGGTTTTATGCCTTCTGGAGGAAGGAGGGGAAAGCTAGGAAATTAGTTAAATGAAAATAAACCTTGTGTTCATTGAAGGAGACAAGCTATACAGAGCACAGCATCTCTCAAGGTCTAGCATGATAGCTCCATCACTCCTGAATACAAAACTCCGTAGAATAATGACTGAAGTCCAACCTCAAGCCAAATGAAGACAAACTGATCTCATGAAATGTTTTCCATCTATAGTTTTTGTGGCTGCTTCTTACCAAGACGATCCCTGTCTCACCCTCCACCCGCGATGTAATGGCCGATTTGGCCAAGGAGTGAGGAGCACAAATCAGACACAGGCCAGACAGTTCTTGTTCAAACAGCAATGTTTAGTTGTACAACACATAAAGTCTAGCAACATTTACACAACCAGTTTGAGTGTGTTGGCTTGTTTTCAATTGGGAAATTTAACCATAATGTCACCCAAAAGTTGGCTGGGACTGGTAACATTTAAGAAACGGGTCGTTCTTGCATCCCCTAGGCTTGGGCCTCTTGCTCCATCAGGACTTAGTTGTAGATGAATGGCCCACAAGTCACCAGCCTTTGAGAAAGTAGTGTCCAGGTGGAGACAGTGGGGGAAGGGGGCAGCGGGGCGGGGGGGGCGGGGAATCCCATACAGACACAATATGTGGGGCAGTGGCAGCCAACATTCGCAAACATTCATGCATCTGATGGGGGGCTTTGCCCTCCACTGGGTATTTTCCACTAGCCTACAGTGACCAACTGTGGCCAGGCTAATTCATTACTCACAGTAGCAGGGTGGAGGTCGGGGCAGGAGTAGTCAGAGTAGGTGGGAAGAGATCCCTCTTATTGCTAAGTGGACAGAAGGGTGCTTTTATTTCTTCCTAGAGTTCACATCCCATGGGTTTCTGGAGTTTTGTGTCTGTGTTTAGTTCTTTTTTTAAGTTTGAGGGTAAGGAAGTCAATTCCAGAAATGTCTCTTCAGGAAAACCACTCTTTCTAAGCAGCTGCATTACAGGGTGGGGAGGGCATGAAGCTGAACTCTGGGGCCAGCCACAAATGGCTATTTTTTTTTAAAGTGACCCTAGGCCTGGCTCCCCCACATCTGTAGTGACCCATCATTAGAAATAAGCTTTAAACAATGAAGGAGACACCCTTGTCCCACACTGGGGCTCACACGGCTGACCTCAACAAATCTGACAAGCAGAAAAGTTGCTTTCTTGACCCTTGAAGGAAGCCAAGAGTAGCTCATGCAGATGAATGGACAGGGAGCAATGCCATTTCCCCTTGGAGATGGTTACAAGTAGCTGGTATGGGTTTGCAAGGGCAGAAGGAGCTCTTGATGAGTTCTTTCCCCCTGCGGATGGGCTGGGACCGGCTGACACAGACGATGGACGAGGGCCGTGCTGGCGAGAACCCCATTCCACTGGGAGGAGGGGGGTGGTTTGGATACAGGGAGGAAGCAACTGTCCTAAAGAGATAGCTGGGCCCTCCGATCTGCTGAGAGCTGAGAGGGGCTGTGGTGGTGGTGGGCTGGGCAAGGACAGCTCTAAAAAGGGCATAGCCCTGCAGCAATAACAGCTGGGAGGAATGGAGGGAGAAGCAGCGCTTGAAATGGCCTTCATTCAGCAGTGGGGCAGGGGGTGGCTGGCACAGGTGGAAGGACAGTGCCCAGGAGGCCTTCTCCCTGCAGGGGGGGGGTGAGAACGGTTGAGGGTGTGGAGACCAGCGGCTGGCAGCAGACACATAAAACAGCTTCTCCAGGGAGGCTGACATCAAGGTGTAGGGGTGCCAAGCATCATCCTCTACTCCACCTCTCCAACGCCCACCGCCCCCACTAGACCTCCCCTGCCAGTCCTAGTGGCCAGTCCCATGTTTGCACACATGACTGCCCACTGTATACACCAGGGATCCCCCTCCTGTGGAAATGCAGCAACCTCTGGGCTTTAACCCTGATGCTGTTCTATCCTGACAGGTGCTTACCCTGCAATAACTTGTGGGGGAAGGAGGATGTGTAGTGGATTGGTAAAGAGCCTCCAAGAAAGACAGAGACCATAGGTTTTGGGGTCACCCACCTCTTTCCCCTGGCCCACCGAGTCTTGGTCTGAAGTCTATGTGTTTTCCTAGCACCTGAGTGATAAGAGACTAGAAATGCTGGGATTTGTCGTGGACCAGTAAAACACCGAGGGCTGGACCAGGAGATGGAACAGGAGGTTGTATGAGGTCATTGTAAATGGTAGCTAGTTGGTGTTTTCCCTTACCTAAGGCTAAACTCTTTCCCCCAGCCCCAAGTTTCAGCCACCTTACAGACTGAAGGAGAAAGAGTAACTTGTTTGTAAAATCTATGCATTAATAAATACAGGGCTGAAGGGGATGGCAAGAAAAGGCTGACTGTATGATTATGGGTATCATTAGCAACATCCACAGGAGTCAGGAGGCGGGAATCGGGGAAAAGCAGAGACAGACAGACAGACATGCACAGTGAGAGAGAACAGAAGTCCAGAGGGGGTCAAGCATGAATGAGAAGCGAGCAGTAGAGAAGACAGCTTGTGCAGGAGGAAGAATCGTGATGGAGAAAAGTGAGGTGGTGTCTCCGATTCGCCTCTGAAGCCAAACCACTGAGAAAGGTAAAGGTTGTGTATTGCTCTTAATACATCTTTAGATTTAATTCTTCTAGAACTCAGCGCCCAAAGAAAGGCTGTCTCACTGGACCAGCGCATGTGCTTCTCGAACCAGCTACTGGGAACTGGGTAACTCATCGTGTTTCCTCCTCTGCCTGGGCCCACACGGGTCCACCATGCGCTGCGGAAACTTTCTTTCCTCCTCATCTCTGTGGGTCTGATTTCTGTCGTAATCCCATAATCCCAGTGTGTACTGTCACGTGCTTTGGCTGTGATTTTATTTTAAGGTGGCCTGAAGTCCTTTTTGGAAGTAGACTGGGCATAAATCCTAAATATGGAAATGTAGCTAAGGTGGATTAGACTCCAAGCAAGTGGAAGAAGTCAGAGAGGGGCAGGATGAAGGAATGAGGGAAGGGGGAGAAGGTGGGAGCAGAGGGGAGTGAGGCGAGGCGCGTGTGGAAAGCAGCAGTCAGCAACCAGGACGGACGGTGACAGGTGGTGGATTTCGGACAGTGGAGACGACACATGCTGAAGGGTGGAGCTCTCTTCTCCACTTCTGGGCACGAACTGTTTCTGCAGGAGCCCAGCTCCAGCCTACTCTGCTCTCCCTTGACCTTCCCTCTCCTAGGAAGTCCTAGCCTTACCCTAGACAGCCAAGCCCCACCACCCCCTCCCCACCAGGTCCAGCTCCAAAGCTGTCCTCAGAGAGTCTCTGCAGTCCCTGTCTGTGGGCAGTTCAGAGATAAGAGTTACCTGTGGCTCACCTGCTCCCCATCATTTTTAAGTGAAACCTCCCCTAAGACCTCTTGAGTGAGGCACACGGCTTTGTTCTGGGACACAAGGAAAGGAGACAGATAATGGACAGCCATGGAGGAACCAAACTTACAAGGGACCTTCCAGGGAGGGCAGTGAAAATACCTCACCCCTGCACAGGTACACACATGCACACGCACACGCACGCACACTCTCTCTCCCTCTCATACACACACACATACACACACACGTGCACACACTGTAGACAAACTCCACAAACACCAGACAGGCCTGTGGGACAGAGTAGAAAGCAAGAAGGTGGTTGGTGGTGGTTTTGGGATGTGTGTGGAAAAGTGGGGATGTGTGATGATACAGAGAAAGGGCCGTCAGGGGTTACTGTCGTGGCTTTCCTCTGTGTCCACGCTCACCGGAGGGAGGCCTCCATTGTCATTGAGCCGCTTGGCCCTGTAGGTCTCGTAGTGGATGTTGTGTGTCACTTCCTTGAGGTCCTGGAGGTGGGTCCTGAAGGACAAAGGGTGAGGAGAGAGAGGGGTGTGATTAGGGGTGGGGAGGAAGAGACGGACCCACATCTGAGGTCAACGCATCACTCCCACGGCCTGGGCCCAATGACTGGGACCCAGGCCAGAGAGCCAGTAATAATACTTCTTCGGCCCCTTCTGCTTCATGATGGGACCTGGAACGGGGGGCAGAGAGCTCTGTCAGAGAGACCTGGAGATGGAGGAAGTAGATCTGAATGGATGGCCTCCTGACCCCAAATAAACTAACCTGTCCTCTGAGGGAAGGGGTGCATCTCACCTGATGACAAAGTCTCGAAGCAAGGCAAACTCACAGTGGTTGAGGTTTTCCACTGTGAACGAAACAAAACAAAACAGGTGGTCATTTCACTAATGTAGCAACACCCAGCAGGTGCACTTCTGTTCCGGTCACCGAGGCATTGAGGAGAGAGCCACAGGACAGGTCACTTCTTGTAAGCCCTCCAGAGGTTTGCTCCTCTGGGCATTTCTGGGCACGGGAACAATGGCACAATACTATTCTAGACTCTGTGAAATAGCAGCTAATCAGGACTATTAGATTTCTCAATTTATAGGAAAGAAAATTAATACACAGGGGGTCTAAAAACTGGCCCAAGGCCTAAGACACAATTCCTATCCTCGAGGAGCTTATAATCTGATTGGAAAACAATAACACACACAGAATGTAACAATCGAGCCATCTTAAAAAAGGTCACGCACTACACGATGAATCTAATTCAATACAGATTGAGTACCTACTACCTGCAAACCACGTGCTAAGCGTTGTGGGAGCAGAAGGTGATTAAGACATGAATGCTCTAGTCCCACAATCTAATGGACAGGACAGACATCCTCATAAATGATTCCAATTCAAGGTGGATGAGAAAATGCCACTAAAAAAAAAAAATCTCAACATAGGGTCATCGGCAAATGAGAGACAATATGATCCAATGGGATGAACTTGGTTTGGGAACTGAAATAAATTCAGTTGTAGAATTGAACTTCGGCCCTGAAATCCCAGTTTCAACCACCAACAAGTTGTGTGATCTTGGGCAAGACCCTTCACCTGTCTGAAGCTCGTGGCCCTCGGGGGCTAATGTTCTAAGTACAGGCACGTCTCCCCTGCTCCCCGTAGAGGGTTATCATATTTGAATGAGATCACGGAAGCAATTCTTTGAAACCTTTCAGAACCGGTATTGACCTTCTCGAGGTCACATCCATTCCCAACAAGACGAAAACAGCCACATCCGAACCACCCTCCAGCAGTTTGTCAGATCACGTCCCCTTTCATGTAAAAACCTTTCTCCGGTTTTTCCAGTGCTTTTTAGTCTCTCCACGTTCTCCACTCCTTTGACACACAAGTCAGGGCCTCCCGGTCAGGTGCTAAATCGCTCTTTCAGCGCTCCCTGTCTCTGAGACTCATCTTCTCAATTAGACTGTAAGCTCCTTACGGCAGGGTCTGGCTGGCTTTCATTTTGTATCTGACATGCCAGGATAGTGCCCTGAGCTCTAGATGCTGAATAAGTAAGCATAATTCACCAGCAGCGGCCAGGTCTTCAAGAAGATGCACTGAATTACCTTCAATGATCCCCCAGGGAGTTTTTCTGCCGAGGACTCGCTTGCCATTCACTTGGTACTCCTTGTCGCTTCCCACCACAGCGAAAGGCATGCTCTCCTGCTGACAAACCACACACACATGCATGTCAGCCTCCTACCATCCAGGCCTCCACGGACAGGACGCCCAACAGTCCTGGGCCTCTGGCCTTGAACTACATACTTCTGCTGCTCATTCAGTGATCCCACTGATGGCAAGGGCAAGGCTTTTGTCTCTTAAAAGGGAGTCTGAAGTCCTGGGTCCAGCCCTGGTCGCACCCCTGCCTGGCTGGTTAACCTCAGTAGGTCGGCTTTCCTTCAACAGGAGAAAGCTTTGTACTTTTTAGAGCACTTTAACACATCAGTTTGGTTTGGAACAACTCTGAGCTAGCTAGGATAGAGCTCTTCAGGTATACCCACCCATGTGACAGCCAAGTGACGGATGCTTTACACTACCTCCCATCAAACCTACTGGCAGAGACCCACGTCCACTGACCTCTCAGACCCCATAGGTCACCTTCTGAGGTTCGTAGGCTCCTCTGCTCCACCCCCGACCCTTGGGTTGTATATTCGCCAAGAGCCAGCTCTTTGTTCCCAAATCTATTTGCCTGATGTGTACTTGCTATTGGAGAAACTATTATTTAAGCCAAGGATGTATGACCGTGGAGAATGGTTTCTCTGAAAGTCAAGTTGGCTGTTTCTGAAAGACTTGAGAAAGGTGAGTTGCTCTTGCCCTAAGACCAGACTTATCCTCAAAGAAGAGGCCTTGTCTCTATATGAAAAGAATGCTTAGTGAATGTGATGGATGTGTTTTATTTTAACTTAATAATTTAGTGAAATAATGCTTTAAAAACATTTAAGATTTGTATACATCATTTTTTTTAAACGATTTCTTCACTTCAGTGGACGTTTTCCATTAACTGACCAACTACCTGTCTCAACTACATTAGATAAAGGGCTTCTGATAGATGATCCACCCTCCACAGAGGAGGTGATTCAAGACCAAAGCAAGTAAATGGCTTGTCCCAGGTCATAGTGGTGAGTAGAAAAGCCCAGACTGAAACTCAGGATTCTGATGTAAAATCCCAGAATTGTCGAAGTTTGGAACTGAGAGCAATCGTAGAAATCACATGAAGCCTTAAGATCCCTGGGAGACGCCCCACGGACGGCTGAGAAGATGGTGCTCTGTGCCCATGTCCCTGAGCCAGAGCAGCTCTGTTTTCATGTTTTATATACAAGAGTCCTGTTTGACATTTAATTTTTTTAAAGGGTTCCTCTGGGGGGAAAAAAAGCCTATAAGCCACTCACCTAACCTGACTTCTGCACTTTATAGAGGGGAAACTGAGGCAGAGCTCTGACTAGAGCATAGACATCTTGGACCCCAGCCTGATGCTCTTCCTGCCCAGGCCCTTCCATCAGCCACACCCTGGTTTTTCCAGGCCCTGTGGGGGAAGAAGAGGCTTTTGGGGTAGTCTGCAGATGGACGCAAACCTTAGCTTCCTGGATGCAGGGTTCACGGTCCTGGCCAGGGCCCTACTCCTCATCCTCTCCATGTCACTTCTGGTCTGGGTCAGGCAAGGTGGGGCAGACAGTATGAAAGGGGAAAAGCAGGTAGCAAAACAGAAGGGGTACACGATCCACATCCCACTTGTGCCGAGGAGGGCATTTGTGTGCTGAACAGAGCCCCAGGCACCTACCCGGATTTTGTCATTCTCCGTCTTGTCCTCCAAATCCTCATCAAATTCCTTCTGGGGGTAGAACTCAATGCCATTCACTTCGAGCTCCTTTCGAACCTAGGGGCGAGGAAGAGAAGCAAGGTAGCCAAGTGTCAGGATAATGGAGGGGGGGCTTGTACACGGGTGTGAGCATGTGTGTGTGCTGAAATCAGAGGGATGAATGCAGCCTTTGATAATCCGGTCATCTCTGAACTCTGAGGCCCTGAGCAGCAGGAAGATCCTAATAACTGGGAGCCCCAGTCACACAGCTGCTACAACCCAGCCTGAGATGAGGAATAGTCTGGGGGTGCAGCTTGCTCATCTCAGGATCCAGAAGCTTAGGATTTAGACAAGCAGCACTACTGAGTACATGCTCATGCTGCTATGTGTCATATTCCAGGTCTGCCCTCTCTCAAAGCTCAACTTAAGTCTCACCTCCTCCAGGAAGGCATCCAGGAACTCCCTAGTGGTCTACCTGATTGTAAGTTTCTCAAAGGCACCAAATGTCTTTATACCTCCCTTGCAGGCCCCCACTTCTATTCCGGTGCATCCAGCACAGGGGGGAGCTTATAAAAGACACTAATAAAGACTGGAGGGCAGGTGATTAATTAGTCTAGCCCCTCAAGCAATCTAACATTGAGGAGTGTTTTCTCATGCCCATGGTAATTTATGTATTCAGTGGTCTTCACCAGTAAATTTGGAGGATGGGAAGGAGGCAGCCTGAGGTTGTTAACGTCCCTTCACCATTGGTTGGCAGACACGACCAGCCCAGCCTCTTCAATGGTTAAGTGGGAGCTGGGTGGGAAAGGGGGGATATAATAATCAAGGATAGGACACAGCTTGGACCAGAGGAGGGGAAGGAAGGGTGGGGACAGGAAAAAGAGGAGAGGTCTTCTCACCCTTTGCTTGAATTCAGACTTCTCCTCCAGGGTCATGGTGTCAGCCTTAGCAATGACGGGGATGATGTTCACAACTTTGCTGAGGTGCTTCATGAACTCCAGATCGAGAGGTCGCAAGCTGGGGTCCAGAGAAGGCAGGGTGTCAGAGTCACCTTGCTCTCCCCTGGTCCGCCCCGGCCGCCACGCCAGGGCCACCCTTGGGACGGGAGGACTGGACGGGGAACCTGGCTGAAGCCAAGGGGCTGCTCCGTCTCCTTCCTGATGCGCCCCCAGCGTCTTACCGCCTGTGGAACAGGCTGCGACTCCCTGCCCCCACTCGGACCACCGTCTCCCCTTCTCTTCAAATCCTGCCCCTCCCACAGCCCTGCTCAAACTGCTCCTTCAGGACAGCGTTCCTGACGTGGGGCTCTTTTTCTCCTGGGAATAGCCGCGGACTGTTGTCTCAGGCTTTATGTCCCTTTAAGTCCTTGTGTCATGGTTACTCGTGTATCTTATTCTCCGTATGGGGTAGCACTTTTTTTTAAGTAATCTCCTTGCCCAACATGGGGCTTGAACTCATGACCCCCCCACCACCACAATGGAGAGTCGTGTGCCCCACCTGAGCCAGCCGGGCGCCCCAGGACAGCACCTTTTGATGGGCCTTCTCCCGGCCCACACTTAGTCCTGCAGAGGCCCAGCTGGGGGCCCAGGCCCTCCCCATCTGAGGGCCCCGCTCCCTCTAGGCTCTGGGGCTCCCATCTGGTTCTAGTTCCCAGTTTGGGCCACTTACTAAGTCAGGCTATCTGCTAGCTTGTTCTGACCTTGGGTCCACATTCTAGGGAGGAATAAAGCTAATCTTTTTACTGAGTTCCTAGACCCCACCGTTGAACACCTGCTGAGTACCTGGTTCCTCCAAAATTGGGGGCCCACCTTGCTCATGCCATCCGCTCAAGAACTGAACTCTGGCCCAGCAGTTAGGTGTAGTAATAAGTTATGGAAGGTCGCCTGCTTGCTCACCTAGATCTCTCCATCCCACGCTGGCACTCCCTGTCACGCGGCCCCATCAGCCACTCACAACCGACTTCCCTGCACACCTGCTGGTCGCCAGCCTTCATCTCTAGACACACTGGGCTGCCCACCCATCAAATACCTACAGCTGGGTCCCCTACCCCCCCAAAACACCCACCTGATCCAGTAGCCCTGCCCTTCCCCGTTTCACTCTTGTTGCTGCCCACCGCCCCACCCCAGCTTTGGGCAAAGCGGATATCTCCTGAATAGACGAGGAGCCCTCTGCGCCCACACACGGACTCCTTCTGCTGGTACAGTTGTGGTAGAACACCAGTGGGCAGCTTGGGGACTGGGCTTGGTCAGCCTTCCTCTCCTGGTAAGAGAGTCAGACTGTCTTGGAGAAAGTGCGGGGGATCACAGGGCCCTGACAACACCGGGGCCCATCCGGGGGGACTGGTTATCCACGACAGAATGGGCACAGGTGACACAAACCAGAGCGAGGCGCAGCCGTGGGGGAGGGACTGGTACGTACGAGTGTCCCGTGGGGGAGATGAAGTAGAGACAACAGTGGACACGAGTGTCGGGGATGCGTTTCTTCCTGGCGATGTTGACCTCCTCCTTCAGGAACTTCTCGTACTGTTCATTGATGTACTTCTCAATGGGCTCCCAGCTGGGGGGCGGGGGGACGGGAAGAAAGCAGATGGATGTCCCAGAAAGAAAGGCCTGTGGACCATTCTCCCTCAGGCCCTCATGGATGGCTTTCCTTGTTAAGCGAGACCAAAACTCCCACGGGGACCTAGTCCTCTGAATGGGCCAGAGGAATTGCAGCACCCCACCCCACCCCGGAAAGCAGCACACGCTTTCCCCACCTTCATTTCTCATTAGCTAGGAGGCTCTGAGGAAGTCTCTGCCCCTCTCTGAGTACCAATGGGTTCCTGGAGGGATTAAGGATTACAAAGAACGGATGTACGGTACTTAACATAGCAACGGCATATAGAAAGTATTCAACATGGCAACAACTCATTATCATCACTGTTGTCAATGCTATTGCTACCTTTCTCCTTTAAGGAGCATGCCTATGACCAGAGGAGAGGACAACCAGTCACTTTTCTAAGATTGTTCTAAGTTGTGTGGTTTGGCGGCCCTGCCTATGTGCGGCAGACCCCAGCTCCCTCACAGAGGAACCACGGTCTCCGTCCCTATGTGGGAGCAAATCCCTGCCTGGAACTTTCCATCTACATCTTGGCAGGATGCTGATGGCCGCGTTGCTCTGTGAATTCCCAGAGGTGCTCTCCTCGTGGAAATTCCCCTCCGTCCTCTCTTCATGCAGGGTTATGACACTGCCCACAGGCCAAGCTTGGCCACAGCCTTCCCGTCAGCCCAGATTTGTGCCACAGCTCCCCTTGTTCTGTCTGCCCTGCCCTGCTGCCACCTCCAGGCAATCCCACAGCCAAAATTCCCTCTGCACTGGCCGCCTCCTGGGCCTCTTCCCTCGCCTCCTTACAAAGCCCCTGATGCCCATCCTTTAGCGCGCCTTCCCACTTAGCCCCTCAGCATGAAGGGCGCAGCTGGTTCTCAATATGAATGAATCTGCACCGTGTTCAGTGTCTTCAGGGCAGAAATCTCACAGGCAGACATATACCAGTTTTCATTGTTGATCTGGTCTCCAAAGCCCGGGGTGTCGATGACGGTCAGCTTCATTTTGACCCCGCCTTCCTCTATCACTGGGGGGTGAACAGAAAAGGCACCAGGGAAGTCACTCGTTGGGCCGATGCCGGCTACCCTGCTGCCTACCAGCCAGGGAGACCCAGGCTCCTTCCTTCCTCGGGACCAATTACTGGAAAAGTCAAGTTCAGGGTCTTCCCACCTCGGCAGCTCGGTTCATGCTGTTCCCTTCACCTAGCATGCCTTCCCTGCTTCTTGCTGCCTGAATCCCACCCATGCTCTCCCATCCAGCTCAAGCCCCGTTTCTAATCCCCCCTGTCTTTCCTAGACCAAAGAGTTGGCTCTACTCCGTTCTCTTCTGTCTTGAGATTGCTTTTCATTTGTCTCATTCCCCCAGTAGGCCCGTCTCTCCCTCTCTGGCAGAGAGCCTTCTGAACAGTGGCCACTGGAGTCCCTGCCTGGTCCTCACCGTGCCCAATAGCTTTGATCTCCACCGTCTTGGGAATCTTTTCCTCCCGGTTCCAGCTGGAGGCCTTGCGGCTCACCTGGGATTTGAAGAGCGTGTTGACCAGCGTTGACTTGCCCAGTCCGCTCTGACCTGCCGCAAGACAGGAGGAGGATGACACGGTGGGGAAGACCCGTGTCCACCTCCTGAGCCTGCCATCTCTCCCATGAGATTACAGAATTCTAGAGCCTTGATCCAGGCCACTTTACCACTCATGGTGGGCGGGGGGCAGAGGACTGAGTGGGAGAGCAAGCAGGTGGGAATGGTTCCCTGGTACCAGAGAGTTGGATTCCACATTCTCTCCCTCCTGGAGCCCCAGGCCCGTTGGGAGAGGGGACAACCTCTGCCTTTGTCTAGTGTAGCAATTTTTGTTTTGTGCCTGCTGGACTTCAACTTTTAGTCTTTAGTAATACTAAACGGAATGACAGCACTACTTGGCCCTCTGATACTCCTCAGTGCATCCGAGATTTTCATATCTGCTAGCCAAAATTGCCTTTGAATCCCAGAGCCCTGGGAATCCCATAGCAGAGCTCTCTTTACCCCCAGCTCAAGTGTAGAGATTGACCCCCACCTCACATAAAGTGTGTGCAAGGTCACATAACTAATAAATGCAAGACCAGGGCCTTGAACCCAAGGAACCCCCTGGTTCTGTGTCTCTATTCTATTGCCAGTCAGTACCTCATGCAGATAAACGCCCGAGAGGGCACTGAGAGAGGAGGGGGCAGCTGAGCGGGCAGGGCCGGTCTCTTACCTCCACTTCCCTCACGAGTGCTCCCTTTTGACCCGTCTTTTTCTTTTTTTGTATTGTATTGTATTTTTTTTTTAAGTAGGCTCCACTCCAAACGTGGGGCTTGAACTTAGGACCCCGAGATCAAGAGTCACATGCTTTACCGACTGAGCCAGCCGAGCGCCCCATTTTGACCTGTTTTACACAGGTCTACAAAATCTACAGAAGATTTCATTCCAAGGAGGAGTTCTGCAACTAAAAGGCACTTGAAAACCACCGGTCCGAGCCGTGCTTCTCAAACTTGTACACGCACGAGGATCGCACAAGCAGGCCCTACAACTGCTCAATGGCATCAGTGTCACCTGGACCCTTGTAGGAAATGCAGGATCCCAGGCCCTGCCTCAGCCCTATGATTCAGAATCTGCACTTTGACAGGACTCCCAGATGAATCACATGCACAGTAAAGTCAGAAGTTCTGGTCTAGAACATTCCTGTGGTATATTAGTGGGAGGATGAGGGCCTAAGGCTCCAGACCCAACAGTGCTGTCTCCCTGAACACCTGGGACTAGCCGTGTTTGCTCCTCTAGTTTTTTTACTGACAACTGATGGCAAGGGAGGGAACTGGAGGAGACCAGGGATAGCAGATAAGGTGCATGTCTCATTCCAAATGATCAATCAGTAGTAGCCACCTAGGCCAATATGTTAAAAAGGCTACCTGTGGACTCAGTCCCGAATGTGAGCCATGACTGACCGGCTATGTCTCTCCCTCTGGTGCTGCTGGGGAGAGAAGAAGCCTGCACAGCTTCTACTTGCTGTTCCTGATCTGGATATTTTCTGAGGTCATTTGCTCACTAAGTACCCTTGAATGCCAAGTGCTGTCCTGGAATTGGAGGTAGAGAGGCAAACAAGACATCACCTTTACCCTCGAGAAGCCATTTAGTGTGAGGAAGACCAAAACACAAGCAGGCGGTTACGATATGTCGCCATAATCGCCGTGAAAGAGGGAACCACAGGGTATTACGGCAGCAAACTGAAGGGAATGTAATCCAGTCTCTCTGGAATCAAGGAGGACTTCTAGGAAGAAGCAACAACTAAGCTGAAACCTGCGGAGAAACTCTGAAAGACCCCTGAGAAGCTGGAATGGGGTTCTAGACAGAGGGAATGGCAGAGTCAAAATCTCAGAGGCTGAAAAGAGCACAGCGAGTCCAGGAGAACTTACCACTGAGGAGTAGAATGCTACGTGGTTAGTGGTAAGAGGTGAGTGGAGAGAGAGCACCAGGCCAGGCTAGGAATTTAAGCCCTTAAATCTATTGAAGGGTTTTAAGTAGGATGGGTGACCTGATGAGTTCTGCAGGTTGGGAAAATTATTCAGTCACTGGTGAATAATGGTTTGAAACAGAAAGAAGACAGAGGACTGGGAGGGTCAATGCCACTCAGAGTGTGGCCTGGGGCCATGGTCCTTGAACAATTTGCTACTCATTCTTGAGATAAGAAATTTGTACCGGAAAATAAGTTGACCATAACACTAAACACACTATTTAGTTCAGCTGATTTTTTTTTACAGCAAGACTTTCTAGATGATCTAAACTCCAGTCAGCTCCTAATCTTTGAGTAGCACTGAGTCAGGGGGCTGTGGCAATCCAGGTGGGAGCCCTAGCTTAGCTGAGAGTGGTCACAGTAGAGATGGAAAGAAGTGGGCAGACTTCAGAGAGATTTACAAGGGAAAACTGACAGGTCTTGATGGTTGACTGAATTGGGGGATAAGGGAGAAAGAAAGAAGATGCCCAGGTCCCTGTTTCAGCACCTGAGTGAATATCTCACTAATATCAGGCAAAGGTCCCATCCTGCTTTTACATGCTGTGACCTGGCAACACTACTTAGTGACCAATCAATGTCCTGCAAATTCTCTTTAAGCTTTCAAGCACTACAGAAGATCAGAAAGAAAACCACCCTCCATCTGATACCAGTGGAGAAAGACACCGATGATTTCCCCACGCCACACACCTAAAAACTGGCTGAGCAGGGCTAAGAGGCTGCCTGTGTCCACCCCACTGGTGTTGTGGAGTGGACATCCACCCAGGCTGACCATCCACCCAGAGCTCCCACCCCTGCATCAGCTAGTCTTCAGGAGAGAAGAGAATCAGGCTTTTGTGATCAACATAGTGAAATCTTTCCTCCTGGAAAGAGCTCATCCTAGGGAAGCCAGGGCTGAGGCCCATCCTAGGGAAAGAAACAGGATCCTCGGTTCTGCCCACCAGCATGGTCTCCAGTGACCCCATGGCCTTCCCTACCGACCACCATGATGTTGAAGTCGAAACCAGTCTTCATGGTCTTCTTGCGCATCTGCTCAATGATGGTGTCGATGCCGATGTAGCCCAGCAGGTTTGAGTGGATGCTGACGGGTTTCATGGGCACTGCCGGCTTAGGCCTGGGCTCAGGCACCAGCTCTGACATGGCTGCGTCCGTCCTGGCCTCTGGGAGCCCTGCAAAGCCAAGGTGGGAGAGGTGGGCCGGAGGAAAACAGAAGTCACGTGGAAGCCACAGTACTATTCTCCTGACACAGAATCACACGGAGTTGGGACTAGAAGGGACCTCAGCTGTCATCCAGTATGGGTCCCTCATTTCACAGATGGAGAGACTGAGGCCTGTGGGGGAAGGACTTCCCCAAGACACAGAGCAAGTCAGATGCCAGATCGGGATCAGTGCGCAGCCTCTCCAGCTGCTGGGGTGCTTTCTGGCACACTCACTGCTCCAAAGCACATCTGTGTGTCTAATCCTGGGACTTCTCCACCTTGGCCCTGCTGAGATTTGGGTCTGGATAATTATTGGAGGGGGGGTGTGTCCTGTGCACTGTAGGATGTTCAGTGGCCCCCCTGACCTCTCGTTGTGACAACCAAAAATATCTCTAGACAGTGCCCTGGGGGCAGCATAACCCTATGGAGAACCACTGGTCTAAGAGATGTCTGGGGTTATTCTGACCTGAGTCCTGCCTCCTCAAAGAAAGGGCTAAGACCTTTTAGGATACTGGACTTAACATCTATTGACTGTCTGTCACTGACCTCAGTTGCTTTGTTTTTTAGAAGCAAATAGAGCTACCCCCTCACACTGCAGGAGCATCACTCCTGCCCCCAGCCTCAGTGTCCCCTCTTTTCCATGAGCACCACTGCAAAGTAGGGGTGTCTATGCCTTGAGGAGCCCCAGACACCATCCTAGCCATAGTTTTAAATCTGTGGGAGGAATAAGTCTCTCCTTTTGACCAGACCAGTGGGGAGGGGATGAGACGCAGTCACGTTGGGGCAGCCACTTGCCTAAGATGACATAGTGTGTTCTTGGGATGGGGGGTGGCAAAAGAAAGGGGAGGCTGAGGACAGAGCCTTTCCCTACTAGGTCTGGCAGATCACAGGCATGTTCACACACAAAGGAAATCTGCATTTCGTCATGGGGCCAATGTCCCCCGGGGCAGGTTTCAGTATAGAGCAACTCCATTTTCCCATCCATAAAATGGGTGTGTGTGTGGTGAAGTGGAAGGAGCCTGGCCCTGCTACTTGCCAGATCTGGGGACTTGGGCTCACCCCTGTGAGCCTACTTCCTCATCTGTAAACTGGCTAGGGGCACGATTAAGGCTGTGGTAGGCATCACATGAGCTATGATGCCTAGAAGCACCCGGCATATCCCTCACACTTCCAGACCCTCTTGCCCCCACGCCCCTTTCAAGTTCACCAGCTTGTCCAGAGGGCAAATGAAGTGGGGCGTGTACAAGCGATGCTAATTACACAGCAGAGTTATTGGACTCAACGCTCTCTCGAGGACCCCTTCCAGCTTTGCCATTCTGGAATCCTGTGGTTCCTGCAGAGTCTCAGGCTCCCAGGGAGAATTGATGGAGCAGCAGATGGGCAAGAGGGGGAGGGGACAGGAGTGTCTCCCTCCCCCACCCCCAGACTCAGCCAGGAGTCTGTTCTTGTACCGCCACCACCTGGTCCTGCCACCAGTCCTGGCAAGACTCTCTCTCCCGATGGGAAACTGTTCTTTCCTTGTCACTCCCAGGCACAGCCAAATCGGACGAAGCCTCGGGACCTCCCCAGGGCCTGGCGTGGCTCCCTCCCGCTTCCCAGGAAGCTGTTGCCAGCCAGGCGGCTCCAGGCGGCCGCAAGATTGGCTAGGGGGCCCTGCAGCAGCTGACTCTCACAGCCTGGCCTGCTCCTCCACTCTCTGCACGTGGCTCCCGGGCCCCACTCAGCACACCTGCACTGGGGACCATGCCCCATTTTCCCTGCCCAGCTGCTGCCCCGGCTGGCCCAGGCCACTTCCCTCATGGCTCACAGCCAAGCCTGCTTGTTCTCACAAACCATGTTGTGAGATAGATCCACGGGGCAGGGCGGGGTGTCATATACTATTTTACAGACTTGGAAAGTGAGTCTTGATTTATTTCCGGGAGATTTTGTTAGTATCCTTATAAAGGGTGTGCCCTCACTATGGCCTGCTCAGCTCTAGCCCGTCGATGGCAGCATCCTCAAAGAGTGTTCCCAAAAGACAGACGCTGGTTGCAAGAAGGGGGCTGCCCACCAGATTCCCAGGCAACTTCTAGGACCAGCAAGCACCTCCTCGCACCCATGCACATACTGTGTGGAGCACCTGCTGCCAAGTCACCTGTCCCAACCCTATGCCAGTTACATGCCAGCCACACGCTAACAGCAACCACCCATCAGCCATGAGCACTGCAAACGTGCGGCGGGTCACTACATCATGACCTCTGCTGGACGACCCTCGCCCACTCCAGCCCCTGGCTGGCCCCTACTCCTCCTTCACCATTCAGCTCAAGGCCTACCTCTAGAAAAGCCTCTGCTTTCCTACCTGATACGAGTGCCCCTCTTCTTAGTACCTTGTTCGCATCACGTTCATTTCTTTGCTCCATTCCTTCCAGGACATTTCATGTGCTGCCAAATCTCGGGAGCCTACTCCAGCCAACCCACTAGACTTGATGCCAAAGATACTTTTGGACCCCAAACAAGGTCCTCGCCCCCAAGGTCCACTGTGTGGTGAGGGTGACTGACAAGTACATAAAAATTTCCAGGGCACAGGATGATGCTGCTCTGGAGTGGAATTCCGTAGCTCCATCCCTTGCCCAGACAGCATCCCTATTCCGATCATGCCAACCCCAGACGGGCAGCTGGCCCAGGCTTAACTTCCAGCTGGATGACCCCTGTGAGCCTCAGTTTTCTCCTCAGGAAAATGGGCATGTAAGTACCTACGTTGCTGGGTTGCTGTGAAGGTTATACAAAAGCATGGACATAAATTACCTGGCACTGAACATATGCCCATCCTTCTTCAGGGAAGGGGCCATGTCTCATTGATCTCTGTGCCCCATTGACCCTAGCATAACACAGGCACTCAGCAATGGATGGATGGTTGGTAGATGGACAGATGCCTCGCAGGGGGGCAGATGTCAGTGAATGGATGGATGGATGGATGGATGGACGGACGCCTCGCACGGAGGCAGATGTCACTTTAGAACCATCACCTTTCTTCTCCCTCACAGGCTGCTCCCTTTGCAGAGCAGCTGACCCCCAGCCAGCAAATGGCTCCCGTGTAGGCCACAGTGAAGGGAGCAGACTCTGTTAGAAGAGACCCTCTCCCTCCTGCAACAGGGATTGGATGGGGGTTCCCTAAGGGTGGGAAGAGCTAAGGATGAAGGTCACAGCAGGATATAGTTCAAGTGCCATCCTGCCTAGATGGTCCTCTGGGGTCTTCCTAAGCTCCCAGCTCTCTCTAGAGAGGAGGGGGATCTGTCAGCCGCACCCCCTGCCAGGGGCCACCTGCCCCATCAATGCTCTAGGGAGAGGCATTGTCCACCTGACTCAGCTCTGGCTGAGTCCCCCACAGAAACAGAATCCCCCTCCCTGTGCCAAGCAAGGACCCCAGTGCTTTCTTTTACACAGGCAAATGAATGGCTTTGTCTTTGTCTGGCCCAGGGACCCCACCCCTCTGTTGGAAAGGTGGCAGCAGGGGGAGGGGATATTTCCAGAATAGCACCTGCCTCCTTGGCTCAGTGAGGGGTAGGGGTGGGAGGGGTCTCTTCCTCCCTTCCAGCGCTGGAGATCGTCCCCTGCTCCCCGCCCTAGCAGCCTTCAAGACTCCGCCCCCACCCGCAGAGGCAATTCCAGACCACCGCAGCTCCAGCCCCGCTCTCAGAAAACGAATCACAGAAGACATCTCGGTCCTTTCCCATTCACAGTTGCAAAGGGCCCTGGGACACCCCCTTCCCCCATCCCAGTCCTCTGGAGGCCAATGAGTTCCCTTGGAGACCACCAGCTGGTGCCTGTCTCAGTGTGCGCCTGTGTGTGGGGGAAGGGGCCTATGTGTCAGCGCACAGGTCTCTTATCTGGCTGTAGGTGGCCCTGATACCTGTGCGTGGTGTGCATGCGTGTGCGTGTCTTGGTGTGCTCTAGCGTGGGGCTTCCTGCGCGCATCTGGGTCCCTGCTTGTATGTCCGTGGGCCTCTGGGACTCCCCGCGATCCCGTGTGTGCATTTCTCCCGGCATGTATATCTTGGGGTGTGTGCGTGTGTCCGTGCATATGTCACCGCGCGTGGGCTCCTCGGCGCCGCAACCCTCCCTCTGGTAGCACCTCCAGCCGGGCTTTTCGGGGCCGCAGCCTCCTCCCAGCGGGCGCCGGTGGCCCGGCCAGCCGCCCTACCTTTGGACATGAATCCTCCTTTGTCTCTATTCCTCCGGGGAGATGCTCAGGGCGTGGGGCTGCAAGGCTGAGCGGGGCGCGGGCTCCTTCTGGGCAGAGCGGCCCCTGCAGCCGGGCCTCGCCCCTCCGCGCTCTCCGCCCACCCGCCCGGCCCGCGGCCCGGCCGCGCCGCCCCTGCGCCCCGCGCCGCCGCGCCCGCCCGGGACCTCGCTTCGGTTTGCTCGGCGCCGCTGCCCCTGCCCGCGCGCACAGATGCCGCCGCCGCCGCCGCCGCCGCCGCTGCCACCCGCACCACGTGACCCGCGCGCCTGCCGGCCCCGCCGAGGGCCCCTCCCCCTCCCACGGCGCCCGCGCCCGCACCCGCTCTCCGCCCACCCGCACGCGGGAGCGGGTACCGGGTCCCGGCTGCAGGCGGCCCGGGAGGCGCGCGGGGGCGCTGTGCCTGCAGCTCGGGATGCCGGGCCGGGGGGAGGTGCCCGCATCCCAGTCTCGATCCCTGGCCGCCCCCCCCATCCCGCTCCCCGCCTCTTACCCTTCAAGCCGGGGCGGGGCGGGGCGGGGGCGCCGGGGACCGGTGGCAGCAGCGAGCTGCGGTGCGCGCGCGAGTCACGCGGTGGTGGGGATGTTGCGCGGGCTCAGCGCGCTTCTGCCCAGGCGCGGGTGCCTGCGGAGCCCTGAGTCAGGGGCCCCGGTTCCAGGCCCGGCTTCTGGAGGATGAGCCCTATGACCTTGAGCTGATCGGGAACTTTCCTGAGCCTCAATTTACCCGTCAGGAAAAACGTTCATGCATTCAGTCAACATTAATGGACAGTGCATTGCCAGGCCCTGGGGGCACAGGGATGGGGATGACCATTCTAGGCCTTGCGGGGGAGACAGCTGGACTGTCCTAATGTAGGGGGCTGGGGTATGCATAGGGTGCTCGAGTGCTGGGGGGTGGGCATCCTGTGTAGAGAGAGATTTTGGAAGAGTTCATGGGGAAGCTGAGGGCCAAGACGGAAAGGCAAATGGCGGTGGGAGGGAAGAGGGGAAGGACACTCTGTGGACAGGGGCAGCAGAGGTGAGCAGACCCAGAGGGGAGAGCTGCACGGTGCTGGTGGACAACTCACAGCTCCTGATGCAACAGCAGCAGAGAAAATTCCAGATGGAAATATAGAGCTAGAGGCTGGAGAAGATCAAAGTCTTGAAAGCTGGGCTAAGGAGCTGGACTTTGAGGGAAGCCAGTGGTGAGTCACCAATGACTGTCAGCAGAAAGTGCCACCATCAGATATGTGAGTCCTGTGGCAGCTGCGTGGAGGACAGAGAGCCCCCATCCCAGGAGCGGGGGTGGGGGAGGGAGGGTGGGGACTGCGGCATGGCAAGGGCAGAGGGTCGAAGAGGAGGGCACAGCCAGCCAAGTGCTGAGGGGATAGATCAACAGAGTTGGAAATAGACTGGTTGGGATGAAAGAGAGTGAAAGATGAGGAAAAGGAAGAAACCCAGGTTTCTCTGAGACCGAATGAACTTCTAGTCCTTATGTTGACTTATTTATAGTTCTATATAGGACTTCTATACATACAAGTCTCCAACTTACCTTTCAGGACTAAAGGGCCGGGGGTGGGGAACTAAGGAAGAGCAGGTCAGGTGGGGCACTTTTCAAGCAACAGATATCCTCCCAAAAGGCTGAATGTGCATCATTTAGAAGGTCTCAGGTGAGGTCACTACGCATATCTAGAGGAGCACCATAGTGATGGCTGTTGGACAAATCACCACTTACCGACGTGCTGGTCTGTATTTTCATGCAGGTGGTTTGCTTTTAAAGCTGGACCCACCTGGAGATCACCTGATTACTCTAGCTCTTCAGGGACCAAAGAACCAACCACGGAAGATGCTGAAGGAAGGACTCGGCATAATTGCTCGTCTACAAGTCACCCCTGGAAACTTTCCTTCTGGTGGCTTCCCTCAACCTCACCTCTGACTGGCAGGTTGGGACCCAACTCAGGGTACATCCCCTGTGCTCTGCCCCTCGATGTTATTCCCTTTTCCCTCAGCACATTCACCTCTGACCTTACAGTCCCACCTCCCTTGCCCAACCTATTCATCTCCAGGCCAATACACCCTGGCCCCCCACGGCAGCCCGGTACATCCCCAGCCGGGCTCTTTGCATTTACCTTTGGTTTCTCGGGCTCGGTCCAGCATGAGGGGCCCTGCGGGCCAGTCCGTGGCGGCATCTGTAAGAGCGTGGTCCCGCGCTGGGGCTGTGCTTCCGCTTGGCAGCAGTGGGCACGTGGCTGATATGGTCAGGTTAATGACTCTGTCCAGCGTGATCTCCCCCATGGCTATGCCCAGCTTGCTTGTGTCCAAAGCCACAGAATCCGTAGTTCTGTCCAGCTGGGCTGTATTTGCTCTAGCCAAAGCCCTGGCTGTGTCTGTCCTGGATGTGCCCAGCTTGACTGGGTCTGGGACCACCAAATCCACGGCTGTAACCTCTGTGGTCAGACCTGACTTGGCTGGGCCTGCTCTAGCTATGGCTTTGTCCGGCTTGTCTGGCTCTGGGGGTGCCAAATCCATGACCATGCCCAGCTTGCTTGGGCCTGCTGTAGCAAAGTCCATGGCCGTGTCCAGCTTGGTACCTAGAGCAGGCAACTCTATGCCTGTATCCAGTCTGGATGTGCTTGGTGTGGCCGGATGGGCAGTCAAGTTAGGTCTGTTGGTGACCATTGTGGTTGAACGTCTGGCTGTGCCTAGCCTGGCTGTGTCCAGAGGAGCCAAATCCATGGCTGTCGCAGGACCCATGGTAGAGGTGGCCCTTTGGAGATGCAGCCGGGGTCTCGGGATACCCCTGGACCGGGGCTTGCCTCTTCCTGGAGAAGCTCTGGTAGTCACATGGGCAGTCCCTGGGACAGGATGCTTCTGACCTACCGAGCCTGGCCCTGCAGGGCCTGGTGATTTCTGGGCTAACCGGGATTGAAACGGTAGGGCCAGGTAGGAACTCACCAGAGGCTTCTCCACTATGGGCATCCTGCTGGGTTTGGACAGACCTGGGTTCCCTGGGCCCTCAGAGTGGACTCTGCTCCCCGGTACTAGAGTCACAGATCGTGAGCCTGGGCTGGGCAGCCTACCTCCTCCATGGGTGGCAGCCTCCTTGCCTGGGGCGGACAGCTCTTCCCAGTGAGAAGGTAGGGGACCCAGGGGCCATGCCTTGCTGTTCTGATGGAGCGTTAAGGAGATGGAGCTGAGCTTCCGGGGCACGGTCTCCTGTGAGGACACGCTCCGGGCCCTGGCTCCAGGGCCTGGTCTGCTGGAAGCCTGTGGGATATGGCTTTGAGGAAAGGCATCCAGACGGATGGTTTTCCTGAGGACAGGGACGAGGGGAGACACCCCTCCAGGGAGCTTTGAGGGGCGGGCAGCGTGCCCCAGCAGGTAGCTGTGGGAAAGGGAGGCTCCAGGGCTGGGGGCGCCATGCTGCTGCCTCTCAAAGTTGTGGTCCATCCAGGTCTTCCGTCTTCCCCTGAGGCAATCAACAGAGAGAAGGGGCCAAGCGGGGGTGAGGTGCTCAGCTTGCATTTCTTTGATTCCTAGTTAATAAAGAGCATGAAAACCTCTTTGCCAAGTAGCAAATTAATTTTTAGTTGTCAGTGTTTGCCAGGGTCTTATAAACCAAGACAGTATTTTAAAATGCAAAATATTTAACTCCTATGAAATGTTATGGAGTAGTTGTTCATTTAAGCATGATTTATCATTTTAATGTTATGCAGTCAGTAAGGTACAAAATAGTTTTAAAAATTGTTCACTTTATAATTGAAATGGAAAAAAAATTGCTAAATATATATATATATATATAAAGCTTAATTTCTAAATATACTTTTTTTAACAGTAAGAAAACAGAAATATATTGCAAGAAATATATTTACAAGAAAACTTGTAATATATCAAGATGTAAAACTGTGGGATCCTCAATGGCTTGAGTTTTATCCTAGTTATCAAAAACGCAAATGCTTAGAGGTCAGAGGTGCCTGGCTGGCTCAGTCGGTAGAACATGCAACTCTTGATCTTGGAGTTTCAAGTTCGAGCCCCCCATTAGGCATGAGACTTACTTAGAAAAAAAAAAGCACTGCCAGGTCTGAAGGGGCCTTGTTCAAGGACCCCTGCAGGAGGGCAGTGGTTATTGGAAGCCTGTCTGCCTCTGTCTTTTCCAGAAGGTGCCAGAGGGCTCTGGGTTCCCACCCACAGCAGCCCAAATAGGGGTTCAGGCATCCAGGTGGGAGGCCGAGGGATGACCAGTTTGGCTTGGAAACAACATCTGCCTCTGGGGCTCCTGTCCAGAACCAGGAAAGAGCCCTGGGCTGGCCTGCTGCTGGAGCCAGAATTAGCTGGAGCTGAAGAGGCCGAGGTGAAGGGAAGGCTCGGGAAGTGAGGGAACAAGGGCTCGCGGTGAACAAGCCACAGTCCCTGCCCCTGGGGACCCTGCCACCTCCAGTGGTGCCAGCCGGCGAAGCAGGTACAGCTAAGCCAGACGTGGGGTTGGCCTCAGAGGAGTACAGCTGGACCAGAGGCTGGGGCAGTTCCCGCAGAAGGCCCAAAGGTGAGGGCGTGGTACCTTCCTGAAAATCGACTGCGGGACTCCTAGGCTGAATGGGGGGTGGGGGTGGGGCGGCATAAGGCCACAGGTGCAGTGATCAGGCCCAGGCCAGGCCACAGCGATGCTCGACCCTGGAAGATGACCTGCTCAGATCTGCTGGTGGGAACAGTCACTCCCGTGCCGTGTGACAGAGGGATCAGTGGGAAACAGAAGTGGAGGCAAGGACAGGGGCAGGGACACCGTTGAAACTCTGTGGCTGGGGCTGGAGCTGGAGAAGCCTGCTCAGCACAGCGGTAGAAGCAACAGACCACCTGCAGGTGGGGAGAGGCGGGGGTCAAGGGCTCCGGCTGGTAGTCTGTGAGGATGGGCCATCCCCCAAGGTGGGCTCCAAGGCCCCCAGATGGCCAGCTGGTGCACACTCTGGGCTCCATATAATTTACGCGCTGGGCCGAAGTTGTTCGTGTTGCTTTCAACACCCCAGGCTGGGCAGGCCAGGGCTGGTAAGAAGGGTTCTCGGGAGAGGGGCTGACCCTAAAGCCAGGTCCCTAAGGTCTGGAGCAAGGGGTCTTCACAGTGACACCCCAGCCCCTCTCCAGCCACATGTTTGTACCCAAGACTGTGCCAGCCTCCATCACACCCCACTTAGCACGTCCCTACAGCCCTACTCTCCTGGCCTTATTCACAACCACGATACCTGGGCGAATGCAGGTTTACCCTGGCACTTACCCACAAACATCCACCCTCGGTGTGCACGCCCACACAGAGAGAGCAGGCCTGAGGATAGGATCTCTGAGATACACTTGTTCCCATGTCACCAGACCCCCATCCCCTCACTGAGCCTATACTCCCGTCATCTATCCCTGGGCCTATCCCACCCACTCCCTCCTCCACACACACACACACACACACATAAATCCCCACCTACCTTGATCAGAGAACAAGAAAAGTCCAGTGCTGCTCAGTCTGGGAAGCCCTCCTCTGTGCCCAGATGGCCACTGTGACCAGCTCAGGGCCTTCTTCCCTCTGGTCCCCTCATGGGCCTCCACTCAGCCTCCAGGCCATCGTCCCCAGGCCTAGGGCCCAGCCCTCTCCTGACCTGTCCCACCAGCTACATCCCCAGCTGGGCCGGGCTCTGGGGCAGGGAGGGGCTGGCTTCTCAGCAGTGGGCGTCCGTGAATGGCTGCTCTGAGCCTCTGGAATCCCGAAGGGCCAGGGGAGGCTCCTAATGGCCAGGCTGGGCTGCCCTGGACTCAAGACCACCTTGGGGGTGAAGGGGTACCCTGCCGCCTGCCCTCCCCAAATCTACTCTGTCTCCTACTCTGTACCCTCCCACTCGCCCTCCCCAAATCTCCTACTCTGTCTGGGAGATGTCTCCAGTAAGATTAAGGGTACTCCAAATACAGCCACTCTCTGGTGGTCCAGGCACCATCCTCATTTCCCTCTGCATTGCCCCCTCACCCTGTTTAGCTCTGTGATTCTCAGCCATCTTGTCCACCCACCTAGGTCTTCTAGGGAGCAAGCTGGAGTCCCTGGAAGCTGCTTCAACAACGATTCCCTGAGCCCCTCTTCACTCCAGCTGGACCCTGTCCCCAGGTCCTGAGGACGTGAAGATGACCCAGCCCTGAGGCCAGGAGACCGATCCTGTGGGCTGGGTGTCCTCTTCTGCCCCTGTCATTGCAATAGTAATAACAACCGTGCTAATCATAGCTGCCATTTACTGGACACTTACTATACGTCAGAGCGTGCCGGGGCTGGGAAGGAGCTCTCAGGCTGCTCAGAAGATGGGTACGTGGACAGGTCCTTACAGTAATATGGCAGTGACAGTACAGGACATCCTTCGAGCATCCCCCTGAGCCAGGAACTAGGCTAAGCCCACTCTCGGCATCTCCTGTGATCTTCGCCTTGTCACCTGCTTTTGACTGATGAGCACACTGCAGCCCACACCACGCTGTGTGGTCTGGTCGATTTTCTCGGGGATTGTTCTCCTTAGTGAGTGAGCTTCTGGAGCCGTGCTGGCCAATAGAACATTCTACGATAATGGAAATGTTCTATATCTGTGCCATCCAGTGTGACAGCCACTAGCCACGGGGGGGGCTTATTTTCTCTCAGTCCTAGGCCCTGGCAAGCATCAGCCTCATAAGTTTCTGTTAGACTGACTGAATGAATGAATGGATGGATGAGTGATTAATGAAATGATTGAGTGAATGGTGACCATGTGGACCTCCGACATTCTCCTCTTCATCCATGTTCTCCCTTTTAGACCTTTAAGTTTTCAAACTTGGCTGCGCGCTCGTTACCGGGGCAACACCTGCTGGAAGCCCCCTGGGTGGGGGAGGGGAGCTGTCTGAAGTTCCTCCCCCTTCCCTTCTTGCTCCGAGGACCAGCCCAGTTGGAGGAAGAATACAGGCAGCTGGGGGAGGGGACAGCATGGGTCTGCCCGGAAAGATTGGGTAGGGGAGACTTTACTGGTCACCCCCACTGGATTGCATCATCTCTGAGATGAGGAAGCCCTGAGCAGGAGTCAGGAGTCCTGGATTCTCTCTCCCACTTTGGCAAACGAGTCATTATACAGCTTCTATCAGATCACTTGCCCTTCTGGGCCTCAGTTGCCTTTGCAAATAGGTCCCTGGTGCCTTCACTTGGGCTCTTCTAGCTTAAAGATCTAGATAGAATTCCTCCATCTGGCTCCCTGCCAGGCTGTTAAGGACTTGAGAGTCAGGCATGAGTCTGGTTCATGTCTGTATCCCCCAGGCCCATCTGCCCTGCTCTGTCCTCCAGGGTTGGGGGGCGCCTGGAGGACACTGCCTGCCCAGTAATTACAGCCTGGGCTCAGCTGCCCTCTAGTGGTCCAAAGTGTCAATGACCTCATGTCTGCACTGCTGTTCTTTCTCCGCAAAGGTACGATCCACAGACCTGCAAGTAGACTCAGAGGACAGACTTTGACCCAAGCAAAAAAATCATTGGGGTGGCCTCCCAGACAAGTGGTGCAGGCTCTAGAATCCCCATCTTGGGTTTGTTACAGCTGTGTAATTTTGAACAGGTCACCAGGTCTCCGAGCTCCAGTTTCTTCACCTGTAAAAATGGGAATTATATCAGTCAGGATGGGTGAAATTATACTGCAATAACAATTCCAAAATCCCAGGGGCTTAGAACAACAAAGATTTACTTCTCATTCATTTCTCATGTCCACTGTCGTTTGGATCCACGGAGGCTCTGCTCCGTGTCATCTTCAGTCTGGGACCCAGGCTGATGGAGCAGCCACCATCTGGGGCCTTGCTGGTCATTGGGGCAGAGGGAAGGAGGGAGTGGTGAAGTGTGCACTAGCTATAAAATGCTTTGGCTGGGACTCACTTCTTTTTTTTTTTAAGCAGGGCCCAACTCAGGGCCCAAACTCATGACCCTGAGATCAAGACCTGAGCTGAGATCAAGAGTCAGACGCTTAACCGCCTGAGCCACCCAGACACCCCCGGCCTGAACTCAATTCTGATCACAGCTCACTGGCAAGAGTTAGTCGCATGGCCCCACCCACACAAGGAGGTAGGGAAGTTAACCCTCCTGGGTGTGAGAGCTGAAGAGCCAGATAGTTGATGAACAGGACTGATGACCCACTTGCGAGGTTGTAGGAATTCAGTGAGAAGTGCAATGAACTCCATCCATGCTAGCCATTAAAACTGTTGCCTTGTCATGCTGGTTCCCTTTTTCTTTGCCCTCATGATTTCCTGTGACTTCCGCCTCAGCTCCACCTGTTTCCAGCTGCAGATAAGAGGGAAACGGACTTGCCAAGACTCACACAATGAACCTATGGCTGGGCATCCAGGTCTCCAAATTCTGAGCCCCTCCTACTGTAGGGGGCGGAGGAGAAGGGGCTTTGCCCACCGAGTTTCTCTAAGAGTGTTGATTGACACTGTGACGGTCTTTTGAGGGAGCCTGAAGCCTCTGCCCTCCTCCCAAAGCTGGTCTCTGGCCTTTCCAAGCCCTTCCTGCCCCGCCAGAGTGGAGAGCCGAGGGGGTGGAACAATGAGAAGCCTGTGCCGCCCCCTGGGGCCAGAGTCCGAACATTGCAACCATTCCTACGCAGGGACCCGGCACATTCCCGCCTCCTGTCCTGTTCTGGGCCTGGCCCAGACACACCCACTATATCCTGACAGCTCCCAGATGGTGGGAAAGGAAAGCTCTCGGGACTCCGCAAAACATCCCAAAGCATTTAAAAACCTGCACAACCGTCCCCCCGCCCCCCGGTCCCCCAGGAAGCCTCTAAGCCTTTCTAAAATCTTAGTATCTAAGCAGATGGGTAGCTCCTGGCAAGACTTCCAAAGAGGGCGCCTGGGTGGCTCAGTTGGTTAAGCGACTGCCTTCGGCTCAGGTCATGATCCTGGAGTCCCAGGATCGAGTCCCACATCAGGCTCCCTGCTCAGCGGGGGGGTGTGCTTCTCCCTCTGACCCTCTTCCCTCTCGTGCTCTCTGTCTCTCATTCTCTCTCTCTCAAATAAATAAATAAAATCTTTAAAAAAAAAAAAAAAAAGACTTCCAAAGAGACCAGCACATTCATCCAACAAGCATGCTTTCACGGAGGCCCTGCCCAGTGCCAGGCAGGCTGTGGGCTGAGATGAGGAGATGCCACTGATGCTCTCCACAGACACATAAACAAAATCACGGCACAAGATTAGGGCTGTAATGGGGAAAGCTGCCGGTGGGATCACGGAGGGCTTCCTGGAGGAGGTAGCAACTGGAAAGTCATCAGATTCTCTCCCTGGATCTAAGCCTTATGTGAAAAACCACCTTCTGGTCATTCTCCCCACCGTCACCACCACTCACTGATACTCTAGGCTTCAACCTCACACCCCTCACACTTTTCAGAAAGGACTGGGTTCCCCCTAGCTCTGCACTTGCTGACTGCCCTTCCCCTTACAGGGAAAACTCTTATTCAGTCTTCAAAACCTAGCTGAGTCGTTATGTCCTCCAGGAAGCTTTCCTTGACAAACCCCCGCCCCAAGAGTCTTTGGTTCTGTTTCCATTTTCTCGCACAGCTCCTTGCCGCAATGACGCTTCTTGTCATCTGTTTACACATCTGTCCCCTCTCCGGTTTGTGAGCTCTTTAGATTCAGAGACTTTATCTTCTTTGTCATTGCATTCTTGGTGCCAGGCCTTGTGCTGGGTAGAGCAGTATGCGACATGCTTCCATGGGGTTCGGGAGGTTAGCTGTAGGATGCACAGCATTTATACGGTGCTTACTTCCCAACTAGCTCCTTCGACATTTGCCACAACCCGGGGCGGCAGGCAGGGCAGGAGTGATATGGAAACAACGGGCCGTCTATGGAAAACCTGCCATGAGCTGAGCACCATGCCAGGCATTGGCAGGGGACATTCATCTGGGCTTCAATCAGCTGTGATTCTCAATGCCTGGCACACAGAAATGTTGGGTGAATTCCGACGTGTGTCTGGGAGCTAAGGAAGCTTGACCAGTTTTCTAGGATTTACTATCGTCATGTCCTGACCCCAGGTTGCTCCCGGTACAGCCCTCTGGCATGCCTTGGCAGATGGAAGAATCTGTCTTCGTGGGCAGTGGTCTATTTCTGTAGGCTCTGCCGTCTGAGTCAATCCTCCCCCTTGTCCAAAAAATGCCGAGGATGCAGTCTGTTGTGTTAACGTCCCACTTGAGACATTTCTTTTAGTATCTAGAACCAGAAATTCGTCTTTCACCAAGAGTCAATCTCTCTCCCTTCTATCACATAAGAATAAAATGACCTCTTAGTGTGTGCTCTTTCCCTCTGGCTGCCGGGAAGCTCGGAGACAAATAATAGTATCACAGGGAGGAGTCAGAGTCAGAACATTTCCTTCTCGCCCCCATGTACGTGGCTTCTTTAATTGAAACTTTCCTGTGTTCTTTATGGGAAAAGCAGGCGTAAATACGCTTTATGTGAGAAGCCGTGGGAACTGGGAAAGGGTCCAGGTTTAAGCAGAAGGCTGGCGAGAACCCCTTACTCTCTCTGAGCCCCAGGCTCCTCCTCGGCAGCCCCGGGATGAGGAGCTCTGCTGCCTTCCTCCTGCGGAGGCAGCTCTCCCATGAGGAGGACTGGCCATGGTCCAAGCCTCAGGGAGGGTCACGGTCAACTCCCTCCCTGCTGAGGTTATGCGTTTATAACCTTGAACACTTTCACACTTCCAACCCAGTATGGCCAGAAGTTTTATTTTTAAAGAGGAGTCAGAAAAAGAGATTTCTCATGTGAAATCTCCTGACTTAGAAATGTTGCCAGTTAATTTGCATTTTTTTCCCCCAAAACGTTGTGTTGGACGAACCAAACTTGGCTGCAGGCCAGATTTAGCCTGAGGCCCCTGCAGGCTCAGCCAGTCCAGCCGTCCGGGTGGCCTGGGTGGGTTACTTCTGTCCATACTCGTTTCCTCCTCTGTAATATAACATCCTCAGTCCCGCTATTTTCCTCCCAGCACCCGTTTCCTCCTTTAGGCAACTGCCCCTGCCCACACCCCCCTCCTCGGACCATGTGATCAGTAGGCTGTCTCTGCCCCTGGCTCCAGCGGTGGGTACCAGAGCTGCCTGGCAATGGGGCACCCCATGCCCTGAGCCCAGGTGCCCCCGGGGGGGGGGGGGCAATGGGAGTCCACCCCCTGAGCTTTTGCTGGAACAAGATGCCTGCTCCCCTCTGAAATCAAGGTGCTAAGGGCTGTGGGAGCCTAGGACTGCCAGGGGAACTTGACCACCACGTGGAGAAAGTCTGCCTGGGAATGCAGCCCACACAAAGGAAACCAGGACTGAGGGAGACAGACAGACAGACAGAGAGATGGCAGGTCCTGGTGACATCCTTGAGCACCAGGGTCCAGCCAAGCCTGAGTCTCGACCCGAACCCTTTTATTTCAGCTGATTTCACTTTGGCGTCTTGGGCCAGGGCCAGGCTAGGGTGAGGCCAGAGAAGCCTCGAGGGCACAGAATTGAAGGAGGCACTTGGGTGTGAGCCCGAGGTGCCTCTCTGGCCTCACCCTGGCCTGGCCCTGCAACCCAGGGTATGTAAGACCTGGGTTTGCCCCATGGAGGAAGAGCAGCCCCAGCCCTCCAGGTGAGAGGAAGCAGCTGTCGCCTGCCCTCATTCCTTAAATGGGTCATGTGCCCAAGCGAGCCCTGCTCTGGGGTCAGGAGATCTGGTCCAAATCTCAGCCCGCTGCCCCACAGCCTCGGCTAACCCCTAGGACAATGGAATGGTACTTACTTGTGTCCCTGTGTTCCCCCCCTCTCAAGGAGGCAGACTTCTTAAATGGTCACACGGCCACCCAGCTGAAGAATATACTTCCCAGGGGCGCTTGGGTGGCTCAGTCGGTTAAGTAACTGCCTTCGGCTCAGGTCATGATCTCGGGATCCTGGAATCGGGCTCCCTGCTCAGTGGGGAGTCTGCTTCTCCCCCTGCCTCTGCCCCTCCCTCATGCTTGTTCTCTGTCTCTCTTTCTCTCTCTGTCTCAAATAAATAAATAAAATCTTAAAAAAATAAATAAATAAAAGAATATACTTCCCTCCCCCCATTGCAGCTAGACCTAACCATATGACGAAGTACTGACCAGTAGGATGTAAGGGGGCGGGGGGTACAGCCATCACAGAGTGTTCCTCGAGGGAGGGGATACACTTCCTTCCACCTTGCTGCTCTGGGTGCAGATGAGCCCTCTGGATTTTGCCCCCCGGGGCCACATCCCAGGTGCAGGGAAGCAGTAACTCAGGCCCCTGAACATGCGGGGACCCGGCCATCAGACCAGCTCCATGAACTGTACTGTGAGCGGGAAAGAACATTCTATTTGGCGTAAGGCCCTGTTGTTTTGCATCTCTGTGCCTGAATTCATATCCTAATAGGTACCCCACCCCATGTATTCCAGCTAACGGTTTCGGTCGTCCCGATTAGGGGGAGGGGGTGAGAGCTACTGGTTTCTAGTGGATGGAAACCAGAAATGCTCATTATCCCACAGCACACAGGACAGCCTCCCCCAGCAGAGAACAATCTGGGCCACAATGTCAATAGTGCTGCTGCCGAGAAACTGCTTTACCTTCCCTGGAGACAGGTGTCCCCGTCCCTAAAAAGGGGAATATTGCACTCTCATAGTTTATGAAGATCCAATGAGATGACAGACATGATCCTCCCTTCAGAAAAGGAGAGAGTCCTGCAAAAATGGTCATGAAGTCTTTATTATTGCAAGAAACTAAGAGGGGAGCTCCAGAGGAGGAGAGTGAGACAGGCTGCCAGTCACACAGGAGGAGGGCTCCCTGGTGGGGCTGGGGGGGGGGTGGGAAGGGGGTGCTGGGGTATACAGTACCTGAAGGTGCAGTACAGGGCAGGGAGGAACTGGAGGGCAGGGGCCTTGGGGAAGGGGAGAGATAGAAAAGTCTGGCAGACGGAGGGAGGTAGGAAGTGCTCCTGGTGGTCGCCGGGGCTACTCACAAGCTCGCCCTATCCCCACCACCTCCCACTCTGCCTCTCACACACACAGACCTGCATCTCCCCCCCCCCCCACATGCTTCTCCTCTTCCCCCAGACACTCTCTCTCTCACACACACACATACACACACCATCCTTCCTCTGTGGCCTTACCCCTCTGCCACCCCATCACACACTCTCATCAATGCCAAGCCTGAGTCCAGAGGGGTGGGGCGGGGCTGGACCAAGCAGACGCCGCTCCAAATAGGGCCTTTTCCTTGGGTCTGCTTTGAAGTCGGCCATGTGAAGCTGCAGGGTGGGTGCCTTGGGTGGCGGCGGCCGCTGAGCGTCACCAGGGATTCAGTGGGGAAGTGGGACTCTCTAGATTCAGGACAGGCAGGGGCAGCGGTGCCTGACTCCAGGTGAGGGGCAAGAGTGCTGGGCAGCACAAAGGCACTGGGGGTCAGTGGGGGATTAAGCCCAGAGCTGGGGAGGGCAGGTGTGGGGTGAACTGGCTTGATGTGGAAAGCAAGCCCTGGGCCAGCAGCAGTGACACCTTAAGGTACCCAGGTGCCCCATCTCAACAGGTGCAGCCAGGGTCCACCCCGAGCGCCCGGAAGCCTCTGCAGGGAGGGTCCAGGCAACAGAGGGATGGCCTGGAGGACCAGGGGTCGTCCTTTCTCTGCCCCAGGGTCTCCAAGCTGGGCGAAGCAGGGGAGGGCGCCCGGTGGCCGCCACCGGGCACCGTCGCGGGTCAGCTCAGACCTCTGGCCCTCCGAAGGCCAAGTTGTCGCGGACCATCAGAGTCTTGCGGAGGTCACGGTCCACCAGGGGGCGCTGCATGCGCCACTTGTGCGCCTCCTGCAGGCCAGGCTCGAAGTAGTAGATGCAGGCGCCGAAGCCCACCAGGATGAGCACCGAGATGACCAGGTAGACGGGCACGAACCAGTCCAGGAAGTGCGGCATCGCGGCGGCCTCAGCTGCCGAGACAGGGCGGTGAGTGCTGGCGGAGGCGCCCCTTGTCCCACCTGCCAGCCCGGAGGGACACGCGCGGGCTTCACAGAGCCACGAGGTCCGAGCATCACCTTACAGATGGGAAGGCTGAGGCCCAGGAGAGTGGCGTCCGCCCCCTGCCCCGGAGCGAGAACAGAGCTGCCCCCATCACAGGGACCCACCTAGCTCCTACTCACCCTTGAAGAAGGCAGCTTGTAGCTGAGGGCGGGACCTGGCTCAATCCCTGAGGCACAGGTGCCTCAGGCAAGTTGCCTAAACTCTCTGCTCTCAGCATCCTCGTCCCCTGTGAGGAAGGGGACTCGGACAGAGCCTAGTGGGGATTCAGAGCACTCAGTAAAGCTCAGCTGGGGCCATGCGTCCTCTGAGCCACCCCTCCCGGCCCTGACTGCGCAGTTGCAGATGCTGCCACTTGCCAGACCCTCACAGATGAGTGGGTCCCCAGCCACCCGCACATCCTGGCTGGGTGTGGCTTGGTGAAAGCGAGCTGAACAAACATCCATCCCCAGGGGATCGGGTTGGTGTCAACAGGGTCTGCACAGGCACCCGAAATTCAGGCCCAGGCCCAATTTCATAATTATAACACTGTGAACACAAGCACCAGCCCAGAAAACTTGGGCCTCAGGCTTCCACATCTATAAAGTGGGCATGAAGATAGCACCTGGACCGCTGGGCTGTTGTGACCGTTAAATGGGTTAATTTATGGAAAATACTCAGAATTAGTGCCTGGCCCATAATCCATGCTACATAGTTCTTTGTTCTTACTCTCTGAGCCTCAGTTTCCTTATCTGTAAAATGGGGATAGAAGTAGGATCCATTTCTTAAGGTCACTGTGAATGTTTGACAAGATAAAGCCTAAAGAGCATTTAGCACCACGCTGCATGGCCCAGAACCAGCCCTTGTCTTACCTGTTGTTATTTCCAGCCAACCAGAGGCAGGAAAGCAGGAAAATGGAAGGTAACAGGTATAAGGTGCTTCACGAACGTTACATACACCCAGACCCCTTAGAATGGCCCAAAGTTACCCACAGCTGCACTCTGCCAACCTCTCCAGCCTCATCTCCCAGCCCATGTGCCGTCATATGGAACTGCTCATCAGTCACCTGTGTGTCCCTGGGGGTCCTACAATCTCCATCTTTCATAGGATGGAGATATCCTTTTCATTTTCATTTTCCCTGGGGTGTCCTTTGTACTGTGTTCATGGGGCAGGCTCCTACTCATCCTTCAAAAGCCAGATCACAGACCATCTCTTCCAGGAATGGGATAAAGTAGGACCCATTTAACCCACCCTCAAACCCTTCCTGAGGAGTAAAAAAGGGGGAAGGGTGAGGAGCCCCACCTCTGCTTGCCAGGCAGGGAGAGCCCTATTAAGATGTGTTCACAAATCACGAGGCCTATGCGGTAGGTGTTACTGTCTACATTTTACTGAGGCCCAGATGGGTTCACTAACTTGCCCTGGGTTACCCAATTGGGAGGTGACTAAGAGCTGGGCCCCAAGCCCCCAGAGATGTCCTGAGGTTTGAGTCCTCCAGGGTGGGTAAAGACACCTGAGCAGAATGAAATGAGCAGAGGCCCACCTTGGCTTCTGGGGAAGGAAGAAAGGGGATGAATGGAACGACTCCAGGGCAAGCTAAAGAGAAGCCTTAGCTTCTCAGACCTCTGTCTCCAAACTCCAGCCCCTCTTGTCCTGCTACTTCCAGGTGGGTCTTCAAGGTGGGCTGTGACCCCCGGGGGGAGAGAGATGCTGCTTCACAGTCCCACATCCATCCCAATGCTTGCCCCTGCCCCCTCCAGTGTCCCCACTGGCCGCTCTGAAGCACGGACAGTGTCTCAAGGTGCCCTACTCATGGAAAAATAAAATGAAGAATGCTTAGCCATGCTCTCCTAACCATCTGCCTTTCTGGAGAGCCGAAGAAGAGAGTTCAAAATTGCTTTGGTGCAGCTGGGTTGAGGGGAAGTCAGGAAGAGGGGACCCCAAGCAGGAAGGCTGCTCCAAATGAACCTGACTGAGGCTAAAAGATTTGTGCCGCACCCCTGGCCGCAGGCAGGACCCCAGTCCCCTTGCAGCTTAAACATGAGAATGAGGGACTTGAGCAGAGCTGAAGCCACTCGGGCTGCAATGGTGTGGATCTATGGAGGACAGGTTAGAGTCCCCCAACCTCTCAGCCCTGTGAACAAAACCCCAGGCATTCCCCGGGCAGACTGAGGACCCCTAGACCTTCTCCTGGATTCTCAGGGGACGCCTAGCTGAAACAAATCACTCGCTGGCCTTCTGCGTGACCTCGGCCGCACCTCACCCCCTCTGGGTTTCAGGGTTCCCCATGCACTGTGACAAGGTGGGAGAGGGGGTTACCAGATGATCTATAAGGAATTTTCCAGCCCCATTCTAGCCAAAGGACAGTGTGAGGGTTGTAGGGCCCCGCTGCCTGCCTCCCAAACCACTGGCAGTCCTCGGTGTCCCCTCCCCACCGCATGCCCGCAGACCCACCTCATGCCCTGCAGATGCCTGTTCCGGGGGCTCTGTGCTGAGCGCACCACCTCAGCCTGAGCAGCTCAGCGTCGGCCTGCAGACTCAGTCGCAGCTGCTGTCCCCAAAGACACTGCCATCTGCAGCCGCCATGGGAGCTGGAGGCAGAGAAAGGGCGAGGCCAATGTCCCCCGTGGGAGACTGAGCCTCTCAGGCCCCGGGGCTCGGACTGACCAGGAGGGGGCAGTCCTGTGCTGGCAAGGCACACTGGTACCTCTCCCTGCCCATCCGAGACCCTTCCCTCTGCCCCCCACCCTCAGGATGGCGGGAGGCGGGACGTGTCTCAGCCAATCAGCAGACTGGCAGAGCAAGGGCTTTATCCTCCGTTGCCCTGGCAACCAGCCTTCTCTTCTGGATCCCTCGCACTGTGCACGTGGTACAGAAATGACAGTCAGGGCAGGGTTGGGAGAATTCGGGGAGGGACAGGAACCACCCAGCAGACTGCTGGGCCCCATGTTTGCTGAGCCTGGAGAGGAGGAGACCCCAGCTGAGATAAACGGAAGGGTTTGGAGGCTTGCCATTTGCAGGAAGGGAGAGATGAGGGTCCCCAGCAAGCGGATGAGGACACAGAAGTAGTGACTAGTAGAGCCAGGGAAAGTCATATGTTGTAGAGGAAAGAACCAAGACTGAGACTGAGACTCTGGACGCATTGGTCCAATGTAGACACTGCTTTCAGTGCTTTATTCATAGTATCATTTATCCGTCATCCAAGGTCACACAGCAAGAAAGTGACAATGCCAGAGTCAGAGTCCTAGGCTGGCCTTCAGGCCCCCACACAGGGGCTGCCTCTCCAGCTTCTGCCTCACCAGCCCCACGGTTCCCCTGGCTGGGATATAGGCTCAGATGGTTGGGACTCGCAGGCACTGAGCATCCCCACATCCCAGGCGTGGCCCCACACACCATTCTGTCCGTCCTCCAGCTGATTGATGTTGAGAGCCCATCTGGGGTTGAGGCAGCTACAGCTCAGAGAGGTGATGCTGCTTACCTTCTCCTTCCTCTAGGTCACCCAGCTCCTCAGTGACAAAGCCAGGGAGTGGGGGTGGGGTAAGGGGCCCACCTCCCAAGCCTGGGTCTTCCCTCCTGTGCTATAGACAGAGTGTCAGCAAAGTGCCACGCACCCAGTGTGCATTCTGTAAACATCAGTGGTGATTGTCTCAGAAGAGAGAGCAGCCCCAGAGGCCTATGGGGCAGGAAAGAGGCTTCGAGGAAACACGTCCCCAGGGAGTCCATTCCCAGAAACCTGAGGACGGGCAGGTGGGAAATGCCGTGGGGAGAGATGCCTTAAGGACCATGGGCCCCCCACCCCACAGAGACCCTGCCAGCTCTGGGACCATCTGGACCCCTGCAAGGGTGGTGAGTCCTCTCCAGCATATATAGGGCAAGGGGAGTGAGTTTGCATTCACAGGGGGATTTGTAATGAGACCGAGTACATATTTAGTAAAATACAAATCTTAAGTGATGAATGTTTACCTGTGTGTACAGCTGTGATCAATGCCTCAGGGATTTGCATCTCCCCGGACTGTTCCCTCCTGCCTGTTGCCAGTCAATACCCCCTTCCCAAAGGTACCCACTGATTTCTATCACCATAAATTAGGTTTTCCTGTATTTGCATTTAATGTAAATGGACTCCTACAATATGTACTTCTGTGTCTGGCTTCTGTCACTCAACACAATGCTTTTGCTACTTAACCGATGTTGCTACGTTGATCAGTGTACCACAGCTGGTTTATCTGTTGACCACTGAAGGACATTTGGGGTGTTTCCAGTATGGGACTATTGGGAGCAAAGCTTCAACAGTCTGGAGTGGGAGGACAGAGAGGGGTTGGGGGAGGGGCACGGAGAAACTTTCGGGGATACTGGACATGTGCATTACATTGATTATGGTGGTGGCTTCCTAGGTGGACACGTTGACCAAAACTTATCAAACCATAGAATTTAACTATGTGTAGCTTATCCTATGTCAATTATACTTTGATACAGCTGTAAAAAAATATGATCAATGGCCTTTAGATATTGTTTTAGCCACATGATTCTTTATTCACACACATTTGGGAAGCTCAATATATAATAGAGGTAAAGCCTGAGCTGCTTCTGTTAAATAATGGGGTGGGGTTTCTGGACCCTACCCATGCAGCTTCCCCTTGTCCCTTACAGTATATCCCTGAGGCATCTCCCCAGAGCTCCACAGAAGCCAATTTGAAAAACACTATCCCAAAGGGTGTCTGATGGCCCTGCCCGGGTGTTCTTGATATAAGAATCTCCAGGCCTGGGTCTGGCCTTCCTGCCCATCCCCACTCTTCATCGCAGTATGGGTCCCATACACAGCTCTTTTCTATTGCACTGCCCAGGTGACCAGCACCAACTCACTTTCACTCCTAGGCCAACAGTCACCTCCCCGGCCAAGTGTAGCGGTGGCTCCCCGGGGACCCTTCATGCATCCGGGCTCCTGCTGCTCCCTGGGGTGGCTCTCACCAACTGTGTGGCTGTAGGTGTTGTAATCTGTCCATCTGCCACTGAGCAGGGATGGCATCTCTGGCCTGGCCCGAGGCAGGCACTCAGCATATGCTGATTGAATGGGTCTCAGCCCAGCCCCTTCTAGAAAGTGCTACCAGGGCCAGAGTCAGTCACCTCTGCAGCCTCCTCTCTCCCCACTTTCTCCTCACTCCATCTGTTTCAGCCCCTGGCCTCCTCACTGCTCCTCAGAAGCCTCGGGGATACTCCCCCTCAGGCTCTTAGCGTTTGCTGCTCCTTCTGCCTGAAACCTCTTCAAGATACTTAACTGGCTCCTCTCTCGCTGAATTCAGGCATCTGCTCAAACATCACCTGCTTACAGAGGCCTCCCCTGACCTAAAGTAGCTTCTTCCTGTCTGTCTCTATCCCCCAGGTCACCTTACTTTATGTTCAGAGTACTCATTACCATCGGACTTTTGGGGAGTCCCCTCCACACCCCGGGCAGGAGGAATCCAAGCCTGTCTGTGCTGGGGCAAGAACTCCATGAAGCCATGTACTTCCAGCTCTTTCTAAGCAAGATATAGTTTGGTCCACAGTGAGAAGGATGTAGATTAGACAGGGATCATGCCTCTGCTCTCCCCGACATCACAGCACGGAACACACTGTGTGATCAGGATCTGGCTCCCCTACTCCAGAGTTGATATACAATGTCTGATTCATCTGTATTCTCAAGGTGGGACGAAGGGTCTGCCGTAGGAAATGATGAAAGAATCCCTGCTGAGAATTAATCAATGGATGTAAATCAATCCATTCATTCAACAAATAATTACCGAGCAACTACCATGGGCCAGGCACTTTTTAAAGGGCTGGACATACAAAATGACAAAGTCTCTGCTCTCCTGTGTCTTATGCTGTAGCTGGAGAGACAGACAATGAGCAAGTAATCATATAACTGTTGGGAGAAGCAATGGGCCATGGGCCCTGCACATCCCTGCGCGTTCCTGCTGGGAATGCCAGGAGAGCAAGGCCCTCAAAGCTCTCTACCCAGACTATTTCTCAGGGTTGTGTTTGCAGCAAGCAGCCTTGAGGGAGGAGGTGGCCTCTCCCCCCACCCCGACAAAGAACAGGTATGCCTACCACTCGCTATAAAAGCGATGAATCTCTGGGAGCCTGGGTGGCTCAGTTGTTGGGCGTCTGCCTTCGGCTCGGGTCATGATCCCAGGGTCCTGGGATCGAGTCCCATATCGGGCTCCCTGCTCAGCGGGAGGCCTGCTTCTCCCTCTCCCACTCTCCCTGCTTGTGTTCCCTCTCTCGCTGTCTCTCTCTCTGTTGAAAAATAAATAAAAATCTTAAAAAAAAAAAAAAAGCGGTGAATCTCTAATCCCTGTGTTCCTCTTCTATACTGCCATCATGAGGTCTATAGGGCTCCATGGTGGGTCCTTTGCAGGGCTCGGGGGACATGGGGTACTGACACAAACACATGTGAAGCCCCTGCTACTGTTCTTACCATGAGTAATAGGAAACAAACTAGACAAAATCCTTTGTCTCTTACTCAGGAGTTTCATCCATGAAACAGTAACACACTATTACTAAACAATACTAAACAGTAACAGTTTATTAGTTTGTAAATATTGTACAATCTCAGAGGCTGTACAGTTCTTGACCACATGTGAAGTGGAGATTAGTACTGTTGAGAAAAATAGAGCAGAAAAAGGAAGACAAGGAGCATGGGGGAGACCTGATATTTTTTAAAGATAATGGAGGTTTTTTTTTGATAATTTATTATTATTATTTTTAAGTATACTCTACCCCCAAGGTGGGGCTTGAACTCGCAACCCCAAGTTCAAGAGTGGTATGCTCAACCAGCTGAGCCAGCCAGGCTCCCCAAGACTTGCTGTTTTAGATAGGATTGTTAAGAATTCTTAAGGCCCCTCTAAGAATTTTTTTAATTAAAAAATAAAAATTAGGGGCGCCTGGGTGGCTCAGTTGCTTAAGCGACTGCCTTCGGCTCAGGTCATGATCCTGGAGTCCTGGGATCGAGTCCCGCATCGGGCTCCCTGCTCAGCAGGGAGTCTGCTTCTCCCTCTGACCCTCCCCCCTCTCATGTGCTCTCTCTCTCTGTCAAATAAATAAATAAAATCTTTAAAAAAATAAAAAAAATAAATAAATAAATAAAAATTAGGGGTGCCTGGGTGGCTCAGTCGGTTAAGCATCTGCCTTCAGCTCAGGTCATGATCTCAGGACCCTGGGATTGAGCCCCATGTCAGGCTCAGCTGAGAGTCTTCTTCTCCCTCTGCCTCTCCCCCTGCTCATGCTCTCTCTCTCTCAAATAATAAAATCTTAAAAATAAAAAAAATTAGGGGCACCTGGGTGGCTCAGTCGTTAAGCGTCTGCCTTCGGCTCAGGTCATGATCCCAGGTCCTGGGATGGAGCCCCACATCTGGCTCCCTGCTCGGCGGGAGGCCTGCTTCTCCCTCTCCCACTCCCCCTGCTTGTGTTCCCTCTCTCGCTGTGTCTCTCTTTGTCAAATAAAAAATAAATAAATAAATAAAATTTTAAAAATAAAAATTAATAAACATTTAAAATATTTTTTAAATAAAAAATAAAATTAATAGATAAAATTTTAAAAATAAAAAAAATTTTTTTTCTAAAAAAAGAAAGGACCCCCTGATAAGGTGGCGCTGGAGCAGAAACGTGGACAAAGTGAGAAAACAAGCCAAGTGACTATTTGGGAGAAGAGATTTTCAGCCACGGGGTACCATAGGGACAAGGCAGGAAGTAGGAGGATACTTGGAATATCTGAAGAACAGCCTAGTGGCCGTGTGACCAGAAGAGTGTAAGAGGGAGAAGAGCAGAAGAAGATGAGGTTGGGGAGATTGTCAGGGATCAGAACGCATAGAGCCACAAAGTCCATGTAAGGCATTTGCAATGTACTCTGAAGGGGGTGGGAACTGTCGGTGGGGTTTGATCAGGTTCTGTTTTATTTATTTATTTTTTGTTCTGTTTTAAAAAGGATGACTCTGGGTGGCTCCGTAGTTAAGCGTCTGCCTTGGGCTCAGGTCATGATCTCAGGGTCCTGTGATCGAGCCGCGCATGAAGCCCCACATCGGAGCCTGCTTCTCCCTCTCCCGCTCCCCCCGCTTGTGTTCCCGCTCTCGCTGTGTCTCTTTCTTTAAAAAAAAAAAAAAAAAAGAGCCTGGGGCCAGAGCTGGAACTCCCCTCTCAAAAAAGGAGGTAGGGGTTCCTTTAAGAGGGCTCCACCCCGTCCCGCGAAGCCCCGCCCAGATTATGGTCACGTGGCTCTCGGTCACTCACTTAAGGGCGGGCCTCTGAGCGATTTGAAAGATCTGCGCGCGCTGCCGGAGTGGCGGTTCTGCCAGTCGCTGGGATGTCGGTGTTGCGGCCGCTGGACAAGCAGCCTGGCCTGAACACGGCCACCATCTTGGTAGGCGTCAGCTGCTCCGCTTCCCCCGCTCGCCTTCCTTCCTTGGCTGCGCCTCCGCTGCCCGCTCCTCTGCGCTCTCTCAGGTTCTGGAGCGCGCTTTTCAGGCCGGGGTGTGGTGGGCGGGAGAGCCACATTCTGAACCAATCGAAGTAGCCGCCCTCTGAGGCTGAAGGACGCCCCCACCAATAGGTGCGCGGCGGGCTCTTTCCCCGCTTGTGATTGGTGGGGCTGCTGGGCGGGGAGACTGGGCTGGGTCCCGGGAGGCTGAGTTCAGCGCGGGGCCGGTAATGTGCTTCCCGGGGTCGCTGGTCCGGCCGCCCGAGGGAGTGTACCGGGAGGTTAGAAGTGCTGTGCGGACAGGACCGGAGCGGCTGCAGCCTGGGCCCTCAACCCGTGCCTGGCGGAGCCCTCTCTGGGTAAAGGGCGCCCTGCGCGCGCGAGCGGGAATCCTGGGAGTCGCGCGCTGTTCGGTCTGTGGCCTGATCCCCAGGCCCTCCGGCGGGACTGCTGTGCCCAGACATCAGTAGGCCGCCTTCTCTCCCTGGGCAGCTGGTGGGCACGGAAGATGCTCTTCTGCAGCAGCTGGCCGACTCGATGCTCAAGGAGGACTGCGCCTCGGAGCTGAAGGTGTAAGTAGCCGAGGCTGGGAGTGTCCGATCGCTCTGCGGTGGCCTGAACTGTGGGCTGCCCAGGAGGGCGAGCGGAGGAGCTGCTAGAGAGGCGGGCGCAGGTGGGGCCGGGCCCGCGAGGCGTGATCTGTCCCCAGATAAGGGATCCTCCATCACTGTGTGTCACACACTTCTGTTTTCCTGCAGCACTTGTCACCACAGGAAATGTCCTTGTTCACCTGTTTGTTTACTTGTTTCCGGTCTGCCACCCCCATGGACCCCCAGGTCAGCCCCTTGAGGTCAGGGACTTTGACTTTTTTCACTACTGAATCCCCGGTGGTTTGAGCAGTGCTTGGCACAGAGGAGTGTTCAGATACCCCCCAGATACTTTTTAGTCAAGAAAAGTTGACTAAAGAAGTAGTATTCTGTTTTTCTTTTTCTACCTGATGGAGAGTAGAAACAGCTGCTGGTGGGAATCAGGTGACTGGATTTATGTGGGTGTCATTCTCCCTGATAGATAAGCTCCAGAGGCTCATGTTGAAGGAGAAGGATCCCAGTCTACAGGGTGTTCCTCCATGGGAATCAGAAATACCCCTCACTACGAGAATAAACCCCGTTACAGCATTTGAAAGACTCTGATGAGGGAACAAGTTCAGACGGGACTGATGAGGGTGACTTACCCAAGGTCACATAGCTGATAATTGGCAGACCTGAGATTTGAGCCCACTTCCATCACCCTCCAAAGGGGTTCAGTCTTAACCCCTAATCTTAACCCACAGTCTAACACCCCTCTTCTGAGCCTGATCTCCCTCCCAGCATGCAGTGTAGCTGGCTGGCCCCATGCCATCTTATATCCCGAACTCCCTCTTGCCAAGGTGGTTCCCAAACGGAGCTCCTTTCTGGCAGAAGGAGTCAGTCTAGATAGGACCAGCTCTGCCCTGTCCCTATGCTCACCTGAGGAGTCTAGCCCACAAGAGCCTCCGGGGAATAGGTGGGGAGCCCTTGACAGCCTCGTACCCCGTGGAGGGCAGCATGTGAAAGTTCACTGTGATGTGGGTATGTATATCTTTATCCTGCAATTTCTCATTTTTCAGCCACCTGGCAAGGTCCCTCCCCCTGCCCTCCAATGTGAATCGGCCCCGAATTGACCTGATCGTGTTCGTGGTCAACCTTCACAGCAAGTACAGGTGAGAGCCAGAGATTAGGGGCTGTCAGGGCTCAGCTAGACCTGGCTTAGGGGTGCACGGGGATGGTGACCTCACTTGTGATGGAAGGAGAGGACACAGGGAGAGGCTGCCTGGGGTTAGCACAGAGGGTGAGGATGGGGCAAGTGCATGATATATTTTTTTAAAGATTTTATTTATTTATTTGACAGAGAGGGACACAGTGAGAGAAGGAACACAAGCAGGGGGAGTGGGAGAGGGAGAAGCAGGCTTCCAGCTGAGCAGGGAGCCCGATGCAGCGCTCGATCCCAGGACCCTGGGATCATGACCTGAGCCAAAGGCAGACACTTAATGACTGAGCCACCCAGGCGCCCCACAAGTGCATGATATTTTAAAGACACTGATAAAGGGGCACCTGGGTGGCTCAGTCGGTTAAAGCGTCAGACTTGATTTTGGCTCAGGTCATATCTCAGGGTCCTGGGATTGAGTTCCACGTCAAGCTCCACACTCAGCACGGAATCTGCTTGAGATTCTCTCCCCTTCTCCCTCTGTTCCTCCCCGCTATGTGCTTGCTGTCTCTCAAATAAATAAATTTTAAAAAATAAAAAATAAAGACACTAATTAACTCCAGCAGTGGCATCAGTCAATTATCTAAAGCTTTCTGCAGCCTTCTCTGTATCCCTGATGGCAGGCCCAGACATGAATGAAGCAGACCCCTGTCCCCAAGGTGTTCCCAACCCACTGGGAGAGGAAGCTAGAGTCCTGAACAGATGAGTACAGTATCTGGCATAGGTACCATAAAAGAAGAATACGTTGGGCTATGAGAGCCCCAACAAGACCTCTGACTCTCAGGACTTGGGGCAGGGTAGACTTTCTGCTGGAGGTGACCAGGTCAAGCTAGCCTGGTAAAAATGGGAGTCAGTAGAAGGTTCCAGATGAAGAAGGTTAATGTAACAGGCAGGAGGAGTATAATGTGTGTGCAGGACTGTGAAGGCCAGTCCAGGCTCAGGAGCCCAGTGCAATGTGGGGCTTTAGCCAGAGGAGAATGAGTGGTGGTGATGTTGGGGGCCCGGCCTGGCCTCCCTGGGGTGCTGGCTGCCCTGGGGGACAGGACTGCAGCCAACCTGGGGAGTACGGAGGAAGGTCTCCTCTCTCCCTCTTGGGGGATGGCTGACTGAGGTTGGGCAGGGTGCAGCATCCAGCACAGAAACCAAGGCACACACCCAGTCATGTGGGGGTTAAGGGAAGGCTGGTGGAAACACCTAGAACCAGGGACATAGAGCTACCAGACACATCCAGCAGGAGGATCAAATCCAGACCTGCTGCCCAGCCAGCTGGCACAGGTGGGCAGTGACTGGAGCCCATGGTGGGGCAGAGAAAGGCCTGAGATCTGCCGTGATTGCCAGAGGTCCTAACTCAGCAGATCTGTTGCTCTTTGGGTGAGACCTCTCTGTTCAAAAGGGACGCTGACTGGTCTCGGGAGATTCTGCTCTACAGTCATACTTAGGGGCAGAGAGCCGTCCTTACCGTTCGTCTCAGGCCTTGCTCGTTCAGCTGAAACCTTGGCTTGGTTCACCTGACCAAGTTGGCGTTTTGGCCAGGAGACAACAGATTTCATCACTCCTTGGACACCAGTGAATGAAACCCTTGACCCAGAAGGTCAAAGTGCCCTTTTCCTAGAGGAAAAGACTGTTTTCATATACTTGATATGACTGTAAATACTGTCATCTTATTGGAAAGCAATTTTGTGATATCTAGGTACTTTTTTTTTTTTTTTAGAGAGCGCGTGCGTGCACATGCACAAGTGGGGGTGGGCAGAGGCAGAAGGAGAGGGAGAATCTCAAGCCCCAACATGGGGCTCTATCTCAGGACCCTGAGATCATGACCTGAGCCGAAACCAGGAGTCAAGAGTCAGACGCTCAACTGACTGAGCCACCCAGGTGCCCCTATCTAGGTACATTTTAGAAAGACACATACTGTGACCCAGCCATTCTGCATCTGGCATCTTTCCTACAGAAACATTTGCCCACATGTGTGAGAATACAAGGAAAAGAATGTTCATGCGGCATTCTTTGTAATGGTGAAAAATTGGAGACCATGTAAGTGTCCATCACTTAGAAAATAGATCGTGATACCAGGTGATCATTCCAAAGAATGTAACAGGTCGAACCCAACCAAACCCAACTACATGCTTATACATATCACTGCCTGTATTTGCATATGAGAAATTCATATGCATATGCAAATGGCATTATACCCCAAATGGTGGGCAGCAGTAACCTCCAGGATATTGAGACGGAAGGTTGATGCTGAAGAGGGAGACTTACTTTTTACTGAATGCGTCCATATTTACTGTTGGATTGTTCTACTGGCTTGAGTCACTTTGTAATTAAAAGTCCTTGAACAAAATGAAAAGAGCAAAAATACTCCCCTAGTGGTGTTTCCTCTTTTTTTTTTTTAAATGTTTTATTTATTTATTCATGAGAGTCAGAGAGAGAGAGAGAGAGAGAGGCAGAGGGAGAAGCAGGCTTCCCGCCTAGCAGGGAACCCGATGCGGGACTCGATCCCAGAACCCTGGGATCATGACCTGAGCCGAAGGCAGACGCTTAACCATCTGAGCCACCCAGGCGCCCCGTGGTGTTTCCTCTTACATCTCCTTCCCCGGCCTCTCTGGGATGAGGGAGGCCTTCTGCCTTCTCGGTGGTAAGGTCTGCCCTCTGGTTTGTCCTCTCGCACCAGCCTCCGGAACGTGGAGGAGTCGCTGCACCACGTGGACGCCACCTTCTTCCTGGGGAAGGTGGGCTTCCTCATCACGGGCGGTAAGTGCATCCCCGCTCGGCCCCCGCCGCGGGTGCCGTGTGCCTGGCACCGTGTAGACTCCTCACTGAGGCCGCCCCGGGGGGACGGAAAGAATGTGAGCTTCAGGATCTGACCTGTTGGCCGTCTCTCCGAAAGCAGATCTGAGCAGATCATTCTGCTGAGAGTTGCGGAGAGTTACCTGGTGACTCCTTGTGGCTTTCAGAGTAAAATCCCAACTCCTGTGAAGACACGATTTCGGCCTTCCACCTTCCTGTCTGGGCTTGTCTCCTGTCACTCTCCCGTTCTTTGGTTCGGCTTATAGTTCTCTGAACAAGTCCTGCCGTTCCGGAGACTTTGTCGTATTTAACAGCAGAAATAACAGTAGCTCGCCTTTCCTGAGCACTCACTGTATACCAGACATTGTTCCAAAAGTGCTTCGTTTCTGTATCACTTCATCTTCACTACGCACAACCCTTTGAGGCACATACTGTTAGGTTGTGTAGCTGAGGAAACTACCCGTGTGGTTAAGTAACCTGCCCGAGGCCCACCGCTAAAAGTGGTGGAGCCAATATTCATACCTCCGGAGTCCAGGCCCTTAATGATTACATCCTACAGCTTCTCTTGAATGCTCTTCTCTTTGCCTAGCTAACCCCTATTTCCCGTCTCGTGGGGGACACCTCCCTGACCAGCCCTGCAGTCCGGGCCCCAAGGAGTCCATCCCATAGACTCCCCACCCTTCCTCCTACACGGGTGGTGTGTCTGAGCTCTCTGCCCCCACCCAGCTGAACCGTGAACTCCTGAAGGGGGGAGGGCCTGGCACAGATTATTCTCAATAAGCATTGATGAATAAGGAATGCCAGGTCATTCTTATAGATTAATTAATTGAATCTCTATAGTGCTGGGGGCCGTTCCCATCCTCATCCCATCCTCAACACGAGATGAGGAAACTCGTGTTTTTATATAGCACTCTATCCGGGGCCTTCCAGCTTTATGTTCTAATTTGATGGAAAGCAGGTTGAACAGGATGGTCACCCCACTGACCAGTAAGCAACTGAGGCCCCGAGAGGGGTAGTGAATGAGTTTTCCCAGTGTTCCCTGGCTCACAGCTGCGAAGGCAGACATTCCAGCCCGTGGCCCTCCCGGTTTCTCCGCAGCTGGGCGGGAGGGCCACTGCAGCATTCACCAGAACACCGTCGTGAGGCTGGCCCGCACCTACCGGAGCCCTCTGCTCTTCTGTGACCTGGAGGTGAGGACACGGATCGCGTGGGCACAGGGAAAGGGCCGTCAGCACGCCGTGGGTGTGTCGAGAACGCTTCTCGGAGGGTCGTCGCGTGCCCGAGCAAGGGGGTCCTGATGTGAAGACACAAGATCGTGATTGGAACCCTGGTTTGTCTGCTCACTGGCTGTACCTTGGGTGCGACAGTCACCCTAAGCGTCGGGGTGCACAGATGTAAAGCAGGGCGATGATATGCGTTCAGCCCGAGCACCTCTTAGATGCCGAGTGCTAGGGCTTGTGCCTTGCTTTTTCTTTTGCTTTGTTTTCTCTCATAACTAAGTCTTGTGTGTGTATGGGTGGGTCCTCGTTAATATCGCACTCTCCTGCTGGGCTGGAAGTGCTGTGACGCCAGGCATCTTGCCTGTTTCATTAACCAGGGCCGCTCATGTCCTCCCGCAGTCAGAATGCCCACTGTCCCCCTTATGCCCCTGGACTGCAGGCCTGGTCCAGTCCCAGCCTGGGGCACGGCATCCGGCAGGCAGCAGGGATGGCGGGGGAGTGGGTGGGTAGAGGGTTGGAGGGATGTGTATGGTGTCGGTTCTGCCCCAACTCGCTTCTGTTGGCGTTTCTCAGTGGCGATCCTAATTATAAGCACAGCAGAGCAGATTTCTATTTTGCTGATACATTTTGCTCTTCAGCTTCTCTTTCTGCAGTATGAATCCTGACTTTTTGCTAAAAGTGCCCAGCAGCTGCTTCCTCTGGGTGGTCTTCGGAGGGCTCCCAGGGCCTGGGCCGCCCCACACACGTACCAGACCTGCTCAGTTAGTTTTGGGGTCTATTTATTGGGTTTGAGGTTCATTTCTGCTCTGTTCTGGGTCTTGCATCTGTTCCCAAAGGCCAAGTGATGTCATGCAGAGAGAGCTGAGTCAGCACCCTGTCCGTTATCACCACCCAGACCTGGGGTTCTTAGTCATGGGTCTGTGGACACCTCTGGACTGAGGGTAGAATTCGGGGGATCTGTGAATTTGTACAAGAGGAAAATACTTCTTTCTTTCCCACTAAACTCTATGTGAAATTTAGCATTATGAATAAAGGCAAGAGATGTCGGTAGTACTGGCAGGGGCTAGGGCTGTTTTACCAGCAGAAATGGCAGATGTTTCCATCTCGTAAGGGGATGGGCAGCTCTCCTTATTCAGTGCATCAATAAAGATGCACACCCTACTCTGTCACGAACTCGTTTTTCGTATTTGATGACTATTTTAGTCAGCACTCTGATGTCAGATAGGACACTGAGGCCTGGGGCACGCCCGAATTGCCTTCCCGTCCAGGCTTTTCTCACCACGTACCCCAGAAACCCAAGACCTGCTTGCTCAGTCACGCAGCTAGTAAGTTAGCGGCACAGCCCGCGGGTTTGCAAACGGCTGTCCCCTGCCCTTCCTAGTCTGCTGACTGTGTAGCTCTGAACAAGTCGCTTCCCCTACATGCAGCCTTCATCTCCTTATCTCCAAAGGGGAATCCTAATCTTTGCTCCACAGCTCAGGTACCTCAAACCTTCGGTGGTTCCTGCTGCGGTGCCCCCCACTTGGCCCCGTGTGGTGCAGTCCTCCTTGTGGCCAGTAGGTGGCAGGCCACACCAGGTCCTGGGGTCCCGGGAGCCTGAGCGCCCAGGAAAAGGCCTGTGGCCCCCTGTCTGTTTGCAGGCAGCAGCTGGCCTGCCCTCGGAAGAAGCACCCGGCGTTTGGACAGTCATCACTCCTCGTCCCTGTGCTGTCCTTTGCAGGGCACACTCCACATACCTGAGTTTGAGCCTCGCTGTATTTTAAAGCCTTGCGGGGCAGGAATTTTCAGCCCCCTTTTACACATGAAGAAACACATTCGAGAAGCTGGGGGATTGGCGCGGTGACTGTATTTCCGAGCGCCACTGATAGGGCCCTGTGCCGTTCCCTGAGCACACAAATGAGCCAGGCATTGCGCCCGCCCCCTCGGAATCGGGTGAGCTAGGCCAGCAGGTGCGGCGTGCCACAGCAGAAGGACTTGCGGAGACCTGGAAGCCTGGTGGTGGGATGAAGTCATTCCTGCAGGTGACGGGAGCAGCCTGATGTGCTCAGACTTGGGCTTGGGGCCACATCTCCGGATGGGAGGAGGCCCGGCCAGGGACGAGGCTTGGGGGTCGAGGCTGCTGCAGGAGGCCGGCCGGGGAGCCTGGGTGCGAGCAGCAACAGCCGGCTCGGACGTATATGTCGGGGGCAAAGCCACAGAACTCAGAGGGAGAGGATTTCGGCAACAAAGACTTCTTAGGTCCAGTGTGCCAAGCGCTGTTTAGGCACTAGGGACGCAGCATAGAACAAAAGAGTGAAAGAAGAAGAAAAAAATCCCAGCTCTGTTGTCGTGGAGGGAACAAAGTAAAGAAGTCAAGGGTGCGACGTGTTAGAAAGTGAGGATGTGGTGGGTCAGGTGGTAAAGCGGTTACAGTTTAGCGGGCTTGACGGCAGTGACCATTAATGAGACCTTGGAAGACCTGAAGGCGGGAGGAGGGCAGGCCCTGGAAGGAGCACATGAGGCCGGAGGAACAGCAAGCGCCAAGGCCTGTCGTGCGGGGCCTGCCTGGTGTGTCCAGGGTCCCCCAGGGAGGCCTCGGGCCCGAGCGCAGCAAACACAGGGCAGAGTAGTGGTGGATGCGCCAGTCACCGCGTCGCCAGAGCAGGGGGGCCTTGTGGGCCTCAGTGAGGGCGGTGGCTTTTGGCTGAGTAAACCGGGAGCCACAGGGAGGGTGCGGGGGCAGGGAGGGATGCGGCCTGACCTGGGCTTTATTTATTTTTCTTTTCTATTTATGTGATGCGGGTCTAAATGGATCCCTCCAGCTGTTGGGAGGAGAGTATGTAGAAGGGAAGCGGGGGCAGAATGGGGAAATGGGGGGGCCTGTTTCTGGAAGAATTAGAAGTGGCCTGGGCTCTGTGATCAGAGAAGAGGGAGGCAGGACCGTCTGCAGTACTGGGGCTTTTCCAGGGTGGAGCCCACGGACTGTGCAGGTGGCCTGGGTGTGAGACATGGGAGAAGGGAGACTCAGGATGGCCCTGGAGTTTTCAGCTGAGCCGCTGTTAGGATGGAGCTGCCTTTGGCTGAGATGGGGCGACTGCAGGGGGGACGGGTTGGGAGGACCCTCAGGGACTCCACTGGGGACATGCTAATAAGATCAGGGTGTCTCGGGTAGGGAGCCGCACATGTGCGTCTGATGTTCAGAGGGAGGGTCTGGAGATGTAATTTGGGCATCGTAGGCAGTGAGATGGTTTTAGATCACGGAACTGGATGAGGTCTCCAGGGAGTGTGTGGGGAGAAGCCCTGCAAAGGCCAAGGCTGTGGGCGGGGGCAGCACTTAGAACTTAGATGTGTGACAGGAGGGAGCAGCCTGTGAGGCGGGAGGAGGTGGGGGGCTGTGGCCTCCCCGGGGGGGGGGGGCAGGTGGGAAGCATTCTGGAGAGGGGGAGCGCTGTGGCAGACCAGGGTCTGCTGAGAGGAGACTCGGTGAGAATGACAGCCACCTCTGGATTTGGAATAGTTAAGGTGACTGGTCGGACGGTGAGGCCCACTTCCTCAGTTAGAGGGGGAGCAAGGGGAGCACGAGACGCTCCTAAGGCGGCCGATGGCAGGGAAGGGCAACCGAGCATCCTTGTCCTTCACCGGGCACCGACGTGGCGCCAGGCCCCGGGTCAGAGTTGCCCGCCCTACCTGACCCCACCCCACGGCGCCTCTGGGTCCCTGCCTTCGAAAGCCCTGATAAAGGAACTCTGTTGATGGCACCTCCCTGTCCCCATGAGGGCCACTCTGGGTCCACTCCTCTTCCACGCCTGGGAGTGTCTTCCTCGCTCCCAGGTAAGGAGCCTTTGGAGCTTCTGCCTCTTGGGCGTCGGTTGGAACTAGTTCTGGTTCAGATCCCAGCTGGGCGGCCACGAGACACTTCGCCTCCTTCACCAGCCCCGCTTGCTAAGCTTTGTTTCCTCTGGAGGAGGGGCCGTCGCCTGTGGTGTCCCTGGAGGGCGTCTGAAGGCTCTGTAAGCCAGAGCAGTTGGAAGCTGCTGGGTGAGGAGTGCTGCGGACAGGGGCCTGGCCGTGATGGGCAGTGGTGTCCGAACCCGGCCCCCCTTTGGCAGCCTGTGCAGCTGCTCTGGCCCGATTCGCCTCACCTCTGTCCTCCGCTCTCCCTCTGCAGGTGGAAGGCTTTCGAGCCACGGTGGCCCAGCGCCTGGTGCGCATGCTGCAGATCTGCGCGGGCCACGTGCCTGGTGTCTCAGCCCTGAACCTGCTGTCCCTGCTGAGGAGCTCTGAGAACCCCGCCCTGGAGGACGTGTGAGAGCCGCCGGCCCCCCGAGCTGGCCCTCCCCACGGCCCGGTGCCTGGCGCAGGGGACTTCCGCTGTTGCCTGCCGGGCTCTGGGTCAGCGGTCGGTTCCCCGCACGGCTCAGCCTCGGAGCCCCGCTGGTGGGAATGCAGCCCCCTCCCCGCCATGCTCTTCATCCACCTGCCGGGCTCCCTCTCCACCTCAGGCTTCGCTTGAACAAAGCGTCCATGGCTCAAAAATAAGTTTGAAAACCCCTGGTCTCCTGCACCACCTTGACTGTGCAGATGAGGACACTGACTCCGGACAGTTAGGGTCGGGCAGGGGAGCTTGGACTCTGCGACCCAATCTGACCCCACATCCTAGCCTTGCCATCCTTACAGAGCCTGCTGTGGCCTCATAGAGCCTCAGTTTCCCAGGTGTGTAATGGAGATCGTTCTAGTGTCCTTGCTGCATTGCAAGGACCGAATGAAATGACAAGCCCGCAGCTGTATTTCTCCCTGCACTTGTATTCCGTGTATCCCGTGATCCTTTGCAGTAAGACCTTGCCCGGTACCAGCTAAGCGCTCAGTGAACGGTAACTCGTGTGAAATCCCACGGAGCTAGGTTCAAAAGCTGGTGCAAACCCAGGAATTACACTGTTTATGAATTGATACGTTTGTGGGAATTATGTGAGAGGCTGTCTGGAGGGCTGGCTCCCGGCTTGGCGGCCAGGGCTTGCGCCGTGACTGTGGCTCCCTGTCTCCTCTGGGTCTGATGAGGATTTGCAGAAGTGCCAGGGTTGGAGTCCAGGAATCTGGTCAGCCAGCTGGGCACCCGGGGGCTGGTGGATGGGACCTCAGGAGGAGAGCCGGGCCTGGGCTCCCTTGGACCATGATGCTGCCCCCCACCCGGCTAGTGCCAGGCCTTGCCTGGTGCCCGGGGCAGGGCCGGCCCTGCGGGGCCTCCGCTTCGACTTTGCCATCACAGCCGGAGCCCGTGCTCCCCATGAGGTGGGGCCACTTGAAACTCATGAGGACGGGGCCTGCCTTTCTCCTTTCCGGGGGCTCCTGCCCGAGCCTGGCCCAGCGCCGCACCCCTAGTGCTCAGTAAGTTCCGGCAGCCAGACACCTGGCTGGTTGGAGGCCGCCCCACGGGGCCCACCGAGCACCTCAGCTGCAAAGATTCCAGTTGAGGACCCCGGGTCCGCGACGCAGCAGGACACTGCACGCTTTAGTCTCCTCACCAGCCGCCCCTGTGCCACCCCCACCCCCACCCCTGTCCCGGTGGACCTGCGAGGTTGATACTGTTTCCCTACTTCCGCTCGAGGAGCCAGGACTGCAGCGGCCAGAGGTGGGTCCACGTCACACAGCTAATCGGGGGGCCGCCTCCAGACCCCCCTCTGCTCTTCCCTCCAGTCGTTTTCTTAGGTGCCTGATGGTTGGGCAAAGGTTCTGGCGCTTCTGCTGGGCAGGCCCTGACTGAGAAAGCAGCTGTCAGGAAGGGCAGTCTCAAGGAGCCGCTCCCATGTGCTGGGGTCCGCGCCTCAGGACAGGGGCAGGCCTGGGGGAGGAGAGGGCGAGGAGCAGGCTGGGAGCACTGCCCGAGCCAGGGAGAATATGACTGCAGACGTGGGGCTCCTCGGCGCTGGGGAAGGGAGCCCAGCTCCCGTGGTGAGGTTGCTGCGTCCAGGGTTGAAGGAAGAGGCCGAGGTGAGAAGTAGAAGTGTGTGTTGGTCTCTGAGGGGATGGGCAAGATCGGCAGAGGCCCGGTGCCCCCTAGGAACCAGCCTTGTCTCAGCTCCTCAGTAGCCTGGGCCAGAGAGGGTGGGGCTTTGCAGGGCAGTGTGGAGAGGGGGTGCAAGTAGGGTAGGTCTCTGGGAGCTGATGGAGCAGGTATCCAAGCAGAAGAGCAAGGCAGCCTGGACACAGCCTGCCTGCCTCCGCTGGGCACGGCACTTTGTTGGAGACCCAGGGTCTCCCCATACCCCCTGGCCTCCCGCCAGCCGGCACGGGGCACACTTCTCTCTCTCTCTCTGGTCCCTGTGCCATGTTTTCTTTGCCACCTGGTGCCATTTAACAAGAGAAGTGGCATCACACTCCAGCCAAGGATCTGAGAGCCTTCCAAGTGCCGGGGGGACTCGGTGCTGTCGCAGCTGCCAACTCCAGCGAGCTTGGCAGGGGCCCAGGAACCGAGAGGCCGCGTCTGCCTCACAGCACAGCTGAGCAGCGCTGAACAGCAATCAGCAGCCCTCCCAGGCCTGTGCCCCCGGCCAGGCGGGGCGGCTGCTCTGCACGGTCTGGAGGCCAGGGACGCTGGGAGGCAGTTCCACCAAGGGAAGTAATGGAAGACCAGTCTTTATGCCCCAGTGGTGCCTGGAATGGGTGCTTGGTGCTGCGGTGGGGTGGAGGGAGCTGGGAGAGGCTGTGCTTGGCTTCTTACGGATCTCATGACCTTAGGCAGGTCACTTTATCCTCCACGAGCCTCAGTTTCTTTGTCTGTAGGATGAGATCAGACTAATGAATGCCTTTCTCCCCAGCTGGTCTCAGGACTGAGAAGGAGAAGCCATTATTTTATTTTATTTATTTATTTTTAAAGATTTTATTTATTTGACAGAGCATAAGCAGGGGGAGAGGCAGAGGGAGAAGCAGAGCCCCCGCTGTGCAGGGAGCCCGACTCGGGGCTCGATCCCAGGACCCCGAGATCATGACCTGAGCTGAAGGCAGACGCTTAACCAACTGAGCCACTCAGGAGCCCCAAGAAGCCATTATTTTAAACATAAAGCTTTAAGCAAATGTCAGAACTCTCAGGCTGGCCTTGGTCACAAGATGGTCACATTGGAGGCAGTGACAGAGGGTGGGCTGCCAGTCTGAATGGGTGGGCGGCCTGAGGCTCCTGCAGGAGATGCTTTCCTATTGGACCTGGGAGCTGCCGGGTCCATGCTGTCTGAGTACACGGAGGAAAGAGGGGTTTGGGCCCCGCCGTGCGGATGAGGTATCCGGGGCTCTCAGAGGGCCAAGGCTTGTTCAAGTCACAGGTTCCTTTGTTCCTTGGGCGCACCCCAGGGAGCTCACGTTCTTCGTAGGAGATGGCCTGGGCCTGTGTGTCCTGGTCCCGATCTAATGCTATTTCCCACCCTGGCCAAGGAAGCAGAGCCTTCCCAGGGAGGAGGGGGCTCAGCAGCATGGCAGCTGTGTCTCCTTCACCCCTCAGTGAACGAGGCAGGGGCTCCGACAGGACGACCTGGTCACAGAGGGGAAGTGATGCAGTGGGAAAGGACCCAGCCTTTGAGTCTCACTGACTTGGGTCTGTGGCCAACCTGCAGTGTGACCTGGGGCAGCTCACTTCCTGTCTTCCTGTCCCCACAGCCTCTTGAGGTTCTCGTAAGTCTCAGAGAAACCAAAGAGTCTGACACTGTGTGTGCCCCGTGTATGCCCTGCCCGGACAGGGCTGGCTGCTTGTGCCCAGGGGGGTGGTGGGCAGGGTGGAGTGCTAGGGAGTTCTTGAGATAAAGGCCTGCCCCAGCTTGCCCCTCCCCTCACACAGCTGGTGCTGGGCCAGGCCTACTGGATGGGACTCCAGCAGAAAGGGGCCCTCTCCACAGGGCACCTGCTGGCTTACCCGCCTTCCCTCCGTCTCCCCTGGGGCCGTAAGGGTGCAGCAGACAATCAGTGTGGGACTTCTCATAGACACCTGGAGACTTAAGGGGTGGAGGGGTGGAGAGTGGGGACAATGTGGTGGGTTGTCAGGACATGCCCACATCTGAGTCCCACCTGAGTGTGGCCCTCTGGACTGAGGCCTGCTGAGGACCAACTCTGGGACGGAGAGAGGGTGGGGAGTCCCAGTGCCCTGACCTGGACAGGAGGCCAGGAGGCAGCCTTCCTTGGGGCCACCCTCTTACATCAGGAGGAAAGCCAAAGGCATCTGGGGGCCCCTGGGAGCTAACACTGGGTGGATGCCTGGTCTGGCTGCATAATGGCCCTGCAAGGCCAGGGGGCTCCCCGCACCTGGTCATCCTGTGTTTGGCCGCAGTCTTTCTAGGGCTGCACCTGACCTCCCCCTCCACCTGCTGACCAGGAGGGCACTCCACCGATGTGTGTGTGGTGGGAGAGCTCAGGGCTGCCTGGCTCGTCCCTGATCCTCCTGAGCCTGCTTTCCTCTTTGTAAAGTGGGAATCCCGATGCCATTTCCCCCACAGGGTTGAGGCAAGGGGTGTGGGCTCATGCAGGGCACAGGGCTGGGCAGGAGGTCAGTCGGTACTGGGCACGGCCGTTTTCCTGGTTACTGTGCCCAGACCCTGGGCCTCATCTGCTCCTCCCCAGACATCCTGGGGGGTCACTCTCGCCTCCATCCCTCTGTTCCGAAATCTCACCAGGCCTGCCCTGACTCCCGGGCCCTCCCTGACACCCTTCCCTCCTGAATTTTTCTCCCCAGCACTGCTCAGCCCCTCACCTATACAGTTTCCCCATTTGGATTTTGTCTCTGTGGCTCCCTGCCCTCTCCCCAGAACCTAGAACAGTGCCTGGTGCAGAGTAAGTCTCAGTAAGTATTTGCTGAATGAAGGGAGGTGTCTGCTCACGGAGTTGGCCTGTGCATCATTCATACAGGGCCAAAAGCCTGCAGGGAGCCCCAGAGCCCGCGGCCCTTGTCCCCCCAGCCCCTGGGGAGGCTCCCCGCTCTCCCTCCTCCCCACCCCAGCCTCACAGCCTTCCACCTTCCACCTGCAGGCCTAGCCCCCGGGGAGGCAGGGACTCTACTCCCTGTGGCTGAGATGCTAAGGGCCTGGGCTCTCCATTCTGACCTCACAGAGGGCCTGTGTCCCCCCATCCCAGGACCATGCTGAGAACTGCTGGGCTGCCCTGGGCCACAGCCCTGAGGTGTGCTGGATGGTGTGCACGTGCGCGCATGCATGCATTGTGCGTGTGAGTGTACGTGCGTGTGTATGTGCGTGGGGGGGCGGGGAGGGCTTGAGGCTGGGCAGTCTGGGCCTGTGAAAACCTGGACAAGGATTTTAGAACTGCGTCATGGAAGGCATGCCTGCCTCCTTGCAGAGCTTGGAGACAAGGAGAAAGGGGCTGGGGGCTCTCCAGCCTCACAAGGGCTTTGTATGGATCCTCTGCCTCTCCTGCCCCTCAGCATCCCAGTGTCCCCACATTCTTCCCACTGTCCCCAGGGAGAGGGTCTTTCTAGCAGTGTCCTGTGTGTCAGTGCTACATACAGGAGAAAGGCAAAGGGACTCCCTACTCTGGGGCCCCTGACCATTCCTGTGACAAAATACAAAAGACCAAGGAGGGAGCCCATGGAACAGCTCACACTGTGCGGCCCCTTTTATGAATCATAAAACCTGCTTTTCTGCAGGCACTTAACTGAGAATTTAAAGGCACAAAACAGGGGGCGCCTGGGTGGCTCAGTCATTAAGCGTCTGCCTTCCGCTGGGGTCACGATCCCAAGGTCCTGGAATGGAGCCCCGTGTCGGGCTCCCTGCTCACCGGGAGGCCTGCTTCTCCCTCTCCCACTCCCCCTGCTTGTGTTCCCTCTCTCGCTGTCTCTGTCTCTCTCTGTCAAATAAATAAATAAAATCTTTAAAGAAAAAAAATTTTAAAAAGAAAGAAAGAAAGAAAAAATAAAGGCACAAAACAGGATGGGATGAAAAAGTCCAAAGGGAGAACAGGCTCCCTCTGGGGATAGCAGGGAAATGCCCCTTCTTACTCACAGACTTCTGTATTCTTTGAGGGTTTTTTCACGAGAATGTGTTCAGGTATTACTCACAGATTACAAGTAAAAATAATTTTTACGTAAGGAGTGCGCCGTGGGTCTCCGAGCATTTTCACATCTAGACCTGGGGGGCTGGGCCCCTCTGTCCCCCGGGGACTGCCCCCGAGTAACACCGAGCTTGCCCAAGTGGCAGAGTTTCCTCCTTTCCCCCACCCCGTCCCCGAGGCATGAAGGGTGCAGGCCACGCTTCACAGCGGGCCGGGTGCAGACCCTGGCCAGCCCCCCTGACGCGTGGGTCATCCCTCTGCCCCTCAGAGCCCCTGCTTCGCCATCTGGAAACCAACCGGACGTCATAATACCTCCTGTGTCAGAGGCATTGGGAGGGTGTTTTGAGGGGAATTTGAGGGACAAAGATCATGGGAGACTCCCTTTTCCCTGACAGACCCCAACTTACTTATCTTTGTCAAACAATTCATCGGTGAGCGAAAACGTGAGAACACTGAGACATTCCGTTAGATGGGTTTCTCAGCAACAAAGTCCCTTATCTACTCAGGACCTTTGAGGTGATGATATCAGAATATTTAAAATAAAAAGTATTAGGCGCCTGGTTGGCTCAGTCGGTGGAGTGTGAGACTCACAACTCTTGGTTGTGAGTTCGAGCCCCATATTGGGTGCAGAGATTACTTTAAAAAATTAAAATCATGGGGCACCTGGGTGGCTCAGTCGGTTAAGCGCCTGCCTTCGGCTCAGGTCGTGATCTCAGGGTCCTGGGATCGAGTCCCACGTGGGCTCCCTGCTCAGCCGGAAGCCTGCTTCTCCCTCTGCCTCTGCCCCTCTGCCTGCTTGTTCTCTCTCTCTCTCTCTCTGACAAATAAATAAAATATTTTTTTTAAAAAGTGATGGAGAAAACATGAATAAAGAAATTAATAATCTTGACTTCAGAGATGTGAACCGAAATAAGGAATACACTGAGGATTTAACCTAACATTTATCCCGCTGGTCTGTCGGGGAAATTTCTCTTAACTGTGAAGTCGCGATTCGAGGCCTTCCCTCTGCGACTGAGAAGGTCTGTCCCAGCTCAGTCACCTGCACATGCCTCTCGCCGTTGCCTGCTTCGTCCTGGGCACGTGCGTGCCCCGTTCGGCACCTAGGAGGCCCCGGGTAAACAGTCACACTCCCCCTCTGACTTGCGCCCCCGAAGGCCTGTGTAAGTGACCCCAGACGGGCCCCACTGGCCCACCTTCTCCCAGGGACAGGTTCCTCGCTCCAGGTTCCCACAAGACTCAGTCTGCTCTGCCCAATGGAATGAGGGTTAAGTGAGGTGCCCGGTCCCATGTAAGGGCTCTGAGGTCCTCAGGGTGACGGGTAGTAACGGCACCACTAGTGAGGGGGCGGGGATTCTGCCCCCGCTGCTCTGCAGGCTCCTGGCCCCCCACCCCCTCACCACACACCCACACTCACACCCCCACCCACCACCCCAGACCCACTTCTCCTTTGTAGCTGCGCTGACGCCTACACCTTCCTGCCAGGGAGCTGTTGGCCCGTGGGCAGGGGCCGGAGAGGCAGTGGGCCAGGGCTCCTCGAGGCCGGCCGACGCAGGGGTCTGTGTGAGTCCTCAGAGTCCCCTGAGCCAGAAACCTGGGGCGCAGCCTTGCTCCCCTCACTCCACAGCACCACTTTTTCCTCCTAAACAACTTCTAGATGGTTCCCTGCCCTGGACCATGGTGTCCTGTCTCCAACTCCACAGCAGCCAGAGTGAGGGTCGCTTCTGAAGCACAGCTCAGAGAGTCTCTCCCTGCACTCGTAGCTCCTGGGGCTCCCCACTGCCCAGGAGCCTGATGCTCCAGGCCCAGCACGTCTGCAGCCTCAGGCTCCCCGCCTTCCCAGCATCGCCCCGAGGCCGTAGCCATGCCTGTCCCCAGAGTAAGCTTCCCCTCTTACCTCTCTTTGCCTTTGCCCTTGCCAGTCTCTCTGCCTGGAAGATTTCTGTCCCCCTTGCAGCTGCTAAAGATCCACTCCTGTGCCCAAGCCTCTGCCCTGTGCCCTGGACAGTTAGCTTCTACCTCTGTGCCCCCCAGCCCTGAGCGCTTGGGGGTCTGGTACGGCCCACCGTGCCCGTGCTGAGGCTCTCTGCTGGGGCAGCAGGTGTCAAGGAAGGCAGAAGGGGCTTGTGTGTGTGTCTGAGACTCAATCTGAGAGACACGGGTGACGGACAGGTGGGGGAACCCAAACACGGGAGAGACAGACAGAGGGGACCTCACTGAGACGCAGAGGCAAGCAGACCAGGACATACACAGCCCTGGGAAAAGGGAGTTGGGATGGACAGGCCGCCCACTGGGCCTTGGTCTGTCTGTCTGTTCATCTGTTGATCTGAGTCTCCCTCCTGCGTAGGATCTGGAGACCGAGCCATCTGTCCTTGGACCCTCAGCTACCCTCCGCCTCCCGGGCTGTGCCCTCGACTCCAGCCAGAGGTTGCTCGCCATCACGCACATCCGACTACGGCACTGTGTGCTCAAAGCCCTGCAGGGCTCCCTGGTGCCCTCAGCCAGAGTCCAAGCTCCTTAACCGGCAGCTGAGGACCCAGCCCAGCCCTCTGACCCAGCACTCTCCGGGGTCCTCCTCTGTCATGCTCCCCTAGACCACGCTCCATCTGGCAAACGCCTTCTCGTCATCACCTCCCTGACAAAGCCTTCCTGCCCCCTGCATGGCTGCGGTGAGGCATCGTTTTTCCCTAGGACAGGCGGGCTCTCAGGAAGCATTGGATGAACTGAACCAGCTCGGCCTGGGAAGGGCAGGAAGGATCCCCAGAGGAGGATGCAGATGAGGTGAGCAGGACATGGCTGGTGGGGATTGTCAGGGGCTGTGGGCTGGCCCCTGGGGAGCAGGACAGAGGAGGCCACCCAGAGGGCTGTGTCCTGACTACAGGGGCCCGTCTATTGCCCAAGAGCAGGCCCAGGTCTGCACCCCAGCACTGTCCCAGCGCCCCCAGCACAGGGCCCGCCCAGCCGGCGTCTGGGGGTGATGGTTGAGTGGTTGAATGGAGGAACCACAGGTAGAAAGAGAAGGTGTGGGCTGCAGGGCCTTGGGGCCCTGGCTGAGAGTGGTCCCACCCCAGCAGGCAGGAGGGTGGGGCGGGGCCGGTGGGTGGTGGCCCCTCCCGGTTTCCTCCTCTGGCCGCTGAAGCCCTGCTCAGTCCCCGCTGGGTGTGAGAGAGTCCCCAGCATGGGCAGCAAGAGGAGAGGTGCCAGGAGCCGGCAGGGCAGGGACGGCCCGGCCCCCACGCAGTGTGTCCAGGCCGAGTGCTTTGACCCTCTGGTCCGAAACTGCGTGGCCTGCAAGCTCTTCCGGACGCCAGAACCCAGACCGGGTAAGAGTCCACCCACTCCGCCAGCTGGTCAGCGGGGGCAGCCCCGGGGAGGAGGAGGAGGGGGGTCCCGCTGCCTCTGCCACACCCTGGAGCCAAGGGCATGGCTCCCACCTGCCCCAGGATGGTTTGATGGGGGGGCTGTAAGCCGGGGCCTGGATGGGGGCCGGCCGGCGGTCCCCACGTGGCCCTCACCGCTCCCTCTCTTCCCCTTCCCCTGTCCACCCCGCCCGGCCCTCCCTCCCCTCCCTGGCCCAGCCTCGCCTCCCTCCGACCCTTCCCCTCCCCGGCCGTCCCTGCCCTCCGCCCCCTGCCCTCCCTCCCCGTCCCCTCCGCCAGCAGCCGGGGCCAGCAGCCTGGCGCCCGGGACGGCGCTGCAGCCGCAGGAGTCGGTGGGTCCCGGGGCCGCCGCCGAGGCCGAAGCCGCGCTGCCACTGCCCGCGCTGCTCTTCGGCGCCCCCGCGCTGCTGGGCCTGGCGCTGGCCCTGGTCCTGGTGGGCCTGCTGAGCTGGAGGTGGCGGCGGCGGCGGCCGCACGCGGCGGCTCCCCCGGGGGCCCCGGCCCCGCACCCGCACGGTAAGCTCCGCGGGGCGGGGGCCGTGGGAGGGACACGGGCGCCCCTGGGCGCGGGGAGGCGTGCGGGGGGTGGGGGAGCGCGGGCTCTAGGGCGGGCTCTGAGGACCTCGGGCCGGCCGGTCCCCGGGAGGGACACAACTCTAGCCTCCCAGAGCTGTCCGAGCAAGAGACCCAAGGCTCCCACGCTTCTCCCTTCCCCCCGCATTTCCCATATCGCCAGCCCCCTCTGCATTTCCTGTCCCAGGGCCCCATCACATGCCACCCCTACCCACCCCTGCAGGGGGGTTTCAGTCCAGGGCTGTCCCTCCAGTGAGGCTTCCAGAACAGGGGTGGGGAAAGGCTGAAGGGGATCCTGACCTTGCATTCCCCACCTCCGCCCACCAGAGGCCCTGGACAATGTCATCATCCTCCCCCCGGGACCCCATGATGCCACCACTCCCGTCTGGCCTCCAACAAGAGAAGACCCAGCCAACACCCCACCTGCCCACAGCGTCCCCGTGCCAGCCACAGAGCTGGGCTCCACCGAGCTGGTGACCACCAAGACAGCCGGCCCTGAGCAACAGTAGCCACGGAGGGGGCAGGAGGTGGCCCCTGTGCTCCCTGTGGGCTGTCAGCCAGGGGCTTGGAGGTTGGATTCGGCTCTTCACCCCAGTGCCCACCTGCCCCTTTTCTGGGAACCACGCTGCTCCCCAGCTAACCCCGCAGAACCACAGACTGCAGACCACAGGGCTCAGACGGCATGCATGGCGTCCTATGGCATGTTAGCCTTTGGCTTAAAACCAGACGATCTTTGGCAGCCCTCGAAGGTTGTGGCTGAGCTCCTGTGCTGGGGCACACCGCGTAGGAGGTTTTTCTTTAAGGGCCAGGAAGCCACCATCAACCAGAATGAATCTAGGAAAAGGATCAAGTGGGAAGATGCTTAATTTATAGCTGGGTGTTGTATTTCTTTAATACTTGCTCTCAGAGCTGTCCTGCTTTTAACTGATGCAAATGGCAGCAATGAGTAACCAACTGACTGGTTCGCTTCAGGATTTAATACAGGATGATTTTGATTTTAACAAAGAGCCTGGATTGTGCTAATTCTCAGGTATCTGTACCCTAGGGTCAACCCTGAGCTTGGCCCAATCTCCTAGGACCTACGAAGCCATTTTCACCCTGGTAGCAGCTTCCAGAGCCCCACACTTGCACTTGGGAGGAAGTCTACAGCCCCTGTGGGGCTGGACTGCATGCTCGCACTGAAGGCACACTGCCAAGCATCTCTCTCAGAGGCCACCTGGAGTCCCAGCTGCCTCCGAGGCTCACTCAGCTGTACATAGGGAAAGGCCCAGGACCTTCAAGGGGCTCCTTTGTTCAGAGGCTAGAGCAGACCTGTGGCCTTGAACCGGCTGGGCCTGATGTCCCTTGAGCTCCCTCTCTCTATGGCCTGCCCTCCTGAAGCACTAGGCCCCAAGTGCTGTGGTCACTTAGCCATTCTGTGCAAGCCCCTGGGGTCACCCATCATCCCAGTAGGACCGCTCCTCTGACAGCAGGGCCCCTTGCTCTGGGGCTTGGGACCGAGACCATCTCCTCAAGTTGTGGACCATGCCGTACTGGGTCAGCCGCTGCCGCTCCCCCGGCGCTCCTACACAGAGTTAGAACCTCGTGACCCGGACTCTGTCCTGGACAGTACTTGGAACTTGTCACAGGTTAGCACCTCCGAAGGAACATAGACTAGGAGTCAGAAGATGGAGTTTGGGTACCATCTTGTCCCACTGTAGGGCCTTGGCCATGTTCTGTTCCATGCATTAGATGCCTTTCTGCCTACTTCTCCCTGAGCTGCCCAGCAGAGCTGCCTGGCAGACGCCCACCCTCCTGCCCACCCTCTTCTCAGCCCAGGAGACGGTCTGGAGCCCCCAGGACCCTGACACCCACATTCAAGTCTTCCTAGCCACTCCCTCCCTGAATTCATCCCGAGTGCCCTCCCCGCCAGCTGCCAGGTGGCTGGGGCAAGGTCAGGTGGCTGGCAGTCGGCGGGAGGGTGGGAAGCAGGCCCAGAATGGGCCCAGACCTCCATTCCACTTCATCTCGGGTTTGGGGCGTCTGTGCTGTTCCTGGCCACCTCCGCCTCCCACTCACCTTTTCCACCACAGCTGGGGGCTGAGCCCTGGGGGTAAAATGAGTGGGTAAAACCCCTCTGGGGTCCAGACATGCAAACCTCTGGCACCACTGTGTCCCAGCCAAACCCCAGCTTCCCCTCTGGTCTCGGTTTCCATTTCTGAAAAATGGGGGGGTTGGATGCAAACTGCTCCTCCGGACCTGTGGCCCTCAGAGGAGAAGGACTTGAAAGAACCTTAAAGGATCTTTGTCCTCACCCCTCCATTTTACAGATAAGGAAACTGAGACCCAGAGAGGGAGAAGACTTGGCATCATTGCCCTCCAGCTAATAACAGAAGGGAGGTTCCTTAGGGAAGAACCAGGAGCAGAGGCGGGGGGAGATGTGGGCAAGGAGGGGGTCAGTCTCCCCTAGCCCCCGGGAAAGGACCCCACCACTCAGGGGCCTCCAGTCTCTGGCTCTGATCCCAGGAAGTGCTTTCTAAGAAGGCTTCATGAAGTTACTGCATTTGATCTTAATGACAGCACCTGGAGGAGGAGCGTGGGTATTTGTTTGCTTTTTTTTTTTTTTAAGGTTTTATTTATTCATTGGAGAGAGAGACAGGAGGAGTCGGGGGAGAGGGGCAGAGGGAGAGGGAGAAGCAGACTCCCCACTGAGCAGGGAACCCCACACGGGACTCGGGGCTCGGACTCGATCCCAGGACCCCGAGATCCTGACCTGAGCCCAAGTCAGATGCCCAAGTCAGACTGAGCCACCCAGGCAGCCCTTGTTTGCTTTTTAAAAAAGTTTTTTTATTAGAAAAAAAATTGAGACACATATTTTGTAGACACTTTGGAAAGTTCAGGGCAGTAACCCAGGGTGGAGTCTATGGAGAAATGACCCATAATCCTGGGTGGGTTCTCCTGAGTAATTGTAATCATTCTACACACATAAATTCATCTTTGCTGTCGTATTTGGTGAGTTTTCTCTTGTCTTTCAACACTTCGCCAACAAGGTTTTCAACACTTGTGAAGTTTTCCACTTCAGCATTTGGTTGTTTTTAGCTTTTACTATTGTAGCCGAGGAGCCAAGGAGCACCTCCTTGACATAAATCTTTGCCTGAGTTTTTTTATGGCCCCTGTTGGTTGAATTGATTTCCTGAAAATCTGGAACAGTTTATGTCCATGAACAGGGATTAGATGGCCCATGTTGCAGATAGGAAAAAAGAGGCCCAGCAGGTGAAAGGATCTGGCCCAAGCTACAGTATGCCTGCCGTGGTGGAGCTGGGCTGGACAGAGGCTCCTGCCCCTACCCGGCATGTCTGTCCAGAAGGTCATCGGCCCAGGTGCCCTCCTTGGGGGCTACTGACTCCAGGGATTGATTCCAGGCTTTACCCCTTGTTTTCCATCACTCCTCAAAGATTCCTCTCCCCAACTAGTCTCTTTTTGCTGTAAAAGGGACCCAAGATAGACTTTGGAAGAACTGCTGGTTGGGGTGGGAACCTAGGCAAGCAGCTTTCCCTCCCCCAGCCTGTGTTTCTGGCCAGTTTTTCCTGAAGGAGGGTCTGGTTTCCCTGAGGTCCCCAGGGCCTGGGCAGGTGGAGGAGGGGCTGGCTCAAGTCTCAGTTCCTCCTGGGGCTTCCTGCAGGCACCTTTCACTTCCTGCCCAGCAGCCCTGGGCTCTGGGCTCAGGGTGGGGGTGGGGAGGCCCAGCTGGGGAGGCCAGGGAGGAAAGACCTGACCCCTTACCTCCCGCTGTCTCAGCAAGGATGGCCTCACACAGCCCTTCCCTTTAGAAGCTGGTGGCATCTCTCTGAGCCTGCCTCCTCATCTTCAAAATGGAGCCCAAGGGCCAAGCAGCTTTCGGGGATTAAAGAGGTCATGTGGCAAGTGGTAGGGTCTTCACCCTGGATTGCCTCCACCTTCTTTCCCTGGGATGCAGACACTTCTTGCCCAGAGTCACCAACCCGCGGAAATTCCTCTGGAAAGTGAGTTTCCCGGAGCTGGTCTGAGGCTCCAGTCTCAGCAGTTAGCTCTCCTCCCACTCATCCATTTGTTTACTGCTCCAATGATCACACCAGATCGGAACACACCTGCTCCGGGCCAGGGCCATTCTGGGCAATGCTTGGAGGTCAGCCTCAGGCCCTGCCATTAGGTCCTGGTCCAGTGGGAGAGATGGAGCGGGGCGCAATGACAGGACAGGGCGATCCCTGCCAGGGGGTTGGCTGATCCAGCATCTAGGGACTGCTTTGGACAGTAGCAATTATGCCCTGAGTCTTGCCCAGTTTTCCTGCTGGAACGGAGCAGAGAACAGGCATTCCTGGCCCAGGGGACTGTGTGCAAAGGTGCAGAGGAGGGGGTGCAAAAGGGTCAAGAGCAGGGCGCGGAGGGGGGGAGGGGGAGAGGGGGGGAATGGAGAGGGGGGTTGCCCTGGCCTCAGAGTGCCCGGTGGGGCTGTGTCAGGACCTTTCCTGTGCTCATGCCTGCCCCTCAACACATGGGGGGCATCCGTCCTCAGCCCCACCATTTAGTGTCTCATCAGACCCCTCTGGCACTCCTCTGGGCACAGAGTGGGAGCTCACTCCCATTTGTTCTTTTTTGCGTGGCTCAGGCCACATTCTTCTTCACCGGGGACTGAAGTCTGCCCTCTCTCCACTCTGTGCCTGCTCCCCAGCTGCCTGGTCCGGACCCGGGGGTGGAGGTGGCGGTGGGGTAGGAACGACTGCCCAGGGTCCCGCGGAGGGAGGGTCGGGGAGGAGCGGGGAAGACACAGATGTCCCAGTTCCCGGCCCACGCTCTTTCCCGGGACTCGGGGCGGGGAAGCTGCCCAGGCAACGCTACAGGGGTCCCGGGACCCAGAGGGCCTCTGAACATCTCCTCCCTCCCCTGAGCTGCAGAGAATCTGTGATGCAGAAGATGACTCCGGGGCAGGCGAAAGTATCTCCGCAGCGTCTGCGGTCAGCCCAGCAGGTGGCACCGAGACCTGCCTCCGCCGAGCCCGGGGAGCGGGGGCTGCAGGACCGAGCGGGTGGGGACAGGGCGAGAGGCGCGGCTGGGGGCGGGGTCAGGGAGGGAGGCGGGGCTGAAGGACCCCAAGCCTCCAGGGAGTAGGAAAGGGGCGGGGCCAAGGCCAGCAGAAGGCTTGGGTTCAAGGCCGAGGGACGAGGAGAAAGGGCGGCACCTGGTGAGCGGCGGGACCACGACCACCAGTACCTTCTCCAAACCCTGGACCTCCACGCTCACGCGGGGTCCCCGTCCTCACGAGCATCCCGTGCCAGAAGAGGCCTGGATGCAGGGCATGGCCCCGGCTTTGGAGGGACGTGTCTGTGTCGAGGGGCGCAAAAACGCCTCCGCCCGGGCTGTTGGCTCGGAGCTGACCTCAGAATTGTGTCCAGGAACCGGCAGGCCGGCGGGACAGGGAGGGCCTGTTCCTGGTGGGTGGACGCGCTGTGTGGCCTCCGCTGAGCTCTGTCCTCTCTGAATCTATTCCCGTCGTAGGGACTTAGTGGCCAGCTCCAGATCTGCATATTCACTAGGGCCTTTGGAGGGTCCCGAAGGGGGAGAGGGGGAGGCAGCGGAGGGGAGCGCCGGGAAGAGGGTGTCCGAGGAATTGGGACTGGAAGCTAAGCCCCCGCTCCCAGCACCACTCCCCACCCCTCCCACCATGCTGCTCCCCCGCGACCTCAGCCTGGGCGCCCCCTCCCTCCCACAGGCAGCTGGAGCCTGAGTCACGAGCTGCCTCTCAGAGACAAAGGAGCTGCGGGCCCTCCCCTCCCGACCCGCTCCCCGGACTGGTATAGGCATCTGTGCTAGCAGGAAGTCCATCGTTCTCTAGAATCTCTGCTTTTTGGGTAACCCTCCATCATGGAAGAAATGGAAGCGAAATGGGCTTGGGAATGACTGTTGAGGCTTACGGATGGCACCCATGATGGCGATCACCCATCTAGCGCTGCCGTGGGGGAGCTCCCACCAGACAGCATGTACCTGCGTGTCTCTCGGGGGGGGGGGGGGGGGACATTGGCTTCTCCCTGCAGCCCTGCCAAAGAGGTGCTAGCTGAAAGAAAACAGGCCTAGAAAGGTCGACTGTCCTATTAGAGCAGGAATTCCAACCCACTTTATTTTTTTTTTTTAAAGATTTTATTTATGTATTTGAGAGAGAGAATGAGAAAGAGCGAGAGAGCACATGAGAGGGGGGAGGGTCAGAAGAAGAAGCAGACTCCCCGCTGAGGAGGAAGCCCGATGCGGGACTCGATCCTGAGACTCCAGGATCATGACCTGAGCCGAAGGCAGTCGCTTAACCAACTGAGCCACCCAGGCGCCCCCAACCCACTTTAATCTGGCTCCAAAATGAAGGATAAGTAGGAGCTGTCCGTGGGAGGGGCTGGAAAGGCATTCCGAGAGCAGAGAACAGCCTGTGGAAGGCCAGGGGCTCCTGAAGGAGTCAGGGCACCAGGCATTGTCAGGCGTGAAGTGTGTTATCAGGGTGTAGGGACACTTCCCTGGGCCGGGGGCCTCCAGCTGTGCTCTCGCTTTGTATGAAACTGGCCAGAAGTAGGTTTGGGACTCACAGTGCAGGTTCCAAGCCAGACCCTGGTCCTTCCTGGCTGTGTGCCAGTTACAGAGAGTCATTTCTGCTCTCTGGGTCTTGGGTTTGTCTCTAGGAAATCCCAAATTCCCGGGCCCAGGGCTGGGGCAGACTGGTCACTGACCCCCACTCTAAAATGGGGACACTGAGGCCCATCCTGGCCTTTCCCTAATGTCCATGACCTCTCGGGACCCTGAGCCTTGCACAGCCAGAGCTGGGCTCCAGGAGAGGCCTCAACAGCGAAGGAAGAACATGTGTGCACACGCGCATTCACACGGACACACACATGCACGCGCATGTCCGTGGTGGAAGGAAGGCCCTCATAGCCAGGTTGGCCCCGGACATGCACTCTCGCTCACATTCGGGAGCCCATGTAGCCACTCTCACACTCAAGCTGCCAGCACTCAGAGCTGGGGGCGGGGCAGGTGCCCTTCAGGCACAGAGACACGGATCCTCTGCCCGCCCCGTGGGGCTCGCTGCAGATGCCAGGGGTTATTTTAAGCCTGGATCAATGGGCGATTTTTGGTGACACAGGCTTGGGGGGGGGGGCAGGCAGAGGAGACAAGAGGCGGGTGCTCTGGTACCTTGCTGTGGAGAAAGACCCCAGGGCCCAGGGAGGGCAGCCTGGGCAAAGGGGTCACTCTTCAGCTGGGCTGCTCCATTTCTAGATCCCCTTGCCCAGCAAACGGTCAGGGACCTGAGGGGCAGTGCCAGCTGAGTGGCCAGATCCCAGGGCTCAGTCAGCCAGCCGTGGTTTGTCTCTGCATGTGATCCCCCCCCCCCCGCCGCCCCCCAGTCTGTGTGTTAACATTGAGAGAGCATAAGTGCACGGCATAAGCCCGGTAGATGTGGGCCTCTATGGTTGCTGGCTGAGAACTGAGCCAGACTGAGATAGAGAGGAAGCCATGGATGTGGGGAGGAGCTGAAGGCTGGACGTCAGTGGGGGGGCGGGGGACTGGAATTCAGGACCCAGCTTCTTCACTGGACAAATGGAGATTTTATATATATATATATATATATATATATATATATATATATATATACACACCTGATGGCAGCAACATGGGTGGAATCTCAGTGGAGCACCCAGTGATGCCAGGACAGTGGGGTAAGAGAGGGGCCCGGGGAAGGGACATAACCCAGGGAGGAGCACTGGGAGCTCTGGGCCCAGAAGGGTCACCCTACCTGGGAAGAGGACAGTCTCAGGGGGACAGAGACAAGCCTCTTTAAACCTAATACCCAGCCACTGGGTGAGAAAGGGGGAAGAAGCAATCCCCCTCAGAGCCCTGGTAACCTAGAGGGCAAGGTGGGGGCGCTGATACAAATCGGACAGTTTGTGCCATGGAGTCCCTTTCTAGGACTACCTCCCCCCCCCCCCCCCCCGGGGGAAGCAGGAATGGCTGCACCAGAAAATACAGCGACTAAGTTCTAAACAGAGTAACAAACAGAAAGTTTGACAGTGAAAAGTAAACTAAAAACACAGTATGTAAAGTGGGGCATATTTTAGCCTCAGTTGTCGCTGGTGATGGGATTAAGGCAATTTCATTTCATTGCTTTGCTCATCTATTTTCTTTGTCTCTAAAATTGTGATAGTCTTCTAATGGGGTCGGGTCTTCTGAGCTGGATCAGAAGAGTGTTGTGGGTGAAGGAGGAGGGAGCTGGCTATCTCTGGACAGGGCACAAGGAAGGACCCCGAGGGGGGGGAGGGCCTCTCAGCACTAATACCTGAAATTAGTCTGTCAGCCCCTCATCTCCGCAACACACGGACTTGATCCTCCTTTAAATGTAAATCCTTCTCCTTCTTCCTCCCTCCGCTTCCTCCATTTTTATAAGCTGATCCCAGTCGCCGAGTGAAGACACGATGCAAAGGGAAGCAGGGAGAGCCCTAGGAGCCCAAATCTTACAAAAACTAGAGGCTAAAGTCACATCATTCATTCATTCATTCATTCATTCAGCAGATACGACGCTGTGTGGAAGGGCTGGGTGTCTGAGGCAGAGAGAAGCAAGGCGCCAGGGCTCGGTCACATTTTCCAGTTAAACCCAGCTTCGGAAACACCATGGAACGGCTCCGTGCTAGGTCCAAGTCCAAACTGCTTTCCGCCCCCTTCTCCCGGGGAAGGCAGAGCACCGGAGAGTCCTTCGGGGGGCGGGGCGGAGGGTCCGCCGATGCCCCGCCCCCTGGCCCGCCCCCGCCCCCTCACCGGAGTCCGGCTCCCGCCCAATCTCCGCCCCCTCACACCTGGGGTAGCGAAGAGATCCAGGGAGGACGCGGACCAGGCCATGCCCATCGCCATAGAAGTGGGGCCACCCCAGGGCCCCAGTTCGGGGTCCAAGAGGTTCTGGGACCAGGGCGCGCGCCCCGGGGCTAACGCTGCGCTCCAGGCGGCACGGAGAGGACCAATACTTGGCCCTCTGCAGCGGCTCTGCTCCGGGTTTCCTTCCCATTTGAGAGGAGGGAAAATCGAGGCGCAGAGCGGGGACGGGGCCTGCCACCTGTCACACTTCTGTCTCGGTCAGAACTGACGGAGAGGATGGGAAGGAGGAAGAAGGGGGTGGGGGCGGCAACGACCCTCCCGGGACCTCTCTGTCCCCTAAGTCCCCGCACCCGTAAAACAGGTGCACTCATGCGGGCCTGTGTCCGAAGTAACAGTCCTGAGAGCCATAAACTGAAGGCCCTGGAGCTCCCAGTTCCGAGGAGGCCTTCGGGGAGGGTCCCCGGTGGGGCGCCCCGGCGGGCCGTGCAGGCCCCGCCGAGCCCCCTCCCTCCCCTCGCGGCGGCCGCGCTCCTCCCCCGGCTCTGCCTCCCGCCCGCCCGCCCTCCTTCCCTCGCTCCCTCCCTCCCCCGCCCGCCCGAGCCCGCGCGGAGCCCGAGCCGCAGCCAGAGCGCGGGCAGCGCGGAGCGGGCGGCGGGAAGGCAGCGGTGTCGGGCGGCCCGCCGCCCCCGCTAGGCCCGGGCCACGCACACCCGCCAGGCCCGGGGAGAGGCCGGGGACGGCGCGCGGGCGAGGACTCGGCGCCCGGCCCCGGGGGGCATCCCAGGGCGAGGACAGCCGGGCTCGGGTCCGAAGTGAGTGCCGGCGGCGGACGCGCCCACCGGAGGTGCGGCCCCGCGAGCTCCGGGCCGTGGCCAGCCGGCTCTGGGGTCCGAGGAGGAAGGGGACGGCCGAGGAGCGCGGTCCCTGAGGGCGCGGAGGAGCCGGCCCGGAGGCCGGGCGGCAGGGAGCCGCGCGCGCCGCCATGCCCGGGGCGCTGTAGCCGAAGGCGCGGGCCCGATGGAGCGGGCCGGGGCGCGGGGGCTGCGCGGGGGCGGCGGCGGTCCGCCGGGGCTCCGGCTCGCGCTCGGGCTGGCGCTGCTGCTGGCGCGGCCGCCGTCGGGCGGCGCGGGGGCCCCCGAGGCGCAGGAGCCCGCGGAGCCCGGCACGGCGGCCCCGGCCGGGGGCGACCGCTGCCGCGGCTACTACGACGTGATGGGCCAGTGGGACCCGCCCTTCAACTGCAGCTCGGGCGCCTACAGCTTCTGCTGCGGCACGTGCGGCTACCGCTTCTGCTGCCACGACGGGCCGCGGCGCCTCGACCAGAGCCGCTGCTCCAACTACGACACGCCGGCCTGGGTGCAGACCGGCCGGCCCCCCGCGCGTGCCCGCGACGCCGCCGCGCCCCGGGACCCGGGCCGCGAGCGCAGCCACACGGCCGTCTACGCGGTGTGCGGCGTCGCTGCGCTGCTCGTGCTGGCCGGCATCGGGGCGCGCCTGGGCCTGGAGAGGGCGCACAGCCCGCGCGCGCGGCGCACCGTGACCAGGTGAGCGCGCGCCAGCCGGGGCCCCGGGGCCGGGATCCCCGCCCTCTCCGCCCGCCCCGCCTGGACGGTCCTTCCCGACCGGTGGGCGCCCCTCGCCATCCTTCATCCTTCTCGCCCGTCTGGAAACTCTGGTCCTCTCAGCAGCCCCCTCCTCCTGGTTTTTCCTTCCTGTTTCTGTCTCCAGGTCTGTTACTCCCCCCACCCCCACTTCATGGAGGGAGACAGCTGATACCGTCTCCCCTTGACCTTCCGGACGGAGCTGGGTGCTGAGCCCTCCTCCCCCGCGGCTCCCTCCTCCTCCGGAGTGGGCGGGAGAGCTGGTCGCCCCGGACAGAGGGCACAACGACCGCGCACCCAAGAGAGGGGGCCTGGGGCCCGAGACCCACTAGTGCGGGATGGGGGCGTAGGCTGATGTAGGGATGGGTGTCTTAGGCCCCCACGGTAGGGAAGGGAGGGTAGGGGCATTTTCTGTAGCTCTCTTGGGTCTCTCCCCTCCTGCTTCTCTCCCCACTACCCCCACCCTTCCACTTGCCTTCCACCCCACCCCCATAACTGTGACTCAGGCCTGACCTTCTTTCCCTGGAGAGAAGGCCTCCCCCCACCCGCTCCACCCAATACACAACCCACCCCATCCCAGACAGGGGTCAGGGTCTCTCCCTGTGTAGGAAGGCGCTGGAAATGTGGGGGACACAGATTCATTGTTGCTGAGGCCAGGACAGGTGCTAGCTGAGTCTGAGCTTTGTGTGAAGTGGGGTCTACAAGTGGGGTCTCAGCTTGAATGGGGACTCTGGGATTCTGTGTCCTCACCCTGGAACTCTATGCCCACCCCCGCACTCATACGCTCACATGCCCCCAGCCACCCCATGTATTGGGGCCTGTGCCCTCCTCACCCAGGTCTGGGCTCCCTTGGGTGTGCGACAGGCTGGTATTTAGAGGTGACAATAGAGACGCCCCCAAGCCTGGGTAGGCCAGGTATGGAGGCTGCCTGCCTCCTAGACTTCAGGGGCAGGGGATGAGGGCTTCCCGGGCACTCCACAGCACCCCTGTCTCCCAGACAGCTGCAGGGCAGAGCTGGGAGTGGAACCCTGGGCTCAGCCGCTGTGCTGTCTTGGTGATGTGGAGGCTCTCATCCGGGGTCCTGGATGCCGTGGGGGCAGGTCCTGAGCTTGGAGTCCCTCGGGCTGGGCAAGGAGAAGTCAGGGCATGTCCTTGACTAGAGCTGAGCCGCTGGAGCTGAGGGCCGTGAGGGTGTGTACACCTCTAGGCTGGGCCACCTAGCTGACACATTCCCCTGGAGCCCACTTCACCCGCAGGGGGCAGGACAGGCCTGGTGATGCATCAGGACGGGCTGGCCCACCCGTGATGTGCCGTGTGGCCTAGGCCAGTCCCTTCCTCTGTCTGGGCTTCAGCTCCCATGTGCCCTCTTTTTTCTCCTCTGGGGAGATCAGGAGCCCAACTTAAGCTCATGTGTGGGTGTGTGCTGAACCCCTGCCCCCCTCCCCCGGAGTCTCACCCTTAATTCCGCTGTGTTGAGGTTGATGGTCAGCTCCCCTCCAAGCTCAGAGGAGCTGGAGTCTGTCCCTGGAGAAAGTTTGCGCAGAGGCCCAGAGGCATGAAAATCACTCAGGTGTTTGGGAGAACTGACGCAGAGCTGGGACCACTGGGCCGGGCAGCGGAGGAGCGGGCAGGGCATGAAGATCCGCTCAGGTGGGCCTTCACATCCTGCCACACTGCAGCCAAACAGCACCTACCCCAGAGGGCCCACCTCTAGGGCGCTTCTTGGTGCTTCAGCCATTTGAGGCCCCAGCCCCAGGAGGGAGGGTCACACTGCGCCGGAAGAAAATCATGGATTCCGGGCACCAAAGGCAGCTGGGCTGGAGGCTGGGTCTGGCTGTCTGCAGGGAAGGCTCAGTCAGAAGCTGTCACACCTGGGTGGGGCTGGGTGTCCTGGTAGCAGGGAGGTGGCTGCCCAAGGTCACATAGTCTTGGATGCTGGGCTGCCACTGTGGGATCTCCTCGCTCCTCCCTCCCCTTATCTGTCTGTCCTCCCCTCCGTGCCTGTGTGGCAGCTTTGTCCCAGGACCCAGCAGAAGCCCCTGCTGCAGGAAGGGAGTTACATTGGCAGGTAAAGAAGGCTTCCTGGAAGAGGAGGGATTCTGGTGGGGTTTGAAGAATGAGTAGGAGTTTTGTGGAAGGAGACGGAGGAAAGTTGTCGGTACGGGGAACAGCACAGGCCCAGTCCAGCAGCCTGATACACTTGCAGAGCTTTCACTGGGAGAGGAGGTTCGACTCGGATGGGTCTTGGAGAATGGACTCTGGGAGCGGGGGAGTCTTTGAGAAACAAGGTAGTCCTGGCCACACATGACCCCATTAGCGTTTCCTGACCTGCTCTGGAAGTGGCCAGGTTGGGGAAACCAGATGTGGAAACTAGATGTGTAAGATCAACCGCAGGGCAGAGGCCCAGCGAGGTCAAAAGAGTGACAGAGTGGTGGCTGCTGGCCTGGGATAGGCCCTGGCCAGTGGGGAAGCAGGAGGTCGGGAGGGCTGCTTCTCATCCCTCTTTCCCCACAGGACACTCACAGAACTTCTGAAGCAGCCGGACCCCCAGGAGCCACTGCCCCCACCCCTGGGCCCACCTCTGGGTAGCTGTGTCCAGGTGCAGATGGGTGATGGCCTCCCCCGGGGCTCCCCCAACAGCACAGGTGTGTACGCTGGGGGACCGGCATAGGTCGATCTACAGCACAGGGACTCCCTTGTCTGATGTGGGCCTGGAGCAGGGGAAGGTGTGTGCTGAGGGGGGAAGAGGCTCTTAGCTGACTGTCTCACAGTTGGAAGGAGCTGCGGGCCTCTGCAGGTGTGCGAGTGGGGGCTGGGCAAGCCGGTCAGCTCCCCTGGGGAAGGGAGACCTGCTGAGGTGTCCTGCAACTTCCAGTCACAGGGACTCTGTGAGGAAGGTTCCAGATTCAGGGCTCCCTGGCTCAGGCTGTGGTTCTAGGACTTGGCTCTGGGCCGTGGGGGGGGAGAGTGGGGGGGTGTCGGGGGAGGGTTCTGCCTGGCACCAGCCTGTGGACTCCTCTGGGCCTTTTTCTCCAGGCTGGAGCCTCCCTCTTGGCCTCTTGCTGGTGAGGCAGGCTTCACAGCAAGCCCCCTCCCCTCCCCTCTGTGGGTTCTAATGCTCCAACGTTAGCTCCGTCTCCTGAGAAGCAGGTCCTGGGACTCAGTGCCTGGCCCAAGCTGGACATGCTGGGGAGTCATCCATTGGGCTGCCGCCCACTCAGGGCAGCCTGCTGTCATTCACGTTACTGGGAGCCGGGCCCCTGCTCCAGGCCCCGAGATTCTGTCAAGTTAGGTTCCTCTCTCAGGCTCCCTCAAGTAGCCCCCCCACGAGCTCTCGCTCAACTGCAGTTGGGGAGAGGCCAGTGAAGAGTGCTAGTGCAGGTGGAGAGTGTCCCCCACTCAGCAGGCCGGGTCTCCCCTTCCCTTTCCCCGCTCCAGACAAGAAGCGCCCCAACAACGTGCCCCTGGGGTCAGCAACACCGGGACCCCTGCGTGGCCCCAGGCTGCAGGGCGGTGGCAGCATGACGCTGCAGCCCGACTACGCCAAGTACGCCACCCTCAAGGCAGCCGCGCTCAAGGCCGCAGGTGAGTGGCCGGAGAGCCCCGTGTGGGGAGCGCCGGGCGCTGCACCCCGGGTGTCCAAGCTCCTAGAGCACAAGGCTCAGGGTCCCCGTTCCAGTTCCACAGTTCCCCGCCTTGCGGGTCAGCGCTCCAGCCAGCTTCTGTATCGCGCCTACGCAGGGAATCGGCTCCCGCGCCTCGGCCTCCCGTCGCCTCACCGGGCCACCCGGCTGGTCCCCCACAGCGGCAGCCAGAGCCCGGGGCGTGGAGACCCGCGTCTCCCTCGGCCGGTCCCCGGCCTGCCCCGCCCCTGAGCCGCTGAGGCCCCGCCCCCGAGGCCTGACCCCCGCCCCGTTCGGCCCAAAGAAGCTGAGGCCCCGCCCCTGCGGCCTGGCCTCCCCCTACCCCATCCCGCGAGTCGCTGGGGCCCCGCCCCCGGGGCCTGACCTCGCTCCCTGGCTCGCCCCCACTGTCCCCGCAGAAGCCACACCACAGGACTTCTACCAGCGTTTTCCCGCCAGCGAACCTGCCCCGCGGACCCTCCCGGCGCGGGCCCCGCGGCCCCGCGAGGACTTGCCCGCGCTGCTCGACGCCTGCCCCTGGGCCCCGCCGGGCTACGCGGCCCCCGCGGGCCTCGCCCCGTCCGGCCACTACAAGGCGTGGATCGCCGGCCGCCAGGCCCGGCCCGCCCCCCGCGGCCACCTGGCGGCTCAGGCCTCCCCCGCACCCCGGCGGCCCGGCTACGCGCCCCGGCGCCAGTTCAGCGTGGAGAAGCTGCCCGAGGCCTTCAGCCCGCAGCCCCCCGGCCTTTATGGCAGCGCGGGCCGCGGACCCCGGCACCTGAGCACTAACAGCAAAGCCGAGGTCACCGTGTGAAGACGCGGCCCGCTGGTTCTCCGGAGCCCTCGCGTCTCCTGGGGCCCTCGTCTGTCTGGGGGGCGCCTTGGGCCGGTTCCAGGGGAGGAGGGGCGCCGGCCGTGGAAGGCCAGCCCTTCCTTATGCCTGCCCAAACTGGACTGGGGCCTTGGAGCCTGCAGGGCTAAGAAGGGGCCCACTGGGGAAGGCCAGTGGTTCTGTTCTCGGGGCCCTAGGGCCCGGGTTCCTCATGTAAATAAAGCCTTTTCTGTGGCTCCCATCCCTGACAATAAAGGAGCCCCGGCTTGGCTGTGAGAGGCACTGATGGTGGAGGCATTGGTCATTGACTGGACAGACGGCGGTCCGGGCAGAGGGCACAGCATGTGCAAGAGCAAAGGACTGCTCCTGAGAGCTGCGGGCAAGTGTTCTGGGAGCCAGGGAGAAGTGGCTGGAGAGGGTAGTCAGGGTTGAAGGCCAAGCTTAATGTCCGCACCAGTGGGAGCCATGGGAGACGGGCAGTTGAGCCCCAGCCATCTCGAGGCTCCAGAGCACAGGGGAGAGAGCTGTCTGGGAGCCTGAGGCCCCCGGGAGGGTCCATGCCCCTTACTGGAGGTGAGCCCCCTCCAGCCAGTCATTCACTCCACATCTTGAGTTGGTTGAGCCGGGCTGATCCTCATTGACATAATCTGGCCCTGAGCCGGCACCTGGCTTGCAGGCCACTTGGCCAGCTTGGTCCAGGGCCACCCCCCTAATGGGTGTGGGCAGTGGGCCAAGCGGACAGCTGGTGCTCAGGATGGGGGAGCCTCCTCCCAGTAGCTGCTCTGGGGGAAAGCGAATGGGGATGCTGGACGCCGAGCCCTGGCAGTGTCCCCACTGGGGGGAGCTCACACATGCTCGGCTGGGCCAGCTCTCCCCTTCCTGCCAGGCAGGCTCCGGGTACCTAGCCGTGTCTCAGGGCATTGCCAGCAGCCTGGGTGGATGAGTTGTACCAGGGATGGTTGGGGAGGTTGAGATCTGGGTTATGACCCTCACTGTGTGACGTCAACAAAGCCGCCCCGTTGGGCCTCAGTTTCCCTCCTGTGTACCCTAGGCATCGTATGCTGTTTTAATAACAATGGTCACCATCTGTTGTTGCTTCTTTTATTTAGTCCTTACAAAAGCTCCATGGGTGTGTGCCTTTATAGATGAGGAAATTGAGGTTTTGAGACCTAAGTAACTTGCCAAGGTCACCCAGCTGATTAGGACTCTTCTGTCTTCTGCAACTGTGAATCTGATGAACGGCAGGCAGGGCAGTCTGGGGACGAAGGAAGGTCTGAATGTGTGTGCTGGCAGGACTGGGGTGGGGCGGTGCTGCTCCCCAGGAACAGGCAGTCTCAGATCTTCCTCCTGGCAGGGCTGCCCTGAGGCCCCCCAGCCCCCAGCTCTTCACCTGGAGGAGGGCCCATCTCACTCTTCTGGCTTTTGAGGAATCCAAGGCCCAGAAGCCACAGGACAGAACAGAGCCAGGAGTCCGGTCCTGCCTGCAGTGAGGACCCCTATGGCTGGTAGGGGAGACAGTCCTCACACCCTCAACTGGGGGCGGGCTGTCCCGGGCCTATCCTGCAGCTGTGTAGAGAGCCGGGGGAGGAGGGTGGGTGCTGAGTCATGGAGCCTGCAGAGACTCACAAAAGGATCAGGTTCCTGGGCACAACGGCCACAGCCACCCACCCTGGTGACACAGGCCCTGACAGGTGGGTGCAACCCCTGTTCATTTTCAGTCCCAAGGACCCTAGATCTCCATCCCAGGGGGGCCAGGCTGAGGCTACGGGCAGGGCCGCCACCGGAAATGCTGCAGCTGGGCCCCTCCTGGCTGCTCTGGCCCTCGGGACCCTGTGGCCTGCTGTGACTCATTTCTCAGCCAGGCCAGGTCACAGACCTTGCTCTCCCCGCCCCAGACTCCTCCCCAGGTCACTTCGGACTCCTCCTCCTCCCGCCCACTGCTGCCTGTGGTCTTGCCCTCAGCTGCCCCACGAGGCACTTAACTATAAACCGGTACTTCGTGTGTCGTATCACTGAAACCCGCCAACAGGTCTGTGGGGACTTGGTCAAAGGTGGGGACTGTCATCCCTGTCGCGCACACATGGAAGTGGAGCGGAGGTGAGGTCCTGCCCCAGGTGACCCAGCTGGGAAGTACGGGAGCTGGACTTGGATGTGACTGGCGGACCAGGAAGGGGAAACTAAGGGGCAGCCCACCCAGTAGGGGGGAGATTTATCTTTGAAGGGTGAGCACACACGGGCTTAGCACCCCAAATCCCAAACCCCCGCTGCTGTGAGCGGCCAGCTGTGTCCTGGTACAGGGACGTCGGCCTCCAGCAGCGCCTCGGGCTGCCCTTCTATCCCAGGCTCCGTCCCGGCAGTGGCGTCGGAAGGAAGGGGACGGTGTGGGTGGGGGAGGAAGGTCCTTCCGACTGAAACCTTCCAGGGGCCTCTCAGCAGAGAGGGAGGGGCTGTGCTCAGTCCCTGACCCCCCGGAAGCCAAGCCACGCAGCCACCTAGTCATGACAGCGGTCACACTACAGACCCCACACGCCTCCTGCTGGGTGGTACCAATCTGTGTTTATTGAGTAACCTACATCCAGGACACAGTGAATGATTCCATATCAAGGAAGCCATAGGTGTAGCCCCTTTTCCGTGAAAAACCACCCCCTCCCACCCCTAAACAATAATGAGAAAAGGCACGGTATATACACATGACACAAGGGCTGGCTCATGGCGGGGGTAGGGCGGGGACCACAAATGACTGTGTGTGGGGAGGGGCAGCAGAGACAGAAAGGGGGTAAGGTCCAAGCCGAGCCATTCCAGCCTGCACTCGGCATCAGGGGGAGCCCCCGCTGCGTGTACCCCCCAGTCTGTGCTGGGGCCCCTGCACAGGCGGGGAGGGAAGGCAGCCCCTCTCAGCCTCACAGCAGGCTCTGGGGTCTCAGGCAGTCCTCGGGTCCTGCTAGAAATGGCCTCGGGAGGAACCAACCCGGGTGGGGGGATCCAGAAAAGTGGGACTTTTCCTCCCAGGACCCCCGTCAAGGCAGGGGGCCTTATTCCTAGTGTCTACCCCAAAAAGGGATGGAGAGGGATTGGGGGTTGGTCCCTGCCACCCTGGCTTATTTTCAGGTCCAGAATTAGGGATAAAAATAGACTGGAGGTGGAGTTGGAGGAAGGAGTTGGGGTGGGAGGGAATTGAGAACCCACACTGAAGGCCCCTGGTCCTCAGTCCCGCTGGGTGGCTTCATGTCTCCCAGCCCCCTGGGCCTACCCTGAGCTTGGGCTGGCATCCCAGGGGGCGGGGGGAGTGGGAAGGAACAGGACAATTAAATAAGATACCATTTATTTTTTAAAAAATTAAAAAATAATTCCGACATTATTTCATCCAACCCCAGGCCTGCCCCCTGCCTCCCACTTGCCTCCCCAGGGCTGGGCTCCCCTCCTTCCTTGGCTGTCCTGTGTAATAAAGAGAAAACAATGAACTGGCTTTGTCAGGCACAGGGGAGGGGACACAGACCCAAGGGGAGAAATAAAGATGCCACAGCAACTCAGCCCTGCATCACGGCAAACCCAAGCACACGGATATAAAAACATCTGTATAAAAAGGGGGAAAGGGGCAAGCTGGGCACAGTGCCAAGGGTGAAGCGCTCTGGTGCCCAGAGACCTATGTCCCCCACGGGGAAAGCCTGATAAAAAACCAGGAAGCAGGAAAGGGGGCTGTTCGGGGAGAGAAGAGCTGGGAAGGGTTGAGGGCTGGAGGCAGGGGCCAAGCAGGCTGGGAGCCCCCCGCTGCTTTCAAGTCAGGGAGCTCCTCAATGCCTGCCCTGCCCTGGCTTTCCTCTGCCAGCCCCGCGGGCCCCGGGACCACGGCAGCTCTCCACAGCAGCTCTGGGGGGCTCGGCCCAGGGGCCTACCAGGCTGAGGTGGTCCACCAGCCTCGGCAGGCAACAGCTCCGGAGACAAGGCTCATCCCACAACTCCCAGAGGGAGCAGGGCGAGAGACCGAGAGACAGAGGGAGGAGGGCGAGGGAGGCAGCGGGCTGAGGTGGGCAGAGCCCAGGGGTCAGGAGGCGGCGATGGCCGTGCCGCCCCCCAGCTTGACAATCATCTGCTGGCAGTCGTTGCATGAGCGCCGGTCACCCGCCTTCTCCAGGGTGCGGGCCGCCTCAGCCAGCAGCACCGCCCGCTGGCCCGGGGAGGAGAGGAAGGACAGCGGAAGGTGGCGGCAGGCCAGGAGGATGGCGGTGGCCCGCTCTCGCTGGCCGGGCCAGGTGTCCACCTCTCCTGCGGGAAGGGCGAGATACGTGGAGGGACCAGTCACCGAGAGCCCTCCAGGACGCAGGGGCTGTTCCAAGGGCTTGCTGTGGGCACGCTTATGGGACCTCAGGCACCCAGTGAGGTGGGTTCCAGTGCCCGCCCCGGGCCACGGACGACCGCGGAGGATCGTGGCTGGTACCCTGCAGCTAGTACTCGGTGGTGGGTGGGAGACGCCCCCCCATGCAGTGTGGCTCCGGGGACACGCCCCCCCCCTCCAGTGCTGGGACAACATCTCCCCGCTCCTGAGGCTAGACCCACAGCCCGACCAAACCGCAGCCTTCCGGCGTTCCCAGCTTCTCCCCAGCAGCCCCCGCCGAACCGAGCCTCGGGCTGCTCCTGTTCTCGCGCCCCCCCCCCCCCCCCCCCACCCCCCCCCCGGGGGGCCCCCCCGGGGGCCCCCCCCCCCCCCCCCCGAGAACACTGCAGTGGGGCTACCCGCTGGGGCTCAGGCAGGGGCCCCAGCAGGCCCAGGGCCGGGGTGCCGGCCGGCTCACCGTGCTTGGTGCTCTGCGCGGCGCGCCGGCGGAGGCTGTGCTCCAGCAGCTGGTGGGTGCGGGTGGGGCTGGCTCCCGCCATCAGGCGCACGGTGGCTTCGTGCAGGAACACCTGGGGAGGCGCAGGGGGACACGGCCGTTCGGACCCCAGCAGGTGCCTCTCCCGGCACCTCAGCGGCCGCCCCGACGGCAGCCCTTCCGCCCACACGACCCTGCCCTGCTCTCCCCGTGCTCACTGGGCCTTCCAGTCCCAGCCAGGAGCGGGGAGCACGGCACAGGCAGGCTGGGGGGGGGCAGCCGTGAGCCTGAGCCAGGAAAGACGAAGAGGACTGCTCCCCTCTCTGGACACAGAGAGAGCACGGACACGCCCCCTGGGTTGGAAGACAAGAGGCCTGGGTGCAGCCTCAAGTCCTGGGGGGGCTGCCTCCAGCTTGAGACCCGGGTGGGGTGAGACAGGGGCAGCAGGAGGGGGGGCTAGCTGGGTGGGCACCAGGGAGGCTTGGTCCTGTTTCCTTCAGTTGCTTCAGAAAGCGAGGCCAGAAGGTTTCCAGGTGCAAGTGCAGCTCTTCTGTAAATACGAGTCACTGGGGAATGGGAGGCCAGGCCTAGATCTAGGATTCCTTAAAATCTCAAGGCTCCTTTATACCTTCGTATCTCCATCTGTAGGAAGGCTACGGGGGGGGCACTAAAGAGTGTCAGCAGCGGGCAAGCAGGGTGGAAATGGTGTCTCAGGAGAAGGCCTGTGATGCCAGCCGCGCCCCGAACAGACCACGGGGCCCCGAACCCTAGGGCACACTCCTCTTGTCCCCAGCGGAGGGTGGGTCCCCGGTGATTATGTGTGTTTTGTCCACTGTCCGTCCTGGCTCACTGCACACGGGAGCCACATGTGACCCTGTGAGGGCCCAAGGAGCAGGCAGCCTTGCTCGTTCGTGCCCTTCCCCCACCCTCACTGACAGTTCTGCCCTTCTCACTTGAGATTTTCGAAAGTAATTCAGGCAAAACCATGGTGAGTACATTACTCTAATTAGCAATAAAAATAAAACAAGGAAATTATTTGGGTCCAATAAGCCCAATTATACAACTGCCCTCAGGGACTTCTCAGATCCTGTGGCTGGCACCACGGGGATGTGACGGGCGGTCAGGCGGCAGAACCACAGCCCCCAGCGGCTCAGGAAAGGAATGAAATGAAGTTCTAGGAGGATTCTGTCACTCTGACACCAGTTAGAAAAACCAGAGCAGAGCTCTCTCCGTGCCCTTCCCAGCCATCCCAGGGCCAGAGCTCCTGCCACCCTCGCGCTCCGCAGGTTCCGCAGGTGAGGGGCACCCCGCCTATGGGCCACGCGGCCTGCTCGCTGCCACGCCCCAGGCCCGGGGTACCCCACTAACACATGCAGAAGGGGAGACCCAGGGGCGCCTGGGTGGCTCAGTTGGTTAAAGCGACTGCCTTCGGCTCAGGTCATGATCCTGGAGTCCCAGGATCGAGTCCCGCATTGGGCTCCCTGCTCAGTGGGGAGTCTGCTTCTCCCTCTGACCCTCCCCGCCCTCATGTACTCTCTCTCTCATTCTCTCTCTCTCAAATAAATAAATAAAATCTTTAAAAAAAAAAAAAAAAAGAAGGGGAGACCCAGCCCCCGGCCCAGCGCTCGACAGGCTAGCTGGCAGACCTCAGAGGACCCACTCTGCAACCCCACACTGGCGCCCCACTGGGTTCCAGGGCGCCCCCCCCCGCCCTTCCCTGCCGGCCGGGCCTCACCTTACGGTACGCCGGGCGGAAGCTGTGTGCCAGCCGGCGCAGGCTGCCCAGGTCCCGCTGGAAGCCGGCCAGTTCAGCACCCGATGCGTGGTACGGCTCGCCCAGGGCCTGGCTGGCTCCTGCCTGCTTCTGCCAGAGTGCTGTCCTCAGCGACAGTAGCAGGTCACAGGTCAGCAGCTGGACCACCTGTCGAGTGAGCCACGAGGGAGGAGAGAGGTGACTGGCCTATTGCTGGGACAGGGATCCCCGCAACTCTCAGGTGCTCCCCAGCCCGACACTCAGCAGCGCCAGGAGGAGTGGAGAGTCCCAGAGGGGCAGCAGCCTGGGAGACACGCCACAGGGAGCAAGGGAACAGCTCAAGGGTGAACTCGGGCTCACGGCACCTGGTCCTTTCCGTGGCCGCAGGTGGGAGATCTGTTCTTCCCATTCTGTGGGGGAGGAAGTGAGGCCCAGAGAGGGGCACAGCTTGTGTGTCAGGGCTCTGACAGAAGGCAGAGGTTCCTCCCACCTCACAGGAGCACCCCCGCGGCTGGCCTGGAGGCCCAGATACCCAAAAGGCGCCACGGCCCTGCCCCTCAAGTAGGATCGAAGGGCCTGAAATGGAAGCATAGCCAGGAGATGGAGGAGGAGGAGAGGCTCACGTCAAGAGAAGGCAGCCAAGGCTCGGCCCGAGTGGTCCCTAGGGTTGGGGAAACGGGAGTGAGAGCAGGTGGAACCACGGAGCAGTTGAATGCTTGGTTTAGCCCCACAGACCTAAATCAATTGTGGTTTTGCCACCGACCAGCACACGACTAAACCTCCCGGCCTCAGTCTCCTCATCCATGGAAAGGGCACCACAAGGCTGTTGTGGTACATGAGGGCACTGTGTGTGTGTCCCGCGCCCGGGCTTGGGGAGCAGTCAATGCCAGCCGCTGCAAGCATGGACGCCGCACGAGTGGGGGCCCACGAGGCCGGGCCGCCTGCCTGGCTCCCGTCAGCACCAGGGAGCAGTGAGGGCGAGGAGGCAGCCCAGTCCTTTTTGAGGGGGGTCACACGTGGCCCTCCAGTTCAGATGGGCTTCCTGAGGATATTCCCCTTCTTGCCCCTTCGCCAGGGCACTGGACCCAACCTGGACCCTGCCTCGTGCCTGCCCAGTGTCCTGTCCCTTTGCCACTGTGTTTTCTGGCTGATGATAGCCTCAGGGGGACACGGATGAGGCCTTCCTCTTCAAACAAAACCTGACACTTCTAAAAGGTGAGCGCTATAGGGAGCACCTGTGGATGGGGGTAGCAGCCTGGGGCTGGATTATGTCCTTTGAGAGATGCCTGGCTCCATGGGGTCTCCTTCTTCTCGGCCCATTTTCCCATAGAAAATGCCCTAAGGGTGCCGCGGCCTCTCTCACGTTCCCCAAACTCAGCTGAGACTCTCTGGTTCTCTCACGAAGACAAACTCTACAGGAGACCAGCAGCGGAGAGGCACCACAGCCACGGCCCCCATCCCCAGTCTGCTTCCGGCTGCTCCAGGACGCAGGGCTCCTCCACGGGCCTTTACTCTTGGGCCCTCCCTGCACATGGCTTGTCCCGTAGGGCTGGCACGCTTCCTGGGCTCACCCCAGGATCTGAGGCCCCTGAGCACCTCTTAGCCGGAAGTGCCCCGCTAGCCACTGGGGACCAAACCTCAGTGAAGGTCTGAGTCTAACCCTCGAGGTCACAGCTCGTCCCTCCCTTTGTGGAGGGAAACCATGCTCCTGAGTGAGCTTTTAGTTGTGGGCACTCCTGCCCTCCCCTCTGCCGGGACGGCCAGGCCTTGGGATCCAGCAGTGACCACAGTGCCCCCTAACAAGGCCTGGGGAGGGAGAGTCTCGAGGGCCAGGCAGGCCTCTGTGATGCACTGTGGAAACATTGCATGGGTACGACCAGAACATGCAATGCAACTACAATGCACCGCAGCTGCCCGCAAGGACGCGTGCGTCTGGCCACGGAGGCGCCCGGGGCATGTGCGGGAGCGTGCAGGCGCCCAGTCGAAGGCTGGCCTGCAGCGACCGGGGGAAGTCGTGCAAGCTGCCTGGAGCAAACGCAGAGCCCTGGCCAGCAGGATCCGGGACTCAGGGAACCCAGCAAAAGTGCAGGTGGAAACATACTTGCCCGAAGGACTAAAAGGGACCCCAACTGGGCCAGAACTGCTGGCCTGGTTTGCCTTCTGGACAGCCCCACGGGCCGGGTAAGCTCCAGGTGGGTCGGAGTGTTCTCCCCACCACAGCTGAGCTCCTCCCCCAGGCGCCAGGCCAGCTCGCACTCACGTGGTTGAGGGTGAGGTCGCAGGTGGCCCCGCTCACGTTGAGGCTGCTCCAGAGGCGGCCGCTGGCCCTCTCACAGTGGCAGAAGGCACTCTGCTGCCCGTCCGCCTTCCCAGAGAGTGAGGTGTGCATAGCTCTGCAGGTGTGGAAGACGGCCTTCACCAGGGGGCTCCTGGGCAGTGGGGGGGAGAGGCAAGAGGTCAGCGAGTGTCACCTGGGCAGCAAGAGGGGCCTGAGCTGGTGACACGTGGGTCTGTCCACTCAAATGCCGCCATAATCGCTCCAGATCCGAAGTGCCAGCCCTGAATGAGGGTGGGGCTCCCCCCCCAGCAGCTCCTTCATTCAGGGAGTGGTGGCAGAGCCCCAGGCCTGGCGATGCAGCAGCCAACAACCCAACTCCCTGCCTGCGGGCGCCCACTTTCTAGTGCAGGAGTCAGAGAGAACACGCACTGAACACTGAGATGTACGCGCCATGAAAGAAAGTCAAGCAGAGGAAGAAGGTGGCATCTTATGAGGCATGGTGGTCAAGGATGTCCTCTCTGGAAGAGAGAGACCTGAGGAGACAGGAGTGAGCCGTGTGGCTAGGGAGGATTCCAGGCAGAGGAGCAACAAGTGCAAAGGCCCTGAGTCCTCCCTGATGCATGGAGAATATCCAGGGGCCGGCGTGGCTGGAGGGAAGGAAACAAGGGGAGCAGAGGGAGGGCAGGCCCTTCGCAGCCGAGCCACGGCCCCCATCCCCAGTCTGCTTCCGGCTGCTCCAGGACGCAGGCCCCCGGAGCTCACCTCCTTTTCCTTTCCCACTCGTGCGCCTCTGCAGACGGGGTCGCAGGGCAGTGCCCCCTCTCACCAACTTGCCTCCTGAGGCTTAATCCATCTGCTGTGCCCCCTGGGCTGCCTTCTCCTGTCCTGCCCCCTGGGCCAGGCCCTTTGTACCTACCTCTGGTCCCCCTGACACCGACCTGTGGTTGCCGGGCCTCCCTCCCACTGGCCCAGAACCCCTCCCCGTGAAGAGGCGCGCTGGCTGCCTCACAGAAGCACGACCGGCTTGGTGAAGGCAATCGCACCAGCTGCCCACAGGACAAGTGCCCACACAGGCCAGGCCGCTATCAATCCGCTCGGGGCTGCGACCGGCTCTCGTGTGCACTGGGGCCTCTCAGAACTCAGAACGCAGCTGCCACCAAGAGGGCCTCAGTTAAGCACCCACTCAATAAACCATGGAGCCAGGAAGGGGTGTGGGAGACCTGGGGAAAGGGCATGTGACGGAGAGGAAAGGATCAGAGACCCAGGCTCAACCAGCAGGACTGCCACTAAAGAGCCACCTGACAGTCAAACAATCTACCTGTGCCTCAGTTTCCTCCTCTGTAAAGTGGCCACAATCCCACTTGTTGCCACCTATGGTGGCATGAAGTATTGACTCCATTATTTGCACCTGCTCTCTGAGGGGCCATTCCCTCAGAAGCTGGGTGTTCAACTCCCTAGAGAAACGGAGCTTCTTCTCATACAGCAGATCGGGGAGAGGCCTGGGGAGGCTGGGGATGGGAGAGGGGTCTCACGGCATCGTTATCCCTAAAGAGCAAAGGGACCCCAGAGGGACTGAATTCAGGGGGAGGAATGTCTGCTGAGGGTCTTAGCGGATGCCAGGGCTCCGCTGCTTACATGAGGGGACTCTGGACGATTGACCTGCCATGTCCTCAGGCACACTGGCTGGGAGACAGCACACACAGGGTGGAGTGCAAGGTGGGTGCTGACTGGTCAGGGTGCTTAAAACACAGGTTACTTAAGTGAAATTGGGGTGTCAGACCTACCTCAGAGAACCTGCCTAGACCTACTTTTCTCAGCTCCTTTCTGCTTTCCTGGTTAATGCTTTGCTTGACAGGAAATGTTTCAGCCTTGGCTCTGAGGACCAGACCTGGTGGGGCTTTTCTGTCTTGGAGCATTCTACTACTTCTCTGGAGTTGCAGAAGATGTTAGGGACGCTCAGGCAGAAACAGCCCGTGTCAGCAGGCACGGTGGAGCGTCACTATGGGCCAAATGCTCCCAAGAGGCAGGCGTGAGTCCCCCAAGAGGAAGGTCAAAAGCTCTCTGGTTAGGCCTCGTGCTACAGGCCCAAGGCCCTTTTAGTGACAGGGCTGATGGGGGGCTAAAAGGCAGCTGGAAGGAAACTGGAGACCATGCTGGCCCACGAGAGAAGGTTCTCGGGCCCTCCCAAGCCCTGAGCTGGCCGTGAGCCATCACCACACTGCCTGGCTTCTCCAGGAGCCTCTGAAGACACCAGCAGCCACACTGCTCTCCCTCCAGCCTGGGGCTCCATGGGGGATGGGGGAGGAGGCCCCGGAACTAGCAGTGACAGCTGCTGGGACAACAGACGCACAGACGGGGTCCTTGCCAAGCTCCGTTTCTCCGTGCTGCCCTCCTCCTCCCTCTCGCTTTCTCTCTCCATCTACCATGTAGTCCCCAGGCTGCCTGACCTTTCACCCCAGTGACCACTCAGACCTGCTCGCTCCTGCTAACATGGAGAAGGGAGCCTGGCATGCCTGGCCTCTGGGATTCCCCCCCCCGAGAGGTAAGTGGTCAAGGGGGCTTACGCACTCTGTCACTTCCAGGGCTTTGGGGACACGCTCTACTTCAGTAAAATGAGCGCGTACAGCGGCATCGTCTCCCTGGAGCCAGCTGATGGCCACAGTGATGGCGGATGTCCACCACCGACAGATGACATCTGGACCTAGAAGGGAACAGTACCAAACACGACTCCGGCACCCGCAGATTGACAGCGCTCAGTCCGGCTGCGTGCGCCCAGTTCCTGTGTGCACGAGCCATCATTACCTTCTGCAGATGGGCTGGGGACCTTTGGGTGGCCCCTCATACAATTCCGGTGGGACATGAGCCAGCACTATCTTTTGGAAAGGGTTTGGCAACGTGTATCAAGAGCCTTAAAGATGCTCACTCCCATTAATCTAGTAACCCCATTTTGGGCAACCTATCATCCAAAAATTGGCCTAAACAGAGAAAAAAAAGAGTAACAAAGATGTTCACTGCAGTGTAACTTTTAAAAAAAATTTATTTATTTGAGAGAGAGTGCAAGAGAATGCGCGCACACGCATGCGCATGAGCAGGGAGGAGGGGCAGGGGGAGAGAATCTTAAGCAGGCTCCCCGCTGAGCGATCTCACCACCCTGAAATCAGGACCTGAGCCAAAATCAAGAGTTGGACACTCAACCGACTGTGCCTCCCAGGCGCCCCTTTAGTGTAATTTTTAAGTAAAATGCTGGAAACAACCTGAATCTCCAACAGTCATGAAAAATGGGGCTTCCCAAGTGTTTGCAGTAAGAGGCTCTTGTTAGAATCTTGTCTTTCCCTCTCAGAGGCTCAGTTTTCCCAGCTGCAGAATGACGGTGCTAGTGGTCTCGCCATGCCAGGGGTGGGGGGCGGAAATGTAAGATAAAAGGCGGAAGAGCCTGTGCTTTCCCCAAGACAGTCCACAGGGTCAGAGGTCAGGGGTGGCTGCTTTTCTGGAATCTTTTCCTCCCCGGGGAGAATGGCCAGAAGGGAGCCTGATAGCCCCCCTGTCCCAGCAGCCCCAGAAAGAGCTGCTACACCATCATCCTGCTGGCCGTCTAGGGACAGAAGCAAAGACTGTCCTGGGGCCAATGTCCTGTTCAGCAGGCTGCACTGGCTCGGCCGATGCGGAGCTGCAGAGCAGTACAGATAACCGGACGAAAAAGCCTCTTCAGCAGAGAGTGTCAGACCCAAAAGCAGCCTTGGGGGCCACTGTGCATCTGAGAGTGAGCCACCACCAGCCCCCGGTGTCTGGACCACTTGCTGCCCAGTCTGGGTGCTTGGGAAGGTTACTGCCTCACTCGGCCAGGGCCCAGGAAAGAGATTCACTGCTCCTCGTCCCACTTCTAGGAGAATCATGATTTCCTGTCCCCGAATGCCACCCACCAGGGGGTACCTATGGGCTGGGGCTACGTGCAGGCCACAGATACACACCTCAGATCCAGAGAAGATTCCCAAGTGCACACTCATAACTGCCCCGGACCCCCTAGGACAAACGGGCTGTGAAGGAGTGAATTAAGCAACACGAGGCCCGCAGAGCCACCCTGCAGAATGCTTACCAAGGGCTGACTTGAGCACGGAGCTGCTGGAGAAGGGTGGGGTCACAATCCCCACAGAGTCCACAAAAGAATTAAGTAATTTCAGGTACTCCAGAGCATTAGAGAACTCACTAGAAAGAAAAGAAACGGTCCCCCTGTATCATCAATCAGAACGTACAGAAGGCCCCCCCTCATGCCTGGCTTCGACGCTCCAGTTTAAGACCCAATGGCCATTTTGGTCCCTTCCCCTGCATCACGCCAGACACACCCTGAGCCCGGCCCCCAACGCTGTTCCCAGTCTCCACAGGCCTTCTTTCTTCACGTGTCCCTGGGCTGCTCCTGATGCGCCAGCCCTTCTCTTTCATCCCTTGTCCAGCAAAACCTGACTCCTCCCCTCAAGGCCTAGTTCAAATGTCCTCTCCTCCCACCCGTCTGCCGATGTCACGGGGCAGAACTGGCCTCCCTTCCCTGTTCAGGTGCACTCCAGTCGGGACCTGGGCTTTGTAGGACCCTGACTTTGGCACCTGTCCACCCCGCACGTCTCACTCTGAGGAGGAAAGACTATGCTCCATTGCTCTGTAAGAATAAGAAATTGCCTGGCACACTGTATAAAGGTCTGGGTCCCCCAGATGTCTGCCTTCTGCTCAGCCCACCACATTCCATTCCTCTGTCCTTGGCAGGCCTCACCCCCTCCACACCCCAAAAAGCGAAGCAACCCAGTGAGATCTCTGATCTGTTCTAAGAACTGCCTCCACTTGGTGAAGGGATGGGGAAGGCAGCAGCCTCGGTCTGGGGCTAAAGTAAAGAGGTGAGGTCAGAGCTCCCATGGGACTCTCGTGCGGCTGCCAGCTTTGAGAAATAAACACCAAGGAATCATTTGGTTTCCCTGCAGACCCTACACTAGGGCTTGTTTCCTGCCTGGTGTGTGGGCCTCGCAGATGCTGGAAGCAGGGGCCCATCCTGGGGACATTACCAGCTCTCTTCGTCCTGGTCTCCAGCCTTCTTCTTGGCCTGAGGCTTCACCAGTGACTCCACAGCTCGCTCCAGCAGGTTCTTGCAGAAGGCCTGGTGGACCTGGGCAATGGGGTCAGCTGAAGAAGAGGGGAAAGGCCAAAAGGGTCAGATGGTCTTCTCATGAGCCCATTTTGTCTTTGCAGAGAAAACAGAGGGTGGGGAGAGGAACCTGAGAAACAGCTCTCCTCTCTGAATGGGGATCAAACCCCCTTTTCCACCAAAGCCCAGAAGCACTCTGCTCGATAGCTGGAAGGTGGGGGGAGATGTGGGGGAGTGGTGCTGTGTCTCCTGGCACAGTACTCAGTACCTCCATTCAAGGTTGGGGTTGCAAGCCTTATCAGTAAACAGAAAGTGGGAAGGTGGATAGTCAGCCGAGGAGAACAAAGTGGTGGCTGCTGCCTTGACATGACATGGAAGACCTGCTCCTGTTTTCCAGGCCTTTGTGGCCAGCGATGGTCTGGCTGCGCTGATTAAACGAGTGGCCTTGTAATGCTTGCCAACAGCTGTCATGGCCAAGTTCCCAACTGGCAGGCCCAAAGCAGGGTGGCAGCAGCCCCTTCCCTCCCGTCCCATGTGCAGACATGGGGGCCACCATCTGACAGGGACACTTAGGAACACATTCTGGGCAACAAGGCCTAGAAAGAGAGCCTGCATGAGGTGAGAAAGCTTGTGGAAGTCTGCAGTGTAGACAAAGCAGACCGCGGGGATGGAGCTGAGATTTAGGAGGCTTTCACTTGTATCCTTTCTTTTTGGTGTCGTGCGCCATTCTTATACTGAGCCGTAAGTGATTATTTTTGAAAAAAAAGGACAGCGGAAGCTCACGCCCCGGCCATTCCTGCACAACACGCCTCACTCTCCCCAGGCGCGCACTTTAGAGAGGGGAGAGCGCCCGGGAGCAGAAAGCCACCGGCCGCTCATGTTTGAGAGCGGGGCGAGTCGCCTCAGATCACTGTCAAACAGCAGGGACAGCAAGCCAGCATCCCCCCTGCTGCCTGGAGTCCTGTCCCCGTCACCACTCTGAGCACTTGATGACTGCCTGTCGCCTACTGTTCTCTGCTTTCCAGTGGGACCAGCGAACAGCAACTCCACTCATCCTCTGTGTCTCCAAAGCACCCAGAATAAAGGTGAGAACAAGACCGAGTTTGGAGCACAGTCCCCCTGAAGTCCTGGGGGTTCTCGTGGTTTTCTCCAACCCCCAGTGGCTGCAAAATTCTCACCTGGGTTCCTCTGAGCACAGTAGAGACTCTCCTTGGCAGCCGACTTCACCGACCAGCTCCGCTCCATGAAAAACTTCTGGCCCAGGGGGTGACACAGCCAACGTAGTGAGTCGGGGACCGCGCTGCGCTCAGGGCCACACAGGCTCTGGGCTCTACTGAGGAAGTAGCTCTGCGGAAGGACAAGGACCAGGGGTAATTCCACGGTGGCAGAATGCTGGCTGCAGCCACTGTGGGGCTATCAGAAAGCACCGCCGCGGTGGAGACAGGCTGGGGCAAGACCAACAGGAGGGCCGGGCCCCTCGCGTCCGTGGAAGTAAACTCCACCGCTGAAACCAGGGCAAGTGGCTCTGGGGGAGCCAGCTGGACTTGGTGACCAGGTACCACCTCCAACAGGGCCCCCGCTGCACCCTGTCCTGCTCGGTAGGCCTAACCCTCCTGGAATCTCCCTCTGGCCCTGCTGGCATTGAACCTGCAGAGGTGAGGAGGGGCGGTTCGTGGAGGAGAGGTCACGGAGGCTCCGCAGCTGTATGTCCACCCTCAGCCCTGTGAGGGCCTCCGTGTCCAAGCCAGGTGGCCCCAGCCTGGGGTCCTGGGACTTTTCCTTATCTGTCATTTTAATTACTTATCCTTTAGAATATTTTGAGGCAAAAGAGTGGTCTGCTTTGACTAATTTTTCATCTCTTTTAGCTATGAGTATTAAGAGTATAGAGAAGCACAAAGCAAGTGGCTAGGAACTGTTATTTGTATCACCCTCACTCAGGAAAGCACTGGAGTGATGGGGTAGCCAACGGTTCGTCCAAGGACCCAGGCAGGCACGCGTGTGTATGGCTGATGTCTTTCCCCCCAAAGCTGGCCTTACAAGGGCTTTATCTAGCCCCCTGAAGAGACTTCCGCACCATCCCTAGATGATCCCCTGACGTGAACACCAGCCTGTGAGGGAAGACCGAGAGAGACTCAGAGCCTCTTTGCTGGGCCCTTCGAAGCCAGTGCCCTAATCTCCCAAGCCCCTCCTCTGCCTGCAGGGTAACATCACTCCAGGCCTCCAGGAAGAAGAACTGCAGGCATGCTGTCTACCCAAGTTTTCAGAAATTCTGTCATTTATGGAGTGAGGATATTTTTACTCTAAAATCCATGATTTCCAACCCATACACCCAGTGCAGACAATCTGAATTGAGGAGCTGAGCCGAGAAGGATGGGAGGGAGGGAGGTAGAAGCACAAGACCCAGTGCTCAGAAAATCCAGAGGGGCCACTGGGATAGGCTCGCAGACTTCAACCTTCACACTTCCGCCCTTGCCTCCACAATGAGGGCAGTGCCTCCTTGTCTGCTTCAGGCTGACGGTTCTGACCTTTACTGGGCTCTAAGTAGCCATCAGCTAATATAACGGCTTCAGAAGACTTGAATGCCAGGGTCAGAAATAGCACCGCCAAAGTGCCACTCAGGGAACACAGACTAAGATGACGGACTCTCATGGGGGCGGTAGAGATATGGAGAGTGCTGCCTGAATCTGAGAAAATGACCTGGCCCAACTGCTCTACAGAATCTAATACTGTCACAGCACTTCCCTGAAGTCTCTCATCACGGGACCAGCAGCACTAAGGACCTTCCCTCCTCTCTGCTGACCGCTGTATTTGAGACAGGACACTGGAGAACAAATGCAGAGGAATCCCATGACCTTCTCCTGACCCTCAACAAAGTGCTTGCTGAATCTGAGCTTGTAACTGCAGTGAGGAGCCTGAATGGGACAAGAGGTTGGGGGTGGGGTGGTGGCCATCCCAGGGCCTCTGAGGTCAGAGAACCTTCTCACGGTTACTGATCAGGAAGGGAGCACCGTGCTGCTCCAGGAGAAACTGAAAACAACTGGTCCCTCAGAAAGGCCCAAACGTCACCAAGAAAAGCAGAAACAGGGGCGCCTGCCTGGGTGGCTCAGTCGTTGGGCATCTGCCTTCGGCTCAGGTCATGATCCCAGGGTCCTGGGATCGAGCCCCGCATCGGGCTCCCTGCTCAGCCAGGAGCCTGCTTCTCCCTCTCCCACTCCCCCTGCTTGTGTTCCCTCTCTCACTGTGTCTCTTTCTCTGTCAAATAAATAAATAAAATCTTAAAAAAAGAAAAGAAAAGAAAAGAAAAGCAGAAACAAAGCCTGGTTAGGTGGTTTTGCAAGGGGAACCCAAAGAATGATCTAGAAAATCATTAAGTTAAAATACATTTTTAAGCTTAATTCTGAAGAAAAACCTCAGTTCTAAGACATCTCAGTGTGTGTGTGCGTGAGCTGGAGTTTAGTGGTTTGAATTAATAAGACATATAAATCCTGGGGTACAATCATCCACAGTATAATTTCTAGAAGGCAAAATGAACGAATAACTTCTGTTGCTCTTTTAATTTCCTTGGCATTATCATCCTATGATAATTTCCCTAAATTTTACAGACATCAGAATCCACCTAAGCTCTAGCCTGGGAGTCCCCTCCCCTCTAACTCATCTGCTAACTGCCAAATGGAGCAGCTGTGGCAGGAGACTCAGAACTGCTTAGATCCTGGGAGCCACCCTACAGTCCCTAGCGAGTCCCAATTCTACATTGTGTCCTCCCACACCAGGCTTACCCGATGGTTCTCAAACTGTGTGCCAAGGCACCCCAAAGCACCATAGGGAACCCGCAGGGGCGCCACGGGATATTTCACATTTCTGAGGTAAATACAGCCATGCCCAACATGAGTCAGACACCATGTAAACTACTAAATGGTGGTAGTTTGAAGTCTCGATGTGAGACTGCACGACCTTCCTCTGGAAGATGTCTTATCTTCATAAAGCTGAGTTTTTAGGGGCTATCGTAATAAAACGCAAGCGCTGTCTGAAAATCAGAAGTTGGTGGTGTTACTCTGATTTCAAAGTTTGAGAAGGTATGCAACACCCAACAGACACGTGTACCTCAGGAGTCAGTAATAATCAAGAAAAAAAAAATACTATTTCTTCTTTCAATTTTGTGTATATTTCTTTAACGGCTACTAAATTGTTAAGACATAAATGTGTATTAAGATGTCTGTACCTAACTGATTTAATAAACAGAACTGTTAGGTATTTCTGTTGGCCCAGGGCAACCACGAAAAACTTACTGAGACACAAAGGGTGCCATGAACTGAGAAAGACTGGGAACCTCTGGTCTAAACCATTTTCACAGAGGCCAGCCCTCTGTTTGCCCTCAGAGCCTGACTCATTTGCTAGCTAAATATATTCGACTGGATTCAAAGCTGCTTCCTCTTTAGGAAAGTACTGTCTGGGTCTCTCAGTCTGGCCCCTCTCAAGAGAAGCCAACAGAGGAAAGGGGCGGTTACTTTCCTAGAAATCAGTTCCTCTCCTCGGCCCAACCTTACTGAAAATGCAAATATGGCGATAGCACGGTGTTCCAGGTACTGATGCCCTCTGAGCGAGCATCAGCACTTCTAGAGAGTTCACCTCAGGAGAAACTTGTACAAGTGGGCGAGGAGAGCGTGAGGTGACCCTGTCTGCAGCACCGTAACTGCAAATACGGGAAGCAGCAGCTGAGGTGATCAGGATGGTGGTCACCCTGGCTGGAGGCCGTGGGACAAGGGGGATTCGCTGACTGCAAGGAGGCCCAAGGAATGCTTCTGGGGTCCTGGTCATGCTTTGTTCTTGATCTGTCTGCTGGCTGTGTGAGTGTAGTCACTCTGTGAAGTCACTGAACTGTTATTTATGATTTGTGTACTTTTCTACATGCATATTATACTTCAATAAAAAGTTTACAGAAATAACAAATAAGAAGCAGATTAAATTATGGTGCCAGAATTCAGAATAATGGTTATCTCTATAGGGGGCAGTGTGAGTTTGAAAGCCTGCTAGGGGGTGAAGGGAAGTTCTACTTCTTCTTTTTTTTAAATATTTTATTTTTAAGTAATCTCCATACCCACTGTGGGGCTCGAACTCACATCCCCGAGATCAAGAGTCACATCTTCCACCGACCAAGCTGGCCAGGGGCCCTGCAAGTCCTACTTCTTGATCTGGGCAGTTGCTGTTACATGGGTGGGTTCACTTTGTGAAAATTCAACAAGCTGTAAATTAAAATGTACACATTTTTCTGTGTGCATTGTATTTCGATAAAATTAATGTCTCCAAAACACTTTTTGGGGGCAGAGAAGTTACAAGTGTGATGACATCGGCCCAGAGCACCAGGACAAACAAATGGGATAGGGAAGTGGCCCAGCCCATGCATCCTGCTCTCAGCCTCAATGGGCCTTGCCCAGAAATGCCACCTTGCCTTCCTCTAAGACTGGGTCAAGAGCAGTATGCTCTCTGGGCAGCCGAATGAGCCCCAGCCTTGCACTCACCCACTGCCATTAAGGCCTGTTCCTCCTCTGGATTCCCTGCCAGACTGTGTGCTCCCTGAGGACAGGGCGAATATTCTGCACACCATTGCATTTCCACTCCAGGGAATGCCTGGTCCAGAGCAGGGACTCGGTAACATTTGCTGAATAAATGTCTTATCTAAGGTCACTGAAATAGGGGCGAGACACAGAAAATACACTGGGCTTTCCCGTGCCCTCTGTCACCTAGACTGGGGTGACACACTTTAGGAAACATCAGTGTCGCCACAGGGCATGTTCCTTTTCATCAGCTCATCAGTGCCACGGCTGAGATATGGCAACAAATGGAGATGTGATCACTCTGTGCTGAACACAGCTGATGTATTCAGCAGCCTACTCAAAGCGGGCACCGAATCAAACGTCTCTTTCTGCTAGAGTAAGAGAAAGCCTGAGGTCAGCAGATGCTCTGAACTAGTTGATAACAAGGACTGTGAATTCCCAAGGCTGATCCCATGCCGGGCACAATGCAGGCGCCTGATAATAGCCATTCCTGCCCCGGGACTGACGTGAGCTCCTCGAAGATGTGCACTGTTTTCCATTTCTGGACTGAGAGTAATAGAAGATAAGCAATAGCTACCTTTTGTGTGAATAAAAACACCAGGAGACACAACCAGAAAATCTCAAAAATTTTTATGACCACTTGAAGAGCAGAAGAGTCATATATTTAACCCCTTGAATATGGGTCACTGTATCACTGAATCAATCTTCTTACTTCAGGCACCAAAATGTCCTGCTTATGCTTATAAGGGCCAGGAGGGGTTTTGTTGTTTTTTTGATCTACTTTGTTTAGTGCCTCAATATTTGTGAAATGACCCACTGACTGAGTATCTACCCGTCTAGGTAGTCGGCCCCCAAAGGCAGGGCCCACACCCGTTTTTGCATCTTAGCTCCTGGCCGGGGAAGGGCGCTTCTGCAAGTCCGCAGAAGGGAGCTGCAGGGTACTCACCGCCAGGAAGCCTAGCTTGCCCCCACACCGAGTCTTGAGCCCCATGGCGGCAGTCAGATGGATCTCAACCAACGTGCTCGGCGGAATTTTCTCTTCTGCACATTCGGCCAAGTTCACGGCGCACAAAGCCATGTGTACATCGGAACAGGCAGATCCTGCAGGAAGCTTCCCTGTGGCAGGCAGAAACAGACGCTGACGTTGACAGATTCCTCCAAACCGAGCTTTTTTCTGTTTTCTCTAGTGTGATCAGAGCAAGAGCACAAGGACTGGAGAAAAGTACTTGAACTCTGTCATCAGATGGTCCTGGCTGGGATGCAAGGCTCTGTGACCGAGTAGCTGTATGTTCCTTTCTACCTCACAGGTTGTTGGGGACGAGAGAAAATGCATGTCAAGTCCCTGACATGTGGCCCATGGGCTGTGGAAACGGGAGCAATTATGATTGCAGGTCGTTGTATGGGACTCCGACGTAGGCACTGTGACACTTTCCAAAACACAACCATGTTCTGCTGAAACATCTTGCATCTCCCAACATGGAGAGAGGTAATAAAAATTGAAAAACAACAAGAAAAAAAATTGATGTGAATTTATTTTCATTGTAAAAGAATGCACAATATCTAAGCACACCCCTTTTTGAGGGGTAACACAAAACGGCACTGACGTTGGACATGTCTTGGGTTAGCAGGTGGAAAGCTAGGAAGGCTGCCTACATGCTCCCGTGTGAGGGCTGCAGTCATGTGGTGGGACCCTGAAGTCAGGGGCCGAAGTGCCCTCGTGCGGGCACAAGGACCCATCAAGGCCGTGAGGCTTTCACACTGTTGCTACTTTGGTCCTCGCTACAGGGCGGGGAGGGGGCCAGGGCAAGCCAGCTTTGCTAAGGGAGGCTGCGCTTCAGGGGTGGCCCCATGTCAAAGGTCCAGGCGGTGGCCGAGCCAAGCCTCCTGACCTCATCAGCCCCACATTCTCCCCCTGGGGCCACCCTGCCTCCCCCATCTTTCTATCAGCCCCTACACTTTGTTCTGCATGGGCATCAGGTGTCACTCTCCTCCAGGAGACGCCATCTGGCTTTCTCTCTTCAGGGGAGGGAGGGTGGAGGGCAATGAGGGGATCAGGTTTTAGTCGCCTGTTCTCTCAGTGCCTTGAATAAAGCCAGGCCCACAGAGTGCTCAGCAAATGTGGAGGGAATGAGTGATGTGAACTACCCCAGCTGGAATTCTCCAGAACATGACAGCTGGGAGGATGCAGCCTCCTGAGCAGAGAGACCTGGGAGGGTGCTGGTTCCATCCCCCGAGGGCACACTGAGAGGGCAGAGAAGAGTGAAGCAGGGTCTGCAGACAGGGACCCTCTGCCGGAACTCTACCATGACCCCAGGTGTTAAAACCCCATGGCTGGCCCCACAGGTCTCATCTTCCATTCACTCCATGCCTGGGGCCTGCTACGGCCCCATTTCTGAGCTGAAGCTCCTTCACCAGGGCATTTACATCACCTTCCCATTACCACATCCCACTGTTGGCTTTCTGACCTTCATCGAATAGCCCCACAGCAAGCTCCCTTCTCGGGCCCTCTCCCCCAACACCAAATCTCTTGGGCAGCATTCACCTGACTCCTGCCCTTGGCCTGCTCATAATATGTGGTGCTTTTCTGGGTCCCTGGAGGGTCCCCTTCCAAAGGCCTCTCATCAGCAACTTCAGCTTTCATCCTCACTGTAGGCCAAAGACCAAGCTCCCTTCTTGGGCTGTGGATCCAGCACATCCACTGCCACTCATCATTTCCCTCCAAGTCTCACAGGCAAGCGTCCCAAACAAAACTCCTCACCTTCTCCCTGGAAAACTGCTCTTCAGCCTGTTTCCCTCACCTTTGTTGGCAGCAACACCATTCCCCCAAGCTCTCAAGCAAGAAACCGGGGAACCATCCTCACCGCTCCTTTCCTGACCCTCACGACCCATGGGCCCCCAAGCCCTGTCAATCCCAGCTTCTGCTCTCTCTCTCTCCACCTGTTCTCCTGCCCCTCTCGTCTCCAGCTACATTTGCTCCTATCTGGACTCCCTGACGCCAGCCTTAATCCTCTCCCCATCCACCTTCTTCCTGCCATCACAGCGAATCTGCTCACTTCAGAATCTGATGGCGTCATCACTGTCCGAATGCCCCTCACTGCCTGGCTCCCGTCACCCCCCTCCCCCCCGGTTGGCTCTAGGACTACTGCAATCTTCTCAAGAGTCATCCCAGGTGGGGCTCCTCCCTGGGAACATCCCACTGCCTGGAAGGCACACCCCCCGCACGCGGCTGGCCAACTCTACCCATCCTGTCACGCAAAGCCAAGACTTCCCAGAAAGCCTTTCCCGAAACCCTCCTCAACAGTACACCCTGCCCTGCAACTGAAGCCCAAGCCTTCTGCTACCTCTACCACACGAAATCATAATTCACTTGCTGACCTGCCTGCCTGTGATTAGGGCAGGAGTTTGTTGAATGAAATAAATGATATTTCACTGAATCTGATCTGACATCAATTTTAAGTTTACTATTAAGTACCACTAAGGAAAAAACAGTGCCAACTCAACCACACCATCCGCTGTGTAAAGGACACAGCACAAGCATAGGGAGGTTAATGTGAAAACATGTGCACCTTAAACTGATGAGCTGTGGTAATGAGCCACGTTTACAGCCATGGATGTGGATGGAAGGTCTGTCCAGCCATTCTAGGAGAGCAGTGTGAAAAGGGCTTCGGCCGGGACAGAGAGCTGGCAAACCAAGCCGGGGTGGAGAGATGGCACAGGGCACCTGGAGGCCAGCCGGGCAGCGGAGGCCACCCCTCACCTGTGATGTGCAGCTGGTGCAGCCTGTGATAGGCCAGGGCCGCGTCCCGGGCGCTGGCCTTCGCTTCGTCCTCAAAGCCTGCCGCGGTGGCCGGGGTGGCCCGCCGGCGCTGGAAGACCTTCTTGAGCAGCCAACGCACCAGGCGCAGCTTCTGCAGGCTGTAGCGAATCACGTTCCAGGAGAGGCTGCAGGCCAGGTCCAGGCGGGAGGTGGGCAGGGCCCGGCCCAACACCGACAGGCAGGTCTGGAGGTTGGCTGCAGCCGCCGCAAAATCCCCCTAGAAAGCAGCAAGTACACAGGTGTAATATTCACTGGCCTTGCTGTGGCCTTTTTGTTTTGCTTTATTTTTTAATTTTTTAATGATTTACTTATTTATTTTAGAGAGGGGGATAGGGGCAGAGGGAGTGAGAGTCTTAAGCAGACTCTGCTGAAGGCGGAGAGGCAGGGCTCGATGCAGGGTCCATCCCATGACCCTGAGACCATGACCTGAGCCGAAACCAAGAGTCGGACACCCAATCGACTGCGCCACTCTGGCGCCCCTTTTCATTTTAACAAAAACTCTTACTTTCCCTTCACTCCCTAGATTATCAGAGTAATACATGCTCATTGAAGAGTCTGGGAAAATTCAGAAAGCAACGAAAAAGTAAAAAGCAATCACCTGTAACCTTACCCCCCAGAAAGAATGATTGCTGACATTTTCATGTATTTTCTCCTCGCCTTTTTACTAAATTGGGATTGTACTGTGGTCTATCTTTGAGCAAATACTATTCCCAATTTCCCACAGTAGTTTTACACGTAAGATGATAAAATGGATTTAAATGATGATCTTTTAGGCTCATGTGCTCTTTTAGGCTTTTAGGTTCTCAAAGTGTGGTTCCCGGAGACCAGCAGCATCAGCCCCTGGGATCTTGTTAGAAATGCAAATTCTGGGCGCCTGGGTGGCTCAGTTGGTTGGGCGACTGCCTTCGGCTCAGGTCATGATCCTGGAGTCCCGGGATCGAGTCCCGCATCGGGCTCCCTGCTCAGCAGGGAGTCTGCTTCTCCCTCTGACCCTCCTCCCTCTCATGCTCTCTGTCTCTCATTCTCTCTCTCTCTCAAATAAATAAATAAAATCTTTAAAAAAAAAAAAAGAAATGCAAATTCTCGGTGCTCTAGCCCCACCCTCCCCCCACCTGCTTAATCAGAACCTCTGGGGTTGAGGCCTTCCAGGTGATTCTGTTGCCTGCTAAAGTCTGAGAGCCACTGTTTTAAAAAGACAAACACCTGGCTAAACTACTATAACCAAGGATCTCGATAAACTACTCTTTGCCAACCTGAGAGGGTCTGATGGAGAGTCTATGGCCCTGTACTGAAGATCTCTTTCTCTCTCTCTTTCTCTCATTACTGGCAAACAGAAGGAATCTGTCCTCTCCCTTCTCCGAATGTCCTGCAGTGGGCACAGCTGTGTTTCCTTCCGGCATCATTACACGGAGTGGATCGGTACAAGGGGAGCACCCCTCTCCCGGCTGCTGCGCAGCTTCCAACACACTCTGGTCCCGATGCACCTCAGCCCTGCCTCCTGGCCCCTTCTCACTCCCAGGGCCCTCTCACTGTACTTCCGAGCAACATGGCTCAGACAGAGGCCACCACAGCTCCAGCCTCGCCCACCCTGGAGTCAATGTCACATCACTTCCATTCCACTTTGTATCTCAAATATTTCCTGAATCAGTCTTTCCTTTCAATTCCAGGTTCCTGCCACCTCTCATCCGGTCTATTCCAGGTGCCCCTATCTTGCTTCTGTGCCCCCTCCTAACCCATCCTTCCTACAGCTGCCAAAATGACATTCATGAAACACAGACCTGAACCTGCCTCTAGGATATACATCTTGGAATGCTTTTTTTCTGGGAATGGTCCTGCTTCAAGGGCTAGGTACCCAACAGCCACATCTATATTCCATGAGCCACAGCCCTCGGCATGGCTGACAGCTCCAGGCTGCTCAATCAGATTCTCTCTGGTGGGCACTGCAGCCCGCAGGAGGGGAGTCGGCCCATAGTTTAGTGCAGCTGAGCACTGTTCCGGCTCTTGTTCCTCTGAGATGTGACCTTGAGCTCTTACTTCAATGCTGTGAGTTGCCCCAGAACCCTTCCTATAAACTTTCAGCTAATTTTCCTGGTCAAAAACCTTCCTGGTTCTCCAGAGAACTGGGGAAAAAAGCCCCAAATCAGTTACTAGTCAAAGACCTCTCCAATTTGGGCCCGAGATACATTACCAGCTTTAGCCCTCATCTGTCCCAAATGTATCTTACACTCCAGACGTACCTGTCTACCTGCTGGTCCCCAAATACCCCATCTATTCATGACTTCTCCACGTGGAAGGTCCTCCCTGCCCCTGACTGCTTGGCTCAAGCCCCAGATTCCCTCGGCCAGAGCGTGTCCCTTCTGCCCCAACTCCCGTAGCACTTTACTCTTTCTCTGTCATAACACAGACTACAGATTATCTCGTGTCCATGGACTCATTTACATATAGGTGTCCTCTCCTCTGCTGCCCTGTGACCGTCAGGCGCAGGGTCCCTTCTGGCTCTTGCTGCCCACAAGCACCTAGCACAGGATTTTATACACTGGGGTATTCAACAGAAGTCGCTGAGTTATCGGCTGCAGAACTTACCCTGGCAAGGTCCAGGTCTGCCTGCTTCCGGTGTCTCCAGAAGGTGACTGAGGAGCGTGAATGTGGCCGGATCACCGGCTCCCCGTGGACCAGCAGCTTCACAAAGACGCTCAGGACAATCACACCATTTACCAGCCATAAGAGGAGCGTTGGCATCATCCAGTCAAACCAGCCCCCAGAACCTAAAGAGGGACGTCTCAGCTGAGCCCATGGGGAATGGCCTCCGGGAGCAGCCCTAGGGGACTGCAAACCACCTGACTGACCCCCAGCATCTGACAGGTTAGAAGCCTTCTACCTCATTTTCAGAAGAAGCGTGGATAACAAGATTGCTTCATTTAATAACAATGTCTAAATGCTTTAGGTAGGAATAAGACATAACCTTAATCCACACTACTATAGGCAAATTTGGGACAGTTCTGTAGCCTAAATAGGAACCCTGTAGTCCTTGTCATTATGGAGCTAGGTGCCATAGCTAGATAACAAAGATAATAAAAATCTTTATTAGTCAAGGTGGGGTGAGACCGTTAGTTTCACAACTTGGGCAAAAATATCACATCCTCCTTCAAAAAGGTACACCTTTCCTCCCCATATCCCCAACCCCTATAATAATAGTAGTATGGGTTCCTGATTTCTTTTGTCCTTACTGACTGAACTCGGGCTTGCCCTGTTACTTCCAAAATGTGACTTATGCCAGTTCTTAGCAGGCCTGCTACAAAAGCCCTCTGGGACCCGGTGGACAAGCCGAGCAGTGTGCACACATAGGGCTTGTCTCCTACCACAGCAGGCCACCCATGCTTGGGTGGTTCGACGGGCCCTCTACCTACCTGACTCAAGTGACAGGATGCTGCGGCCAGAGCCCGAGTATGGGTGCTGGTCAGAGCTGTGGGCCCCTCCCCACTGCAGCAGGGCAGTCAGGGGGTTAAAGGAGAGGCAGAGGAAGGTGAGGACACACAGCAGAATTCGAGAGCGGTCCACCATGCCCAGCGCTACGGGAGGAGAGTCCGGCTCATCCTTGACCTTCAAAACAGGGCCAAGAGGTTAGAATGAAATACTGCGTGGGTTTCGTTTCTACAGCATTTTACTTTTATATGTATTGGAGTCAGATTGTGAGATTTAAATTCAAGACTACGGGGGCGCCTGGGTGGCTCAGTTGTTGGGCGTCTGCCTTCGGCTCAGGTCATGATCTCAGGGTCCTGGGATCGAGCCCCACATCGGGCTCCCTGCTCAGCGGGAAGCCTGCTTCTCCCTCTCCCACTCCCCCTGCTACTGTTCCCTCTCTCGCTGTCTCTCTCTGTCAAATAAATAAAATCTTAAAAAAATATATATATATTTAAAATAAATAAATAAATTAATTAATTCAAGACTACGAAGTCAGATAGGAAGAGAGCCAGGAGGCAAGTAAGAAGCCCACAGCTCTCCAGCTGCTTCTCAAACACTGGCATACTCGTCCTCTTGCCACCTGGGACAAGAACATGTTCTGAAGACCAAAGGTAGATGAGTCCTGCTTATAAAATAGAGCACACAAGAGAACATTCTCCATGATTCTGTATAATTCCACAACAGGCAAGTTAATCTAATCTAAAGTGACAGAAAGCAGATCAGTAGTTGTCTGAGGCTGGAGAGGGATATGTGAACTACCTGCCACGGTATATGAAGGAGCTTTGTGGGTGATGGAAATGTTCTGTATCTTGATTACAGTGATAGTTACATGAGTGTGTACACTTGTTAAAACTCCTCATACTGTACGCTAGTACTTTATGCTACTGTAAAATAGCTGTTTTATCTCATGTAAATTAAACATCAGTAGAACTGCTTACAGACCATACAACTGGGGCGCCTGGGTGGCTCAGTTGGTTAAGCTTCTGCCTTTGGCTCAGGTCATGATCTCGGGGTCCTGGGATGGAGCCCTGCATCGGGCTCCCTGCTCAGTGGGGAGTCTGCTTCTTCCTCTCCCTCTGCCCCCCTCTCTCCACCTTCCCCGCCTGAGCTCTCGCTCAAATAAATAAAATCTTAAAAAAAAAAAAAAAAAAAAAGACCATACAACTTCAGTATGAATCTATTTACAGGAGTTCGCCTGTTGTAAAACTGTAACACTGCTTTTTTCCCCCTCCCCGTCTTACAGAGGAGGACTGGAGGCAGAAGCCCCGCCTGCCCAGGGTGCCGCCCACGGAGAGGCAGGGAGGAAGGCTGGGATCAGATCTCCCGACTCCCAGTGCACACATACTACCGCACTCCTTTTCAGTATTTTCTTTTTTAAAGATTTTATTTGAGAGAGAGAAGAGAGAGAATGAGCAGTGGGGAGGGGCAGAGAGAGAAAAGCAGACTCCCTGTTGAGCAGGGAGCCTGATATGGGGCTCAATCCCAGGACTCCGAGATCATGACCTGAGCCGAAGGCAGACACTTAACCGACTGAGCCACCCAGGCGCCCCTCCTTTTCAATATTTTATTTTATTTTTTTTATTTATTTTTTTTTTTTAAATTTTTATTTATTTGACAGAGAGAGAGAGAGAGACAGTGAGAGAGGGAACACAAGCAGGGGGAGGGGGAGAGGGAGAAGCAGGCTTCCCGCAGAGCAGGGAGCCCGATGCGGGACTCGATCCCAGGACCCTGGGATCATGACCTGAGCCGAAGGCAGACGCTTAACCGACTGAGCCACCCAGGCATCCCCCTCCTTTTCAATATTTTAAAGCCATCTGAAAATTTCTTATGATGACAGATGTCTAGCTAATTCAATGTATATATTATATGGCCTTCTGTTCCCAAACAGAATCACATTTATAAAGTATTTCAAAAATAGAGCTTCGTCAGTAAAATTAAGTACATGACACCACAAAGTTTGATCAAAAACTTAGGCTAGAAGGGAAGTTTGTGCTTTTGAAGTCAGAAATTGCCAGTAGCCTCCACGGATTCCCAGGGCTAGATCATTAGGCTCAAGCCTCTTTTGGCTAATTCCATTAAACCATAATTGCCAGGGGCTTTCTTTGACGATTAAAGGCCCTTGGTTGGAATGTTATTTGTCAGACTGCAAATTGCAATCATTTCCAGAAGAGGACCCAGAGGCAGCCTTGCCCTAAACCGACTAAACAACCTCAAAAAATGGTCTTGCCAGGCCCATTATGAGTGAGGGACGTAATGAGGCGCCTCTGGCACCTCCGAGCACCCGCGTGACAGCTGCTGTGTGTCCCCGTTCTGGATTCGGCCCGGTTCCTCTCAGATGGGCTCTTTCGGCAAGGACCAGTTAAACTGGACTACACTGAACCAGTTAAGCGGATTTTGTGGAGGACGCAGTAGGACCTATTCTCCATCCTTGGTCCTCTCAACGCCTGGCTGGGCCCCCTATCGGCAGCTCCTCCACAGTTCAGTTAGGAGAGATGGGACAGATTCCAGGGGTCAGAGGATTTCAAAAGCTCATACCTTTGCATCATCCAGCAAAGGGCTTCCTGGCTCCGAGTCGATGGAGTAGGGGGAGAAGCCAGCCTGGGAGCCTGAGTCGGAGGCCGGAGGGGACATCAGAAGGACATTCTGATTAAAGTCATCGATCTTCAGCTCCACATCATTGTCCACCAGGCTCCCCAGGTCGATGCCCTTCAGGAGCTCTGCAAAGAAAACTGCATCTGGCCAATGGTCTGTTTCTCCAGAGCCCCCACCTGGGTGCCTGGGCCAGGGCTGGGCTGGGGGAGGGGCCTACGGTCCTTGCTCCTGTTTCACCCGTGAAGGCACCTTGGACACATCAGTGGGCCCTCCCCAGTGCCCAGCACAGGACTCCTACAACCACAAGGTCTGATAACCCTTCTTTCAATGAGCACACTCACTGTTTTTCTGATTTGCCAGCTTCAGCACCATGTTCTCCTGGCGTAGTTTATGATTGACCTGCTGCAAGTATTTGATGTAGTCGATGGCCTTCCTCAGGACGCCAGACTTGTGCATCTGGGAAGGAAGACGGGTGAAAACACAGGGGCATCACTGCAGGCTGCTCAGTGAGAGGGCTGAGGCCCAGAGCCTGTGGGGTGAAAGCATGGCTCCGGGCTGAGATGCTGGCTTGCTCACTGGCTAGCTGTGCTACCCAGGACATGTTACTCAAAATCTCTGAACCTCACATTCCTCGTCCTTAAAATGGGGATAATGATGATATATGATCACAGCGTTGCAGTGAGGACAAAATGAAATAATACACATACAGAGAGTAGCCACCCCCTCCCCCAGTCTGGTGCATAGTGACACTCGATAAATATTAGCTAGTACTCCTCTTTCTTATAATAATCCTAGAACTAAAACAAACTTTACAGAAAGCAAACGACAAAAACCCAGAGCATTGTTGGATAACTATCTTACGGAAAGTTCTATTAGCACGTTTCAGGTCTATAGGCTATAAGGAAAATAAAACTTTCTTCCAAAATAGAGATGATGAAGATAAACAGATAACAGGTTAAAAAAAAAAAAAAAATCTATGTGACAGAAGACACATTCACTGAAATACCCGAAATAATGAACAATCTATTCCCTCCATTTGCTGTTGGTTAAAGACCCAATCTCTATTTTCTCTCTTCCCTAAAAGGTAAAAATATTGCTAACCACCCATGAACACAACTAAACATATGTCAGCAACGCCACCAGCCGACTCCAGGGTACACACAGTCCTGCACCTGGCCGCCAGTGAGCAGGACGCATCCCTCTGCCTGTGCTACTGGGATCCGTGATCACCGCAGAGCAGAGTCAAAGGTCCAGGCAGGACGCTGCATTACCAACCCCCACTAGTTCCCTAATGTTGGTTAATATTTTATAATCTTGAAAAAACAAAAACAAACCCAAGATGCTTTAAATAAGAAAGCACCTCTAACCATCCTTATGTTCACTCACTTGGACCTGGGTTTTCCTAAATTCCTACAGCAAAGACAGGTAGAGGGGAGATGGTGGCACGTGAAATACCACGTTGCTGGGCACCCACCTTGGCATCTGTCCCCATGACCAGGTCCTTCAACTCGATGATTTTGTCATTGATAGAGGAGCGATACCGCTTCTCAATGATGTTGTGTGTCGTCCGCCTTTCTCCTTCTTTGGGGGGCTCCAGCTGCTTGACTCCCCCAGGTACCTGCTTAATGGGCACTTTCTCTTGCCCCATCATCACAGGCATTGTGGTCAAAATGGTCCCATTGCTGCCCACCAGAGTCTAGAACAGGCAGAGACACAGGGCAGAATCACCCCGTGGTTAGTCTGAGTAAAGCAATCCCAGAACACAAACCTGCTGGCCCTGGCCGTGCGGCATTGCCGCGCTGACACCCTTCGTGGCTCAATCAAGTCAGGCCCCACGAGGCCTCAGGAGCCACGGTATCTGAGTTCCCCTTCAGAACCACTGTCAACAAATCACACCACAATGGGATTAACGTGGGTAAATAGGTTTTAACCTTTGATCTAAGGGTACCTGAAACAAGTCATAGGATTTCTGCTTTGCTGGCAAACCATTAGCCACCTCTGAGCTCGCATACAATGTACCACATCATTCTGGCCCCAAGGAGAGCTTCCTCCTGGTGCAGGATACATATTTTCCTCTCACATGACAGTGAAGTCACTTGCTGCATTTCCTTATATAATTTGGCCATCAAAAAGCACAAGGGAAGAACAGATAGAGCCATTCTATTAGATAAATGGACCAACTGTAGAGGCTCCCCCTTTTCTCCTCAACTCTGCTTCCCCCTGTTTCTATTTTTACTAATTTTAGTTTTATTTTCTTCAATAAATGGCCAATGAACATCATTAACCATTAAGAAATAATTCTCACATAATAAAAAACACGCATTTTAAATGTACAGCTTGATGCATTTTTACGTATGGATATCATGTGTGTAACCGAGATAACCCAGACCAAGATACAGACCATTTCTATCCCCTTAGAAAGTTCTCTTGTGCCTCTTCCCAGTTCTGCCTGCCCCCTCCCCCTCTTGTGATCACTGCTCTGACCTCTATCACCACCGCTTAGTTTTGCCTCTTCTTGAACTTCATATAAATGGCATCCTCAGCATTAACTCTTTTGTGATAGGCATCTTTTGCTCAACATACTATTTTTGAGGTTCAGCAGTTATATATATCAACAGTTCTTTTTGGACATGTGGGTTGTTTCCCAGTTCTTGGCTCTTATGAATAAAGCTTACTTTCAAATTCTGATCACCTTTTACTCTATCAGACTCTCTTGCCGTAAGATGCTGAAGCGGCTGTGACCCTGCAGCCCAAGTATGGGGCCTTCCATGTCCCTCACCTTGTAGCCCCTCCCTACCTGGTGGGCCTAGAGTCCTTCAGAAGCCAAACCTCCATCAGCAGGACCTAGAGGCAGACAGCCCTGTGTGGAGCTGCTGCCTAGGAACCGGGGGATCCTCTGCTATTCCTCTCTCCTCCCTCATAGTCCCCAGTACTCCCACATAACATGCATTGATGGTACTTCTCAAGGGGGAAAAAAAAAAAACCCTAAATGGGGGTGATATTTGCAATCTGACACATTCCATAGAAGTTCTACACCGACCCACTCTGTAGAGATTTTAACATCTCAGGGGCCTAACACCTCCAAGAAAGGAGAGGGTGGAGGGAGGAGGGCAGGGAGGAAGGCGGCTCTTACTGGTACTTGAAGGGCAGCTGTCTGGATGGGGGTGGTGAGGGCGGTGAGGGCTGGGTTCTGGACTGCGGCCATGACAGGGCTGCCATCTGTCTTTAGTGTGGTCAAAACAAGGGAATCTGTCTTGATGATCTGAGGCTGTACCAGGACCTGGATGGAGAATGAAGAAAAGGAAAAAGGAAGGCAGTATTATTTTTCTATTTTGCCTTAGCTTCTTACTACACAGACTTCCTCCAGGAAAGAATGAAAAAATAACATTTTCCTAAAACCAAGAACACAACTTGATGACGGGGTTGAGAGGGAGAAAGAGTATAGCTAAAGGGTCTTGCATTTTAAGGTTGGAAGGCTTTGAGAAGAGCAATGACAGGGCCTGGCAGGGGCAGAGTGGGGGGACAGAGGACAGGAAGGAGATCTGATTTTGGATAAAACTCAGGAAAGCCAGGAACATGGCTGAGAAACAGAAAGGAAATACCCGGATTTTTTTTTTCAAAGATAAATGACCTTGTTAGTGAGAAACTACAGTCCACTATAATACGTGACTTAAAAACATTTTGGCATATCTCCAGTTTTATGCCCATTCTACGTGTAAATCACTGACTGAGTCTGCATGAGGGCCCGTGCACATCCACAGAGACCATCTCAGCCAGGTCTCCACACCCAGCTCATGGGTGTCTCGCAAGGCCCAGGCACCTCAAACGCTGCTCCTTTACACGCTGCTGGTCCTTCTAGTATGTAGACCACAGCTTCAACCAAAGACCAGCCCCCAGCCCCACCAGTGCCCCCCCGGCTCCTCAGCAGCCACCTACCGGGACCTGCTGCACCTGGGGGGCGGCGACCGTCTGCACCGTGGCCGGGGCGAGGGTCTGCAGCGTGCCATTGGCCGTCTGCGTCAGCACCCGCTGGGCCTGCACCGTCTGCACCTGCTGCTGGATGGTGACTGGCTGCACCTGGGAGGATGTCACGAGGCTTTGGACTTGAGGCTGAAGGACTTGGGAGAAGAGGAGGGAAAAGTCACACAGATGAGGAATGCATTCTGTCACTGTAGCTGCAGTACCAACCAAGGATGGGGTGCCTCAGGACAATCCCGACTCCCCACCTGCTGCTGAAGAAGATGTGCACAGCCACTTACAGGCTGGTCTAGATAACAAGAACATTCCATGAGGGCTGCATCAATTTCTGAGGGAATGAGAACAGATTATTTTATTATTCCGGGTGCTGGGGTGGAGGTGAGGGGAACTAATCGGCAAGTGACTGCACCCAGCAAGGGAAGTCAGAGACACAAGGAACCAATAATTCCACCGGGCTTCATTTCTTCTCGTGGAAGGAACATAGAGTGCACTCTGGGATGACCGTCTCAGCTTTTTGCTTTGCTGCCCCTCCGCAGCCTCTAAACCCTCAGAAGCCCACCGAAGAACCGTCAGATCCTTTGAGCTTGAGAGGCTCCCGGCCGCACAGGCACGGGGTGTAACGACACGGGAAGTCACTCACTCACTCAGCACACACGGGGGGCCCGCTGCAAGGCCTGCTGCATGGAGCCGGAGCCCCTGCTCTAGGCCATAGTCTGTGGTGGCTGCTCAGGAGACGTCTGCTGAATGAATGGCTCTCAACCTGTGGGATCTGGCTGGTGTCTGGGTAAGTCTCCGGGCCCATTTTACTCAAGCCTCTAACCCTAGTTACCAGCACGGCCCTGTGTCTACTCTGCTTATTCGATTCTTTGACCAAGTATCCTCGAAGCAGGCACAACAGATCCTAGGGTGTCTGAGGAGCCAGAGTGTGAGCTGTTCCTGTACTACCGTCCTTGCTGCCAGTGACCCCCAAACTCCTAAGACTCTGTCATCCCCAAAGAGGGCAGAACCGTCTACCTCACAAGTGTCTGCAAACTGGCACAGAACCTTTTGAACGAACCAATCACTATCCTATCCGACTTCTGAATCACCTTGAAAGCTGGTCGCTGCATTCTGGTATATCAAAGGCTGCTGGATGATCCTCGTCTGCGGAGCGGTGCTGAACGTCGGGGTGATCATCACCGTCTGCTGCTGCAGCTGGGCCTGGGGCGGGGGCTGGGGGCGGGGCTGAAGAACAGGAGTTGCCCGCGGCGGGGTGGGCACCGTGCTGGGGGGAACCTTGACCTGCAGGGCTGGAGCCTGGGGGGAAGCGGCCGAGGGAGAAAAGGCAGGTAAAGGGACCTGGCTGAAGGACCGCTGCTGCATCGAGGGGTCCCCGGCTCCGCCTCCCCCATTGCTGCCGCCGCCGCTGCCCCCGCCGCCACCGGGGAAGGAGCTACACAGCTGCTCTGGAAACAAGTCCGGGAACTCTCCAACTTGATTGCTGACAAACTGCAGCATCTCTGTGAATACACAAAAAGGAGTAATTTTATTGCCATCCAAAATATCCATTAACTTTCAAATTTGCTTAAGAAACGGAGGCATGCAAATCAAAAGGCTTTCCCAAGACCATAGCAGAAATGGGTCAGGAGACCCTCACCAACCTCTCAGGAGGAGAACCACCTGGGCTCAGACGGCCAACCAAGGGACAAGGGGAGAGGACTTCACGTCTTTGATGTTCTCGCTCCACACCCTAACCTCCAGGCCCTTTCTACCAACTTTCCTGATTATATCAGGCCGAACAGGAGCCACCTCTGTGCTAGGTGAGTATTGCTTTTGGAGATTACTGCTGGTCTCATTTTACAATTGGAGACCCTGGGGTGGAAAGTGGGGAGTCGCTGTCCTAAGGCTTCTGAGCTCAGTAGCCTCAGGTGTGAAGCCACCTCCAATCTCAGCACTGCTCCGCCGGACAGAGCAGGAGTGCAGGAATCAGGAGGGTCTGGCTGCGAAGTTGTGCCAGACCCTAATCGGCTCTCACCCCAGGCAGCCTTCCCTTCTCACCACAGGCAGGTCCTGGGCCTTCTCTCCGAAAAGGACATAGCCCTGGGCACTGTTGGTACCCTCAGGAACATTCAGGGATGATGAAGTTGATGGCCTCCGAGTCATGGAACTTTAGGGATGGAGCGGATGGAAAGATCATAATCAAAGTCCAGAACAGGGAAATAACTTGGCCAAGGTCCTGCAGCGCATCAGGGCACAGTGAGGATTAGAACGCCCAGCTTCACGTTCTTCCTCTGCACCACAGTACACGCACTGCCAGAAGGCTGGGCCAGAGCAACCCCAGCCCTGGACTCCGCGCTCTAGAGGGCTGGGCCCCTTTGGGCAAGGAGTCTGTGGGACCCGGGGGATGTGTCCACCTGGAGACCATGGCCCCCTTCTAGATTATGTTCCAAGTACCTGGGACCCCTGAGTTCCCAGCCCAAAGGGCCTTAAGCCTGCCCCCAGGGCTTCTTCCCCAAGTTCATCCTCCCTGAAATTTACCAAAACCCAACTTATTCCACAACTAAAACTCATCTCTTATAACTCCTGCCTCCCCACAGGGCTGGTCCCCATTAGAAGTCTGGGGCCTCAGCTTTGTCGCAGCTATTTTCAGACCTACAGTTCTTCATGTTGCTTCCATTCCCTCCCCTTTCCTCTCCAACACATTCCCAAGAAGCTACTGCTTGTTCCTGAACGGTACACCCTTCTCTCTAAACATTCAAGGCCACACGATGCTCTGATTTAGCCACCAAAATACCCCAAACCAAAAACAAACCAAAAACAAAAAACACCACCTCTTTTCATTCCCCCAAACCTCCACCAGCAAGTCCCACCCACCCTCCCAGGTCTCTAACAGACGTGTGTGTGTGTGTGTGTGTGTGTGTGTGTGCGTGCACATGCATGCACACACATACACACATGCCAGTAGTGGGTCTGGGCTACGAAGGGTCTTACGTTAGGCAAGCAGAAAGCTACTGGGGGTTTCTAGGGTAACCATACAGGGTGACTGAAGCTTAGCAGTTCAGTACTTCCAGTGTTCCATCAGTTCAACCTACTGGCAAAACAGCATCTTGTAAGATCAAAGATTACACTAACTGTGTAGTGGTATTATTTACCAACACCTCAACACTCTGCTGTGTCCCCTTGACACTCAGCCGGCTGTGTGTGGGAAGGAGAAATGGGCACATTGCCACGATATTGTAACTGGTACCAACCAATTCCAATTCCTTGTATGTGATTAAACTAAGAAATGTCCTTGGGCGCCTGGGTGGCTCAGTTGGTTAAGCGACTGCCTTCGGCTCAGGTCATGATCCTGGAGTCCCTGGATCGAGTCCCGCATCGGGCTCCCTGCTCGGCAGGGAGTCTGCTTCTCCCTCTGACCCTCCCTCCTCTCATGTGCTTGCTCTCTCATTCTCTCTCTCTCAAATAAATAAATAAAAAAATCTTTAAAAAAAAAAAAAGAAATGTCCTTAAAATCAGCACAAAATTCAAACAAAACACACTTTATTGCTGACACAGTCCAAGTACAACACAAGATGTATAAAATGGTTTAAGGAAAAGCTTTAAGAGAAAGCTAATAATCTGCTGAGCTTTCCAGAATTCCCATAAAATTCTTACTCTGGGGAATCAACACAGAACATCACTCCCTGATTGACTGTTTTAATCCATGGAACGCTAAGGAGCGCATAAGGGAACAGAGGCCAGAGGCCTGGTAGATGGGCACGGGCTTCGGTACTAGCTGGATCTCAAGACGCCGCCTACCCAGCTGTGTGAACGTGGGCAAGCCACCTCTCTACATCCTGGTTTCCTCCCCACAAAAGGCTGCCTTAAGAATACTTGGCTTCTTTGTTGTGAGGATGGATAAAACAATTTGTGCAGAGTGTTTGGCGAGAGGCAGACCCTTATAAAGGCCCTGATAGTGGTAATTCCAGAGCACCCAGCGCCTGGGCACTTGGCTCCACTTATCTCATCTGGTTGAGTGTTCTCCAAAACGTTTCATGGAGAAAGACATGGGCTGGCACAGCGAAGTAACCTGCAGAGGTCACAAAGCTTGTTCACAAAGCAGGTTAAGAGTGTGTAAGCAGATGGGATGTGAAGGCTTAAATTAAAAAAAATAAATCCTTTTCAACCCACACACGACAAGCTCCAGTGGTGTTATCTGCAGCCAGGCGGACAGGCACTGGGCTGAGTGGCGCAGAGGGACCCCTTAAGACCAAGCATTTGAAGGAAGAAGTAATGGGAAGAGGCTCTTTGAGCCCCCACTCCAGCAAGGCACGCGGGGTCTTCCTGGGACCCCATCTGGCCTGCAGTGACAGAGAAGGGGAGAGGCCCCACCAGCCGGAACGAGGCCTGGAGAACCAAGGCACCGAAAGCCCACCCCGAGTGCAGTTTTTCTCTAAAGCTCCACGCTACACCCTGTGGGAGCATCCTAATGTCTCGTGTTCCCTGCTCCAATCACTGGAGTGTCGCAATTACACCAGCTTTCATTTCCTCCGAGAGCCATGAAACCCAGAAAAGACAGGCCCGGAAGAAGGCACAGGTTTTATGGGGCTTTGAAAATGAAGTTCCAGATCCTGCACGATGAGCTGTGGTCCCTAGAGCGGAAGGCCAGACTTAGGCATCCTGGGAGCTAGGCGGGCCACCCCTAGGCCTGCAAACCCTAGCTTACCTGGCAGGGGTGCTCCTGGCGGTTACCTTCCGCAAACAAGCCACAGTCCCATTTTTTAGCTGCTTCTTAAAGTAAGGGATAAGTTTGCTTAATAAAGTAAGCTGGGCCCCAAGAAACTACACCTGGGTTTTGGTCTCTTTAAAAGCTCATGATCAGGGGCGCCTGGGTGGCTCAGTTGGTTGAGCGACTGCCTTCGGCTCAGGTCATGATTCTGGAGACCCGGGATCGAGTCCCACATCGGGCTCCCTGCTCAGCGGGGAGTCTGCTTCTCCCTCTGACCCTCCCCCTCTCATGCTCTCTGTCTCCCATTCTCTCTCTCAGATAAATAAATAAAACCTTTAAAGAAAAAAAAATAAAAGCTCATGATCAGAATCAGAGGCTGCGACTGTCACCTGTGTATTGCAACCAGTCCAGAGCCTCCTCCAGAGACCCCAAGTTCACGTGCACTTCATGGAGCATGCAACCTGGAGGTAACATCAAGCACTCTGCCTGGCCCAGCCAGCAGCATCTGCCTGAGAGTAAGGTGACCCAAAATCTGGGCAGATTAATTTTGGTCAGGAATATAGAGTTGAAAGCCCTGGCTGCGGTAACACACTGTCTTCAAACCGCATAGTCAGTGAGCCAACAATCCTTCAGCAGGCATTTGCTACCTAGCCCAGGTAGGTGCTAAGAGAACCATTTTACAAAGGTCATTTATTCTTCTTATATTTTGTATTTATTATCACTTTGTGTTAGATAATGTTTTAAAATAACTTTTTCAAGGGGCGCCTGGGTGGCTCAGTCGTTGGGCATCTGCCTTCGGCTCAGGTCGTGATCCCAGGGTCCTGGGATCGAGCCCCGCATCGGGCTCCCTGCTCTGCGGGAAGCCTGCTTCTCCCTCTCCCACTCCCCCTGCTTGTGTTCCCTCTCTCGCTGTGTCTCTGTCAAATAAATAAATAAAATCTTTAAAAAAATAAAATAACTTTTTCAAAATCATAAAAGTCACACTCACTATAGAAAAAGTTTAGAAAAAAGTTAAATGGAAAAAAGAAATCCAGCAATTCCACCCCCTGAGACATCTACTGTCAATGTTTTGATGTGTCCTTCCTAAGAGCAAGGCTTGCTTGCACACACAAGCACGCGTGTGTGTCTGTGAGAACAGTCACAAAAGTGGGATCGCACTGAAGATGGTATTTTGTACCCTGCTCCCTTTATTTAGCAACACATGAGAAGTAGTCAGTGTCAACCATTATGGATATGACGGCAACCTTTGAGAGTCCCGCAGTACTGTATTGTAGCATATTGTATTGACACCCTAGAATTTAACCACTTAGTGATGACAAGTGGCTGCGTTCAATTTTTTAGCATGAACAACTCTTTTTTTTTTTTTTTTAGATTTCTTTATTTAGGAGAGAGAGCACTAGTGGCAGGGGCAGAGGGTGAGGGAAGGAGAATCTCAAGTGGGCTCTCAGCTCAGCACAGAGCCCGACGTGGAGGCTCGATCTCACAACCCTGAGATCACGACCTGAGCCGAAAGCAAGAGTCGGACACTTAACCGATTGCGCCACCCAGGTGCCCCAGCGTGAACAACTCTTACAAAAATCTTTTCCCACTGATCTGATTTGGGATAAACTTCTAGAAATTGATGGCTGGGTCAAAGGACAGGTATGTGTGCTTTGGGGAGGCTATAACAATCTATGCTTCCCCACATCTGTTTCTGTCATTCAGACAGTGGGGAAAGAATGACATCAAACTGTTTGGGCTTGCATGGATGAGCGCTAAATGAGGTTGGATGTCCCCCTGCCAATTTTATTGGCCATTTGTATTTCTTCCTTTGTAAATTGCTCTTGACCTTTGTGCATTTTTCTCTTGGGCTATTTGTATCATTTTACTGATTTGAAAAAACTTCATATACTACGGTATTTCCTCCTTCTTATATATGTGCAAATATCTGCCACACTGTTTTTTTTTTTTTTATTGAAGTACGGTTGATATACAATCCACTTTATTTTTCTTTTAATTTGTTGAGAAAAAAGAGGGGCACCTGGGTGGCTCAGTCAGTTAAGTGTCTGCCTTCAGGCTCAAGTCATGATCTCAGGGTCCTGGGATGGAGCCATGCCACCCCCCACCCCCCCCAAAATCAGGCTCCCTGCTCAGTGGGGAGTCTGCTCCTCCCTCTCCTTCTGTTCCTCTCTCTTTCCCTGCCCCCCTTCCCCCCTGCCCCTGTGTGCTCTCTTATCTCTCTCAAATAAATAAATAAAATCTTTAAAAAAACAAATTTGTTGAGAAAAAAGAATGGCATAGTGATTAAGTTATCACGCCCTAGCACTATAACTTGGGGTAAGTTTTACTTCTCTGGGCCATAGTTTTCTCATCTATAAAATGGGGATGAAATTACACCTACCTCATGGGGATGCTGAGAGAGAGTTTGCATGGAATCTAAAGCACAGTGCCTGGCACTCGGTAGTAGCCTAGTGCACGTTATTCGTGACAGCTCTTTTTGACAGTTTTGCTTGGACTCTTGTTTTGAAAATTTGAATTTGTTCCAATGCGTTTGGCTTTATTAGGGAACAATTTGGGCATATCATGAATTTCGTTTTACTTATGCATGACAGAAACACTAGGAAATGCAAAAACATACCCAAGTGAAATGAGCCACACAAAATGAGCACAGTTGCATCCCTCAAACATCCACCAGCTTCGTCAGGTCAGTGCATGTGTTATGAACCATAACCATCCACATCTGGATCAGAACCTTCTATCGGACTACAGACTGCCCTCCATCCATCACCTCACAGAAACTCAGAAGCTGTAACTTCTAACGTCCACTTCCACAAGCAAACCTCAGGTCTTTTTAAGGTAAGGGGTCCTATTTGTTGTGGTATTTCTGTATTTCTTACCCACTGAATATCTGTAAAACTGAGCTGTTTTATTGGGTTCTTAACTTTTAGTCTTCTCATTTTCTCTTTTTTTGTCACCTCTGAAGATTTCAAGTGTTGTGACCCAAATCCCATTTCCCCCATAAGCCCTACGGTTTGCATTACATGATTTTGCTCAGTGCAGTGATCTTTAGGAATGGATATGTTGCATTACAGCAGAAAGGACCATATACAAGTGCTAATACTGTGTAATGAAATTACATGGTTTTTGTGTTACACTGAAAAGGTCCCTCATCCCCAAGATTATAAGGACATTCACCTAAACTTTCTTCATTTAGTGTTGTTCATTTAATCTTGCACATTAGATCTGCCCAAACAACGTAAGAACACGGAATAAGTGTGGTATGTGATGTTTGTAGGCTGCTGGGAATCAGATGGACCACAACCAGTGAGCGAGAGGGAGGTAAACACAAAAGAGTTAATTCCCAACAAGTACGCTTCTTAAGAAACAAGTATCCTGCTTTCAAGCTGATGATCCTATCTTCCCTCCTAGGATGTTTTTTTCTAATAATTAAGAAAAAAAAATCAAATGTAGACTAGTATCAAACCTGAGGGTCAGTAGTGAGGTAACTTTTCCTTTCTCCACCATTTTGCTACCTGTAATCACCACTGCTTTCTCAGGACCTGAAACATTATTACCCCCATATTCAGGTCACCCAGAAGAGCAGTTCAGAAGCGGAAATGCAAAGAATGTGAGGAACATAGGGACAATTATAACAGGCAAATTGGTGCCTAAAATCACTCCAAACACCAGGGGGCACATCTGCTAAGAAGCTCATAGCACAGGGACAGCATCACATACTTCAAGGGAATTCTGGGTCACCTTCTTGGGGGACAGGGAGTCTGGAGGAGGGCTGAATGACACAGGATGGCAAACTAGTGACTCAGGCATCCTATATTTTAGGCGATGGATGAGTAAACTCTTTCTACTGGCAAAGAAACCACAAAGGAAAACTGGACAGGGATGTGGGGGTTCTCAAACACTTGTGTTACATAACACACACAAATGTATTACTGCATATATCAAATATTACATAATGAAATAAAACAGTTGAAAATTAAAAGAAAAAGCAAGCACAAAGGGAAGCAAAAATCATTCTCAAATGGTCTTCTGGTCTGCTCTGTTTGGCCCTCTCTCCCTACTTGCCCAGCTGGGGGCAGCCTCAGAGAGTCCCAGCTGGGCTGGCCAGTTCTGACTTCTCTGTCCAACACAGGGCCCCAGAGCAGCTCTCTTTCAACCAGGAGAATGATCTTCAGCACCACCTTCAATTGCTCTTTCTGTTTCTTTCCTCTGCCAGAAGTTTACTATGAACTTCTTGCAGGTCTCCTTTCCTGGTACCAGAGTTCTCCTTGCTTAACTTCCATACTCTGCCTTGATTTCAACTGCAACCTCCTACCTAGTGACAATTGTCTTCTTTGAGTATCTTGTTGGTCCAACAGTCTTTTAAATCAAATCAAATCTTTTAAACACAAGTTTCAAAGCTTCCTACTGATTGCTCCCTCCTACTCCAAGGGATTTCACTTCCCACTCACCTTAGCTCATCATCCACCTGGGGAAAATACCCACACCTTTTTCTGCACATGCCTCTGGTGGGGATAGGGAGGGGAGCCCTCTCTGTGACGGCCTTACCTCACCCTTTCTGCTCTTTACCACCCTCTTCCTGTCCCAATTTCACAATTCCATTTCAAAACCATTTACAATTACTCTCAACCAGGACTCTTCTCTACCTCAGATCCAGCTGTCTTTGAGCTCTTGAACCCACTTGTGATTTATTTGTTAAGAGATGGCTCAGTTGGTTAAGCATCTGACTCTTGATTTCAGCTCGGGTCTCAGGGTGGTGAGTTTGAGCCCTGGCTCTGCACTGGGCGCGGAGCCTGTTTCTGATTCTCTCTCTCTCTGCCGCCCGCCCAACCCCCACTTGCACACACTCTCTAAAAAGAAAAAAAAAAAAAAAGGAAAATTATCTGAAACTTGAAAATAAGGTAAAAAAAAAAGCGTCCTTTCAGAGTTGTACTAGAGGGTAGTCATGTCTACCATGACTACATAAAGGTCATCTGATGCTCTGTGGAAACATAAATTTGTTTGACTTTCTATCTACCACAGATTAGGCCCACATTCTGTAAAGTTAGATGTTCACTTATAGAAAATTGATAAGCTGCAAATGATTTAAAAACAGATAAACTCGAAGGCTTTATTTTTATTGCCCTGTAGGACATTAGCCAGTTTTGCATCTAAATTTGCAATCTTACTCCTGCATCCTTTTTTAAAACTACATAAATACCAGTTTCTTACACTCTCCTTTGATCCAGCTTTGTCATCTTGATGGTTTTCTCATTAATAATATTAATAAATCCCTGATATGTGCTGATGATATATTAGTGTAAGAGTAGGTTTTTAACACTTAAAAATTTCATTTTGTCACACTACATAAGTTATATTTTTAAAGGCTTTTTAAAAAAATATTTTATGCTTCACAAAGTGCATGGACAAAATCTTCTACTCCCCTGTACCTCTCCAAGCACTAATCATTCTGGCAGTTTAAAAAACTGGCATCAATTCACTGAAATGCTCCCCAAAGCAACTTTCATGCAATCTGTAAAAATGGCAGTTATGCTTTCTGAACCAAAACTGGAAGGGACATATCACCTCACAATGGGACAAGATATTTTTGAAATCCAGGTTATCCTGGAAAATCTGGACAAATCTGCAATTTCTGTAAAGCATCTACTTTTGGTGAAGTGGGTATGTAAATGCAAAAGGATTTAAACGTGTTGAGCACCCACTGTGTGCTGGCCTAGAGAGATGATAAAAAAATCCTCCTTGACCTCAATGAGTTAGTGCAAAGTGACCTAATCACAGCAGCAAGGAGGACACAGGGAAGGTGCAGGGGGAAGAGCTTCCTGAGGGAGCTGGACTGAAGGCTGATGGGCACCCAAAGTAAATTCTCGGCCCAGGGAATCTCACGAGCCAAGGCTTGGAGGCAGAGAGCTAGCACTGCTGAAGAGAATGGGCAACTAGTAGGGCACCAGGCTGGGCAGGTAGTCAGGGTCAAATCATGTCAGGTTCTTCAGCTCATGCTGATGAACTTGGGTCTTTCTCCTTATTAAAGAAGAAAACGCCATAGCAAGTCATCCAACAATGCTCTAGGAAGGGGCGCCTCTCTGGCTCAGTGGTTGCTCATGCTGGTTTGTACAGTGGGGCCGCTGGCCTCCCCAGAACCCCATGACATCATGAATGCATTAAGTATCATTCTGAGCACAAACTTAAGACTGAATTCTGACTTGAGAAGATAATATCAGAATAGCTGAAACAAAAACTTGGATAACTTCACCAACTGATGAAAAGAATCTGAAAATTGATTCAAGAAAAGTTCCAGTTATATATGAGGTTCTAGAAAATGGCCCACACTGGAAACAGGCCACCTCCAAGGACTATGTGAAGGAAGTGTGGCAAAGAATCATAATAAGGGAGAAAAGCAGGATGTCAAAAAGCTAAGCCAAGAACTAACTAGAAGGCCAAACAGAAAGGGGATTCCCAAGTATAAATTCAAAGAGAACTGGCTGAAGAAAACCTGGCTATCAGATTAGCAATGCCAGGCCATGAATCTAGCCATGCAAGTGCCATGCTGCCTTTGGAAAAGAACTCTCTGAGACTCAGTTTCTTGTAGATATGGAAACAATCCAAACAATCCATATCACATACACACACATGTGTATGTGTATACAAATATACACACACATATATACATTTTATATATATTCATGTCCATATATATGAATACGTCCAGAACATTAAAAAAGTATTTGATTCTTTCAGTGGTTTTTTTTTTAACATAACAAATATGAAAGGGCATCATCTCCAGGTTAGATTCTAATTTAACCCTTGATTAAAAGCCAGTGGTCACACTACTGATTTTTTTTTTTTTTAAGATTTATTTATTTGAGAAAGAGAGAGAGCACAAGCGGGAGGGCCAGAGGGAGAGAGAAACTTAAGCAGACTCCATCTTGAGCACAGAACCTGACGTGGGGCTCGATCTCATGACCCTGCGATCATGACCTGAGCTGAAACCAAGAGTCGGACACTTAACTGACTGTGCCACCCACGCGCCCCACACTATTGATGTTTAAAAGCAAAAATAACTCAGTGACGATGTTAATAAACTTATTTTCTAATTAGAGATCACATTTATATTTTATTTAAAAGTACGGAGGTGGTTATGACTAAAATTAATTTCATGTTGATTCTAGGTGGACAACATAATAATAGCTATCACTGATACCTACTTAGTACTTTATGTAAACCCTAAGCCCAGTATTATTCTTTTGCTTAATAAACGAAGAAAATAAGATTCAAAGAAATTAAATTACTTGCCCGAGTCCCCCGCATAAGATACAAAGTGGCTGAACCAAGATTTGAATTGAGATCAGATTTAGGTTTATCTGAATCTCTCCTCTATGCATACTATTTTCCCCTATAAAACAAACATTTCTTGGATTTTACATTTATGCTCATCACAACTTGGGAGAGAGATGCAAGAGAGACCTGGAGTGACGATAAAGTAAGGAGAATTTAGGGGTGTGTGTGGAGGGGGGTGGTTATGTAATCCATCTCATTACTTCCAATATTAAGTTCAATGCTAATGGAAGATTAATCTCAAGGTAAGCATGCATGTAACTGATTCACTGGGGGAATAGAGGAGAGATATTTTTGCTTGGCTATTTGTATTTTGTGAGCATATCTTCCTATTCAAATGATTCCATTTATTCTCCAAATGAGACTCTTGCTGCCTTGATAAGATGCTCTTTCTAGAAGTCTCTCTCTCTTTTGAAAAATACAAATCAATAAAGACACACCCGTTAAGACATGCATTCAACAAACATTAACTGAGTTTGCTATGTGCCAGACACAAAATTAAATGCCTTCAAGAGGTACATGTTCTGATGGCAAAACCCTGTTACAAACATCTGCCTCGGCCAGGTGGCAAGTGTTGGGATAAAAAGAGGTACACAACGCGGGAAGAACCTGTAGTGTATGTTGCTTAAAAAGCTTTTGTTGGGGGCGCCTGGGTGGCTCAGATGGTTAAGTGTCTGCCTTCGGCTCATGTCATGATCCCAGGGTCCTGGGATTGAGCCCTGCATCGGGCTTCCTGCTCAGCAGGGGGGCCTGCTTCTTCCCCTACTCATGTTCTCTCTCTCTCTCTGTATCTGTGTCTTAAATGAATAAATAAAAAAATCTTTAAAAAAAAAAAGCTTTTGTTGTTGATTTTTACTGCTATTTATCTGTTTCTGTGTAAGTATATATTTATACGCAAAGTTTAAACATGATTTTTTTTTTTTTTTACTGGAAAAGCACCTCATTAGCATTGCCACCCAGTTGTTTTTGCTTTTAACACCTTGCTGGCAGGTTCACACATATTGTGGTATATAATCTTCAAATCACCCCGTGAGGTAGCTGTTTAAGTACTCTTTGAAAAAAGAGTTAGTACAGGGGCGCCTGGGTGGCTCAGATGGTTGGGCGTCTGCCTTCGGCTTGGGTCATGATCCCGGAGTCCTGGGATCGAGGCCCACGTCGGGCTCCTGGCTCGGCGGGGAGCCTGCTTCTCCCTCTCCCTCTGCCTCTCTCCCTGCTGATGCTTTCTCTCCCTCTGTATCTCTGTGTCTCAAATGAATAAAATCTTAAAAAAAAAAAAAAGAGTTAGTACATGTAAAGCATGCAGAACAGTGCCAACACGCCAACACAAAAGTTCTTGAAAAGTGGTGGTGGTTACACAGGAAGAAACAAGTCCAAGTCCAAAGAGGGGGTGACCTGCACACGGTCGTAGGCAGGTGCTAAGCGAGTGGCAGTCTCCCCTTCCTCTTCCCAAGCCTGTGCTCTTTTCGCAAGCACCCTGCCCCAGGAGTCGCCCCAACAACCACACTGTGGGGCTTCCTCTCCGGAAGTCCCTCCTGGCGGATGCCCTGCCTCATGGGCCGGGCTCAGAATGCTGCAGTCAATAACCAAACATGGCACCACCCTGGGTCCCAGCCAATCCTTACCTAACACCAAATTAGGGGCATCAGATAGTTGGCACCCCACTTTTGAAAGGCTGTTCCTCTTATTCTACTTATTACTTTGAAATGCCTGCTCTGAGAAAGAGGTTAAGAAGAGACTTTGAACAACAACTGAGAAGAAAAAGTCTGAGCCAATGAGTAGTAACAATAATAAAAATAGTATAGAATTGTTAACAGTTACTAAACTCTTACTATTTGTCAGCGATTGTGTTAAGCACTTTGCATAGATTTCCTCATTTAATCTCCATAACACTTTGAAGTAGACACCATTATCACCTCCACTTCACAGACAAGGAAAATGAGGCACAGAGAGGTTAAGTAACTTGTCCAACGTTGCCCAGTCAGCAGGTGGTGGAGCTGGAATTTGAGGTCAAGCTCTCAGCCACCACACTGTACAGATGCATTCGTTCTATTATTGAATGGACGTCACCAAACAGACCCTGGCACCAGGCAGATGCTCGTTAAGTGCCTCACTCACGAATGAGAGCCAACATCCCCCACTAAAAAAGGGAAGGACTGTCATCTCTGGTCTTCCCGTATTTCTGGCTCTTCACCTGCTCCGCCCTGCACTGTACTGCTTTCACCCTCCTGGAAAGAGACTGAAAGGTGAGCAAGATGCAGAGTGAGGAACTCCCAGGAACCGATCCTGCACGGTCCTGTTCTGGAAGACAAGGGCATCACACTTCACAGTGCCAGGTAACCAAGTGTCAACAAAATCAGGTGCAAGCTGAACCACCCTCCTGACTCTCCTGGGGGCAGAGTCTCCATAGCGGGGGATCTCAACCTTGTTCAGTCCTAAAACCAGCCAGGCAATGGTGAAAGACCCCAACAACCCACCATCCCATCCTTCCACTCTACCACCCTCAAACCTCCCTAAGACTAAGGACAAAACAAATACCTGCAAAGCAGGTTTTTAAGTAGTGCTACAAACCCACCCAGCACCTGCATATACTGTGTGCTATGGTGTTGGGAACTGGAGGATGCTGAGCACCTAGCAGGGGACCCAGCCCAGAGCTCCAGGACTCCAAAGGGTTGGTTCCCCTCCCCCTCCCCATCTCACAGGGAAGACAAAGAAAGCCAAGCAACTCCCACCCACTGTGATAACGGCAAGAATAGCCAAGTGCCTCCCAAAGAAAGGGCCTGTCTGGGAGTGGAGACAGGACTGATCCATGCTGGATGGCAGTGGATGAAGTTTTAGGCGTCAGAGAGAAGGAAGGTTATTGCAGGCAAAGGAAACAGGCTAAACAAAACCACAGCCCCAGGAAATGCCCTGCAAGCAGCTGAAATGGAGAGAGCATGAAACAGAGTGGAGAGATGGAGCTGCTTATAATTAAGTTGTGAAAGGCCTTAATGGCACCCTAAGCATTTGGCTCTTATTTTGGAGGCAAGGAGAGGCACAGAAAATGTAGTGGACATTTGCCACTTTTGTTGTTTGTCCACCATCTGACCGAGCCTCCCACTGGCACCGATATTCCTTGTGGAGAACCCCCACTGGATGGTCTCAGTGGGAGGTAAGGCTTCCTGTCTGTCAGCCCAGATTCATGCAGACCCCCAACCAGGAGCATGGCTCTTGCAGAAGTGACCCAGGAAGGCAGTGGGGTCCTCACCCAGTTGCCCCTGGGCTATCCTTAGCTGAGCTCTGCTGCTGAGCCTCCCTTGGTTGGGGCCCATTTTCCAAGTTTGGCTCTGCAGCTTTTCTGGTCAGTCTGTGCGCCACTGTCCTTCCAATAAACTCTTCTGTTCAGGCTAGCCAGAGGCAGTTTCCACGGCTTATCGCCAAGACTCCTGACTAATACAGAAGCACATGGAAGCAGCGGAGGGAGGCACCAGATCAAAACTGTGTTTGAGAAAGGTAACAATAGTTACCAGGATTGTAGCCTGCAAATCCCACACATCAAGTGCCTTTCAAAAGGGCTGTTCCCTCAGCCTAGAACATGACTCCTCTCTCCTGCCCCTTTAGCTTTAAGACCTCAGCTTCCGGGGCGCCTGGGTGGCTCAGTCGTTAAGCGTCTGCCTTCGGCTCAGGTCATGATCCCGGGGTCCTGGGATCGAGTCCCGCATCGGGCTCCCCGCTCCGCGGGGGGCCTGCTTCTCCCTCTCCCACTCCCCCTGCTTGTGTTCCTGCTCTCACTGTCTCTGTCAAATAAATAAAATCTTTAAAAAAAAAAAAAAAAGACCTCAGCTTCCAAGGTACCTCCACAAGAAACCTCTGATCCCACCTCTCCACTCCTTAGGTGCCCCTCCTGGATGCCATCCCAGACCTGGGGGTTCTTAGGCACTTTGCAGTTTGAGAACCTCAGTCCTATACTGTACTCTGGCCACATTGAATCCCATGTTCCCATAACACGCCAAATTATTCCCAACTCTGGTCCCAATTCTGTCAAAAATGAACACCCTGACACTTCTCCTTTTTAAAGTTCTATTCACTCATCCTTCACATCTTGGCTCAAATGCCAAAGTCCCTGTGAAGATATTGCTAATTCCCTTCCTTAGTGCTCAAAAAACTTGGAGTTTGTCCCTCTGTTATGGCCCCTGTTGCATTTCGCTTTGTATTAGATCTGGTTGTTAGGAGGTCAGCTCCCTGAAAGGACTGTTTCACTCCTCTCTAATACCCCAAAGAGTCTAACACTGTGCTGCGAATATAGTGAATACTCATTCATACTGAATTGATTTGAACAAATTTTAAAAATTATATTAAAAATTTTAAAAATAGGGGAGGGGGTGAGAGGATGGGTTAGCCTGGTGATGGGTATTAAAGAGGGCACGTTCTGCATGGAGCACTGGGTGTTATGCACAAACAATGAATCATGGAACACTACATCAAGAACTAATGATGTAATGTATGGTGATTAACATAACAATAAAAAAATTTTAAAAAAATAAAAATTTAAAAAATAACTTCTGACCAGAGCAGGGGCTCCTAGACAGGCTTCCTGAGTCAAGGACACCTCCCACCTCATTCGCACAGGGTAGGAAAGAGTATGGCAACCCACGTTAGAAGGAACAAATTCAACTCCTAACTCCACCAGCATGGGAAACCTTGGGCAATTCATTTTATCTCTGTCTCATGTCTCATCTGCAAAATGGGAATAAAAGTCAAGCATCTACCTCACAGCACTGTCAGGAAAGCAAACGTCTCAGAAGAACTTCTGAGAAGTACAAGGCTTCACCATAAATTTCACACTTAGCAAGGAGCATTATCTCCCCGTTGCTGTGGGATGGTGAAGGCCCGAGCTGAGCAGACACCAGTTTAACAAGGCAGCTCTACATCTGGTTCGCAGACAGGAATTTACCACTGGTCCAAACCAGATTCTGAACCCAACAGACCAGTTCCACCGGCCAGATGCGGAAGCCAGATTATAAGGGTCATTTTGACACATATTCATTAGCAATTCCAAAGGGCCTAAGTAATGCAGAAAGAGCCCTGCTTTTTCAGTTTCCAAGTCGGTCAATGGTTTAGGATTAGTTTCCCCAGGGAGCCTTACCTGGAGCCCAGCCTCTGGGATCCTCCTACTCTAAAAAAACTCCACCGTGTCAACCAACCTTAACCCTTGAATCCTGTGGTCCGAAAATGGAACATTTTACCCTGCACTCTGTGACTACTCCTTTGTGTCCCGCCCACCATACCTACAAAAGCCCTTTCAAAAGGAAGAAATAAACATTCCAAAACGGTATTATAAAGAAGGCCCTTTGGTCCTAAGAGTCAACTTGCAAAGTGAAGTTCCTCTTTCATTCTCAGATACAGTCAAAAGAGAATGTCAGTTCCTGTCTTCTTCCTTTTATGTGCTTTGGTTCACTTCTTGCAGCACCTGTGACGTACACCTGCCCAGCCCCCACCTTACAGCAGAAACTAAGGCTCAGAGAAGCGCTGCAGGGGAAGTCACCGGAAGTGCAAGTGATGAGGGAACAGAAGGCTGGCTGGAGACAAAGCATAAGCCAACACCCTGCAACCTCCCCCCACCTCCCACTCCTGGGTGGGACGTGCGACATTCTTCCAGGAAGTTCCCAACTATCTTAATGTTAATGCCTTACTAGCCGGCTAAACAACCTTAACTTGACAATGGCCAGGCCTCCGGTATCCTGTGAGTCTTCTTTAACATGCAAAAATCCTTTCCCTTTTCCTTACCTTTCCCAACCCCTAGTATATAATCAGCCACCCCTCACAACCCCGGTGCAGCAGCTCTTTCTGCCCACGGGTCCTGTCCCTGTGCTTTAATAAACCACCATTTTGCACCAAAGACGTCTCAAGAATTCTTGAGTCAGCTCCGGACTCCACCCCACTGAACCTCACTAATATTCTAAAACTTCATCATATGGCGCCCGAACATGGGGCTTTGAGTCTTTACATCTGGACTCTGAGCTTCGGTGCAAAATTGGTGAGTACTTTCTCTCTTCCTTTACTCTCATTTCCGGGGTTCTTCAAGGAGTACAGTCTTACTGGAACACTTTCATGCCAATTGCTCAGGCTGCAATCCTCTAGCCGTGGCTACTCTATGGGGAGGAGAAAGCCTGCCTTTTGGCTGGAAGTTGGTACCTGGCTGGGATGGTAATAAGATCCAGAAACTTGATGCCCTTTCTTTATTCCTGTCCTTATACAAAGTTGTCTGTCTTGGGCATGGGGCAGCCACCTAAGTCACTAGGACGGCTGCCAATCTTAAGACTCCCTTGTGAGGTTTCCTCCTGACTGATCTAATGTGATCCCCTTCACATCCCTGGTCTAGCCACTTCGGGCCGCGGGGACCGCCACTGGGAGCCGGCTGAAACCAGTACCCGACTGAACTAAAACCCAACCGGGGACTGTTTCCTAGGGAAGTTGGCTGTAAAGACTACATGTGTTGGAATGTCACTTAGACCATGCTGGATTTCAATCTTTACTGTTTTCTGTCAGTGTTCCTCTACTAACTAAATTGGGTAATTTTCCTTGTAAAACTTTTCTAGCGTTTTCCATGGGTTAAAAGTGGCAGGGCAATAACACAACTTTCAGGGTATAGGACGGCACAGTATCTTAGTCCATTCACCAGGCACCCATCGGCAGCCTAGGATGCGATGGGGAAGGGGAGGGACGCCGGCATCCCTCATACAGGCCTTTTACAGCAGGAATGCCTTCACGGGAAGGCAGGATGGTGATCAATAGTGATTTTTGTTGAGGGACACCTCCGGTCGCTTTTGACACCTGGAACCTCTGACATATCCTGCACGGGATGCCACCTGGGAATCGGGGGAGGGGGAGGATTTTGGTAATGGACCTTCTTTACTTTTCTGGGAGCATGGCCTTAGCAGGCTTCTTTGGTTCCCAAGGACTCTCCTTTGGGGTGCCTTTTAACCCACTAGCAACAATTTGGATTACAAAACTTAGGAAAGGACTAAGCTCCTGTAACACTGCATGGACTCTGTGGGATCTATCCGTTAGATCTCTGCAGGAAATAGGGCACATGGACCTAGGGTAACTTCATTGCTCGTACCTAGGCCTTCATTGTTCTACACCAGGACCCCGACCTAAGGGCCTTTTGCAGAATGTGATTGCCTGATGTGTCCGCTAGTAAACCCACTCGTGACATATTGGATGATAATTATCTAAATAGGCCTCCTCCGACCAAACCCAGGTTGCCAGAGGAAACACAGGCCATTCCTAGCAAAGGGGACTCTGACTCTCTTTCTCTCTGTTCCTCCTAATAGATGTGGGGACTTCTCCCTCACTCACTTCCCGGGTTAATGGCTGTAACTGGAGCCAAATGTGGTTAGTCTCCTTCGGGAGGGGGACTTTAAGGAATATTCCGTAGCAGCTGCCAAAACTCCCTTTGTTTCGGGGAAACTCCCTGTCTTCTCTGGCCCGACAGGGACTGCCTAACCCCTCCCCCTTGTTGGCGGGGAAAACAGGGCATCTGCGCCTCTATTGGAGCTGATGAGCTCTAAAACCGGGAGCTCTTTCTCCGCCTTCTGGCAGCACTTTGTCTCTTCTGTCTCCCCCTCCCCCTTCTGTTTCCTCACCACCTTGGGGGCGGCCTGCAGGACTGGCTTCTGTACCATCCTCGGTGCCTCAGGCACCAGGGCTCCTTTTCCCTTCACTGTCAAGGAGCATGAAGAGCACGCCCTGGACCTAACACCACCCACCAGTGTCTCAGGTAAAAATTAACAATGAGGAGGATCCAGGTGGAACATAATTCAGTATTTAAACTAAGTTAAGTTTGTTGGTTTAATTAAGATAGACATGTCTTAAAAGTTATCAGCACTAAATGTGAAACTTATTCTATAGAGGTTTACTGAAGGTCAAACAAACTCGTTATTTCTGTTGCAAGTTGTTAGCAAAAAGATGACTAAAATGATGGTTAACTGTCTGTCTCATCAAAGTTTTCATAGAAGTTAAGACAGCTTTCAAAGTCTTTGGTAACCTGATACTTTAAAGTTTGCTTGAATAAATGGGATTAATTCGTTGGACATCTAGGACTTTTCCAAATAGGATAAAATGCTAAATCACTGATTACTGGACATAGGGGTTGTGTCTTTTCACTTCTTGTTGCAAAGAAACTAAAGATACTTAAATCTGTTGGTAAACATACTTGTGCTTAACTGATTCACAAATTTGCCGTCTAAAAGAATTCTGGTGTAACAGTTCACAATTGGTTCTACTTAGTCTTCACTGGAGACTAAGGTTTCTAAGAGTGCAAAACTCTGCTACATGTAATTAAGAATGATGGGAAATCTTTGGAAAGGAATTTTAGGTGTGGTCAGGATGGACTAAGATTGAAATGAATGGATTTTATTTTATTTTTATTTATTTATTTTTATTTTAAAGGTACACTGGTGTAAGACTGAAATTCTCTTCTGTTCAAAAGACAGTTTCTTGAATTGTTCATCTGCTCTGGATAAGAAAATGTAAACAAAGGTTTTTTCTCTTGTCTGTCCAGAAAACCAGTTTCTATATGTTTTTGTCATCACGTCTTCAATCACTTGGTTAAAACTTCTCAATATTAAAGGAGCTAAGTTTTGCTAACAACTATAGAACCCTACATATTTATTTGCCCTTCAAATCTCTTATTGTCATCTTGGTTAAATAAAAATATTTGTTTTGTAATGATCTGTAATCCTATTCAGGCATGTGCTATAACTTTCTAAGGTTTTAACAAACTTCCCAAGATTTAAATTGTAAATGAAGTCTCTTTAACTCATTAGGCCTTTTATTTGGTATGCTAAGTCACTCCGGAAGTACTGTTAAACAAATGATAAGCCTTAGGTAACATTTGGGTAAATGCTGTAACTAGTCTAGAGGTTATATGCAATTCCTAAAGTTTTAATGTTTTTTTTTAAAGATTTTTTTTATTTATTTATTTGACAGAGAGAGACACAGCGAGAGAGGGAACGCAAGCAAGGGGAGTGGGAGAGGGAGAAGCAGGCTTCCCGCAGAGCAGGGAGCCCGATGCGGGGCTCGATCCCAGGACCCTGGGATCATGACCTGAGCCGAAGGCAGACGCTTAACGACTGAGCCACCCAGGCGCCCCAAGTTTTAATGTTTTAATATAAGCATCATCGGGGCACCTGGGTGGCTCAGTCGTTAAGCGTCTGCCTTCGGCTCAGGTCATGATCCCAGGGTCCTGGGATCGAGCCCCGTATCGGGCTCCCTGCTCAGAGGGAAGCCTGCTTCTCCCTCTCCCACTCCCCTTGCTTGCGTTCCCTCTCTCGCTGTGTGTCTCTCTCTGTCAAATAAATAAATAAAAAAAATCTTAAAAAAAAAATATAAGCATCATCACTCGATATTCTGGCTATTGAAGTGTTATGTGTCACAGAAATAACCTGATTTCCTTGCCAGCTATATTGTAAACTCTCATCTCATCAGATCTTTAACCATGTCTATTCTGATTTTTTGTCATTTATAATTGTTCTTACTCTCTTGCAAAATGAGTTTCATCTTCAAGGAGATTCATAAAAAGGACTTTTAGGACAAATACAGGTAGGTATTCAATATCTTTAAAATCCTAAAACTAAAATGGGTAAGAATTTCCAGAACTAAAGCTGCATTCAAATTAAACAACAAATAGAAACATGGGACTAAATGAACTAAAAAGATGATTATAGTTTTGTGACTCTTGCTTGAAACATTGCTGGTTCTCTAATGTTTACTCTTCCAGACTAAGGAGACTTTCTCTTAAGATGTCAATGACTTACAGAAATGTGATAAAATACTCATTTGTAAACAAACTGAAGCACTTCACTTTTCTCTCTACCTGAACCCTCTAAAATTAAAAAGGTCTCAGTAAGTATTCTTTCATCCACAGCAATCATAGTCATTTGCATAAGTTCATATAAGAATCTGTTATCCTTGTAACAGGACACCACTGGAAACACTGGTTATTTTACCAAGCTTTTGACTGGAATGTCCTATTTGAGAGAGACATGCATAGACTCAGATATGACCAAACAGCTTTAAGGAACTAAGGTTGACTTTATCAAACCTGGAGCCCTAAAGCCCCTTGGAACTGTTGGCCTGACACCTTGCTTACAGAGTTCCCAGCAGCCTCACCAGGTGAGTAAAGAATGTCACTTCCTGGCAGGTGCAGGAACCTCAGGACACTTTGGGGATCTCCGTGAAGAGGAATTCGCCCAAATCTACAGGTATTGTAGGCATGTCTGATGGCAAGTACTTGGCTTGGCTTCTGACCGGGAGAGGCTACTGAAAGTTCAACCTAGAGATTCCTTATAAAAGTTCCAGCAAAGCAGATTCTAAAAAGATCTATATGATCAATCACTATTCTTGCTGAGCTTATGTAAATGATTAGGCCAAGTTTGTTAAAATTGGACTTCTTTTTCAAATTAGTCCTGATTTGGCTATATCTGGAAATGAGGATTATTTTAGAGAGAAAAATTATGTTTCAATGACCCACCCCTGCAGATGTTAAATCCTAGTTTTGATTATCCTTAAATGTTTGCTTACGTTAGACAACTTGAGGTAAACTTCAGAGAAATTGCCACAATAGCTCATATAGACAATCTTTGTGCTTTTTATTCTGGGGGATAATAAACGACCCCATGGGCATATGATTATTTGAACAACTGGAAAATGGGATCGATCCCCAACAATTGTATAACTCCACTAGCACCTTGACCAATTCTATGTGGCTGGGATGATAAAATCATCCCCTAAAAGCCAGAGCATATCCCACTCCATAGGGTTAACTATAGACTTGTGGAGATAATGGATGACCCCACTTTCTTTATGATTGGATTGGATGATGCACCTGGGGATGCCCTTATCTCTTGACAAGTCTAATCCCACTTGCCAGTGATTCCTTGTAATTAGGATATTAATGATTTACCTCAAACAAAAAGGGCTTCTTGGTTTTGTCTCTCATAGTTCTATTTATCCTAGAAGCCACCTCTATGGATGTACAATTGCAAACAAAGGCTTTAGCTAAGCATCCAACAGTGCTCCTGGTAAAAGGAGCCTCCAAGCTCACTTTGGGACAGTCCCTGACTGGAATGACTTCCACATCAGGTTCAGAATGTCTTAGAGACCAAAGGCCACCAATAGATGATGGGAGGCCGACTTATTAAATATCAGGCAACGCTTATAGATATGCCTGAAATAATACTTAAAACCTGTCAGACCTTAAACCCAGCTACCCTTATGCCTGGACCTGACCGTTGTACTTTTATAGGGCATAACTGTTCAGAGGTTATTGAGTTGACCAGATTTAAGACGCCTCTATTAAAACTGCGAATGACAGCTGATTTACTGATGACAACAGTTTCATGGAAAAAGGAATAAGAAAAGCTGGGTATGCCATAGTCATTCTAACTCAGACTGTTGAGGCCAGAGTTCTGTCAGCAAACACGTCTGAATTAATAGCGCCCACCTGTGCTTTGCTATTGGCAAAAGCCTTAAAAATATTTATACTGACTCCAGGGCCCCTGGGTGGCTCAGCAGGTTAAGCGCCTGCCTTTGGCTCAGGTCACGATCCTGGGGTCCTGGGATCGAGTCCTGCCCACATCAGGCTCCTTGCTCCGTGGAGAGCCTGCTTCTCCCTCTCCTATCTCTGTCTCTTAAATAAATAAAATCTAAAAAAAAAAAAAGTATTTATACTGACTCCAAATATGTCTTTCTAGTCTTACATGCCCTTGGAGTAATTTCTTTAAAGAAAAGGGGATTATTATCAAGCCATAACTCCCCAATCAAATATGGACCTGAAATTATTGCATGTTCAAAAAAATGGCCTTCCAAAATCGAGTAGCCCTTGAAATCCTGACTGCAGTTCAAGGAGGCCTAGTATTAGATGGCTGGCTCCTGGCTGCGACCCAATGGCTATGCAGCTCTAACCTGTGGCCATGGCTTCCCCCAGGCTGGATAGGCCACTGTACTCTGGGTTTTGCCTGGATGCATGGACACATTATTAAAACCTTTACCAACCCAGCTAACCCCTGAAATTTAAAACCATGGTGGACATGTTCTGTGTCTCATTGGTATAACCAGCTGGCACCCATCCTTGTACCTCTTTGAGACTGGAGAATGTTGTTTGACACATGGTCAAAGCCCTAAATGATATCCAAAACAGTATTCCTCTACTAAGTACTGAAATGACTCAAATGCATAAAGCAGTTCTACAAAATAGAATAGCACTAGATGTTTTAACTGCTGCACAAGGTAGAACTCGTGCTAGCATACAGACAGAATGCTGTGTGTACAGTCCCGATGACCACAAAAGACTTCTGGGTTTCTACCTGACATGAATACTCAAATTGGTCCTTTAAATGATCTCTTTCCTTTAGTGATTGCTTTAAACTCCTGGACTGCAAGAAAATTATCAAAGGTCAACTATCAAAGATCTTTTATTCAGACTCCTCTTTCTCATTATAATATTAACCTTATGTTGTTGTCATTTCTGGTGTCTCCGTGCCTAGCGTCAAAAGACTCCTTCACTGCCATAACTTCCAGCTAACAGATGATCCTTTCTACTCAGGGAGGTTCGCATATGTTGACTGTGTTGGATTCAGCTGCCTCCCTCTTTTGTAACTCCTCTAAACATTCCCCAACTGACCAATACTGACCCATAGGTAGGGACATCTCTATTCCCCTGTTCAGCAGGAAGACATTACGGAAGATGAGACCTTCCACCTTCAACAACCTTAAAGACTTAAGGGTCAAAATTGTTCAGGGGGGAATGATGAGGGAACAGAAGGCTGGCTGGAGACAAAGCATAAGCCAACACCCTGCAACCTCCCCCCACCTCCCACTCCTGGGTGGGACGTGTGACATTGTTCCAGGAAGTTCCCAACTATCTTAATGTTAATGCCTTACTAGCGGGGTAAACAACCTTAACTTGACAATGGCCAGGCCTCCAGTATCCTGTGAGTCTTCTTTAACACACAAAAATCCTTCTGAAACCTCCCTTTCCTTACCTTTCCCAACCCCATAGTATATAATACTATGTATATACATAGTATATAATCCTTACCTTTATGTAGTAATACATAGTATATAATCCTTACCTTTCCCAACCACTAGTATATAATCAGCCACCCCTCACAACCCTGGTGCAGCAGCTCTTTCTGCCCATGGGTCCTGTCCCTGTGCTTTAATAAACCACCATTTTGCACCAAAGATGTCTCAAGAATTCTTTCTTAGTCATCAGCTCCGGACTCCACCCCACTAAAGCTCACTTATATTCTAAAACTTCATCACAAGCACAGAGCAGACCCCTCTTGATAAACACATGTCCCTAAGTGTGTACCTGAGCAGAGGATCCAGGGTCTCTCTGGCCTTCACCCACCACACCAGCTCGTGTTTGCAACCTGGAAGCTCACTTACATCAGACGGAGATGTAGCACAAGACACAGGAAAAGTACACGAGTTTGGATTTAGACATGCCTGGAGTGAGGTCACCATTCTACCACTGAGTAGTTGTGTGATCTAGGCCTCAGTTTCTTGTCTGTAGCATACCACAGAATTGGGAGGAAGGATTAAAAGCAAAAACACATCAGGAGACAACATATGTAAAGGGCCATATACACTGCGTGAGGGCAGGGTCCTTGCTTACCTGGCCAGTGCTGTACCCAGAGCCCAGCACAACACAGGCCCTATGTTAAGGTCTCAACTGCAGGCCTGCCTAGACACAGTGAAGGATAGAAAAGTAGAGGCGACTGCAGGGACAGTCAATAACTAATAAAAAGACGAGTCACATTCTCCTAGAGAACACCAGTGACTTTTAAAGTTCAAAGGTAGGGGCGCCTGGGTGGCTCAGTTGTTAAGTGACTGCCTTGGATCAGATCATGATCCCAGGGTCCTGGGATCGAGCCCCGCATGGGGCTCCCTGCTCTGCAGAAGCCTGCTTCTCCCTCTACCACTCCCCCTGCTTGTATTCCCTCTCTCGCTCTCTCTCTGTCAAATAAATAAAATAAAATCTTTAAAAGAAAAATAATAAAGTTCAAAGGTAGGTATTATGAGAACTGAGCTATTCGTAACAAAGGGTGCTCCCTAAAATGTCCGCCGATTTTGGTGAAAAGTAGTCTTAAGAGAATTACAGTGAAAGGAAGCAACTTCCAGAACACCATTTATAGTGATGGAAAGCCCCCAAATTTTTCTCTAAGAGGACACACTGAAATTTCAGGGCAGCAAGGGCTGCCACCATGAAGCTACATGAAAGAGAGCCCAGACAGAGAAGAGAGTCCCAACAAAACAATGTAAAACAAGAAATCATTTTTCAAGTCCCCAGAGCTGAAAATAAGGAACTGCTGTACATTAAGGAGCATTTTTTTTAAGTAGGCTCCATGCTGGGCATGGAGCCCAACGTGGGGCCCAAACCTACAACCCTGAGATCAAGACCCGAGCTGAGACCAAGAGTTGGACACTCAACAGCCTGAGCCACCCAGGTGCCCCAAGGAGCAATTTTAAAAGTAAAGAGAGCAAGCGAACCAGATGAAGGATCACTCAAAGAAACCCAAAGTGGCAGAGGTCACAAGCACGAGGGTCCTGGGCCAGCAAAGGGAACATCTGAGGCACGGGAGGGGATCATTCAGAAAGCTGGTCACTAGCCATGGACTGTCCAGGGGTCTCGAATACAGAAAAGTCAACGAGGCACTGGGAGGCCCGGACAGAGGGATCGGTACATGTGTACTGCCGGGGGCTGAGGGAGTGGCGTGAGCTCTGAAACAGCACACGTGTGGCAAAGACAGGCAGAATAAAGGGACCAGAGTTCTGGACTCTGCAGGGACACCGAGGGGAAACAGGCCCTCTTCTACACACTGGTGGTGGTGTAAGTTGGTACATCCACTGTGGACAGCAGTTTCCTAGGATTTCTCAAAACCCCAAATGCACAGGGCCAGAACAGAATGGTAGTTCCTGCCCCTTCCTTTTATGTTTTACATCACTTGATTCTGTGGCATCTATGAGGTCTCCCCATCCCCACGTGGACCCAGCAATCCCACTTCTGATCATTTATCCCACACTCACACCTGCACGTGTGTGAAATTATGAATTTACAAAGCTAGTTACTGTAGCATTGTTTTGGGTTTTTTGATTTTTCTTTTTTTAAGTAGGCTCCACACCCAGCGTGGAGCCCAACTCGGAGCTTGAACTCAAAACCCTGAGATCAAGACCTGTGACATCAAGAAATGATGCTTAACCAACAGAGCCACCCAGGTGCCCCGCATGGTCTTTTTTTTTTAAAGATTTTATTTATCTATTTGACAGAGAGAGACACAGCAAGAGAGGGAACACAAGCAGGGGGAGTGCGAGAGGGAGAGGGAGAAGGCTTCCCGCGGAACAGGGAGCCCAACGCGGGGCTCGATCCTAGGACCCTGGGATCATGACCTGAGCCAAAGGCAGACGCTCAACGACTGAGCCACCCAGACGCCCCCGGCATTGTCTTTAATAGCAGGACTGGAAACACCCTCAAATGTCCATCAAAAGGGACCGGATGAATGTGTTACTGTGCATCCATGCAATGGAAAACCATGCAGCAATGAAGAGTGGAAAGATCTCTAATACACAGTTAAGTAAAAAAAAAACAAATGCAGGGTGCAGAAGAACAAAGCTTGTTGCATGCTACCTATTTGTGCGGAGATAAAAAGGGGAGCAAATATTAAAATCCACACCTATCTGCTTATATTTGCATTAAGGAAGTTTTGAAGAAGGTAAAAGAAACTACAGAATGAATTACTTGCAAGGAGGCGGAGCTGGTGGGTGCTAAGCAGATGGGGGCAGGGCTGAGAGCACAACTTTTCACAGTCCCCTCTCACATGTTTTTATTTCGCCATATGAACACATTGCCTTTTTGAAGAAATACAAATATTTTCCAATCAGCACAGTAATTAGAGTAATGTAGAGCATTGGAGAGTTTCCAAACTGGAAGGGCCACGGCTGGTAGTGTGAAGGAGCTGTAACCCACCTCATGATGTAGAGTCCTCTTTGGGAAACACGCACCAAGCAACTGACTCCAAAGTGACTTGCTCCTACGTGTTCAGAACAATAGTATTTATGTTGATGAAAAGCTGCAAATGATGCAAATGTTCCACGGGACGTGGATATGTAAGGGCCTGCCTATTCAGGTGGATTACCCCGGGTTATTCAACACCTAGCAACCGGGATGTGAAAATGTAACAATTTGTGCACACATTAATAATAAAGTTCAGACAGAATCCAGAGGATACAGATAATTTGATAGTCAGAAAGCCCTTTTTGAATCAAGTTAAGAACTTTTTAAATTATGAATTGGAGGAAAGAAAAGATCCAGTGGAGACAGACACACAAAGTATATTTTTTTAAATGCCAATACATGAGCTGAGTAGGAGAACGACAGAAAAGACTGTTCAATAACATTAGACCAAAGGCCTAGGTGTGAATGCAGAACAGTGTTTGTCAAGGGCAGAGCCAAACAGATCTGGGGAGGAGGAGAAACCCAAGGAGACTGGTTCAGTGGTCTGAGCAATCCCAGAAAACTTTATGTCCTAGGAAATGGAACTAGATGAGATCAGGAGCTAAAATCAGGTAGAAAATAAATAAGCTGTGAGCAAACAGTAGCTCATTCTACCCAAACATTAGCAACAGTGATATATATTCAAGTGTCAAAACAAAGTTTATGTCTTGAAAAAGATCTACACATGGGTAAAAAGTCTGTGCTTCACCTCACTGAGCAGTTTCCCCAAACATGACTCACTGGAGAAACGTGTAGTCGGTTTCCACCCCTCTCCGCACCTCAGCCTCCCAGTGGTGTGCTGGCCACACCCTCCCAACACTCAACCCTGGCTCATCAGGTTGGCCACTCCAAACTCCCCATGGATGTGGACACCTGGCGGTGGGCCCACACAACACCCCGAGCCTGAAGTGCTATCCTTGTCAGACACACCTTTACAGAGAACCTCTTCAGGGCTAGGTAGTGTTGTGGTCTCTGCCAAAGATGGAGCTGGCTGCAGGGAGACAGACAGCAGAGGACCAGGCAGCGCTACCCAAAGGCTCAGGAACTTGGAAGTGCCTCCGCAGGCTGGGGCTTGGGGTGGGCTACCAGCAGGAGGAGTGCATGAATGCACGTGTCTGACAGAGGGAGCCCTCCAGAGCCCCCCAAGTAGGTACAGTGACTGACAGTTCGGTCCCATCAGTGTATATCACCATGGAATTCAGAACACCAAGGATAAAGAGCCTACAAACTTCCAGAAGTGAAAACAGGTGGCACAAAAGGATCAGGAACCAAATGATACCTCATTTCTCAACTACCAGAAGCTAGAAGACAATTAGGCAATGCCTCCAAACTTCTGATACAAAATTATGTCCAACCTAAAATTCTAAACTCACCCAAACTATCAAACTGGCGTGAGGTTAGAATGAAGATATTTTAAGACAGACAAGGCCCCCCCACCCTAAATTTACCTCTAATGTACCCTTTCTCAGGAAGCTACCAGAGGATGTGCTCCATCAAAACTAGGGAGTAAAAAACACAAAAACTAGGGAACAGGGGCTTCAATATCACCCCCCCCCCCACAGCGTAATGGCTAAAGTAATCCCACAAGTGTGGGACAGCAGAGCCAGACAAACATCAGATGGGGCAAAAAGAGGGAGGGCTTCAGAAGAGATGGCAACAAGGGGGATAAAAGCAACTACCACCCTATTGAGAGTTTCTGTCACAAGAATTAGGGCTGAATTCATTGCCAGAACATGGAAAGTAAGCAAGTGAATAACTGGTGCTATTATAAGTCCGAGGAAAAATACAAACCCAAGAGAAATGAAAACCTCCACCCAAACAAAGGCTTGTACACAAATGTTCTTGGCTGCTTCATTTATAACAGCCAAAAAGTGGAAACAACCTAGATGTCTATCAGCTGATACACGGATAAATAAAACATGATGTCTCCACCCAAGGAAACACTACGCTACAACACAGACGAACCTCAACACTATGCTAAGTGACGGAAGCCACACATTGTATGATGCCATTCAGGTGAAGTGTTCAGAATAGGGCAAATCCACAAAAACAGAAAGTAAATGAGCTCACTGAAAAGTTTCTTCAACCTTCTCCAAAGAAAACAGCTGCTTCTACTTGCCATCACCCACTCAGTCCTGACTTTTTTCTGGCTTATCTAGACTTGGACCCCTTCACCTGACTGCTCTGTCCAATGTCGACCTCCTAATTGCCAAATCCCATGACTCCTTTCATGGCCTTGTCATCCTTGCTGTCCTCTGCACCACTATTCCCATCATCCACCAACCCACTCCTTGAAAAGCTCTCCTTCCCTTAGTTTTTATTACACTTTCCTCAAATGATCTGACCTCCCAGTTCTATCTTCTCTCACCTCTAGCCTCAACTCCAGTGACTACTCCTCAATCTCCATCCCCAGTTTTGACCTTCTCCCCAGTACTGGCCTCTGATTTCCTAGTGAATGACGCCCCCTCCCCCCACAGCCACCAGCACCTCAATTTCTGCCCAGTTGAAGACAAATGTTTATCATCCCCCCAAACCAGCTCTTCCTGCTGGCTTCTGAACTTGCCCAGTGCCCCAGGATCAAAGCTATGATGGGATCTTAGAATTCCACCTCTGCTCTGCCTTCAGGGTGAGGCCTTCCGCTGAGGCCCCATCCTGTTATGTCCACCATCTTGCACGATGGCCACTTCCTATCCCAACCCCATCACCCTCTTAGTATCATCATCCCACACCCAGATGCCCACATTTCCCTCCTAACTGGTCTCCCTGACTCCAATCTTCCTTGCCCATCACCACACTTAAATTTTCTTAAAATCTGTGACTAATGTGTCATCACTCTACTTAAAAATCCTCAGCAGTTCCCTGTACATTCCACAAAACATGTGCATTAGGTATGAAGACTTTCCAGTTTGGCTCCAACTCACCTTTCAGACCTTATCTTCTAACGTTTCCTTACACACACACCATAGAGTCCAAGAACTCACTAGTAATCTTTTATCTCTAAGGCAGCTTGATCCTCCTCTGCCATGTGCTTGTCATGCTGATTCTGCCACCCACCCTTCTGGGTCTCATGAGAAGGACACCTCCGTCCCTGTGCCTTTCCTGATCCCAGTGGAAAAATATCTCACCTTTCTGCCTTTCCAGAAGACCTGGTTTATCACAATACATGAGGCACTTTCTCATAACACAGCTATCTGCCACAAAAGAAAGTGCTCTAGACATTCTATCAGCAGGGGCCTGGGGGCCTGGGACAACAGAGCATCCTGGAGTGGAACAAGGCTCTGGAGATCAACTAACACAACAGGTTTCTTTGTTGGCCTTACAGTATGTTTCTTTAAAAAAAACAAAAACAAAAACCACTTTGAAGCAACATTTAAAAATGTGGCTATTTCACGTAAAAATCCTGACTTGGGCATCCCTTGAAAAAGAGACAACAGATCTCACTTCCAAGAGGCCTCCCTTGCCTACCCAGTCTAAATTAGTCTGCCCTGGTCATTCTCTATAACATGGGTCCATTTTATTTTCTTCATGTGTCCTGCCAGAAGTGTTCATTTCAGTTATTTGTTCAGCTTGTGTTTCCTGTGTATGTCTTATTCAAAGCTATCCTCTGCACTCTGTCCATCAAAGGGGTACTGAGAAGCCACCTAAGAGATGTGCTGAATAAATGGATGGATGTGGCCTCCTTGGACTCACATCCTCGAAGGGCACTCATGGATTATAGCAAGAATGATATTGCCCAGTGAAGCATTCTTGCCCACCTAGACTTCCTGGAGGCAGGCATGAGAGCTCCAGGTTGCAAGTACCAGCCCCCATCACACACACAAAGTAAGTATATGTATTCACACTCAGTCTCTTCTTCCTTACCTGACTGGCTCCTAGAAGCAACTGATCTAACCCAACCCTAGGGGCTGTGTCTATTACAACTTAGAATCCTTCCCAGCCCAAGGTCACTGGATTCATTCAGGCATTCCACAAATATTTAGTTCTAAGTGCAAGAACTACAGCATGAAAGAAAGAAAAGGACCTGGCCCTCATGGAGCTGACATTCTGGAGGGGGAATGGACGTGTAAGGATACAGGGATGTTTGTAACTGCAGACCACTTGCCTTCAGCCTACCCAACCCTTCTTGTGCTCCAAGATCCCGGTCAAAGGCTACCTCCTTGGAGTGGTCTTCCTGGTATGGCAGTCTTTACCAAGCTCCTTCAATTTTGACTTTCACTTACTGCTCTGAGCAACTATTAAAACAACTGAGCAACTAAGAAAATAAAATAAAATAAAATAGCTCCAGACTAATTTAGACTGGGTAGGCAAGGGAGGCCTCTTGGAAGTGAGATCTGTGTCTCTTTTTCAAGGGATGCCCAAGTCAGGATTTTTACGTGAAATAGCCACATTTTAAAATGTTGGCTCAAAGTGTTTTTTGTTTGTTTTTTTTAAAAGAAACATACTGTAAGGCCAACAAAGAAACCTGTTGTGTTAGTTGATCTCCAGGGCCTTGTTCCACTCCAGGATGCTCTGTTGTCCTATTCTAAGCTATTCTGTACTCAGCATTACAGTTTTATTGTTATTCATCTTAAGTTCCATGAGGCCAAAAATTCTCTTTCCTATCTTTCATGTTCCCTACAGCTCAGAAACCAGAGCTGGCACTTAAATGCTTGTTGACCAATTGAAGACAGGGAGTCATTTTTTCCCAAATCTGGTATGGGGACCTGTGAAGCCATTAAACCACTATGGTAGTTTCCAGAATGTATATTTTACTCAGAAATCTACAGGGGAAAGGCTAATACTTAACCACTAGGAAATTTAACACATTACAAATTAAGATAAATAAGAATCAGTTATGGAATGAGAAGGCAAAATGCACATGAATTTCTTCTTGTGAGCTGGCTGGTAGGCTGCCTCAGACTTACTTCTTACTGGCTAGGTAACCTTGGGTAAGTTAATGAACCACCTTGAACCTCTGTTTCAGGATCTACAAACGGAGATGAGAGTAGTATAACAGACGTTATCTACTTGATGAAACTGTTGTTAAGGATTGAGAACATTAATGTGTATGAGTGCTTAACATGGTGCCTGCCACATAAATGCTCAAAACATGTTAGCTGCCCTTGTTAAGTTCCAGGAAGCTTTCTTCTCCATTTGTTAACACATCTCTGTATTTAGGAGCACTTAGTGGAAAAATCTGTGGTTAGACCTGGGGCTTCAATTAAGGGTCTTAGCTCACTGCCAGGATGACCAAAAACAGAAGGCAAGGACAAGCCAAGGGGTTAAACGTCACAGAAGCAAAATGAGAAAGAGATCCTTTTCAATTAGCTGCTGCCACTTATCTTTTCCTCTAGAAGAGAATCTTCCGCTGCCTCAGTGTCTTCATCTGTACAATGGGGATGGAGCCGCCCTTTCTGCCTACAAGGCCGTAATGAAAGCCTGGACATGACTGCACTTTATAAACTCAAGAGCACAATGCACTTGAGTTAGTGCTTAAGAGCATGGGTTCTGGGCAATCTAAGGTGAGTGACCTTAGACAAGCAAACATCTGGCCTCAGTCTCCCATGGGACTGTAGTGAGAAGTAAGTGAAACAACGTAAAGAATTTGGGGACTAGAACATCAGAAGAGCCCAACTCCTGAGAGTTACTATTATGGTTATTAACCTGTTCATTGGATTCCTCACCCCCAAGGGTCAGGTGAAAGCCTGATATAGTGACACAAACACTAGCCCAGGAAATGGGCTCTGTAACCAGCTGGTTGACCTTGGGCAAGGGGCTGACCCTCTCCAAACTTTGGATTCCCATGGTCACAAAATGAGAACACTGCAAGACAGAATCCCTGGGCTCCTACCAGCTCTTCCACTCCGCTGTTAAGGTCGCCGGAACAAAGGCTACCCGCTCCCCAGCCTGTCCCCGAAGGGCCACAACTCAAAATTCTCGCTGCTCAAATCCCTTTGCAACGCGACAGCAGGAGCGCCCGGGTCTCCATTCCCGAGAGAAGCGTCCACACTCCGCCGCCACCGCTCGCTTCATCAGCAACTTGCTTCCGCAGCCGCTCCCTGCCCAAAGTTTCCCTGAGCGCCGGGAGACCCGGCCCCGGGTCAACCCCGGGAAGACCAGAGATGAGAGCGCAGAGCCTGGGGACCCCGTTTCGGTGATCCCAAAGCCGCCTCCGCAGCCGGGGGGGAGTGACAGGTGCGATGCGGAGCCGTGAGCGACGGGAGAGCGGGACCCGGACGGCTCGTGCAGGCGCGCGAGGGAGGCGGCGGCCGCGCGCTCTCCTCAGCCCGCTCCCGCAGGACACTTCGACGCCCCCGGCTCCGCGCTCCGGCCCCAGGACCCCTGCTCCGCTTCCGGACACGCGGCGCCGCAGAACCGCAGCGCTGTAAAGGGATGGGTTCCGCCGGGCCGACCGCGCGTGCTGATTCTTCCCGCGCTAACCAGGGCTGCGGGGGGGTGGGCGCACGCGCACCCGCGCGCTGCCGTAACCCCTTCCTCCCCGCGCGCCCCCGCACTCCCACCCACCCACCCACCACTCACCATCGATGTCCCCCAGGGTCAGCTCGTCGCCCAGCTCTGTGAGCGTCTCCATGGTCTCCAGACCGCCCAGCTCGCCGCTCTCGTCCATCGCCCGGCTCGGCGCGAAGGCCCCCGTACCGTCCCGCTCAGGGAGACGCGGGGGCGGTGCCGCCGCCACCGCCCATGACACCCGACAGCCTCCTCCCGGTACCGCCTCACCGGCCGGTGCCAGCTTCCGCCATGTTTGCGCCGCGCGGGAGGGGCGGGGCGGGATTTCCCCCGCCCCAACCCGCGCCCCCTGCGGCCCCGCCCTCAGGCCGCGCGCCCCCTTGTTTGTTGTCAATGGGACCAGGCTCTTCGTGGCCAATCAGCGCGCGAAGCGGCGCGTGGGGTGATGGCGCGTCATCGATCAGCAGCTTAGATTTGCATATCGAGGCCCCACCCCTTGCGGGCTCTTAGCGAATGCGAAGAGAGGCCTCCGGGTCCTCAGCCCAACCTTCCTCCCCAGGCTTAAAGGCGCCGCTCCTTTTTCCGTTGGGTCGGCCTCTACAAGTTATTCCATCCACCGGCTGGGGGTTGAAGGGTTAACACTCTCCGCCCCCGCTTGCTGGTCGCCCCCGGAGCGAGCTGTGAGCACATTACGTCATCTTCCCAGCTGCTCCCCCGCCCGGCCTGCCTGGGAGAGCGGGTAGAATCAAACCTGGCCCCCCAACACTGGGGCCCGGAGGAATCTGGATCATTCAAGTCGCGTTCCTCGCAAGCCCCTTACAAAGGCAGAAATGGAGGCTCGGCGCGGGCCGCGAACTGTCCCGAGGGCGGAGTACATTTTACAACCTCTCCGCCTTTGCACCTGTCGCAACCACGCGCCAACTCCGACGGTCCTCACCCAGGGTACCTCAGAACAGCCTGCATTTTTTAAAAGCAATGCTAGTGCCCGAGACCACCACAGGCCTCCTGGGGTGTGTGTGACCCGGGCAGGAGCATTTTCACAGTGCCGCAGAGATTCTGACGCGCATCCCGCCCGCAGATACCCACTCCTTCAAGCACCTCCTTGCCCCATCTTGCAACTGGTCACGATGTAAACAAATGTGCAGACTAATAGGAATTTATCCTATAGAATAAAAGTATGAGCGCTCGAACAAGTGCACAAATATGGAAGTTCAGAGACGTTCACCACAAAGTCCTCCGTAACTGGGACAAATTGGGAAGCCCAATAAAGGAGTGGATGAACAAATTACATACACACAATGGGATGCCATGGCATCATTAAAGATTAGGTACATAAACGTCTGTCTATTGACAACGACTCTCACAATATATTGTTAAAAAGGGAAAGTATGTTTCCTAAGAGAGAGCACACAGGCCACGTGGAGCCAGACATGGATCCACTTAGGCAGTGTGACCTCCGGCTGCCTGAGTAACTGCTCTAAACCTGTTTTAAAATCTCTAAAATGCAGGGAGAATAATGCCCTCTCAGAGTTTTGAAGATTAAATGAAATCATTTGCACATTCATTTGAAGTATTTATTGAACATCTCTGACAGGCAAAAAAGAGGCAGTTCCTGCCCTCTGAGCTTCCAGTAGTGAAGAGAACAGACATTAAACAAAGGTAAAAAGCAGACAAAGGTACAAGTAATCAAGGGAAAGTACTGGGTGTGATGCAACTAACAAAGGAATGGAGACATTTAAGATGAAACCTAAAATTCTTTTTTTTTTTTAAGATTTTATTTATTTATTTGACAGAGAGATAGAGAGAGAGAACAAGTAGGCAGAGAGGCAGGCAGAGGGAGAGGGAGAAGCAGGCTCCCCGCCAAGCAGGGAGCCTGATGCGGGGCTTGATCCCGGAGACCCTGGGATCATGACCTGAGCCGAAGGCAGCTGCTTAACCAACTGAGCCACCCAGGCGCCCCGAAACCTAAAATTCTTAAGAATCATGTCTGGTGTAGGCCGGGGAACAGATGACATGGACAAAGGCCCTGAGGCAGGAGGAGCTGCTGCCAGCCAGCACTTGGCATAAGGCCTGACATATAGGATGTGCCCATACACGATAGCTATGGTAATTGAAAAAACAGGGATCTGTGTGTTCACATTAAGGGCTAAAAGGCTGGAAGGCCCAACAGCTGAGTGTCAGTCATGATTACAGAGTTGTTGGATTTAGGGTGAATTTTATTTTCTTCTTGGTATTTCAGTCTTGTTTAAATTACTTCTTATAATGAACATGTACAACATAAGAAAAAACAGTGACTTATTTTGGGGGGAAAAAGGACAAGAATGTTTCGTTGTTTACATGCAGACTACACCCACTAGTCTCACCCTGAAACAAAACCAAACCCTGCTGCTCTGCTTGGAACCAGGCATTGACTTGGGCAGTGCCACCTTCGACTGTGCCTCTCACGGGGCTCCCCACACTGAGGGGTGACTGCTGGCCTGCCATAACTCACTTTGGTCCAGTGCTCTCCCAACCCAGAGCCTCAGTAACCCCCTGCAGAGGGCTGCCTGAGCAGCAGGTCAGGTAAGTGGGCACGGCACCTCTCACTCTGCGCTGTCCCCACAACTCCCCTCTGGACCTGCCCAGAGGCTGCGGTGCTAACAAAGTGGCCCAAGGGGGCACAAACGAAGGCTCAGTAGAAACTGCAGAAGAAAGCTAGCTGCACCACACCCAGCCTCAGCAAATCACTGGCATTCTCCCTATGGCCCTGCATCCCAACTCATTGAACATCTCTTCCAGTTGGCACCTTGCCCTGGCTGGGAGAACAGAGACTGGCTCTCATGGCTGGAGCAGCCTTAGCCAAGTCACTCCTCAGGACCTGGGTTCTTCACCTGGAAAGGGAGGGACAGACAACCACATATCCAGAGATCTACCACAGATTGGGCAATTACTACAGGTCAGAGAAGTGAGCTTTGAATATGCTTTTTCATTTACTACCTTTGATGCCTCCCTTTTTAGGCCTCTGCTCACAGTGCCTGTCACCTTCTCCCCCCCCCCCCAGTCTTGCAGGATTTGTTACTTCCTCCAGGATTAGGCAAGAAGGTGTACCCCATGGTTTGACACAGAGATTAAGCTTGGGGATGGGAAACAAGTTTGCTTTTGGATAAGCTGAAACATAAGGACTGAGGGTTATCAGTGGCAAGAGGGCAGGTGCCATCGGCTTTGGGATCTCAGAGGATGCAGCTGCCAAGAAGAGAAGAGTAGAGAGGAGACTAGGCTTAAAAAAAAAAAATTGCTTCGGGGGCACCTGGGTGGCTCAGTCAGTTAAGCATCTGCCTTAAGCTCAGGTCATGATCTCATCTCAGGGTCCTGGGATTGCCCCCCTGTCCTCCGCCCCCCCCCCCCCACTCCACACATGGTGGAGTGCTCAGCAGGGAGTCTGCTTCTCCCTCTGCCCATGCTCTTGTGCTCTCTCTCAAATAAATAAAATCTTTAAAAAAAAAAAAAAAAAAAAAAAGCTTCGTTTAAGGGGCAGGTGAGGAAAGAGGAGGAATCAGGAAGAGACAGAGCTGACTCAGACTGAGGACAGAGAACCAGGACAACAAAGCAGCCCAGAAGCCTGCAAGGATCATCTCAGAGAGCTTCCAACAACATCTCTCTGGGGGCAGTGACGGGACAGGAGAGGAAGATGTGGGGCTGGGATAAGGAGGGACAAGGGCTGTGGACCAGGGAGATTTTGCCCCTGGGGTCATCTAGTAACGTCTAGAGACTGCTACGAGCATCTGGTGGGCAGAAGCTAAGAATGCTGCTGATATCCTACAACACACAGAACAGCCATCCTTATATACACAACAAAGAATTATCTGGCCCTAAATGTAAATAGTGCCACTGTTGGAACCCCCTGCCTGAGGATATAGGGGAGCTCCCAGACTCTCCAGGGGCGCCTCAGATTGGACTTGGAAGCTCAGCAAACAGGAACACTATCCAAGACCATGCTGAGAACACCACTGAAGACATCACTGTCAGCACCATTGGGCACCGCTGGTGTTAGTCTAGTCTGGTCACTAGAGCCGCCCCCATCCCCTGCCCCACTGCTACCTCTGGTCCCAGCAGCCATACCTAGTCCTACCAGCGCAACTCCCGCACAGGCTGGTACATCTGGTTGATGGCACAGGGCTCACAGGACTGAATCCTGGCTGCAAGGAAGCCTGACAAACAAGTGCCCTCGGGCGTTACACCTCCTGCCGAGGAAGCGGGAAGTCTCTGCCTGCAGTGAGACTTGAGACGGAGTTCCAGGAACGGGTAACCACAACAAAGGCATCAAAGGGAAGGAGAGAGAGAGGGAGAGCAGAGCAGTTCTGTTTCTTTCTTTGAAGGTGTCAGATGGGAAAATTTGGGCTCATTTGAGAATGGAGAGGAAGGAATCAACCAAGATGGAGAGGCTGAAGGTGTAGAAGGAAGAGCCTAGGAGGATTAGGGGAACCAGATGGGACAGAGGTGAAGATGGGTTAAGATTGGGCCCCTCTCTTTAGTTGTGCACACAGGGATGCTCAGCAAACCTAAAGGATGATAGAAGAACCATCTGAGAAGGGCATCTGTCACTGAGAAGTGGGCCCCAGCCTCAGAAAAGCAGTTTAGGGCTGGGCGGAGGGTTCAGACATTATCAGATTCATTTTGTCAATGAAGCCACAGCACAGGGAAGGGCTGGGCCAGAGTCACTCAGCAAGTCTGAGGGGCTGAGACAAGACTCCCATCTCTCTTGGACTCTGTCAGTGTGGGGGGCTGCAGGGTTCTGGGATGGTCAGATGTCTCTCCCCTTTTAAGACGCAGACCTAGCTTGGCAAGGTCAAAGAGACTGAACTGGAATTCCCACCGGAGCCCCTCCCTCCTCTGCCTGGGAGGGACATGATTAAAGGGTAGCTGCCAATTCAGGGCCTAATTCCCTTGCAGCTTCCCTGCTCTGTGGCCCCCCGGTCTCTGCCATGGGGAGCTCTCTCACCAGTCCAACTTGGGGCAGCCCTGCCATTACAAAGCACAGCCTCCTGCAGAGCTAGAGCCTGTCCCCTGACATCCCCTACCCACAGGCCAAAGGTCTCCTGGGGTTGCCAGAGATGACACGTTGAATCTACCCTGCACCTGTTCATGGACTATCCCCAATATCTGATGGGACAGAGATCATGCTGCTCTACGGTCTTTGGCTGAACACCTTTGGACACTCCTTCATGAAGGACAGTGCTGAGAAAGGACTAGGAGACCTAAGCCAAGGCCCTGCTTCACTGCCTTGCCAGGCCCCTGGCCCATGAAAGGGCTCACAGCTCCCTGGGGCCCAAACCGGCCTCTGTTAGCCCAGAGGGTCTGCTGGCTTTTACGGTGTCTTTGCAGGGGGCTGGGACCTATGCTGGGCAGCACAGTGCCATAGTGGGGCCAGCAGCAGGCACGGCACTTCCACAAGTGGCTCAGAGCCCTCCTCAAGGGCGGCCAGCGGTCCTAACCCAAAGGGAGAGTCCAGCCTGGGATCCTTCCAACCTCCCCCAGCATTTCGACATGGTTTGATCTGCAGCATGGCATCCTCTGAAGACCCCCTTGGCACCCTCTCCAGGGAGGCCCCTGGAAGGAAATTCAGTCCTCTGTGGCCCAGTCACTTCTGTTAGGGCGCAGAGCCGGCTCCAGGGGGCTGAGCAAATGCCACCTCCCTGTTCACAGGGGCCAGCTCTCACCACCAGTCGATGCCTCCGCCTCTTCCTCCAGAGTTGTCTCCTCCTGGCCCCTTGAGCCCTGGGCTGTTCCCGGCTATAACTCCGACTGGGATCTTGAGATCCGTGGGCCCTTTCGGATCTCTTTCCGCTTCTCCTCTTTCTTCCTGCGTTTCTCCTCCTCCCTCAGGGCCTTCTGGAAAGGGTCGGTGCTGGAAATGAACTGAGAGAAGAACAGAGCAGTCTGGTTTAGTCCACCAGCAGCGAAGAGTTTGCTCTGAGTTAGGCTGCTGTGGGCTTGTGGCGGCGGGAAGATTGCCTAGACACAGGCCCTGCCCTCAGGGAGCCCGCAGACAAGACGGTTCAATGAGCCTGGGGGAAGCTGCTTAGAGGGTCCTTAAAGATAACCAGGAGCTCACCAAGCAAACAGGGTGAGGGAAGAAAAGGACATTCCAGGCAGAGGGGCACGTGCTGGGATGTGAACCTGCATGGGGCTCCTCCTCTCAGGGTGAGGGGGCTGAGTGCCCAAGACAACCATAGACACCCGCCCCCCCACCTGTGCCACACCCCTGAGGAGGGGAGGGCAGCCAGTGAGAGCAAGAGACCACAGGCATCCCGCTGCTTGCGAACAAGCCGCAGAGAAGCCCAGGCAACGGAGTACACCCACAGGAAGCAGTGGGTCAGAGGTCAAACTGGCAGAACCTGAAAAAGAGGTGGAAAAGAAGATGGTAGTGCCCAGGCTCGTGGCTTCCACGGTGCATGGATGGTGGTCCTGGTGAGACAGGAACACAGGGCGAGCCAGGGTGGGAGGAGGAGGACTTCAGTGGAGGCATTCCTCAACTGCAATCCCCAGGGCTTCTGCTCTCTGCAGACTGGCTCATCTAAACCCATGGCTTCTGTTAGGAGTCGATGTCAGTTACCACTCAAATCTGCATCTCCGTATCTAAATGCCGCTAGATGTCCCAAACGAGCCCCAGACTTGGCATGGCTCCATCTCCCCAAAACCCAGTCCTCTTCCAGTGTCCCTGTCCTCACGAACAGCAGGGCTCCACACCCCCACCTCTCTCCCTCCACACGAGTCCTTGGCCAACGCCTGGCTCAGTGTAACTCCTAGGTCTCTCTCAAACTCATCTACTTCTCTCCGTCTCTCCTATCGCTAACCCCATCACCACCTCCACCTCCCTCCCAATGACTCTCGGGAATGTCCAAAGCTCTCTGCACCCACTTGGGTCCCTCTCGAGCCATTCTCCTCACTGCAGTTAGTTCTTTTCAAAAATGCAAATCTGACCATGTCACACTCCTGCTTAAACCCTTCCGTGACTCTGCATTACTCTCAGGATCAAGTTCCACACGCTGCATCTGCAGGCCCCCACTGCCCACCGCTTCGGGTTCTCGGATTCCCTGGTTGCTCCCACTTCCAGGCCTCCGCAAGTGCTGTGGTCTAGGCCCAGAATGCTCTTTCCAGCCCCTGCCCCCTTAGCCATGTTAGTTCCACCCTCAGGGATCTGCCCTGACTCCTAGCTGGGACTGGGGCTGGACCCTCCCTCATGATCACATGCTTCGTGCCTGTCGCCCCCACTAGAGAACACTCTCTGAGGACAGGAGGATGATGTCAGGTGCTGCTCACTGTGCCATCACTCCCTAGCACAGGACCTGCCTGGCTTGTAGATGGCACTCAGTATGTATTTTGTAAATGAACAAATGAATCATGTTAGAATATGAAATGCAGTAATAGTACCCCAGACTCAGGTTAACTATGCTGTGAAATATGCCCATTTTATTTGTTCTTAGGGCAAATGTGACAAATGTTTGATCAAGGTAGACATTAAAAACAAACTAGAAGTTCTACCTTGTGGAGCAATCTACCTGCCATGTTAGATTGAACTATGAGACTGGAAGATGGGGTGAAATCAGAGAAGTGTGGCCCAGAAAGGGTAGGTGATATGCTTAAGTCACACAGCAAGTGGGAGGTACAACTGGGACTAACCCCCAGGCCTTCCACCTCCCTGGCCAGTGTCCCCCCTACCACACTCTGCCTCCTGTCCCTATGAGTTAACTCTGACCCTCTTGGGAGGGATGAGCAGCTGGGAGCTGGAAGCACACCCCGCCCCAGGTCACAGAGGATCCCAGACCCTGTGGCTCTGGCTGGGGTAGAGCAAGTCAAAAGATCTGGGCCCTCCAACCCCAGCTGGCTCAGCCTCACCAGGGGAGCCCAAACCTGGCTCGGTCAGAAGGGAAACACTGCCTTTCCTTTTCACAGACCCCTTCCCCACAAGGCCTAACTAATGCCTACTTTAAATTCCTGATGCTAACCTCAAGCGGGCCCTTCGTGTGGCCTGGCAATCCAGGTTGTCTTCCTGGCCTGCTCACTCAGCCGTTCTAGACACACCTTCTCAAGCCCCCAACCCTGCCCCACTCCTTCCCCACAAACCACTGCAGAGGACAGAAGCACTCACAAGACAACTTCCACAAGCTCCCACCTCCACACCCACCACCCCAGCTGCTTCTGTGCCCAAGCTGCTCTTGGAGGCAAGGCCGACCCTTCCCCTGGGCGCCAGCAACTCTCCCCTGCCTTACTTGCTCAGGGATGAAGCTCCACAACCCTTGTGCCCCTGCACCATCAATTCTTCCTCCCTAATGCGCTGTCCCCATCAACATGCTGAATCTCTCCCACCTGATGAAAATCTCCCCCTCCAGCTATTCTCCCATTGGTCTGTTCCCCTTGAAAGGAAAGCTCTTCAAAGGTAGTCTGCACTTGCTGTGCCCACTTCCTTGCCCCTTATTCTCTTGAAATCCAATCTTTGTCCCCACTGCTCCACCAAAACAGCTTCTATTAGGATCTCTGGTGGCCATCGTCCATGTTCCTAAATCCAGTGGCCGGTTCTTAGGCCTCATGCTCCTCAGCCATCCAGCAGATTCTACAAGCCGCTCATTCCCTCTTTGCTACGCTTTCCTCACAGGGTCTCTGGAAAACGATCCTCTCCTGCGTTTCTACTCTCCCACTGTCACTCTGGGGCTTCTTTGCTTGTTCCTCCCCATCCTCCCTCCTCTACCTGCAGGCACATCCCAGACCTCAGCCCTCTGGTCACTGCTCTATCTGCCCTGACACTCACCTGCCCTGGGGTGATGGGACAGGACCTGTGCCGTGGCTCTTCGTACCTTCCTTCACAGGCTTGACTCGTATTTGCAGCCCCAGCTTCAGCCTCAAATCTAGAGTCATACTTTCAATTGCCTCCTTGACATCTTCATTCAGATGCTCACCAGGTCCAGAAACAAAGTTTTGATCTCCAATCCAGGCCTCAACCTGGTCCCACCACAGTATGCCCATTTTAGAAAATGGCAGCCCCATTCTTCCGTGTGTGCAGGCCAAAAGTCTTCTAGTCCTTCTTAATGAGTCTCTCATGCCACATCTGCTTCCTTAGCAAATCTTATTGGCTCTACCTTCTAAACAACCAGAAGCTCACCATCCTCACTGTTGTCACCCTGGTGTAAGCCGCCATGAACTCCCATATGGACAAGCACAGTAGCCTCCTCTCATCAGTGTCCCTGTTTCCCACCCTGGTCCCCTAAACTACCCTCCACACAACAGCCAGGCTGATCCTTTAAAGGGGTAGTCAGAGCCCATCACCCTGCTCTCCATGTGTCTCAGAGTAAATGCCAAAGCCCTGAGAAGACCCCCTAAGGGTCTTGTGATCTGGCCTACTCTGACCTTATCTTTTCACGTCCTCCCCTCCCCCAAATATGCTTCCAACTCCAGGCCTTTGCACTTGCTGCTCCCTCAGCTTGGAATGTTCTTTCCCCAGATACACGGCTGGCTCCCTCACCTTGTTCAGGTCTTTTCAATAAGACCTTCTGTGTCTGAGTCACATGAAGTAACAATTGCACCTCCACCTTATCCCCGAATCCATCACCACATTCCCCTGCTTTTTTTCACCACCTGCCATACTGTATGTTTCTTACTGACTATCTCCCAGGAGAGCAGGGCTAGTCTGCTTCTCTCATGGCTGGGATTTAGCAGATGCTCACTGAATGATAAATAAATGCATGTGCTATGCCTCCGAGCCTTTGTGCAACTAGTCCCACTGCCTGGAAGGTCTTCCCCAAGATGGTCCACCTGGTGAGTCTTACTTATCCCAGAGCCTCCGCCACCCACCTGCTGAGGCAGGGTCAGGTTCCCTGTCAGGGGTTCCACGGCTCACCACACTCACACTCCCCTCTTCCCCTGGTACAGTGATCGCGCTAGATCAGGACTATTTCCCTGCTGCCTTCCCCAACAGACTGTAAGCATATGAAGGGCAGGGAGAGGGCCAGCTCCCTGTGGACTGGGGCAGTGGCCAGCACACAGCCTGATACAAGTTCGTTCTAGTGACGGGTACGTAAGCAGTAGGAGAGGACTCCCAGAGCACTCCCTGTTGTGGAGAGTGCATGCGGGGAGCTGACTGAACCTGAACTACTGCTGTTGGGACAGGTCCACATGGGAGGCCAAACAGTGAGTCAAATCTTGAGACTGTCCCCAGCCAATGAGAAGTAAGGCAAGGATGTTGCTGTTATGGTTATTTCCAAGCAGAACACACTAGGACAAAGCCAAACTAAATCTATCCTAGAACCCATTCTCTCTGGTGCATGCTCTCACCCTCCTCCTATGTCAGAGGCATTCATGACCTACAGGGCAAGGAGAGCCAGCGTCACAACAATGAAGCATCTCAGTGGGTGCCCCTTGCCGGGAAAGGCACTCTGCCATGGCCTTAAGTGTCCTTGCATATTCTTGCTGGGTATGCCCTGACTGCTCTTACACTGGCCATTTATCAGGGTTGCAATGGAAGCAAGCAACCTCGAGGGATGTTATGTGATGGAGTGACAGCAACCCTAGTAGGGAAACCCACATTTCCCATTCTGCTGCCTGAAGCAAAGCCCTTGGTTCAAGGGGGCCCTTGATTCAGAGGTTCCCCTAAATACTCATGCCTGGTCCACTGATTGTTCACCTAAATTAAGAGCTAATGGTGTTGTCCAGAAGAGTTAACATAGCCAGACTGACTGCTATCCTTTGAAAGACCTGCTTCTAAGGTTGGATCTTGGCTGGTGTCCGGAAACTTGGATTTTGGGAGGGCTCCCACCACCCTAATTAATAAGTGGCTCACTGAGCCTAAACTGCAAACAATGTGGTTTATGCTGAACACCTGCTTTTCTCCTGGGAGTCTGGAATTCTGGTATGCACTGGGCAGAGGGTGCTTAAGTGACCAGCTCCCAATAAAAACTCTAGGCACTGAGTCTTTAATGAGCCTCCCTGACAGACAACTTCTCACAGGTCACATCTTGTTGCTGGGGGAATGAAGTATGTTCCTGGGGGACTCCATTGGGAGAGACTCATGGAGGCTTGCACCTGGTTTCCCTCAAACTTCACCCCATGAGCCTTTTCCCTTTCCTGATTTTGCATTGTATCCTTTCGCTGTAACAAATTACAGCCATGAGCACTATACACTCAGTCCTCATCAAACCTGGGGACGCTTTTGGGTACCCTAGACACTGGTGTTTACTGGCGGCGGCAGCCATCCAGCCCCAGTGATGATGCTGGAAGACTAACTGCCATCAAGGCCAGTAAGATAATGATCTGAATTAGAAGCCACACCACCCTTGCCTAGATAATATTCTTAACACCATGCACGTTATATTTCTACAGACTGTCATTAACTCCTAGCCATCTGGCCTGCCCCTCAAAAGACTATAGACTGGCAGATCAAAGACAACCATTCTTCTCTGGGGCCACAAACTATGGAAACAAACTGTGGTTGACAGTTTAACAGTCCAGGTCACTTGTTTCGATGCCCATCATAAGGCCCATTCTCTGATGAGACCGACCAGAATCAAAACACTGATTGAGATGACACTGTCCAGTTAACTGAGACTGCCACCTAAATGCATCATTGTATGAGATGTGGCGACATACCTGCACAGAGCAGAGGACTCCGTATTTCTGGCTTGACTACCTAGAGTCCCTGGCTGGGATGGTATGACCTGAGATCGTTAGGATAATGACCACTTGGTTGAGTATGCTCCCTCCAAGTCTCCCTACAGTGGCCCATGTGGCCCAAGATGGAAGATACAATGTGTCTCTGAATGTTTTGTAAAAATGTCCTTGTCCCATTCACATCTGACCCTTCTGGATGAAAGAAAGGTCCAGATGAGAGTAGGGGATGATTGGAGAAAAAGTGGAATTACAGGTCCTGGGATGTGACACCCTGATTTTGCAGCAATAATCTTAGTATCTGGGGAGGGAACAATTAATCCTCTGGGTCTCTCAGATCCAGCACCGCCACTTGGCAAACAATCCTAGGGTCTGCCCAAGCCAAGTGGCAGCTGCAGCTGACAATGTGATCAGCTGTGGGGTGTGTCACTCTCAACCTTGTGATAGGAAAACTCACACGGACATAGTTGGTAGTGAACTACTCTAATGTGCTTGATGCCATCAAAAGCAGCTCCCAAGGTGACCCTGTGCAGACACACTCAGCAGTACGACCTGGTTTAATCTGACAGATACACATGCATCTGCTTCTCCTGATGCCTAAGTGACCTTCCATTGTGCCAAGTAGGGCAATTGAGGCTGCAACTCCATAGGGACATTGCCCTCAGGGCTCAGGCCAATAATATAATGGTGACTCAAATCAAGTAATAACATGTGGGAAACAGTGGACCATGAAATGTCTCTTTACTGGGGCGCCTGGGTGGCTCAGTCAGTTAAGCAACCAACTCCTGATTTTGGCTCAGCTCTTGATCTCAGGGGTGTGAGATGGAGCCCTGAGCCCCATGTCAGGCTCCATGCTAGGCATGGAGCCTTCTTAAGATTCTTTCTCTCTCTCTCTCCCTCTGCCTGCCCCACCCCCCGCCCACTAGCACATGCATGTGTGCACACTCTCTAAAAAAAAAAGAAAAAAAAGAAATGTCCCTTTACTGGGGATGAGGACTGCTTTGGGTCCATCTATTGCTCCCTGTAATTATTGACAATGACATCAAAGATCAGCAGGTCAGTCTAAACTCTTGCATGGACAGTAATGGGTAACTGATTGGCCTCAGACCACGTTCTGATTATCTAATAGAAGACCTACTGGCCCGCCCAGGACTTATCATAGCTGGCTGAGTCTGCCATGCTGGAGGATTGAGATCAACACTGCAGGTTGGCTTCATCCTGCTGCTTAAGAGTCCTGTTGATGGCAGCCTTAATCAAACGGCAGTATAAGACAAACTGAACATATCTGATCCTAGCCTCTACCTATCAGACCAATCAGACTAAACAACACATTCATGTGGAAATTTAAGTTAAGCCAAGAGGGCTGAGGGGTGAACTGTGAGGGAGGCAATCAACCACAGCCCTGAGCATCCCTGAATGTTCTCACTGGGTACACCAAGAAAGCAATGCCCTGATCACCTCTGTCTAGGCCATTTGTCAGGACGGCTTGCAGAGAACAACCTGGAAGGGTGACATGATGACTGCCCCCAAAGAGCAGGTTTGCTTCTGCTCACTATAAAAGCTGTGAATATCACAAACTCCGTATTCTTCAGCTTCATGCAAACCCACTGCATGCACGGCATCTGCCTGGGCCCCTCTGGGTCACCTCTGGGTGACTTGGGGAACATGGGGAACCCACATGACCAGGCCAACAGTCTGGATATTGCTTTTGTTGTAATAAACTCTGATGTCTCTGACCTGTCAGCATCCATGAAACAGTAGCAAGCTAAAATCCTAGACCCCTCACGGACCCTGACACTCCTCCCTATACCAGAGGAGAACCTGGGATTTGTCAAGTCCAGTCCTCCAGCCTTTCCTGCCCCTGCTGCCCTGCCCTGCCACCTCTGAATCCCACCCCCCCACTGTGTGTGTCCCCATCTGTCACCCTACCCTGCAGCCTTCAGCCCTCAGAGCGCATCTCAGTCCCCTAGGATGAAAGCATATGCAGGAATGTGAGACAGAAGCCTGGCTGAGCACTCAGAGGCTCAAGGGCAGAGAAACATGGCCTGAGTTCCCCGGCATCCACTTGATGTCGGATGCCTACTGTTCACAGCCTCTGACTGCCCCCCACAGCTGGGGTCCATACCGCATGAAAAGATAGGGAGCCTGAGGCTAAGACAGGGGCAGTGGCTTGCCCAGAGGCACCAATGAGCAAGTGATGGCATGCGCATCCAGACCCAAGCATGTCTGGCTCCAAGTCGAAAGCCCTCACGCTCCATTCACGGTGCCCCAGCCTCTATATGACGGGGCTTCCCATGACCCAGCAGAGGCAGAGTAGACATGGCCATAGGCCCCAGCAACTTACCTCTGGGTGGTCTACTTTAAATGGGTTCTGGAAGTCAGAGTCCTTCTCACTGATCCCCAGCTCCTGGGCCATCTGTGGATGAGGAAAAGTTAGTCATCCTCTGCCTTCTCCTGACTCCTTACCCACGGCCACTCTCTCCATGGTGGGACCCAGGCCCAAGGCTTAGGCAGATGTGGAATAGGTGATGACCCCTAGGGACCCAGGTCAGCACAGACGGGATCTCAAGGTACCCTGAGGCTTATCAGAAAACACAACCAAGGGCTGATATTCAGGCCCAATTGAAGGCAGATGCAAGGTTCATGATACACCACCAGGCAGAGGGCTCCTGAACCTCCTCTGCCCCAGTCAGTCCTTACCAGGCTAAGGATGGGCGAGTGGGGCCCCTGGTCAAACACGCCCGACTGGTTGCAGAAGCTGATGCCCCAGCGGATGAGAAGGTTCCAGTTGGAATTGTGGTCAAAGTAGTGGTGCACAATCCTCGGGAAGCGCAGCACCACATCACCGAAGAAGGCCGTGTTCTCCACTACTTGGGAGAAAGCTGGCGAGAGGATCCTGATGAGTGGCCTGGGCAGATGCCCTTCTACTGCCCGCCTGGCCAGCCCCAGCCACCCTTCAGAGAACGGAAGCCCACTAAGCCTACTAATCAGAGCAGGGAACTGTGCCCGCTCTCCACAGGTGCTGACCACGTGTGCAGTGCATGCTAATGGCTTTATGTCCACCAGATCACTGAATCCTCAAAACCACCTCGAGGGAGATGTAGCTACTATTCCCATTGTACAGATGGAAAACTGAGGCTCAGATGGCTGGTGAGTGGCAAATCTGGGCTGCAAACCCAGGTCTAACTCCAAAGGCCATGCTATAGCTCATTTGTTGTGGGGACCAGAGAGGTGGGTGCCATTTGGCACACGAAGACACATGCGTCATATGAGGCTTGGCTGGGTCTGACTTCCCCAACTTGGCCTCAAACTATCCAGAGCCAGGCCCCATTGTTAACACAACTGCAGTGTATGTGAGGAGCAGGTCTATTAGGATGACCAGGGAACACATTAGGGTTTTTTTGTTGTTTTTTTTTTAATATCTTTCCAATTTTATTTTATTTTTACTTTTTTAAAAGATTTTTATTTATTTATTTTAGAGAGCAAGAGAGAGCGTGCACACATGAGCTCGGGGGACAGGCAGAGGGAGAAGGAGAAGCAGACTCCCCACTGAGCAGGGAGCCCAATGCGGGACTCGACCCCAGGACCCTGGGATCATGACCTGGGCCGAAGGCAGATGCTTAACCAACTGAGCCACCCAGGCACCCCTTTATTTTAAATGCTTCTTGAGATTTATAGTAAAATAACTTTAGACTTCCATCATACATCATAAAATTCCTTCACTTGGCTTTTCCTCATGTTATCATCTTACATAACCATTGTACAACTATCTAAACAAGGGAATTAACATCGATGCTAATCATTAGACCTTAACTGAATTTCACCAATTTTCCTACTAATGTCCTTCCTCTAGTCAACAGACCAGTTCAGACTAAGTTAGTGTGCCCATCATGGCAGCAGGCCCCCCCCCCACCTCGGCTATCATGAAATAGAACTACATACCCAGCCCTACTGGAAGTCCCTGTTTGAGCCATCCCTGCAGATAAGGCCCAGGCACCCCTCACCAGCACTGGCCAGGCCACACAGAGAGATAAGTGGACTCCGCCAAAGATATGCCAGGTTAGGTCCAAGACAAGTGGAATAGGGACCTCTGGGTTTCAGAACAATCTTGAACCTCAAAGAACTCAGGAGTTAGCCTGGTTTACAGGTTTGCAAGAGCAAACCACTGTCCTCTTTTATCTGGAAAACGGAGGCAACAGTGCCTTCCTCAGAGCAGAGATTTGAGATGGTGTTTGTAAAGTACCCATCATTTAATATATAAGCGCTATTTCCATCCTCTCTCAGGCAGGGTAACCTAACAAGTTTTATTGTTAGAATATAACCAGTTAACCGGAGAGAGGGGGAATTACCACAGGAGAACGATTCTTGGAAGAGGGGATGAACGGACACACAGAACATTATCTTACTTATCTGTTCTTCCCACCTTGTCTCAAAAAGGATTTAAGGGGGTTGGGGCTTTAAAACAGTAGTAAAGAGCACTCTTAACTGCCCCCACTGGCCAGTCTCTTCAATAGAGCTCAGTTTTTTTTCTCCTATAAAGGGTAACAACCCTTGCCTTCTCTACCACAAGGGTCAGGATGGTAGAAAAGGCAAGAATCCCTGAGGTGGGGTCATGGGTAGAGGTTTTTCCCTATTTCCCTTGCCCCAACCACAGTACAGTGCAAAGGAAATATCCATGTCAGGGGCCCAGAAACTGGCTCTGAAGCCCAGAAATGCCCAGAGAAATATGGATTAAGTATCCATACACCCAAGGGAACCACTTGGAAAGTGTTATAAGAGGATACTTCCAGAGAAAAAGAGAGTGAGAAGAATAGGAGGGAAGGAGCAGCTAGAGAAGATCAAGGTGGTGGGGAAGAGGAAAGGGAAGATTGGGAAGACCATACCATCCTTCAGTTTCTCGTCCTGGGGGAAGGGCCCATCTGGGAGCACATCTGCAGCAATGAGCACTGTCCGCGAGTCCTCCAGCACCTGAGGGAACCCCACCTGGGCTGAGTGGCTTTGCAGAGCCCTTCACAGATGGTCCTATTTATTTAAACCCTATTTCCAGTCTTTTGTGCATGTAGTTCCCCTCACTGAACACCAGCCCTTTAGGGAACTCCTACCCATCCGTCAGTGCTCAGATCAAAGACTGGGCCTGCCCTGAGCTGCCCCATGCCCACACGCACCTTAAAGAGCCCCTTGAGCATGACGTCAAGAATCTTGTACTGCTGGTGGACATCGTTTAGGTGTGCCAGGTTTTTCAGGGCCAGCAGCTGTTCTCGCCGTTTCACCTCAAACATCTTCTTGTCTGAGCAGCATGAAGTTAAGGGGCTGGCACCCATACTCCTGCGTGGACAATCCAGTGGCCCCAGTCCAGAGGGCCCATTCCCAACCAGCAAGTATCTGCAAGGGCCATAGATGCCCATGGCTGAGACACTCCCTCCCCCTCTCCCCACACCTCCAGGGAAGAAACAGACTGAGACATGGGCATCCTGCAACCTATCCTTCGTCCATTTCACATAGGATTCTATATCCAATACCCTGAACACAACCCTCAGGACCTGGCTCCTGCCCTCCCCTCCCCATGGTCTTCCTGCTACTTGCTGCAACCATTCACTATTCCCAGAACCTCCACTCCTCTGCTTACACTCTACACTTCACCTGGGATGCCACCAACCCCCCTTCTCCATGAGTTTCTGTTCTTTCAAGACCCAGTTCAAAAGCCACAGCACCATGTTTCTCCCTGCCCCTCTTCCCCAACCATGGTTCATTAAAGTGCTGACTACAGAGTACAGCGTGAGGTCTGTGAGTTCCTCAAAGCCAGGGACTGACTGGTCCTAACTCTTCTTTGTGTCCCTAAGGTCTGGCCCAGAGCAGGTAGCCCAGTATGCCAGGGCCTGAGTCTCCACCTAGGGTCTCACCCACAAGATGCAAAGCACATGCACAATCCTCAGAGAACCTTGTGGCTCTGAGAAGTATGCCTTGTCTTCTCCATTTAACATATGGGGTAACTAAGGATCAGAAGAGAATTGACTTGATCAAGGTTTGGTTAGAGCACCTCACCTTTTCTCCCCTGTTCTCATAGGCTGGGTCTGCTCCAACCCTGGAATCCGAGGGGTTGTGGGTACAGAAAGACTGTTTATCCCCCTCAGAAGCAGCTTATTAACCCCACCTCCACCCCAAAGGATACAGATCTCCAGGCTCGGGTCCAGGGAGGTCTTCAGGGTGTCTGTGACTCCTGTCCCAGACAATAGCAGGACAAAGAGGTACTGAAGAAGATCCATATCCAAGATCCTAGAGCTAGGAAAGCAACCCAGAGAGAGGTGAGATCCAGAGCTTGGTTATATAAAATAAAGACTGCAGGTAAACAGCAACTTCCTGACATGGCATGGCCTCCAAATACCAAGAACCCAGCTTTAGGGAGCCCTGGAGCCCCAGTTTCAGCCCAGGGTCTGTGACCACCAGACACACAATGAACACTGTGGGATGGTAGGAGGGAGGAAAACAGATAATATTGGCAATATAGGGATGCTTAGTGCACAGGGGTCAGTGTCTAGAACTCTGGGCTAGAGCCCTAGCTCTGCCTCTGTCTGTGGGCCCTGGGGCAAAGTGCTCAGCTTCTCTAAGCCTCAGTTTTTTCACCTGTAAAATAGAGATAAGGAAGTCCCCTCCTTGCTGTAGGGAGAAAGAACTGGGTGAGGCATTATGCCTGGGGAAAGGGGCTGGTCATTACCATTCCCTTTCAACACACCCCATCCTGGACCCCAGGAAGGTGTCTGGTTAAGGAAGCCCAGGCAGTCAGGGGAGTTGTGAAACTTCTGCAGTTTCTCTCCCTCTCTGACTTCTGTCCTCAGAACAGAAGATGGGGCCCGCCTGGTTGGCTCAGTCAGTGGAACATGCAACTCTTGATCTTGAGGTTGTAAGTCCAAGCTCCACACTGGGTGTAGAGATTATTTAAAAATAAAATCTGAAAAAAAAAAAAAAAAAAAGGACAGAAAAAGGGATTTGGGGCAGGAAAGGAGGAGGCACAGTCCTGGGTAAGAAGGCTGTCTGCCACTCACTCACTCTGGAAACACAGGCACCACAAACAACACCTGTTCCTATTCAAGCACCATTCCCTAATTATTTTTTAAGTACCACATTCAAGGCACTGTTTTAGACCTGGGAATACAGCAGTGTCTAAGACAAAAATCACTGCATTCATGGTACTTATGTCCCTAGTAGGTGAAACAAACAATCAATAAACTTGTAAAACAAGCACAGAAGGATGAGGGAGTTGGTGAAACACACACTGAAACACAGTGGTCAGAGGAGGCCTCACGCTCAGATGACAGCTGCCCAATTTTACCAATGTGAAAACCAAGGCACAGAAAAGTGAGGTGACTGCCCAAAGACACTCAGCTATTCCCGGGCTAATGAGATTCTAAATGAGTATAGGCTACCTCAAAGCTGCCACTGTACTAGCAGGACACCTGCTCCAGGGGAAAGACGCTCAGTGATTGACAGAGAGCCTGCAGAGGTCATTCAGAGAACCGCCCCGGTGCCACCCTACGAGGATGAGACAACTGAAGCTTCAAGAATGGGAAGGAGTAGTCCAAGTTCACCCAGGACCACCTGCCTTCCAACATCATGCTCTAGACTCAAGGGAACCAGACCCGGGCTAGGGCAGAACTTGAAGCCAGGGGCTATCTGACAGCCGGTAATGACCGAAGCGGGAGAGAAGTGGGAAAGGAAAACCGAAAAAGCAGATTGAGTGGAGACTGATCCTGCTTTTTCTGTTACTCCCACTTACCCTGCCTCTCAATCCCGCCCCCCGCCCGGTGCGTTCCCAGAGCTCTTCCCGGCTGGGTACGCGACTCTGAACCCATTCTGTAAGGGTGACACGGCGATGGCGGGCTGAGCCGCTACGTGGACTCGCGGACACGGCTTCCTGCCCCGAGCCTTTGGGGCGCCCAGAAGAGAGAACGAGTCCTTCCAACGAGAAGCGTTCGGGGCCGCGAATCTCATCCCCTACCCCCAGCAGCAGGTTCGGGGGCCCTTGGTCCCTGCCCCCCAGCCCCCCCAGGAGTCCGCCCTCCCGGGACCCCCGCCGCCACCTACCAGGCAAGTCGCTGTGGGAAGGGGCGTGCGGATAGGACGGCGGTGCGCAGCCCGGCTCTAGAGTCCACGGGGCGAACAGCAGAGGCGCGGAACCTCACACTAGGCGCCAGGCAGCATCGCAAGAACCTCCAAGCACCGCCCCCGGCCAATGAGCGCGAGCCGCGACGGCCGCTCAGCTGACCTCACTTCCCGCCCCGCCCCGCCCCCAGCGCGGTAAACCGGAGTCTAGTCCCGCCCACCTTGTGCCGGGGCGCGATTGTCACCCTGTCACGGCCAGATTGCAGGAAGTTAAGTCTGCGGGAGTCTGGGCCCGACGCAAAGGGCGCGTCTGCGGACTGGGGCCCTGACCGAAACTTTTCATCAGCTGTCTTTTAAACTGCAGTTGACAGGATCAGTTTGGTGGGTCACGACTAGCACTGTTTTTTTTCTTTTTTTAAGAAATCGGCAGTGCGAAGTTGGTGCATCCCCTGCTCGCCTCTCCAGTCCACCAGCTGCTAAACCTGGTTCGTCGGGGTCTCCCTATCCGTTCATTAGGACGGAGTTCAGACCAGTTTTGTGCAGGGTCCGTACAGCCAAGCCCGAGGAGCAGGGTGGGCTGCCCAGTTACCGGCACCCAGGTGTGGGTGGGGGGGCAGGGGGCTCGGCAGGCGGACAGGGAGCCAGAGGCGCAGTGGGCTGAGCTGGGAACAGGAAGCAGGCACAGTTGTGGAGAGCAGACCTTAAAAGAACTGCACACGTAGTAATCAAATACAAGCTCTGGGGAGGGCCCACGGAAAGAAACACAGGGACCCACTTTAGCCAGGGAACAGCTGGGCTCGGCTAGCGAGGCACAGAAGGATTTGACCTGCTCAGCTTCCTTGCCTGGAAATTGCACCTCTCTCCACCTTCACGTGAGGTGAGGCAGCAGGTAAAGTGCCTCTCAGAGCACCTGGATCACACGGGTACCACACACATGGCCTTTCTCTGCACTTCCAGCCCCGTGGATGGCCTGACTGGTATCTTCTGGGTACAACTGAGGCAGCCAGCTGGTGCTCCTTACATGTTACCACAACAAATCCCATCCCCTGTCCCTGAGGAGGCCATCCATTCCTTATTGAAGCAATCCACTACCCCAGTGGCAGAGTTATCAGCTCCAGGGAGCCAAGATAAGTTGAGACAGAAATGTTTTTGGAGAGCCCACAGAGACATGTGAGTGTATCATTTTATTTCCTGACTCCATTTCAACAATGGAGTAAATGGCTACATTTGTCATCCATTTCCCCAACAATTCTGACTTTCTCTTCTCCAAGTCTTAGTTCTCTCTTTCCGGGCCTTCAAGTTATGAGGGTCAGTCTCTGATGTGGGATAGGGATACAGCCACCCCTCCGAGGCAACTGGCAGCAAAACATGAGAGGAAAACGCAGAAAGGAGGAGCCAACCGTGGGAGAACCACACTTCCAGAGCCCAAAGGTGCTCTTAGGAATAGTGGGCTGGATTCCAAATCTGGTACCCAAACACCAGGGTAGGTATTCAACAGGGAACTGTTTCAGGCACAGGGGAAGGAGAGCCAGGGAGGTAGTGGGGATGGGGAGGAAGCACCAGACTGAAGTGTCTCTGGAGCACCACAACCACCCACAGAGGGCCTCTAGCCACTGCCCACAGCCCCAGGCTTTCTCAGGGACAGGTCAGTCAGCCAGCACCCCCATTGGGCTGAGGGAAGCACCTCTATCAACTGGGTTTGGGCAACTTTCTCCAAAGCTCTTGGGGAAGGACTGGCTCCTTCCTGAGTGTGGTGATGTGGCACTGAAGACAGACAAATGGGGGTCAGATCCTGATGCTATTACTGTGTGATCCTGGGCACACCATTTAACCTCTCTGGTGTAAGTTACATCTATGTTAACAGCCCTAGCCTCTGTGAGGATTAGACATAGTACAAGTAATGTGTGTGGCCCTTGGTAGGAACTTAAACAGAGTAAGTCAGTATCATTACTATCCACTATTATTCTCACGGATGCAAATGCTTTAAAGGACAGAGCTGTAGACAGTGTCACCCCGCTGAAGCATGATGCCACAGCCTCCCATAGCCTGGGTGACCTTGCCCAGTCCAAGGCTCCCAGATGCAAGAAAGGATACAGCATGTCCAGGGGTGGCTGGGCGGAGGAGGTGCTCAGGGAAAGGCCCTCTAAGGAGGCCTGCAGGGTCTGGGCCGTGCTGTAATCAGCCAGGAGGCCCATGCTCTGGACCTGAGGGAAGAAGGCAGGGAAGATAGGCCTTCTCAGCAGCCACTCCATACAGGCCCTCTCAACCCTCCACCCTCTGTACTCCTGACCTCCCACGGCTGCTGTGGCCAGAGCACCCATCCTCCGCGGAGAAGATGGCATGGACAGTCTAGCCTTACAGCGGCTACCCAGCATCCCCTTCCCACCCACCTGCAGGAAGAAGCCACGCAGAGCCTGGAGTGTGGTGTTCGACAGGGTAGAGAGGTCAGCCAAAGCTGCACCTTGCAGAACATGACCCACTTCCTCATGAGAGAGGACACTGCTGCTCTGGAACCGCACAAACTAGGCCAGGGAGAGAAGCCCCAAACACACAGTGATTTGGCATCTCCTTCATTCACAGATATTTCCTGTGTCCCTGCTGTTTTTGACACCAGGCTGGGGGCACAGATCTGAAGCCCAGAGAACCCTGCCTTCAGGAGCTCAGAGTTGGTGGGCAGAGGTGGGGCTGTGTCACAGAAGAGTGGGGTAAATGAGGCAGACTGTGAAACCCTGAGAGAGTTAGCCCTGCTGACCCCTTCAGTATCCTTTCCCTCACTGCTTGGCCCTGCACCTCACACTCATGGCCAAAAAGGACTATGTGTGGTTATCCAAACATACCACCATGTACTCATTTACCTGCTATTTTCACTTCACTACCTGGAATACTTTTCCTCCTCTTTGCCTATTAATCCTTCAAACCTCACCTAAAATGTTTCCTTCCTGCTGAATGTTTTCATTGCATTAAAGAAATAGAGGCATTAATTGAGTGCTTATTGCATCCTTATTCACCTCTCCCCCCTGGCTCTGGCAGAAGCAATTACAGTCAATCTTTGAACAACACAAGAGTGAACTGCACAGGTCCACTTATCCACAGATTTTTTCGATAAATATAGTACAGTACTGTAAAAGTATTTTCTCTTTATGATTTTCTTAATAACATTTTCTTTTTCTAGCTTACTTTATTGTAAGAATACAGTATTTAGTACACATAACATACAAAATGTGTTAACTGACTTTATGTTATCAGTAAGGCTTTCAGTCAACAGTGGGCTATTAGTAGTTAGGTTTTGGGGGAGTCAAAAGTTAATATGCAGATTTCCAACTGTGCGAGGGTCAGCACAGTTGACCCTAACCCCCACGTTATTCAGTGGTCAACTGTACTCTTCTCTGTGTTCCCACAACAACCACTGATTTATTCATTGATTCACTTCACTATCATTCATAGGCTCACTGCTTTGTTGTTTATTCAATGGGCACTTACTGTGCACCAGGCACTTAGCATATCTTCTACCATGCCACTAATAGCATCATGTTTTAACTATTAGTTTCCTTGTCTATCTCCTTCTTTAGACTGAGGGACCCTTAGAAGGCAGAGCATTTGGCTCAGTGACATCTTTGGTCCCTAGCATAGGATCTGGATGTAGCAGACAAGCCCTGGCCAATGTTTCACGTGCTAATGAATTAGAAAGAGTATCTGGGTCTTTGGGGGGTGAGAAGATGTGGGCGTTTAGAGGAATTCTCTGAGTAGGCCTCTTTTATGGTGAAGGCCCACCCAGCCCCTCTACTTTCTACCCCTCTACCTGGCCTCTTCAGGACCACCCAGCTCATGACATTCTTCACACCATAGGACCATCCATTCTGCACTTACCAGGGTCATGAGCCTCAAGATCTCAGGTCTGAGGAAGGAACTCTCTCCAGCATCCAGGAGGGTAAACAGCAAAAACCGATTCCAGGGCTGGGAGACCACATGGAATGCTATAGGAAACACCAGTCACTCTGGGTTGTTACTGCTGCTTTTCCAGAGGCCTTGGAGCATTGCTGAAGAGGACTGTCTCTTACTGGCTCAAAAAGGGGTTGCTCAGCTAGAGGCAGGGCATTGGACAAACTGACCACTGGAAGTTTCTTTCCTCCCTGGGCTTCTATCCACCCATGCTGCCTGGCTCAGGGAGACTATATCCCACTATTGTGGGAAGCAGGCAACAGGAAGGGCTCTGCCACTTCGGAGCTTTGTGACCTTGGTTGGGCAGGTTATTTGACCTCTTTGGACTGCAGGGTCCTCATCCATATAATGGACATCACAATGCCCTTGCATGTTATGAAAAGAATTAAACAAAATGAGTATGAATCAAAAAACAGAGGTTGGGAGTCTGGGACAGTAAGGTGGCAGGGGCTGGCCACCCTTATGGGAACATCAGAGAATGGACAAGGTTTCTACCGATGTCTGGGCTCCGGGCATGCAGGTAGTCAAGCAAGGCTTCCAGGCAGCCAACACAGGCATAGGACAACAGAGGGTCCTTCTGCAAACAAATAAACAAACAAACAAAACCCCTTCATGTCAGGTTTTGCTACCAATGAGTGTTATTGCCAACCAAGAAAAAAAAATTTGGTTTTCAGAATAATTTGTATTTCCGAATTTCAGATTTGGGATTGTAACCCTGTAGATAATCAAGAAGTGTTTGTTGCTTGGGGTGCCTGGGTGGCTCAGTCGTTAAGTGTCTGCCTTCGGCTCAGGTCATGATCCCAGGGTCCTGCAATCAAGTCCCGCATTGCGCTCCCTGCTCAGCCGAAAGCCTGCTCCTCCCTCCCCCACTCCCCCTGCTTGTGTTCCCTTTCTCGCTTTCTCTCTGTCAAATAAATAAATAAAAAATCTTAAAAAAAAAAAAATGTTTGTTGCTTTCATCTCTAACCCACACATGGAGCATAGTGCTTATACTGATGATTTACCTACACTCCACCTACCTTCAAGAGACTGTTTCAGAAAAGAAGGGGTGCCTGGGTGGCTCAGATGGTTAAGCGTCTGCCTTCAGCTCAGGTCATGATCTCAGGGTCCTGGGATCCAGCCCCACGCTGGGCTCCCTGCTCAGCAGAGAGTCTGCTTCTCCCTTTCCCTCTGAGCACGCCCCCTCCCGCCCGGCTCCTGCTCTCTCTCTCAAATAAATAAAATCTTTTTTTTTTTTTTAGATTTTATTTATTTATTTGAGAGAGAGAGAGAATGAGAGACAGATAGCAAGAGAGGGAAGAGGGTCAGAGGGAGAAGCAGACCCCCCGCTGAGCAGGGAGCCCGATGTGGGACTCGATCCTGGGACTCCAGGATCATGACCTGAGCCGAAGGCAGTCGCTTAACCAACCGAGCCACCCAGGCCATACCACCCTGAACGCGCCCGATCTCGTCTGATAAATAAAATCTTTTTTAAAAAACAATAGACTGTTTCGGGAAAGGAGTTAAGCCCTGGGCTCCACTAAGAGATTCACAGATTATAGCCTCTGTAAGAACCTCACAGTTTATCTAAGCCAGTAGGTTTCAACCTTTTTTTAAAGCAGAACCTTATATCAAACAAAATTTTATGCTCTAATAAGCATACCAAAAGATCTCATTATCATCAGTCATTAGGGAAATGCAAATGAAAACCACCATGAGATACCACTACAACACCCACCAATAGCTAAAATTAAAAAGACTGACAATATCACGTTGGCCAGAATGTGGAGCAACTGGAACTCTCATATACTTCTGATGGGAAAGTAAAATGGTGCAGTCATTTTGGAAAAGTTTGACGGTTTCTTATAAACATATACTTCCCTATAAACATATACTTCATAGTGGTAGGCAGAATTTTAAGACTATCTCATGACTTTGCTCCCAGATGTTACTCCTGTGATTATGCTACAATATATGGCAAAAGGGAGATTATTTGGGCCCAATCTAGTCACACCAGCCATTGGAAAGCAGTTTTTTCTGGCTGGTGGCAGAAGAACCAGAGAGCCCGAGGGTGTGAGGACTCAGCATGCATCGGTGGTTTAAAGATAGCGGGGCGGCTAAGGAAGAATGTGAGCAACCTTAAAGAGCTAGAAGAGGGCCCTGAGGAAGAGGTGGATTTTTTCCCCAGATCCTCCATATAAGCACCCAGCCTGGCCAACACCTTGATTTCAGCCTTGCGAGACCCTGAGCGAAGAACTTGGTCAAACCTACCCAGACTTCTGATATAGAGAACTGTGGGATAATACAGTATGGTGCCAAGCCATTACATTTGTGGTAACTTGTTACACACATTAGAAAGTGAGTATGTCAGGGCGCCTGGGTGGCTCAGTCATTAAGCGTCTGCCTTCAGCTCAGGTCATGATCCCAGGGTCCTGGGATCGAGCCCCGCATTGGGCTCCCTGCTCCACGGGAAGCTTGCTTCTCCCTCTCCCACTCCCCCTGCTTGTGTTCCCTCTCTCGCTGTGTCTCTCTCTGTCAAATAAATAAATAAAATCTTTAAAAAAAAAAAAAAAAAGCGAATATGTCGTTTGACCCAGCAATTCCACTCCTAGATTTGTACCCACAAGAAATGAAATTGTATGTCCACGCAAAGACTTGTACTTTAGTATTAAGAACAATTTTATGCACAATAGCCAAAAATCTGGAAGTCCCAAATCAACAGGTGAATGGGTAAACAGTTGTGGTACAGCCATATAATGGACGACTACTCACCAATAAAAAGAAATGAAGTACTGACACACATGACAATATGAATCTCAAAAGCATTAAGCTAACTGACAGAATTTAGACACACAAGACCACATTTTGTATGATTTCATTTATATGAATTCTAGAAATGGTAAAACTATAGTGAGAGAAAGCTGATCAGTGTTTACTGAGGGACAGGGATGGGGAGAAGAGACTGACTATAGAGGGGCACAAGGGAACTTTCTGGGGTGATGGAAATGTTCTATATCATGATTGTGATAGTGTTTACAAAACTATTTGTCAAAACTCATTTAATTGCACACTTAAAATTAGTGAATTTTATGGCATGTAATTATATCTCAAAATAACTGATATTTTAAAAGGTAAAAACTAACAACAACAAAAAAGGCTAAGCTGTCTTCACACTCTTCTTCAGAAGGCAGCAATGTGGTGGTTAAGAATATGGGACAGGGGGGCGCCTGGGTGGCTCAGTCATTAAGTGTCTGCCTTCGGCTCAGGTCATGATCCCAGGGTCCTGGGATCCAGCCCTGCGTCGGGCTCCCTGCTCCTCGGGAAGCCTGCTTCTCCCTCTCCCCCTGCTTGTGTTCCTACTCTTGCTATCTCTGTCAAATAAATAAAATCTTAAAAAAAAAGAAAAGAATATGGAACAGGGGCGCCTGGGTGGCTCAGTTGGTTAAGTGTCTGACTTCAGCTCAGGTCCTGAGCTCAGGTTCCTGGGACTGAGAGACCCAAGTCATGGGGCTTCCTGCTCAGCAGGGAGTCTGCTTGTCCTCCCTTTGCCACTTGCCCTGCTTATGCTCCCTCTCAAATAAATAAAATCTTGGGGTAAAAAAGGGGGCACCTGGGTGGCTCAGGTCATGATTCCAGGGTCCTGGGATAGAGCCCTGCGTCGCATTGCATTGGGCTCCCTGCTCAGCAGGGAGTCTGATTCTCCCTTTCCCTCTGCCCCTCCCCCCCACACTCATGCTCTTTCTAGCTCTCTCTCTCTTAAATAAATAAAATCTTTTATTTTTATTTTTTAAAAAGATTTTATTTATTTGTCAGAGAGACATCTAAATTAGATTTTATTTGGGACACCTGGGTGGTTCAGTTGGTTAAGCAGCTGCCTTCGGCTCTGGTCCCAAATAAAATCTTTTTTAAAAATAAAAATTAAAAAAAAAAGAATATGGGACAGACTTGGGCTTGCATCCTTGCTTAGTCACTTACCATCTATGTGACCCTGGCCAAGGTCACTTACCCTTGCTGACTGGGGATAAAAAAAATTACTGGGTTGCTGAGAGGGTTGGATGAGAATGGATATACAGTGTTCAGCTAGTGCTTGGCACCGAGTAAACACTCAATAAAGGGTGAGAGCAGCTTCATGAAATGCACAACAGAGGTAATAGCCCCCTCTTTAACAACCCCTGGGTTTTCTCCACAGAGCCCCTAAGGCCTCCAAGGCACACAGCTTGAAGTGTTTGAGCTAATCCACTTACCTATTTTATAGCTGAGAAAATGAGGCCCAGAGAAAAAAATACTTGACCTGAAGACACCTATATCAGTAGATGGCAGGTCTAGAACAAAACACTAGGCTTTGTGCCCTTTCTCCTCCAATCTAAAATTAACTCTTGGGGCGCCTGGGTGGCTCAGTCAGCTAAGTGTCTGCCTTCAGCTCAGGTCATGATCCCAGAGGCCTAGGATCGAGCCCCTTGTCGGGCTCCCTCCTCGGTGGGGAGCCTGCTTCTCCCTCTGCCACTCCCCTGGCTCATGCTATCTCTCCCTCTCCCTCTCAAATAAATAAAATCTTTTTTTAAAAATTAAATTAAATTAACTCTTAACCAGTGGGAACTTCCAGCCTCTTCCCAGGTAAGCAAGATCACACAGTTATGGGCCAGCATGCTTTCGCTTCCCCACCTGGTCAAGCACTGTGACCCCAGGGCCACTCTCTGACCCCCTGTCCATATTACCTAATACACCCAGTGAGGACTGGCTGAACGGTGTATGAAGAGCCAGGGCCGCTGGGCATTAGGAAAGCCAGGTACGACCACTCAGGTAATAACGGCTCCTATTCACAGGATGCACTTCTTGGGACACTGAAAGAACATGGATTTTGTAGCCAAAAAGACTTAGGTTTGAATTCTGACCTAAAAGTGTGTGACCTCAGGTAAGTTACTTAATATCTCTGGGACTCTGTTTCCTTGTCTATAAAACTGAGATGAGGGGCACCTGGGTGCCTCAGTTGGTTAGCGTCCGACTCCTGATCTGAGCTCAGGTCTTGATCTCAGGGTTGTGAGTTCGAGCCCTGCATTGGGCTCCACGCTGGGCATGAAGTCTACTTAAAACAAAACAAAACAAAACAAAAAAAAACCCAGAGATGATAATGTCTACCTTATAAAGGAATTGTGATGAATAAATAACATATGTCAAGTGCTTGCCCAGAGCAGGCACTCAGTAAATGTTCTCTCTCCACCTCCTATTCTCCTAGAACCTTAACCTGACATGAACCTCTGCTCTAGTAGGAATGACCCTTGAGATCAAAACCTCACATCTTGTAAAACTAATGAGCTCACTGATTTCCAAACTGATAACAACATTCCATGCCCACCCCAATCACAAAGCCAAGTCTGAGCACAAGGATAACTCTCTTCCCTGCTCACACCCACACTTACCCTTTCCCAAGTTTCCAAAGAGGTGTAGCAACTGGCCTGGAATCCAGCAGCCGTCTTTGCTGGGGACACCTGGTTTCTGCTTGGAGACCCGCAGCCACAAGACTACTCTTCTCCATTCACCCCAAGGCAGCCTGCTCTACTGTTAGACAGTCCTGGACATGAAAAAAGGCCCCCTTCCTGTCTTCCTGCAGCTCCACCTGCTGGCCAAGGTCTCCATCTCCAAAGAAACCCAGAACAAACCTACTGTATTTCTACTCCGGAGACATTCAGAGACTTACAGTCCTGTGGTTCCTCTAAGAACTAAGCAGAAGGGAAGTTTGCCCTGGCTCTGCTCTACTCCAGTGCCACGCAAATCACACCAGTGACCACAACCCTTCTTTGGACCCTTCCACTGCTACTAACCTGCCCTCTTTCCCCCATGTAACCCAGCATGGTGAACCCTGGACACTGTCTCCATCCTCACCGCAACCAACACTTCTCTGCTGTGCTCCCTTCCTGGGGGAATGGAAGCTGTTCTCATAGGCCCAAACACCTAATGCTGAAAGACTCCTTTTATTTTGCAGATAGAGAAATGGAGAATCAGTAAGAATTGACTTGCTAAACCCCTTCAGAGCTAGGAGCTGGGCAGGGGCTACTATGCAGATCTCTGTGATTCTGGCCAGTGCAACTTCCACTGCACTGCACGGGTCCACCTTGGGTCAGACACCTGCAGATTGTGCACATGCTGCCCAGCACTCCATCAGTGGTGCCGATGCTGCACGGCTGCTCTGGCCCAGAGATGTCAAGGAGGACCAGCACTCAGTGCCCTAGCTTATGCAGTACTGTCATTCTTCCCCCCTTGATACTGCTTTTTAAAATAACAGCTTTAATGAGATATAATTCATAAACCATAAAATTCATCCTTTTAAAAGTGTAGATCAGCAGTTTTTAGTATATTGAGTCCTGCAGTCATATAATTCCAGGATATTTTCATCATCCCAAAGAGAAACCTCATTACTCATTAGCAGTTGTTCCCCACTGCCTGTCCCCCAACCCCAGTCCTAGGCAACCATTAATCTACTTTCCATCTCCACAGATTTTCCTATCCTGGACATTTCATCTAAAGGAAATCATATCATATGTGGCTTTTTATGTCTGGCTTCTTTCACTGAGCATGTTTTCAAGGCTCATCTATGTTGTAGCATGTGACTACTTCATTACTTTTTATGGCCAGATAGTATTCAATTGTATGTATATACGATTTATTTATCCACTCATCAGCTGGTGAACATTGGGGTTCTTTGTACTTTGGAACTATTATGAATAGTACTGCTATGAACATCTCTATACAAGCTTTTGTGTAGATAAACGCTTTCAATTTTCTTGAGCATAATACCTGGGAGCAGAATTGTTGGGTCATATGGTAATCCCACATTTAGCTTTTTGAAGTTCTTCCAGGCTGTTTTCCAAAGTAGCTGCATCACTTTTCATTCCCATCAACAATCTGTTCCACTTACTCTACATTCTCACCAACATTTGATATTATCTCTCTTTTTTGTTTTAGCTATCCCAGTGGGTGTGAAATGGGCCTGTCATTTACTTGGGTCACTGCAACAATCTCTTGCTCAACAGTCCCCTTGCCTTCAGGCTTTCTCTTCCCACCCCTCTTCCCTAATGGGGTTGCCAGTGATCTTTCAAAAACTCAGTCTGATAGAAACCCTTCATGGCTCCCCCAACACTTCTTGGCCTGGTACGTAAGGTACTGACTGATATGGCCCCTGCCCAGCTCCTCAGTGTCATCTTCTAATTCTCGCTGTCCCCCCCACCCCACTGCACACTTCTATATTACATGCTTTTGCTCATGCTGTCTTCCCTGCCTGCAATGCCCTTCCCTCTACCTCTGCCTAGACACTGTTCAAGGCTGAATTCAATGTCACCTCTGTGAGGCCTCCTCTGACCCCCGCAAGCGGCAGAAGTTTTTGCCTAAAAGAAATTCACAGCTTTACGGAAGAAGACAGAAATGCAGACCACTGACCATATAATATGATAAATGCAATCCTTATTACAGGGCTGAATAAACCATTCCGGGAGCTCAGGAGAGACAGAGAGAGAGACCTCCTCTATTCTTGGATTGCTATGGAATAATGTTTGCTGGGTGTATGAATGACTGAACAAATAAAGAACTATTTTTAAACAGCAAACCTATGGAAGGGTCTGAAGGACGTTTAGCTCCAGCCCTGGGGAGAGGACAGAGAAACAAAATGACTCTTCCATATACTCCCTTGGGTCAAGGGCAGTGACAGAAAGGTCATTATGGCTGAAAACAGAAGGCCAGGGAATTTCTCAGGAGTGTGTCAGTGATAGAAAGGAGGAGGGGGCTACTTGGTCCTGTTCATCAGACAGCGGCACGGACAGTGACTGTGAGGCTGAGCAACTCCCCACACAGACCCAGTAGCCTCTCATGAGGAATTCATGAGTTACTCCAGGTGGTTCCCCTTCCCAGGGACTGTTGAGGAGAGTCAAAAACTTCCAGAGAGGGCGCCTGGGTGGCTCAGTTGGTTAAGCGACTGCCTTCGGCTCAGGTCATGATCCTGGAGTCCCGGGATCGAGTCCCGCATCGGGCTCCCTGCTCGGCAGGGAGTCTGCTTCTCCCTCTGACCCTCCTCCCTTTCATGCTCTCTGTCTCTCATTCTCTCTCTCAAATAAATAAATAAAATCTTTAAAAAAAAAAAAAAAAAAAAAACTTCCAGAGAGATAAATAGTATATTATTCTAATTATATGACGTACCTAGAAGAGTTAAATAGTCAAATAGAGACAGAAAGTAGAACAGCGGTTGTCAAGGGGTGGGAAGAGGGGGCAATGGGAGTTATTGTTTGATGTAGACAGAGTTTTAGGTTGACGAGATGAAAAAGTTTTGGAGAAAGAAGGTGGTAGTGTTTGTACAACAGTGTAAATGTACTTACTACCACAGAACTGTAACTTAAAAATGATTAAAATGGTTAATTTTGTTATGTAATATTTTACCATGATTAAAAAAGAAAAAAACTGCCAGAGGCACAGAAGAGTGTCACAGGCCTGGTGACACCCAGGCTCCTGGGCAGGACAGTTGAACGGTAATGGTGCTACAGGAAGTCACTAACCCCTTAGTGTTTAGGCTACTGGTTTGAGGAAAGTTTTTCATCACTCAAGGCCTGGTTCAAATGCAACCTCTCCTGCAAAGACTTTCTTGATTCAAATAATAGGTCATTTTGGCATTAATTGTAATTATTAGTATTTCCTACAATCTGAGTACTTAAATGGCTAGAGTCGTATCATATTCATTTCTGTGTCCTCATTCACTCATTCAACAAACATTGGATGCCAATTCGGTGCCAGGCTTTATGCTGGATATTGAGTATAAGAGAATAACTTTTCTCTTATGTTCTGAATGTTACAATAAGAACTCTGGCCCTTTCAAAAACATTGGAGAGAAAGCATTTGCCCTTCCTCCCACATTTAACTGGCTCCTCCTCACCAAAGGAGAGATTTATCTAACAGGTAAAATACTAGCCTACCATTTTCTATGCCATCAGGACAGGATCAAGGTATTAAAGGTCATGCTCCCACAAACTTAAACTCTTAAGATCGCAACCAGGTGGCAAAGTGTCCATAATGTAAACATAATTTCCCTGCCTATAGGCTCCTGGTCTGGCCTGGGGGAAAAGAGGGTGGTTTAAAAGTTCTCTTTGAAAAAAAAATTAAAAATAAAAAATGAATGAATGAATGAATGAATGAATTAAAATAAAATAAGCTCTTTTTGGATAGATATAAAGCAAGTATACGAAAATGTTAATGGTAGAATCTAGGTGGTGGGTATATGCTGTTTTAGTTAGACTTGGCCTCTCACTAAAATTCTTTCACCTTTGCTGTATATGAAAAACTCCAGACCAAAAAAAAACCCAGTATGACCTGAAGTCCCAGCTACATTCTCCTACAGCGTTTATCAGAAATAAAGCTGATGTTTTGGTTCTCATCTGATTCCTGATTTTTTTGAACCCACAAGGGGAACAAGACACAAAGATGAGTCATACACAGTTCCTACCTTTAAGGAGCTCACAGACTGGGGAAGACTGATATGAAAATGGGGACCTACACCAGAGAGAGCTAAGTGTAGAGAGCCTTGTGCATGGATGTGCTGGCGGAACAAGCTCGGCAACCACAGTGCCAGCAAAGGGCCACTCCTGGAGCATCCTCTATCTCCTTACATTTCCAACTTTCCCCATACTGTGCACAGGCCCAGTGGGGATCAATCCTTGAATATAATCTCCCACAATCAACAGCCATATCATGTATGTGCAGTAATCATCTGGACACCAAATAGAGTCTACTCAAATCAAGGCCCCCATCCCACCCCCAGGAAGTCTCTGCAAGTCCTCTCACTCATTTGCTGGCTCCCCCCACCTCCCTCCTCTTGTCCCATGAATGATTTGCCATCAGATCAGACCGAATCTGTCTCCCTTGGACAAGCTCCAAAGGGCAAGAAAAGAGAGTGCAAGTCTAACTAAAGCAGCATAAACATCTAGGGCTTCAGTCACCCTATGGTGACCAGCTCATAGTTGAAAGTAATATACAATAAGCTTCTTAAAAGAGAAGAAAGTCCTGGGGAATCAAGGGTGTCCCAGAGGCCAGGGACAGGGAATGAGTCCATACCAGAGAGAAAAATGGTGCTGCCATCAAGATAAATGCCATTTCTGTTACCCCCCCTGCCCTTGGGGAGGTAGGACAAGTCATGTGGTCTTTCCAGCCCAGCTCAAGCACCTCCTCCAGGAAACCTTCTCTGACAGCAACTCTTCACTAACCCTACACCAGCCTATTAGTTACACCCGGTACTCCCACAGTGCAGTGTGTCCCTTTAGCCTCAAACTCACCACACTGTGTTATCACCTCTTGTCTATATGGCAGCCCCCCACCAAATGCTCACTCCTCAAAGGCAGGCGCCTGACATATCTCCATGCCCCCACCACTCTTCATAGTATTTGATGGCTAGATAAACAATGATCTCCAAAAGTCCTCTAAGCTGTGAATCATAAAACCCTCTGAGGTAGACATCTATTGTTTTGGCTTACACGAAATTCACTCCTCCTTTTTCTGTGAACAGTTTTCTTTTGCGGAACATCCCTCTTTCGTGTTCAGTCTACATGAGTTATAGAGAGCTGACTATATGCCACAGCCTCCAGGAGAGGGCGCTGGCCCAAGCCAGGTCAACCAGAGCATCCTATGGGCCAGCCACAGTGACTGGCAGGTCACCCAAGCCAGGCTAATGAGACTCAGTTCTGGGGGCTGCTGGGAAAGAGAAAGTCTCCTGCTGCTGGAAAGGTGCTGCTGTTGGTCATTCTACCATCCCATGAGAACAAAGCTGAGAGAAATGCAGAACCAAGACATGGAGACAGAGTTCTGATGACATTGTCTGAGCCTCTGGGATCCACCTGGGCCTGAAGCCAGTGCTGACCTCTGGCCTTCTCAGTTATGAGCCATTTTGAGTTTCATTTCTGTCACTATAACTTTAAAAGTCCCAATTAATCCACCCTCCAATCCTGGAGGAAATACCAGGTTCTTAACAGGCAGCCACCCTTTCCTACTGTTGTTCTGGGAGAAGCAGGCTCCACTGACAGGGTCCCACTCAGCAAGGGCCTTACCTGCACCAAAAGGTTCTGCAGTCCAATGACCAGGGACAACACCTGTGATGTTCTCAGTGGAGCTAGGACAGTGTTCTCAGGGGCCGGTGGTGGCTGGGTCCCTGAGGGCACCAGGACCACAAGGGCAGAGGAAAAGCTTTGTTGCAGGGCTGTCCGCAGGAAGCATAAGATGGCAGCTGAAAGCAAGAAAACCTTTATACTCGGGGCGCCTGGGTCGCTCAGTCATTAAGCGTCTGCCTTCGGCTCAGGTCGTGATCCCAGGGTCCTGGGATCGAGCCCTGCATCAGGCTCCCTGCTCAGCAGGAAGTCTGCTTCTCCCTCTCCCACTCCCCCTGCTTGTGATCCCTCTCTCGCTGTGTCTCTCTCTGTCAAATAAATAAATAAAATCTTTAAAAAAAAAAAAAAGAAGAAAGAAAACCTTTATACTCAGTTCCTGCCTCCTTCCCCACCTCCCACCTAGCTCTGTCACAGGGGAAGACAGTGGAGATAATAATGGGGTGACCATAGGCTGATCTGGGGGGAGTGGTCCCATCTCACAGTCTAAGAGAAAAGCTCTTCTTTTCCTGCTAGAGGCCCTTGGGGCCATACCTGAGAGAAGCGCAGCATTTTTCTTTGGAAAGCTGAGGACCTTCAATACTTGGTCCAGTTCCACGGACAGTGTCTGGTGAACCTGGTAGGGCAGAGGTAAGGGGACAAGCTCCCACATTCTGGCAGCTTGAGCAGAAAACAACCTGTCCCAATATCTCCTATGTACCTGCACATACCCACTGCATCCAGGGGGACAGAGGAGACAGTCTTGGGAGCCCACCAGTCCTGGATTCAGGAAAGTGAGGCAAATCAACCTGTACATAGAAAACCCTTCTTCTCCCAAATTTCCCCCATCGTCAATGAACTCTTCCACCAGGGAGCCTCCCTGGCCTCATCTGTGATTCAGGCTCCACCTCAGCCCACCATCCAACTAACATAGATCTAGAGTCAGACAGCCCAGAATCAAAACCCTGGCTCTGCCACCAGCTAGCCGTGTGGCCAAGGGGAAATCACTGCCCCTCTCCCAGCCTGCCTTATTTTCTTCATGTATGAAATGGGAATAATGCCACCTGCTTTCACTCCCTCCAGAACTATTGTGAAGAACAGCTGAGGATCAGCACTGGGGAACATGCTCTTTAAAGTCAAAGCAACGTCCAAACTGAGGGGTTAGTTGGGAGTGGCGGGTTCAGAGCTGAGTCTGCTCTGCTCTCCTCATCCAGAACACATGCTGCTTCAAGGCAGGAATTACTTCTCTGCTTGGATCTATCACAATCTGACACAAAGCAGTTCCTCAAAAATACTTGTTGGCGAGTGGAATCAGCAGGTTCCAGGCAGAAGAACCAATTTGTACAAAGGTATTGAGATAACATACTAATGTAAGATGTTAACAGAGGAAACTGTGTGGGAGTTATTTGGGAACTCTGTGTTATCAGCTCAATTTTTCAGTACACCTAAAACTGTCTTAAAAATAAAGGCTACTGGGATACCTGGGTGCTTAGTCAAGTGGCTTCCTTCAGCTAAGGTCATGATCCCAGGGTTCTGAGATCGAGTCCCACATTGGACTCCTTGCTCAGTGGGGAGCCTGCTTCTCCCTCTGCTTGCTGCTCCCCCTGCTTGTGCGCTCTTGCCCTCTCTCTCTCTCTCTGACAAATAAATAAAATGTTAAAAAAATAAAATAGGGGTGCCCAGGTGGCTCAGATGGTTGAGGGCCTGCCTTCAGCTCAGGTCGTGATCTCCAGGTCCTGAGATTGAGCCCCACGTCAGGCTCCCAGCTCAGCAGGGAGTCTGCTTCTCCCTCTCCTTCTGCCTCTCCCCCTGCTGGTGCTCTCTCCCTCAAATGAATAAATAAAATCTTTTAAAATTTAACTAATTAATTAATTAAAATAAAGGCTATTAGGGGTGCCTGGATGACTCAGGTCATGATCCCAGGGTCCTGGGATCGAGCCCCACGTCGGGCTCCTTGCTGGGTGGGGAGCCTGCTTCTCCCTCTGCTTCTGCCGCTCCCCCTGCTTGTGCTTGCTCGTCCCTCTCTCTCTTTCTCTCTCCCTGTCAAATAAATAAATAAAATCTTTAAAAAAAATAAAGAATCAATCAATCAGTCAAACCATCAACAGTATGGAGATGTGAAAGAGCACAGCTGATCTGGAGAAGAGCTAACAGTTGGTGAGAGGACAGATAAGGAGGGTAGAATGGCAGAAAGGAAGGCTGCAGAAGGGCCAGGTCAGCAGGGTCTCCACAGCCATGTGGAGAGTGCAGACAGACTGGCTGCAGGCACAGGAGATATGGAGCAAGGGAAAGGCCAGGGACCAGGAAACTGAATAGGCCACTTTAGTGGTGAGGACGAACCATCAGGCAGTGGGGAAGACTTAGAGTGGAGGTGGTTAGTAGGTAATTGGCTGGGTGTGAGCTGAAAACCAGGGCAGAGCCAGGCACACGGTACAGGTTCCCACCCAGGCAGGTGACTGCAGGGGTACAGGTGGGCCCGACAACCTCACACAGAAAAGCAGAAAAGGTTCGTGTCCCAAATCGATGCTGTGGACAACAACCAGAGGACTTACTATAGTACAGATTTGCCACAGCCTGATGCCACCTCAGAGGCCAAACGTTTTTTGTTGTTGTTTTTTGTTTTTTTTGGAGGCCAAACTTTAAAAATGACCTCACTTCTATACAAATGGCACTTGAATGGCACAGGGCTGGGCACAGGGCAAAGACATCTCAAAGGCTAGAAGATGGTTTCTATCCACAAGGAGCAGACAGGCTTAGGAAGGAGACTGAATGTGGAGCAGCCCACAGAGGAGCTCACGCAGGGCACTATGATGACAAGGTCCCATACAAGGGGGTGGGGAGAGACTGAGAGGAAAGAGGTGCTCTGTGGATATGTTCACTGTTCCCCTGTTCCCTGCATCACCTTCCCCAAGAATCACAATGACAGCTTACACATGTCTGGCATTTCACGGTTTACCACCCAGCACTATAAGGTCATAGGCTGGCTTCTGCCTTCCTGTGCAATCTGACAGTTCACTCCCTACATTCTAGTCACACAGTACCTCACCAGTCTCCAAATGTGTACACCATGTCCTAAATTTGTGCAGTTTCATGTCTTTGTTCAAATTGTTCTCTTTACCTGGAATGCCTTTCCCTACTATCTTTGCCTGGTACAACCTTACTTACCTTTCGAGGCTTTGCTTAAAGACTACAATACAAGTTTCCCAAGTGTGGGGTACATGGGGTACATATTTAGTTCTTATTCCTCTGTGCCTAGAACACAGCCTGGCATGTAGGTTATCCATGTATGATAAATTAATATAAACCAACCTGACAACAACCCTGGATGTTTTCTTCCCCATTCTGTAGGCAAGGACACTGAAGCTCAGAGAATAAATACCTTGCCAAGGTTACTCAACTAATAAGCCACAGAGCTAGAACCAGAACTCAGGAACTTTGTCACTCCTCTGTGTGCCACCCCATGCCCCTAAGCCACAGGGGCTAGTGACTCACCTGCAGACTGCCATTGTGCTGCTTAGCAGAGAAGGAAGCTGTGAGCAGCCAGGCGGAGCAAAGGAGTGTGGTCCTGGGAGAGCCCACCTCGGTCCAGGTGAGTGCCAGAGTCTTCTCCAGAAGCTCAATCAGGGCCGTGCTGCTAAGGAGCACTGCAGCAGCTGGAGACGGTGTGGAGGGGCAAGGGCCATGAGTTCCACAGGAGCCCCTGCTCGGTGCCGCATCGTGGTTAGCACCTGACGGGGACTTCATGCACACATGGTGAATGAACAAAAGGATCAGCTTTAGGCTCTAAGGGTTCCAGCTTCATTCTAGAACCACAGGTTATCAGAACCAGAAAGGACCGTCTGGCCCATCAACATCCTCCCCATATATATTTTCATAAGTGGAAAAAACTAAGGGCAGCAATGGCCACAGACACTGCCCAGCACCCTTCCTATTCATTGTCTCAGCCGGGGCCCCAGCACCTCTTTTCTGACTGCTTGGTGTAGTCTGATGAAGGCTCCAATACAGGAAGTTGAAGGAGGGCTGCAGGATGTCCACGTCAGCAGGGCTGCATTTCCCACACAGCTTGCTCACTGCAGGAGAGTGCCCAGACACCCCATCATGTAGCACTCCATGGATTTCATGCACACCAGCCCTCATAATTCTCACAGATAATGGCCTTTAACTGGCTAATTTCGGATGTCAGTCTACCAGCCTTGGGGACCAGGCACAAACTAAGTGTCCCTGGTAATACAGCCAAGGAAGAGAAACACAGTAACAAGGAAGAGAAACCTGAAGGCAAGCAGCCCACAGCTTAGAACAGACTGCACTGCTTAGAACAGACTACACAAGTTTATGTGATCTAAAGGCATCCTATAACAGCATTCATACCAGCAAAGACTCCAGGTTGGAGAGTCTGCAGAGGTCATCTAGGCCAACCTGCCACCCCTAGCAGGAAAAGATCCAGCCTCTGAAATCTTCCAGCAATGGGGCACTCACCACCTTCCCAGGGGACTCCATCACCATCAGTGTGCAGTTCCCTGAATTTGCCATATTCTCTCTCACATCACTCTCATCTGGCTAACTCCTTAACTCCTATTCAGCAATCAAGATTCAGCTCAAAGTTCACCTCCTCCATGAAGCCCTCTGTGACCTCTTAAGGCAAGATTTGATGCCTCTTCATGCTCCCCCAGCCCTCATCAGAGTAGTTACTACTCTGTAGAGCAGACACCTATAGAACATATCCCTTTTCTCCTAGGATCCGGCACTCTGCTCCCCTGACCCACATCGCCTCAATATGAAACCTTCCTAAGTCTCCATTCACTGTTTTGGCGGCCACATCACACTTGAGTTCTAAGTGACCAGACAAGCAGCCCCCTCCTCACCCCTGTCCTCTACTCGCAATGTTCTCAAATAAAAGGGTTATATATAAATGTATATTACATTTCACATGTATGTTTCAGGTCACTATTATCCCCTTCAGAGGCCCTTTTGACAGCAGTTTGATTTTGTCACAGGCATTCTTCCCTCCCAGTTGAGTATTACTCTTGACAGACAGTCTGGGAGCACCAGCACCAGGCCATGCCTGAAGGCCCTTTTTAAGCGTGACACCTATCTCATGAGGAGGCCTGGGCGCCAGCCAGGTAAAGAACCATCCTCACCTGTGGCCAGAGCCCCCGACACTCCACAGGTACTGAAGACACACCATTTTTCCTATTGATTTCAGTATTTCCTCAATAAATCTTCCTAAGGATGCTGCCTATCAAGTGGCAACTGCATTAATCAGCAATGAAAGGTCCTAATGAGGTTTGGGTATGGGTGGAAGAGGCCTAGAGAACTGTGAAGTGGATTATCAGACCCTGAGTCAGTTGTGGAGTGAGGTGGAGCAAGAACTGAGCTTGTGCCAGGAAAAGGGAGTCTGCACAGAGAATTGCATTGGAGGTCTACTGTGTGCCAAGCATTGTGAGCATCTGGCACTAGTTACCCCTTACCTCAACCCTGAATCAGCTAAGTACTACTGTTTTACCTGTGAGGAACCTAAAGCTAAGTGACTGCCCAAGGTTGCATAACTAGTGACTGAGAACAAACCCAGGCATTCCTGACTCCAGAGCTGTGCCTGTCACACAGTGTCCTGTTTTTGTTTTTGTTTCATTTCCCAAACACTCTCACAGTACAACTAGAGAAAGATCTCAAAGCCATTGCTGTCCCATAGCAAGAAGCTCACAGGAACAGTGACCCACTAGCTTCTTCCAAAGGGCTGAATGATGGAATAAAGGAACATGACCAGCCCTGGGCCCTCAGGCACTGTCCCAAGCCCAAGCACCTTGGTGAAGAAGCTTCATGGCCATACTGTCCAGTTCTTGCTCTGACGTGTTCTTCAGCTGCACTAAAGAAAGGAGGCTCAGGAGCAATGGCAGGTTCCCCGAGGCTGTGAGGAACAAGGAGGGCTGGTCAGGAGACCTAATACTCACATCACCCCAAGGTCAGACAGACACCCTACCCCACTGTAAATGTTTGTTGGGATTCACTCCTACTTCCTGCCTTCTTCCTTGGGAACAGGAGCAACTGACATATTGAGTGCCAACTCTGGGCCGGGTTCCAGAAATTTAATATTTCACTTAATCCCCCTTGTGAAATAGGGATTATTTCCATTTTGCAGTTAAGAAAACAGGCTCAGAGAGGCTGAGTGACTTCTCCAAGCTCCCACAGCCAGTTAGTGGCAGGGCCAGGACTTGAACCTAAATCTGAGTTCAATGCCCACTTTTTCCAACTATGTTTCCACGAAATCTCATGGCTCTTATACATTATTATCCATTAGATACGACTTATCCTTCCCAGAAAAAGAAGGACTCAGCTCCTCCAGACACCCTTAAATCTACCTCCAAACTTCCATCCTCAGTCAGGACTGGATCAAGTGAACCATAGCTCTCCTCCTACTTCCTCTTAATTGCTTGGAAATTTTAAAATTTAACTTTTTAAAAATAGGAAAAGATAAGCCAAATGCCAACCTTTTCAGTGTCTTTAAACTGTACCAAACATCAAACTTCCTTGACTCCAGGGAGTCCCATTCCAGATTTGGAAACTATCCTTCTGGATCTCACTGGCAGCTTCTAACACATTTCAGATCCACCCCCTTCCCAGCCCCTGCGGGCTGCTGCTGCCTTCCTGGCCTCCCCTGTTATTTCCCGCTTTCTTCTCCCCAACTGGGGGCTACCATTCTTGTGACAAACAGCTCTGAGCACACGCCATGCAGGGTGGGGACATGCATGCATAGCCTGAACACACCCACCTATGCTAAACACACAGAAACATTAAACATAAACACATGCACTCCACACACACACACACACATGTATCAAACATGTTGAGTGCTCATTCTCTGATGAGAGCAAGGAGGTAAAGTTTAGCCTGATGCCACACTGGCCTGATTTTTATTTTGCAGAGAAAACTCTGATTCTTTCTCCTGGAGCAGACCTCATCAGGGCAGAGATGCCCACTCCTGAGTTTCAGGTAAAAACATGCCCCCGACAGCTCCAGACTGACCTCCTGAAGGAGAGGCCCCATGTTCCACCAATAGATGCTGTAGGATCAGCAGGAAGTGGCCTCGGATGAGACCACCCACTTCGACATCCTCATTCTTCCTCAAAAAGGTCCTTAGGACAATTAGTACTTTGCGGGCTGTGTCCACTGGGCTGGAATAGATGAGATCCTGAGCAGGAGAAAAGGAAGCCAGAGCTCAGAGGACATCATGGTTGGGGACACGTAGACAGTGAAAAAGAGAGGGACTGGGGAAGGACCCAGGATGATGGTGTCATAAAACCTGGGGAAGGGAGTGCTCCCTTACTTGGCACCTATTACGTACTAGTCTGTTGAACAGGTCCATCCTAAATAGGAAGAAACAGAGACTCAGAGAGATTATGTGGTATGCCAAAGGTCACCCATGCCAGTAAGTGGCACAGATAAGATGTGAATCTCCTACCTCCAAGCCCAAAGCTCTTTCTACTTTCCAGGATGCCTCTCTCTGACAAATATAAGTTTTAGGGTCAAGAAGAGGTTATTTCAGGACAGGGGACCTGAATGTGCCTTAAGGGAGGAAAATAGAGGGGGATGGAGATGTCACAGGGCAGGAAGAGGATGGGTTAGGACAGATTCGGGGCACAGAAAGGGAAGCAAGGACCAGGTCAGGCCCCTTCTCTTCCATAGCATCTGGCTATTTCTGCCCCAAGCTGTAAAGGCCTTGGGTTCAGAAGGTAGGAAAGGACACTGCTTTTTATTTGCTTTCAGATTAATTTTAATGAGTATATGTTAAAGGCAAAGCCAGTCAGAAGCCACACCAGAGACTATCCTACTGATAGCTCCTGGCACCTACCGGCTCAAACAAGCCAATTCCTTTGGACAGGCTAACATGCTTGGTGCTACGAATCCAAGGTCACTCACAGACTCCCTCTCCAGGGAGGACAGCTGACACACAAAGAGACATGGCTACAGGGCACCCAGCCAGACAACTCCAGATGTGCTGATCACTGGGTGACACGGGGGCATCTGGGCTTGGCTCTTCACAAACGTCCACGGCGGCCAGAGAAACAACTATAAATCAATAGCAGTTGCTCAATTAGGGACTAATAATGTCAGGTACTGGGATGTGTTCCAACTGTAGCCGTATGTTTGTTGATATATTATCTGTATCTTCATAACTCTTCTAGGTAGGGGTTACCCTGATTTCTCAAATGAGGAAACAGGCAGATTAAGACAGCAGTGGCACTGTAAATTCTACTATACTAGGAGTTAATGAAAAACAAGGATGAGGTTTGTCTTTGTCACCTTAGAGGGACTCAGAAAACATCTCTGGAAGGAGATGATCACAGAATAGGAGGATTAGAGAGACTCTCAGTCCATGTACATCAACCCTTTTACTTTACAGGGTATGAGGCTAAAGCCCAGAGTGGCTATGATTTGCCCAAAGTCACAGGGCCCAAAGCCAAAACAATTTCCTGATCCTGCTCCTTCACCAGCACTTGGCTGCCTAACCAGAGAGCTGGTCCTTCAGAACCCTGAGTTAAATTTTAACAGCCCAAAAGGAAGAGGGCTACTCAGCCTTTAGTGACTATGGTGAATGCCAGGACACCCCACTGCGTGGGTCAGTGGGGAAGGCTCTGGATGGAACAAGGCCCACTCTGAAGTCTCTCCTGCCCAGAGCTGTCCAGAATTTTATGCGGTTGGATCAAGTAGGGTGATGTGGCTAAGGAGGGAACAAACAGAGCTTCTGGGACATCACTGTTTTTCACATTTAAACAACCTACATGAAAGACCACCCATTGATAAGAGTGGCAATTAAAAGCTTTGTTTTCAGCTGTTAATTACCCATACCAAAAACAGAAATTGGTACCAACACCTATTTTTAGACTCTTTTCCCCTCCTGTGGCTAGAAGCTGGGGAGAAATGTCAAGAATTATATATATAAACAGACAGCAAAGTTGTTCCTTGCTATTCTTTTTCACCACCGATGTTTCCAGGATCTAATTTAGTGAAAAGCTCATTAACTTTTAGGCTCCAGTCATAGTCATGCCCCTTATTAGTTATATGACCTTGAGCAATTCAATAAGCTGCTCTGAGATTACCATTCTCTCTCTGATTCAGAGTCCGTCAATGATCAGTGAATGATAGCCTACTGTGTACAGGACAGCAAGAGTGTCCCTACATATTCTTTCCACATATTATTCCCATATATTTATCTACAGGTTATCTCCACTTTATACACAAGGAAAATGAAGCTCAGAAAAGTCTTCACTTGGGGCGCCTGGGTGGCTCAGTTGTTAAGCGCCTGCCTTCGGCTCAGGTCATGGTCCCAGGGTCCTGGGATCGAGCCCTGCATCGGGCTCCCTGCTCAGCAGGAAGCCTGCTTCTCCCTCTGCCACTCCTCCTGCTTGTGTTCCCTCTCTCGCTGTGTCTCTCTCTGTCAAATAAATAAATAAAATCTTAAAAAAAAAAAAAAAGTCTTCATCTTCCTGGGTCTCTATGTAGCTTCCAGCCCTCAGGATAGAGCCTTCCTGTTGAACTCTAGGCCAGCAAAACACAAGGCTCCTTCCTCTCTGCCCAGGAAGGAAGGGTCGTGAGGGTGGTTCACATTCAAGGACAGAAACTGGGTCACCACAACAAAGGGTGGGGTACCTGCTCCAGCTTGCCGGAGACAAGGGTCTCACTAAGGATGTGCTCTCTTGAGATTCATGTTTCTCTTGTTTCCTTTAAGTACTTACATTCCTTGAAGCTAGTGGCCTAGGATAGTCTTCATCTAGGGAGGGATCTCCACCCTAGAAAGACCCAGACTAAGAAAGAAAACTTGGGGGAGGAAGATAATGAGCTCCATTTTAGACAGAAATGTCAAACAGATGGTTAGCTATATGGGTCTGGAGCTCAGGAGAAAGGTCACAGATGGAGACAGAGTTGAGTCGTCAGCATACAGCAGGAGGCAACCAAATCCATGAGAATTATTGACATGGCCCAGAAAGAAGACACTGAGTAAAAAGAGAGCTTAGGACAAAACTTTGAGGAACATCAAGTTTCAAGCACTAGCCAGAAAGAAAACTATAAAAGAGACTGGGAGAAGTGCCAAAAGAGGTAAGAGAAAAATTAAGAGAGCTGGTATTGACAAAACCAAGAATGTGTCAATAAAAAGTGGACAATGATCAAATAATAACAGGTCATGTAAGATGAGAACCAAAAAATCCACTGCAATTAGTCACAAGAACATTGCTGTTGATCCTGGTAAGAATGGTTTCAAGTAGCAATGGAGGCAAAAGCCCATGGGTGGAGCAATAAGTAAGAGATGACAATTTTGAGACTTCTAGGAGTTTGGCTGTAAAGGGAAGGACATGAACATGGAAAGGGTTAGGAAGGCAGGGACCAGTGAGAGTCTGGGTCCCAGTAGAAGACAACCAGAGCAACCAGAAGTAAGTCTATAGGGGCTTAGACTCTCCTACCACTCCCATAGCCCAGTGTCATGATCTGAGATTTTTTTTCTAGCCTCACTATTCTTTGATCCTCTCCTTCCAGGGATGCTTTAGAAGTCTCTACAAGGTGATGGGGCGCCTGGGTGGCTCAGTCGTTAAGCATCTGCCTTCGGCTCAGGTCATAATCCCGGGGTCCTGGGATCGAGCCCCGCGTCGGGCTCCCCGCTCGGCGGGGAGCCTGCTTCTCCCTCTCCCACTCCCCCTGCTTGTGTTCCCTCTCTCGCTGTGTCTCTCTCTGTGTCAAATAAATAAATAAAATCTTTAAAAAAAAAAAAAAAATAGAAGTCTCTACAAGGTGACATATGAAACAAGCATCTGTGATTCCCTCAAGGGCAGGGACCAACCATATCTGAATTATCTTTGTATCCCCAATGCCTAGTGCCTAGTAAGTACCAAATAAATGTATGAGAAAGGAAAAAGTGAACAACTAAAATCAAGGCCTCTAAAAACCTGCTCCTCCTTATCCTTCTCCAACCCCAACTCCTGTGACATACCCTCCATGCTCCAAAACCTCACCAGACCACTCACTGTCCCTGAATTACAGTAAGCGCTTGCATGCTGCTGTGCTGTCCTGGCAGGATCCTCCCCCAACACTTCCACTTGTCAAATCCTTTGCAATATATGACATATATGACACCTTTCTGCCCTCCCTGCCACCCAAGCACTCTGCCTGACCTTTACTGCCACACTGTTAAGACAGGTATTAGTGGTTTGTTGTGTCTGATTCTCTCCCTGGCCCGTGCAGCAGGCTCTAGGTCCAGTTCCTCCCTATAGCCCCGCTGCTCAAATAAACAGCTCTCCTGTTTGATGCAACACTGGATCAGGGTTGTTTTCTCTCTTGTTCTGAGAGTTAGCTCAGTTTATTGGGAAGAACATTACACAGGGAGTCAAAATCTGGGTTTTAATCTCAACTTTTGTGACTTATGGAAAAATCTCCCTAAACCTATCTCTTCGTTTGTTTAAAAAGAAAAAAAAATGCCGTAAATATCTCTATCAGAAGGTCTGCTTTTTTTGAGAGAGACTTCTGTCCAGAACCCTAATTCAACAGGTCAGCAACCTACTCTGTGTGAGAAACTAACCCTGAATGCTTCATCTAGCAAAGAAAATCCAGTTATCTTCGCTCTGTCCATTGCTACTCTCCCTGGCACCCATCTTGCCTTCCTCCTCTATGAACTGATGTTTTACTTTTAACCCATTCCTTCTCCTTTCTTCCTCCTTCAAGGAAGAATTTGAGCCAAAGCATGAATGCAGCCCCTATCAAGCCAACACGTGTGACCTCCCAAGATAAGAGATCGCAGGGATGGAAGGTGAAGATTAAAGTCTGAGGGGGGAGCGTGTGCATGTGTGTGTGAATATGGACAGAAGTATGTCCTTAAGGAAGTGAGGTATACAACATGAAGGTGTTATTTCTACAACAATCACTCTAATAAAGTCAGTCCAATAAAAAAAAACACTCAATAAATCATGTTTGCTGATGATTAAGAACATCAAAGGAATCCCCACTCTTCCCTAATGGGTTATGTCATTGAAAACAGTGGTTTTAAACTAAATGTCTCCTATGCTGAAGTCAGTTTGGCACCTACCACTAGTAATCACTCACTAAATACAAGGTGTCAAATGGTACAAATGATTTTCTTTTTTAAATAAATAACAACTTACAGCAGTTACCTCTACAATAAAATAATGTCACTCATTATTTTGCAACATGCTTTCTTGAGTGGATGAAGAAAAGATGAAGCTAAAGCTAGTGTATTAGAAACTGCAGATGACAGGCAGCTAGCTGGCTTCTCTGATATACCTGATAGGAATTACAGGAAATGTCTTAATACATAAAAAAAAAAAAAAAAAAGCACTGGAATTTCTGACAATTCTGGGTTTGCCCAAGTGAGTGTGTTGCACATGTAACATTATCCTGTGAGTCATGGCAAAAAAAATGCCCTGTCCCTCTACAATCAGCCATCTCCATTAACATGCCCCAAGGGTCTCCTCTGACATTAAACCCTTGTTAGTATAATCTGTTTGAGAGAAGACAGGGAGGTGAGAGGGAATGGTGACTGGGGTCAGCATTTCATAGTTCTATCCCCTGAGGAGTACAGACGGACAGATCTCTCAGTTAGCAAACCTCCATTAGACTTAGAAAAGAGTATGGATTCATAGAAACCAGGCACCTGCTAGCCAAAGGACCTCCCATTCACATGGAAACAGCAATAAATCCAGAGGCAGGCAGAAGCAACTGCAGTTGCCTCCTGACCTCAGTAAACCAACTCCCAGGGAGAGAGAACCCACCATCTCTGAATGTAGAAATGAGTAAGTGGTCTACCTACTAGCAAAATGAACAGGATGCTGGGGCTGCTTCTGAGCGTGTGGAACAGGGCTGTTAAGCTAGTAGGAAGAGGGGACTGCCCAGCAGTGGGGACATCATCCAGCTCCTCATAGCTGCTCTCTTCCCAGGAGAACCAAAGTTCCAGGACACGGTGCCCAAACCTATTCATCAGCTCTGGATACAACAGGAAGAACCTGAGCAGGAGGGGATGGTGGATGTAAACCAGGTGCAGGTCGGGGATGTCCTCTAAAAATTTTCTGATGGCACTGACCACAGCCTGGAGACAAAGAAAGAAAAGGAAGGGACTAAATAAATCTTGCAGAGGACCCAAAACAGCCCAACAAACATAGCCAAGACATAACTGGGAAAAATGTACTTGGCATCTCAGTGCTCCAGGACATCTTCACTAGCTCATCCCAGTGCCCTCCGGTGAGAAGAAAACTCACTGTGCTTATCTTACAACAGTGGTTCTCAAATTAGAGTGATTTTGTTCCCCCAGAAGATTTTTTGAAATGTCTATAGACATTTTTTATTTTCTTGATTTAGGGAGTGCTACTGGCATCTAGTGGGAGAGAGCAGGGATGCCGCTAAATATCCCACAATGCACAGGACAGCCTCCCACAGAAAAGAATTATGTTGTGCAAAATGTTAATAGCGCCAAGGCTGAGAAACCCAGCTCTATAATGATACTTTCTATGGTGTGTTGTAATGATCAGTGTAGGTGTCTACCTCCCACACTAGACTTGAGCTGCTTGAGGGAACAGACTGATGCAGATTCATCTGTGCACCTGGCATAGGACCTGGCACAGAGGGGGCAAAGGGCATGTGTATTGAATCATTTATTAACCCTCAAAAACCTATCTCTTCCCATTGCACATATAGCAAAATTTAATCCTTAATATGCTATTCTAAGAGTTTTATGGTTCATAGTTTGGGCTGTTTCATTTAGGTCTTTGATCCATTTTGAATTAATTTTGTGTATACTATAAGGGTCCAACTTCATGCTTTTGCATGTGGACATCCAGTTGTTCTAGCACTATTTGTTAAAAAGACTATTTTTTCTCCCACTAAATTGTCTTGGCATCCTTATAAAAAATATGTGGGTTTATTTTTGGACTGTCAATTCTATTCCGTTGATCTAGATGACTATCCTTATGTCAGAAACTCAGTCTTGATTATTCCAGTTTTTTTTAAAAGGACTATAAAACTGGGGCGCCTGGGTGGCTCAGTCTTTAAGCGTCTGCCTTCGGCTCAGGTCATGGTCCCAGGGTCCCGGGATTGAGCCCCGCATCGGGCTCCCTGCTCAGCGGGAAGCCTGCTTCTCCCTCTCCCACTCCCCCTGCTTGTGTTCCCTTTCTAGCTGTGTCTCTCTCTGTCAAATAAATAAAATCTTTAAAAAAATAAATAAAAGGAATATAAAACTACTGATGACTATTTACCAGTATTTATAATAAAGTAAACAATATCCAATATACAGTTGGATAACATTCACCACAAAGTTATTGTTACTGGCTTCTGCGGAACCAGTAACCCAAATACTGAGAAGATTGAGCCTACATGTAAGGAATGAGTTGGGGTAAAGAAACAACATGCAGGTCAAGAATTTAGATTACAGAAGTCTGTTCACTCATTTATTTCAGAAGATCCTAAATTGCCAACATCTCTAACCATCTGATTATGATTATGTTTCCATGAATGAAGTCTAGACATTCCATGAATCATGACCTTTTATCCAATACAGCACAGGGATTTCAACTTCTTGAAAAGGAATGGTTCACTAGAAAGAAACTTTAAATGTCCATTTAACTAAGTTTTGCTTACCTAATTAAAACACACCAGGACTTGTCTAGTTTTCTCATTTGGGTGGGGAAGTTGTGATAAAATTTTCCTTTCAGAGGTTTTGCAAATAAACTTGCATTTCTTTAACTGTAGATATGGATATGGATTCTGATATGGCTGCTTTTACATTGTCCAATTTAAATTGTTTCTATTATATTTAAATTACCCAATTAATTACAAAATTTGAAAGGTTAAGGTTTCAGGAAAATTTTCAATCTAACTTTAAGTGATTTCTTTCTTTCTTTTTTTTTTTTTAAAGATTTTATTCATTTATTTGACAGAAAGAGAGAGATAGCGAGAACAGGAACCCAAGCAGGGGGAATGGGAGAGAGAGAAGGAGGCTTCCCGCCAAGTAGGGAGCCTGATGCAGGGCTCGATCCCAGGACCCTGGGATCATGACCCGAGCCGAAGGCAGACGCCCAACGACTGAGCCACCCAGGCGCCCCAAGTGATTTATTTTTTAGGGTGCTGAAAATGATGGCATCCCAGAAACATGGGCCTATCCTTGGTTATGAAATGCTCTTTTTGTTTTGGTAAATGTGAAAGAATGAATGAATGAATGAATGGAAGGAAGGAAGGAAGGGAAAGAAAGAAAGGAGGGAGGGAGGGAAGGAAACCATTTACGTATGTAATTTTATGTATATATACCAAAAAACCCCAAGTAAACAAAAAACCCAGAATGGTCCTTGGGCATATGGGAGTTAAACACAAATTCTGATTGAGTAACGACTATGAAGACTTCCCCCAACATTTAGAAAAGGTGTTCTTGAATGCAGGGGAATAATATACCATGGTCTCAAATATTCTTTTCTGATAAAGGAAGCAACTTCAGAAAGCTTTTATTTGTCCAAAGTAACCAGTGCTATTAGATGCAAAAGAACTCCAACTACTTCAAAACGAACCTATCAAACTGGTTTTTCATTAGAATGTTATTTCTTCACACTAATAAATAAAAAAAACCAAGGCCCATATATACACACATACATACATATATATACACACATAAATGTATATATAAAAACATATATAAAAAAGCAACACAAACAATTATTGAGCTTCACCTTCTGGACAAGAAAGTCAAGTTAGTCTCTCTTCACAAAAAGCAATTACAATTTGAGAACACTTCATATTTGCCTCTTTTGCCAGCACCAAGTCTGCCTCATCTGAATCTTTCCATTTCATGAGAACCATGAATTCTCCACTGCTGTCTGTAGCACTGATTATTCATTCACATCAAGACCTCTGGCAAAGCCTCTTGTTATCAGCAGCATCTCCTTCCTTCTCTGATTGGCTATTGTCAGATTCACTGTCAGATAAAGATTTTGTTTTTGTACCATGTTTTTCTTTACCAGCTTTTTGAGAATTAAGATATGCTTCAATTAACTCTGGACAATCTAAATTTCCTTCAGGTTCCCAAGTACCGTCAGCATCTATAAATCCCTTCCACGTCAGGAAATACTCCACCTTCCCATTCACTACACATTGGTCCAGTACTTTCTCTGCCACAAACTTTTCAGGCTCTGCCTCTTCTACTTTTTCACGCTTTTCATTCTGTTTCTTTCTCATTTTTTTGTAAACTGGAGGCCATTTTTTTTTAAGATTTTATTTATTTATTTGACAGAGACACAGCGAGAGAAGGAACACAAGCGGGGGGCGTGGGAGAGGGAGAAACAGGCCTCCCGCCAAGCAGGGAGCCCGATGCGGGGCTCGATCCCAGGACCCTGGGATCATGACCTGAGCCAAAGGCAGAAGTCTAACGACTGAGCCACCCAGGCGCCCCTTGAGGCCATTTTTTTATTGCAGACTTGAAGAGCTATTATTCACCACCTCAGAGCTGCTCCGGGTCCTGGGTCTCCAGCATCTCCCTTGATTACTCTAGTTTTGTAGTAAGTTTGAAATCAAGAAGTGTGAGCCCTCCAACTTTATTCTTCTTTTTCAAGATTGTTTGGTTATTTTGGGCCCCCTGCATTTCCATATGAATTTTAGGACAGAAGGAAAGAAGGAAAGGGCAACTGGGATTTTGATTGGGATTGTGTAGAATCTATAGATCAATTTGCGGAGTATTGCCATTTGAACATTATAAAGTCTTTTTCTCCCAGTTTTATTGAGATATAGTTGCCATATAACATTGTGTAAGTTTAATGTACACGATGTAATGATTTGATAAATGTATATATTGTAAAATGATCACAAGTTTGGCTAACATCCATCACCTCACAAGTTACAAAGTCTTTTTCCTTGTGATTGGAACTTTTAAGCTCTACTTTCCCAGCAAATTCCAAATATGCAAAACAGAATCATCAGCTATAGTCAGTATATTGTACATTGTATCCCAGAACTTTTTTTTATCTTCTAAGTGGCTATTAAGTCTTCTGATTCATGAACACAGGATGTCTTTCTATTTGTTTCTATTTAGGTCTTTAATTTCAATGATGTTTTATAATGTTCACTGATCAGAAGTATATTTCTTTTGTTAAATTTATTCCAATGTATTTTATTTCTTGATGCTATTATAAATGGAATTGTTTCCTTAATTTCATTTTTGAGCATGTTGTTAAAGACTTAAGGCTACCTTTCGAGCTTCTCTCCAGTCTGTCTCTCAAATGACTTAGCTAAGGCACACTACACTAGACTTTCTTCCTTGAAGGGATAGACTGGGAAACTGCCCATTTCTGTATCTTAATTCTCTCCTCAATGAAGCCTCTCCTGATGCCATAATCAGATACAATCTCTTTCTCTGTGTTTTCATACCTCTTGACTAGTCCTCCAGCTCCAGGAGAGCACTGTTATTGCCTGCCTGTAGAGGATCTTTTTGTCTCTCCTGCCAAACTGGAGCTCCCTGAGATCAGGGAACATGTTTGATTCACCCCAACCCTGACAGGAGCCCAGACAGCACCGGACACATGTCAAGTGGTCAATCCACATTGGGGAGTTACTATTTAATGGGTATAGAGTTTCAGTTTTACAAGATAAAGAGAGTTCTGGACATGACTGGTGGCGGTAGTTGCCCAATACTAATGTACTTAATGCCACTGAACTGTTTACCAAAAATGGTTAAGATGATAAATCTTATTTGTGTATTTTACCACAATAAAAAATCCTGAATGAATAATACATAAAAATAGAAAAACAGGGGCACCTCGGTGGCTCAGTTGGTTAAGCCACTGCCTTCGGCTCAGGTCATGATCCTGGAGTCCCTGGATCGAGTCCCGCATTGGGCTCCCTGCTCGGCGGGGAGTCTGCTTCTCCCTCTGACCCTCCCCCTTCTCATGCTCTCTCTATCTCATTCTCTCTCTCAAATAAATAAATAAAATCTTTAAAAAAAAAATAGAAAAACAGAATTGAGTTAAAAATCAAGCTGTGATTATATATTACCATTTATATATAATTTTTAAACATGGAAAACAATGTTATACATCATTTATGGATTCACACCCTAGAGAGAAAGCCTGGAGCTCCATGGGCTCCTTCTACGTTTCTACACCACCACCATTAGATATGGAGAGAGGCCCCCCAAATCCAATCTTACCACCATTATTAGTCTTGAAGCCATCAGGACTATTTCTATCATGTCCTTTTCTCCTATTTACATTAGTCACCTCAGGAAGCCCAGAAATTTCAGATCATCCCATATGGCTCAAAACATGCCCTTTTCTGTCCCCATCTCCCACTCATTCCTAGTTCCCAAAACCCTTCCACAGTGTCCTCTAGAACTCACTCACAGTTCAGCAAATTCCTTGTCCTGTGCCTCTTCTTTGAATATTCCCTTCACCTTGTTGCTTTGCTCCTCTTCCAAAAACCTGTCTTGCCTACAATCTCTCAAGTTGAGGCTATTTTTGCTCCCACCTCCCTAGTTCCGTAACATGGCCTCTAAGTTCTCTTTCTCCCTTCTAATCTCCTCCACTTGCCTCAGCCAGTCATGCCTGTGGTCATGCCCCTAGGCTTCATCATTACCAAGAACGGCATGCTCCTTAATAATCCCAATTCAAGCATCCCACTTTACCCCCCCCCCTATTTTCCAGCTCACTCCCTCTAGTATTTCAATACAATAATTCTTTGGCCTCCATCAAAACCAAAATCTTTGGAAACATCCTTTTATTCTCTCTTATTCTTACACCTCACACTGATCGATCCAACAAGATTCTACTGGCTCCATTTCAAAATATATCCAGAAGTTAATGCTCTTCACCACCTCCTCTACTATTTCTTGTCCACATTATTGCTATAACCTCCTAACTGGTTTCTGCACTTCCACCTTGTACCCTCTTGGTCTATTGTCCTAGAAGCCAGAGTCATCCTTTTTAATTCAGCCATGAATCAAACCATGGGACTATATGAGATCACCAAAGAAATAAATTTAAAGAGAAAAGAAAAGCATCAAAGACTGAGCTCTGGGGCACTACAACACTTAGAGGTCAGGGAGATAAGAGAAAATCAGCAAAAGACACTGAGACAGAACTGCCAGAGAGGTAGGAGGAAAATCAGGAGCACACAGCATTCTAGATGCCAAATAATGGCAATGTTTCAAAGAAAAGAGATGCTGTTGATTGGTCAAGTAAGATAATGACAAATATTGATTACTGGCTTTAGGCATGTATCTGTTACTGGTGACCTTAATAAGTGCATTTTCAGAGATGTGGTAACGTTGAAAGCTTAACTGGGGTAGGTTCAAGAGCAAATGGGAGAGCAGGAAGTGTATACAAGCTTAAAGCATCTTGTCATAGTAGAAAACCCAAACTCTGCCAAAGACTACTAGGGTTGTGTCAAAAGGACTCAGGAGCTAACCTAGGCTCCCACTGACCAACGATAGGACAATTGGAGCTTCAAAAGGATAATAGCTACAGTGGATTGAAACATCAAATATTTTTAAATCCATGAATTCATAATGACACTAAAAAAAATCTCTTTGGTCCCCTTTGAGGAATGCTAGAAAACCAACTCATTTCTTATAAAAACTGTAATTAAAAGGAAAGAATCAGGGGTGCCTGAGTGGCTCAGTCGGTTAAGCAAGTCATGATCCCGGGGTCCTGGGATCGAGCCCCGTGTTGGGCTCCCTGCTCAGCAGGTGCCCCCTTCTTCCTCTCTCCCCTGCTCATGCTCTATCTCTCACTATCTCTCTATCTCTCAAATAAATAAATAAAATCTTTTTTAAAAAAAGGGAAAGAATCAAACATTCAACCTATGCTTCCTATATAATCTACCACTTAGAGTAACTGAGTAGTTGATAAAGGAAGTTTCCTTTTATGCAAGTATCCCAGTTAATAAACAAAGAGTGAATGCCAGAATTAGGGTGTTATTATTTTGCAATCCCTAATGAATTAATAGTAGGCAATGATCACCAATGGCTTCAAATGTCATCAAAAAAGAGACAATGGGATACTGTATATCTAGGTCTATCTTACTTGAAAACTCATGCACTTCAACTTTCTGCTTCCATTCAAATTAAACCAGGTCTGCTTACAACATGTTTGCCCCAACAGTAATCAAAAAGACGGGGTGCCTGGCTGGCTCAGTTGGAGGAGCGTGTGGCTCTTGATCTTGGGGTCATGTTTGAGCCCCATGTTGGGTGTAGAGATTGCTTAAATAAATTTTTTAAAATCCTTAAAAAAAAGGAGGCAAAGTTATTAGTCAGTGAAGAAAGAGTATCCTTAGGTTGAAGCTGAAGTGTCCATATCTAAGGAGTAGAAGCAATCTTCAATGAAAGAGGTGAGAGATTTAGTGATCAATCAGATATAGTCCTTGACCCATAAGAATTTATAAAGAATCTGGAAAGAGAAAACTTGTATACACACAACCACTGTCAAAGCAATCCAAGATCAGCCTGACTAACAATATTCTGCGTCCCAGCAACCCACCTTGTTTGATAAACTGTTAACAGAAGGATACACCTCACATTTCTCTCCTCAAACCAGAGGTTGTACTAAGAAAAGAGCCTTGGGAGTTGGTTAAGTCTAAATTGGAGTCCTGGCTCCACCATCAATTAATTGTGTGACCTAGAGAAAGTTACTTTAACCCAAGTCTTGATTTTCTTACCTGTAAAAGGTAGAAATAATAATCTTTACCTCTCAGGACTACTGAGAGAATTCATTAAATCTGAATGTCAGCCCCCTCCCACTCCCCATTCCACCAAGACACTCTCTCTCCCTCTCTTCCTCTCTCTCTCTCTCTGCCACCTACCTTCTCTCTATAATATCGTCATGGTCTCTCAAGGAGCCATGATGTAAAGCGGTGCAGCAGGAGGAGGAAGAGCCCCAGGCATTTTGGTCCATACCTCATCTAGTGCTTCGTTTTTGTCCTGGCAGATTGCAAGCAGATAGATGGAGGCTCTGAAGACCACCAGTGGAGGGCGCTCACCCTGCTCCTGCAGAGACAGGAGGAAACTTTGCACAGCCACGAACAATTCTGTCTCTGAGACAAACCTGTTGACCAAGGAGAGCCTGAGTGAAAAAGACAGAAATGGCTATCCTGCCTTGCCACATCCTGTGTTGCCACATCCTCCCTCTGCCTTCTGTCCTTCTGCCCCAGCATGACCGTGGTCTAATAACACCTTGCACAAAGAGCATGCTACATATACTTACAAAACACTGCCATACACGCATAGCACGAGGTTCTATGCTTTATACAAGGCCCTGTTAGGGGCCAGAGACTCCTCACTCACAATTAGGAGGTGAAGTGTCTGCCAACTAGACTAGCACTATTAAAGAGAAGGATGCTACTTCTGGGGTTTAGGAGTCCCTTTTTTGGCCACCAGTCCACTCCTTTTTATCATTAAACATTGATGTGTTCAGTGGGCTACTTTCTGGGGAAGGGATTCGTCTGTGCTTGAACATGTAACGGCAATAGGAGTGAGAAGGAGACTGACTCTTTTTTGGTAAAATACAAAAGGCATATACCCTATTATACCTTGTGAATTTTCTACCATGTGTATCTCTCACCTATCAGATTAAGTTCCTAAAAAAATTAAACATTTTAAAATGGGTAATACTAAATACAACATAATGTCCTGGGACAGAAAAGGGCAGTAGAGGAAAAACTAGTGAAATTCAACAAGAATGTCAAGACCATGCAATGGGGGAAACGGATGAGCTTTTCCACAAATGGTCCTGGCAAAACTGGATATACAAAAGAATGACTTTGTACCCTCACCTAACATGATATAAAAGAATATTCCCCAAATGAGTCCAGACCTAAAACTATAAAACTCTTAGAAGAAAACATAAGGCAAAAGCTTCACAACATCAGATTTGGCAATGCTTTTTTTCGATATGACAAGAAAGGCACAGATAATAACCCCCAAAACAGACAAATCGATTGATGAAGGTTTTTAACTTTTGTGCATCAAAAGACACCATCAACAGAGTAAAAAGGCAACCCACAGAATGGGAGAAAATATTTGCAAATCATGTATCTAATAAGGGATTAATATCCAGAGTAAATAGAGAACTCCTAAAACTCAATAACAACATGCTGATTCAAAAATGGGCAAAGGACTTGAATAGACATCTCTCCACAGAAGACATACAAATGTCCAATAAGCACATGGAAAGATACTCACCATCATTAATCACTAGGGAAATGCAAATCAAAACTATGAGATAATAACCTCACATCCCTTAGGATGGCCACCGTCAAAAAGCAGAAGATAACAAGTGTTGGCGAGAATGTGGAGAAATCGGAACCCTTGTGCATCATTGGCGGGAATGTAAAATAGTACAGCCGCTGTGAAAAAGAGCATGGCATTTCCTCAAAAAAATTAAAAACAGAACTATCGGATGATCCAACAATCTGGGTATATACCCAGAAGAATTGAAAACAGGGTCTCAAAGAGCTCTTTGTACACCCATGTTCACAGCATCATTATTCACAACAGCCAAAAGGTGGAAGCAATCGAAGTGTCCATCGATGGACAAATCTATAAGCAAAATGTGGTATATACATACAATGGAGCACTATTCAGCATAAAAAAGGAAGGAAATTCTGACATGCTACAGGATGGATGAATCTTGAGGACACTGTGTTAGGTGAAATAAGCTAGTCACAAAAAGATATATACTGCATAATTCTACTTATAGGAAGTACTTAGGGTAGTCAAAATCATTGGGACAGAAAGTAGAATAGTGGTTGCCAGGGGCTGGGAAGGGGAAATGGAGAGTTATTCAACAGGTACAGAATTTTACTTCTGCAAGATGAAAAGAGTTCTGGAGATGAATGGTGGTGATGGTAGCACAACCATATTAATGTACTTAGTACCCCTGAACAGTACACTAAAAATGGCTAAGACGTCAATTTTGTTTGTGTATTTTACCACAATAAAAAAAATGGAAAAAATACCAATGTACCAAGGTTGGTATCTTAGTTTGATAAATGTACCATAGTTATGTTAACATTAGGAGAAAATTAGTGAAGAATTCTCTGTGTTCTTTGCAACTTTCCTATAAATCTGTAATTACCCCAAAGTAAAATGTTTATTTAAGAAATAAAAATAAAATAGATGATAGGTATAATTTATACATTATACAGCTACTAAAAGTGTGAGGTAGACCTATTAATACATGTACTAACATGAAAAGATCTCCAAGATATATTGTTAGGTTAAAGGGCAAATTGAAGACCTTATATAATATCCCATTCTGTATACTGGGAAAAAAGAAGCATATGTGTGTTTGTTGATGCATAGACAAGTTCACACAAGGCACCTAACAGTAGTTAATGCTGGCAGATGTATGGAAATGTATTTTATTTTAACTTTATACCCAACTATTTTACTTGCATATTTACATGATTTTTAAACAAAACATTCAAAGAATCACACGGGCAGTAATCAAAACAGTATGGTATTGGCATAAAAACAGACACATAGACCAATGGAACAGAACAGAGAGCCCAGAAATAACCCCACGCATATATAGTCAATTAATTTACAACAAAGGAGCCAAGAATATACAATGGGGAAAGCATAGTCTCTTCAATATATGCTGTTGGGAAAATTGCACAGCCACATGGAAAAAAAAAATAAAAGTGGACCACTACCTTATACCATACACAAAAATTTACTCAACATGGATTAAGGACATGAATTAAGACCTGAAACCATAAAACTTCTAGAAGAAAACATAGGCAGTAAGCTACTTGACGTTGGTCTTGGGGATGATTATTTTAGATCTTATACTGAAAGCAAAAAAAAAAACCCAAAAAAACAGGGGACTACTTCAAACTAAAAAGCTTTTTTTTTTAATGTTTTATTTATTTATTTGAGAGAAGGAAAGAGAGCAAGTAGGGGGAAGGACCAGAGGGAGAGGGACAAGCAGGCTCTGCGCCGAGCACAGAGCCCCACATGGGGCTCAATCCCAGTACCCTGAGATCATGACCCAACCTAAAATCAAGAGTCGGAGGCTTAACTGACTGAGCCGCCCAGGCGCCCCTCAAACTAAAAAGCTCCTGCAAAGCAAAGGAAACCATCAACAAAATGAAAAAGCAACTTATTGAATGGGAGAAAAATCTTTGCAAATCATATATCTGATAAAAAGTTAATATCTAAATACATAAAGAACTCACACAACTCAATAGTAAAAAAAAAAAAAAAAAAAAACCAATTAAAATAGGGCGCCTGGGTGGCTCAGTTGGTTAAGCATCTGCCTTTGGCTCAGGTCATGATCTCCGGGTCCTGGGATCAAGTCCCGTGTCAGGCTCCTTGCTCAGTGAGGAGCCTGCTTCTCCCTCTGCCTGCCCCTCCCCCTGCTTGTGTTCGTGTTCAATCTCTCTCTGTCAAATAAATAAAATCTTAAAAAAAAATTAAAAATAAGTCCAATTTAAAAATGGGCAGAGGATCTGAACAGACATTTTTCCAAAGAAAACGTGCAGATGGCCAACAGGTACATGAAAAGATGCTCAACATCACTAATCAGCAAGGAAATGTAAATCAAAACCACAATGAGGTATCACCTTACACCTGTTAAATGGCAATTATCAAAAAGACAAGAAAAAACAAGTGTTGGCAAGGATGGGGAGAAAAGGGAACACATGAGCACTGTTGGTGGGAATGTAAATTGGTGCACCCACTATGGAAAAGAGAATGGAGTTTCCTCAAAAAATTAAAAACAGAACTACCATATGATCCAGCAATTCTACTTCTGGGTATTTATCCAAACTCAAAAAGATATGTACACCCCCATGTTCACTGCAGCACCATTTACTACGGCCAATACATGGAAAAAACTTACATGTCCATTGGTGGATGAACAGATAAAGAAAATGTGATACATACATACACACAATGGGAACACCATTCACCCATAAAAAAGGGGAATCCTGCCATTTGTAACAAAATGGATTGACCTTAGGGCATGAGGCTAAGTGAAATAAGTCAGAGAGAGAAAGAAAAATACTTTATGATCTTACTTATATATGGAATCTTAAAAAAACAAAAAACTGAACTCAAAGATAGAAATAACATATGATGCTGGAACATCTAAACAAGCCACATGCAAATGAATGAAGTACTGATATGTGCTACAAATATTATGCTAACTGGATGAGTCTCAAAAAACATTCTGCTAAGTCATTTATTGTATGATCCATCTATAGGAAATATTCAGAATAGATAAATCCATAAGGACAGAACACAGATTGTTGGTGCCAGGAGAAGGAACAGGGGGTGAAAGCTTAATGGGTATGAGATTTCATTCTGGGGTGATGGAAATGTTTTGGAACTAGAGAGAGGTGGTGGTTGCACAACTGTGAATATACTAAATGTCACTGAACTGTTAACTTTAAAATGATTAATTTTATGTTATGTGAATTTTACCTCAATAAAATTATTTTTTAAGCTTAAGGAATAATAGTCCTTTGATTTTGAAATTTTAATAAATTGTATAGTAATTTGTTTTTTTTTTTTTAAGAGACTGGGGAGGGACAGAGGGAGAGGGAGAGAGAATCTTTTTTTTTTTTTTTTAAGATTTTATTTATTTTTATTTGAGAGAGAGAGAATGAGAGAGAGCGAGTACATGAGAGGGGGAGAGTCAGAGGGAGAAGCAGACTCCCTGCCGAGCAGGGAGCCCGATGCGGGACTCGATCCAAGGACTCCAGGATCATGACCTGAGCCGAAGGCAGCTGCTTAACCAACTGAGCCACCCAGGCGCCCAGGGAGAGAGAATCTTAAGCAGGCTCCACGCCCAGCACAGAGCCCAGTGCAGAGCTCAATCTCAGGACCCTGAGATCATGACCTGAGCTGGAACCAAGAGTTGGATGCTTAACGGACTGTGCCACCCTGGTGCCCCTTAAATTGTATAGTAATTTTTTAAGAAAGATTTTATTTATTTATTTGAGAGAGAGAGCGCGAGAAAGAGCTAGTGCAAGTGGCAGGGAGGGGCAAGGAGAGGGGAGGGGTAGAAGAAGAGGGGAGGAGTAAAGGGAGAGGGGAGGGGCGGGGGGGGCAGAGAGAGAGCCGAGAAGCAGGTTCCCCACTGAGAGGGGAGCCTGCCCCAGGGCTCAGGGCTCAATCCCAAGACCCGGGATCATGACCTGAGCCGAAGGCAGACACTTAACCAACTGAGCCACCCAGGTGCTCCTGTATAGTAATTCTTAAAACCAAAGTAAACCATTAAAAATTGTTTTCTATGCACAAATAATATTTTTTAAAGATACTGAAAAATTCTCATTAGCACTCTAGGCCTCTGCTCTCAACACTGTGACTACCCCCCTGCCTTAATCCTCCTCCAATATGTGAACCCCTCAGGAATACAACCCATTTCTCACTTATCTCTGTGTCCCCAGTGCCCAGCACCAGGCTTGGAGCAGATGCCTCTGTGAATATTTATTGAACTAAACTGGGCTACAGATGTGGGTCCCAGGATGCACTGCCAGCCACTGGCATTGAACACTGACCTATCTCCGTGGATGTAGGCCAGGTAGAAGAGGAGCAGGATGCAGTACTGTCTCTGGCGAGCAGTTCCCTCCACATACTGGCGATCTGACAGGAAGGCAAGGCTTTCGGGGCTCCTGCTGCTTATCTGGGGCAGCCCATGCTGCAGGAATGCAGATACTGCAGAGAGTTCTGGGGAGGAAACAAGCAGGAGAAAGCCACACAGAGAACACAGGAAAGCAGCTAATCAGCACATGAGTACCTACTATATGAAGAGTACTGCACAGAGTAGCAGGGTACATGCGGGATAAAACGAAATCAGTTTCCTATTGCCTTATAAAGCTTTCAGCCTGCCAGGAGAGACTACAGGTAACATGTGGAAGAACATGGATACAATCCTTCATTCACTCATTGGCAAACGCTCACTGAGTGGCTACTCTAGGCCACGCTGTGACACACAAGCCCTATCTCCGGGAGCTGGTGGCTCAGAAAAGACAGATAATGAGACAGAAAGTTACAGGACACGCAATCAAGTGCCCCGTTCAAGTGTGGACAAGGGTGTGACTCATACCACCTGGGGTGGGGAGGACAAGCTCAAAAAGAAGGGAACTGTGGAAGGTAAGCAGAAAACAGGCAGAAAAGCGAGGGGAGAGAATCCTAGGCACAGGAAGCAAGGTGTTCAGAGGCCCAGAGGTATAAGAGGACATGTTTAGGGCGCAGCAAGGAATTCTGTCTGACCAAACCAGCAATGAATAGATGTGGAGTGTCAGGAGTTGCAAACCTATGTGACATAATTTGTAGTTTGAATGCTGAGTAAAGAATTTGGATTTTATCCTGAGAACAGATTTCCTATGAAACCTCTGTTTCAGAAGAGAAAGGGTATTTTAATACCAAAAGAGTATAAAAGGAAAAGACTTCAGAGCTTAAACTTTGAATAAAGTCAACTTTATAGAAAATTCACTATATTGCCCTTCTTTTCCACATTTCACCATAGATCAGAGGAACCTTCATCACTGTCTGACAATGCCCCACAGACTGATGTTTGGGGACCACAGCTGAAGGCTAGGGTGTTAGGAGGGTAAGACTTGGTTTTCAGATCTTTCCAGCATGGATGGAGACTGGTTTGAGGATGAGAAACTGAAAGCAGGGGGCCAAGTTAGAGGTCAAGTGAAAAGTCTGTCCTGCCAGAGCAGTGGACTTAGGGCCAAGTGGAGGGTGAGGATGGAGAACGCGCACAGCAATTTGATAGTGGAGCCGGGCCAGGTCTCCTAATTCTAAGTTTAATGATTTTTCCATCAAAGCACACTATGATTATTACCATAAAAATGAAACTAATATCCTTGAGTTTCACACATCCACCCGCCCTTTCTCCTGATATATAAAAGAAAGAAGCAGTCTGCATGTAAGTAAGGTCTGCTGTTCTTCCTGGCGCTCTGAGATCTGACAAGGCCTCAGTGTCTGAGGAGGCAGATATGTGGGGCTCCTCCCATTCCCAAAACAGAGGGTGCTGTCAGCAGCAGCGGGGCTAGCAGAGTGAGCCCAGGAGGTGCCGTGCAGCGGCACCAACCACGGCAGAAGTAGTTGTGCTAGTCTCTCCACAGGCCAGACCACACCTGAACAGGCAGAGAGCAGGACACCACGCAGAGAGGAGCGGCTGCTATAGTGAGAGAACTAGGAGCCAAGCCACGTTGGAAGGAATGAAAATGTTGGAGCACAGTGTTGGAGAAAAAAGAAAAGAAGCAGTGAGGTTTAGGAAATGGGGGGGCATGACATGTCTTCATAAATGTAAAAAGAGGAAACATGGCCAGCACTACAAAGAAGGTATCATATTTGCTGAATGAATGAATAAAACAATGATTAAATTGTTTTATGTTATACCAAAAGAGGTCTAGGATAGAGGAACTCCGGGGGGCAGAGAACATGTCATAATTACCACCGTATCCACAGCAGCACTGAGGCCTCCCTGGCACGTAGCAGGAGCTCAATGACTATTCAACACAGGGAAAAACTTCAGCTCTCGGCCCTCCATCTGCTGTTCCCCCTGCCTAGACTCTGTATGTGCTTCCTTTATCTTACTCAGACCTCTGCTAACACGCCACCTCCTCACAGAGGCCTTCCCTGACCACCTATCCAACATGCATCTTCTCCCTCCATCATCCTCTATCCGTTTGCCCAGTTTTATTGTTTTCATAGCACCTATTCATTTCTGACATTGTATCTATGTGTTTCTTGTCTCCTGCTCTCATTCCATGAGTTCAGGACTTTGGAACTCTATCACCAGCACCTGGAAAGAGTCTGGCACACAGTAGATGGATGCTCAAGAAATATTTCTTGAAGAAACAAAGAAATGGAACAGGCCATTCCAAGTATTTTGAGCAGAAGTCTCTGGAAGTAACAAGCAGAGAGTGAAAGGTCTGGCGTAAGGGATGTTACAGAGGAGATGGCCAGGATGAGGAACTGGGCTTGATAAGCTTTGGAGTCTTTCTCAACCCTTAGAGTCTAAGGGTCCAGGAACCTTGGATTCTATCGTTTTCTGATTCTATTATCTCATCTCCCTAGGTGTTAACCTCTAGTCCCACTATTCCATGATTCCATGGTTCCTCTGGGCAGCTTCTAGCAAAGAGGTCATAATTATTGTGATATTAACTCACTACCCAGCCAATCAACAAAGGCATCCAGACTGTAAAAAGATCACCACGGACCTGATGAGTGGTCAAGCTGCAGCATCTTACCTTCCTGGGAAAGTGGTCCTGTCTTCTCTGGAGCTGAGAGGAGGTTGAGGCTCATGTAGAAGAGGAAACTGGAACATACCTGATTTAGGGCTGAGTGACTTAGAGGGTGGAAAGGAAGAGAGAACAAGAGAGAGGACATTGCGACTTTGGCTGGGACAGCATTATCCCTGCTGGGGCACCACTGCCTTGTGCCAGAGCCCAGTGAAATTCTAACCATGGCCCTGGAAGAAGAGTTCTGGAGGTAGTTGTGAATAATTAATATGGGGGCGCCTGGGTGGCTCAGTTGGTTAAGCGACTGCCTTCAGCTCAGGTCATGATCCTGGAGTCCCTGGATCGAGTCCCGCATCAGGCTCCCTGCTCAGCAGGGTGTCTGCTTCTCCCTCTGACCCTCCCCCCTCTCATGCTCTCTCTCTCATTCTCTCTCTCTCAAATAAATAAATAAAATCTTAAAAAAAAAAAAATTAATATGGAACCTGTTGCCATAGCTATAACTTAGCACATAAGCATTCACTAAAATTTAAAACTGAAAAAATAAATCAAGGAGGGCTACTGAACTCCAACTTAACAAAACATACAAACAAATACAAGTGCTCCTAGGCCAGGAAAGGGCTTGGAAGTACTAGAAAAAAAAGGGAAGCTATTGAACCCAAGACTGGTAGTCAAGGAGAACTACAAACATCCAAAATTGTGACTTTGAATCCAGATGGATCCCTGTATTTGTATCCCCTCCTCAAGATTGGGTGTTCTATTCAACGATATGCAAGGAGACCTAGATACTGCATTGTGGTCACCTTGCAGGCTGTAGGCAGTAACAAATGGGATCTGTCAAGTAAATGCAGAGACAGGTGGCAAATCATAAATGGGAAGGAAGAGAAGACTACTCTAGAAACCTAACAAGACAGAGACTGAAGGATCTACTTTGAACAAAAGAGTTTCTCCCCGGGGCGCCTGGGTGGCTCAGTCGTTAAGCATCTGCCTTCGGCTCAGGTCATGATCCCAGGGTCCTGGGATCGAGCCCCGCATCGGGCTCCCTGCTCTGCGGGAGCCCTGCTTCTCCCTCTCCCACTCCCCCTGCTTGTGTTCCTTCTCTCGCTGTGTCTCTCTTTGTCAAATAAATAAATAAAATCTTAAAAAAAAGAGAGAGAGTTTCTCCTCTGGAAATGCTGGGCTGGCAGCAACTAGAACATGACTCTCTGTGGACACTTCTTTCATTATCCTCTAGGGCTTCCATTTCCCCATTTGTAAAATGAGGCTTTAGACAAATGATCACCAAGAGCCTTTCCAGTTTTGACGTAACAGGTGCCCATCCAAGTATCACATGGAATAAATGTCTCAGCAGAACCAGATTAAATAAAAGCTAGAGAAGCACGTCCAGTTCACACCACCAGCTGCTGAGCAATTCCGACACTGTGTCAATCCCCTCATGGTCCTCTGACTAAACCATACCAGTCAGAAATTTCCACTTGTCCAGTCAAGGACACTGACCCCTTGGCCACTGATTTTGCCTGAGACCATACATACCTCAGGTTGCTGCAGAACCTGGCCTTCAGTTCCAGGGTTAATCGTATGAAAGATGATGAAGCTTGGGAGAAGTGGGAAGAAAGCAGAGAGCAGTTTAAACCAGACTTATTACATACTCATCCTGGCACATACTGATTGCCTCCTCCCCTGCCTTCCCAAATCAAATCCTCTTCTAGTGAGACTCCTCTCAATAAAAATCACCACCATCCACCTAGATGGCAGCCACAACCCAAGGCATTACCCTGAGCTCTTCCTTCTTCTTCCTGCCCCACATCCACTGTTGCACACCCCCTAACACTGCCTTAGTTCCTATCACCAACCTGAGCTAATGTAAGAGTTTGAACTATTTTCTCCAGCCTTGCATCCCTCTAACTCATGGTTCACACCAAACCAAAAAGGATATTTCTAAAACAGAAATCTGAGCCTATCACTCCTCTTCTTTAAGACTCAAAGCTCCTAGGATAAAGTCCAAATTCCTCACATGACCAACAAAGCCCTGCATGACTGAGCCCTGGGGCTACTCCTCTGTGGTAGACCTTCCACTATAAGCTATGTGAGAGGAATAAAAGGCAAGGCTTTAAATGATAATGATAAGAGGCAAGCATTGCATAGAGATTCAGACAGCAGAAGCAGGCTCCAGAGCCAGATTCCCTGAGTTTGAATCCTGGGTACACCACTTCCAGTGCAATCTTGGGCAAGTTATTCAACCTCTCTGAGTTTCAGTATGCTCCTCCGTAGAATGAAGATAATCATAGTACATACTTCCTAGAGTTTTTCTGAGAACTAAATGAATTAATACATATAAAGCACTTATAACAGTATCTGACAGGGGTTCCTGAGTGGCTCAGTTGGTTGAGCATCTGACTCTTGATTTCAGCTCGGGTCATGATCTCAGGGTCCTGGGATCAAGACCTGCAGGCTCCCTGCTCAGTGAGAAGTCTGCTTGTCTCCCTCTCCCTCTACCCTTCCTCCTGTTTGCACGTGCTCTAAAATAAATAAATAAATCTTTTATAAAAACAGTATCTAGGGGCACCTGGGTGGCTCAGTTGGTGAAGCGTCTGTCTTTGGCTCAGGTCATGATCCCAGGGTCCTAGGATCGAGCCCTGCACCAGGCTCCCTGATCAGCAGGGAGTCAGCTTCTCCCTCTGCCTCTCCTCCTAGCTTGTGCTCTCACTCTCTATCTCTCACAAACAAACAGTATCTGACAATAGTAAGAGTGTAATAAATGTTAGTTCCCATTAGTTATTAATTATTACTACCTTTCTCTCTCCTCCCTTTCTGTTTTTGGCTGTTTCCCCTTCCCATTCTCACCATCACTAATACTTTCTAAGGAAAATAAAAGAGACTCTAACTCTGACTCCTGGGCTAATTCTGCAGATTGAAGTATTTATAGGGTGACAACTGGAGAAGTGAGAAAGGAAGGTTTACCCCTGAGAGGAAAAAATGACTAGTGAGAAAAGAAAATAAATAGATGCAAGAAGGCCTGGAAAAGGCTGAGGGAGTCGAGAGCCACTGGGGTTCAATTTTAAGAAGGCAGTTCAGTGTACAGCTAGACAGCAGCTTTCACACGGAGTGCCATTCCCCCCCACCCCGGAAGGCATCTGGAAGTATGTGGGACGTTTTTCAGGTGTCACAATGACTGGGGGTACTTCTGACATTCAGCACTCAGGAGTCAGAGATGCTAAACATCTTGTGAGGTCTGAGGGAATATCAAGTATGGAGAGCAATGTGGAAAGACATGTGTTGTGGGCTCTGAACTGGAACTCCTTGACATTCTTAGGGAAGTATCAATAAATTTGAGAACTTACTTTAAGTACCTTTGGTTGTTAGATGGTATTCCCTTCTACTCAACACTGGGCAGAATATGGATATTGACTCTGAGTGATTACATAAACCTCCTGCCCACAGGTTATGCTCTCTTTGAATACTCTGAGCACCTGCCTCCCTCCCACTTCCACACTTGCCTGCTGCTTACCGAGCTTCTTGGAGAACTTCTCCTTCATGTGGGGAACGATGACAAAGAGGTTGTGTAGAATCGAGAGGAAAACTTCCATCAAGTTTGGGTGGGTGGCCTGCTCTGAGTGCCTCTGCAAAGAACCAGGAGGGAGAACACAGCCCACCAGGACTGAGCCTCCAAAGAAGAAAGCATCAGCAAAATTGGCATCAAATCTACAACAACAGACTAACCCCTTTCACTTGAAGGGCACAAGAAAAGCTAGAGAACCTGAAGTCACAAGCCTGCATCCAAGGCTTATATCTGCCACTTAATAAGTTGTATAAGACACACTACCTCTCTGGATCTCCGTACCAAAAAGAATAAAACAGTAATAACAACAAGACCGAGCTCCCAGAAACAAACGAAATCTGATGTGTAAAAAGTACTTTCTAAACTATAATGCAGAGTGACACTCAAGTTTTCTTTGTTTTTTTTTTAAGTAGGCTCCACACCCAACATAGGGCTTGAACTCATGACCTTAAATCAAGAGTAACAGGCTCTACTAACTGAGCCAGCCAGGCATCCCTCCCTGATACTCAAGTTTCTGTGACTATAGCCATCAATAATAATCATATAGTTTACAAACTATTTTCACATTTATTTTTCATGTGACCTCTGAACACCCCAGTCATGAGGCGGCCTGCTGTACCAGACAGAGCTCTGGATTAAGAGTAGACAAACCTGGGTTCCAGATCAAGCTCTGCACAAAGTCACTGTGTGCCCTTCCATTACCCCCTCCCCTCTCAGTGTCTCAGTTCCCTACCTGTAAAAGCTGGGGTCTCAGAGACATAGTTCTTATAGATACCTTTCCTTTGGTTTTTAAACAAAAAAAAAATGTTTTTATTTAGAAAGGTAATACATGCTCATTAAAGAAAATGTATAAAATACAGAAAAGTAGAAAGCAAGAATAATATAATTCTATCATCCAGTTCTAGATCTGACTCTAACAATTTGTAAGTCTAGGAAGAGGGCAGAGCAGATGAGGAAACCAACATGAACTGCCCAAGTGTTACTGCTAGTGAGTGCCAATCAGAGCATGCATGCAGCCCATGGCTCCTGACTGTTACCCACCTGAAGACCCTGGCATGCTGGCTCAAAGGCTTCTTCAAGAGGTCTATGCCTCCAGAACCAGAGGATGCCTGGTTCTATGCCTGCTGCCACCTACTATTCCCAGTAGGTGTTTGGAGGTGCCCTGACTAAAAGGCACTCAAGATGTCCAAACCTCGAAGAGGACAGGGCTCACCCAAAATCAGCCAAGCAATCAGCCATTCTGGACCCAGCTCTTCCTACCACTTCCATCTCAAGTCAAATCAAAATGAAGCTCTTTCGGACCAGGTGTCTCTTCAGAGTGGCCAAATCTCATTTTACAAAATACACGTGTGTTCCCTAGTGAAGCCTGAATCACAGACATTCCCACTGTTCTTTACTAATCATAAAGACACATGGGTTCAAATCTCAGCACTGTCGTGCACTTGCTTTACAACTATTAGAACACGACAACCTCATCTTTAAATTGGGATAATTATAGCACCCATTTCACACAGTCACTGGGATGATAAATTAGGTAATGACTATGAAGCATTTATCACTCCATAAACACTACCTACTTACTGTTTTATTATTACTGCTTTCTACTTTTTCTTGAGAGGCATCTGTTAGTGTACAATGAAACACCACACTTTAGAGTTTTTGGGTTTTTTTTTTTTTTTAAGATTTAAAAAAAATTTTTAATTTCTACATCCAACATGGAGCTCGAACCCACAACCCCAAGGCCAAGAGTCACACACTCCACCGACTGAGCCAGCCAGGCGCCCCCACACTTTGTTTTTAAAACCAAAGGAAAAGTGTCTGAAGAACAATACCACTGAGACCCTCAGAAGGTCCAGTTGAGTACTCGCTGCCTTGTGTCTCTCGGCCTGGCTCAGTCTCACATTCTTCTGCCCAAACTTCATGCTATCTGTAGCTCAGGGGAACCTACCATCACCAGGGGGATACAAAGGGAGTCACAGGCACTGAGAAGAAATTCTGAGAAGGCCTCCAAAGTGTCTTCCTTCTCGGCACTGGGAGCTGTAAATGGGTTCTCCTGGGCTGAAGGTTCGCTCTGGAATTCCACAGCCAACCTAAGAAATCAATGTGTAAGTATATCCACTACTACCTATACATCATAAAGGTTAGAAGCATCCTCCCAGAGGGATGCCTGTGCTCAGGGTTCAAGGAAAGTATCCCCATCAGCAGATCTGGAGAAAATTCAAGAGGCCTCAATGATGGAGGACCTGGTCCTTGGCTACCCCTTCAGCTGCGTGCTCCCCACCCCTTCTCCCATAATAATGACTGTTCTACCCTACTACATGTACTTCCCTGAACATACCATGCTACTTGCTGTTTCACGTCTCTTTGCCTTTACAGATGCTGCTCTCCCTACCAGGAATGCCTTTCCCAGATTTGTGACAACAAATGAATTCCACATATATATACAAAACTGCTTCTTCCCCAGAGACTGTGGGCTCCTGTGGGCAGGAGTCAATCTGATCTTATCTTTCTACTCCCACTGTCTAGCCACAGGCCTGACACAGAGTAGATTCAAAAAACATTTGTTACCGTGAACTAAATTAGTCCAACAAGTATTCAGCAAACACCTATAGGGGTTCATTATTTGGGAAGAGGAACAAAGCTGAATGAGACAGAAACTCATTGTATGGTAACAAAACTTCACCAGGAGGGAATCTTTGGAAACCTCCTACTCTAGCTCCTCTTCTTCAAACCTTCTCTACACACCCCTCCACACACACACATCCCCAACCTCTGCCCCAGCCAAAGTGCTCTCACTATGCAGCAAAGCATCAGAAATCAACTATTGATTCTAGAACTCCATCCTTAGTCTGATTCTTTTCCACCCCAACCCTCCATAATACTGCCTCAGACCACAGAGGGTTGGTCCCTCACCTGCAGGCATTTCTAAATCCCTCCAGAGTGCTCAGGAGGAAATTTCCCCTTCGAAGAATGGCCTTCTCTGCATCTCTACTGGAGGCATGACCCTGTAGTAAGAAGGAGAGAGGGGCGTCTACTAGTCAAGTACCTATTCTGTGTCCCAATCTGTGCTTGGAGGACCACAGGCCTCTTCCTCTCCCACTGGAGCCTGGCGTTCACATAAACCTAACACTTTTCAGGAGATCCTGGTTATATCCTCGAAAATCTAGTCATCTAATAGCTCTTTTAAAAATGGCAGAAGGGGGGGCGCCTGGGTGGCTCAGTCGTTAAGCGTCTGCCTTCGGCTCAGGTCATGATCCCAGGGTCCTGGGATCGAGCCCCGCATCGGGCTCCCTGCTCGGCGGGGAGCCTGCTTCTCCCTCTCCCACTCCCCCTGCTTGTGTTCCCTCTCTCGCTGTGTCTCTCTCTGTCAAATAAATAAATAAAATCTTTAAAAAAAAAAAAAAAAAAAATGGCAGAAGGGGGAACATTAACTATCTGTCTCCCTCTGAACCACAGGACTGGCTCTTGTTCTATTATATGCCGAAAGCTGTCACAGGCTGGTGGACATTAGTCTAACTAGCTCTAATGCCCATATCAGTTGCTCCAAAACACATGAAGATCCCACCCCATCAGGTGTGGTAAGCTTAGTTTCCAAAGTTAATTTTGAAAGATATAACCAGCATTCACATTACTCATATCCTTTCTGATATTTTAAGTCCATGGACCATTAAAAGCCAACAATTACAACACACTGCACATTGGTCAGATTCTTTTGAAGATTCTAATGAATCCAGCCTTAAATAATTTTGTGAGCATGTTTACCATAACTGCTTGGATGATATAAAAGACAAAGTGGTATAGTATAGTAGGTTTGGGTACAAACACTCTGGGATTTACTATACAAACTCAGATACTTGCTAGTTTGGAACCTTAGAGAAAAAGTATTTAACCCTGTGGCTTCAGTTTCCAAATCTGCAAAGATGAGGACAACAATTATTAAGCTTCACAGCTCTGCCATTAGGGGAGAAAAATCACATCTCATTATAGATGTGTGTGCATGAGAAAAAGCTATAAAGAGGCATACAAAGGTAAGACAATTATCTTCTTAAAACACATTATAGCATGATCTCCAGAAGAAACAGGCTACATGCAGTGTACTGACCAGGGGCTTCCTGTTCAGCGGGGTCTGGGAAAAATCTGCACAGCGGCTCAGCATTGCTTCAAGCAAGGCCCGCAGTTCCCTGTACTGCACAGGTGGAACATTCTGATGGTCCTTCCTGCAGCCAGACAGACAAAGGCAGGCTTAGGGTAAGGTAAGGGTTTTCCAAGATACCCTCAGGTTCTCAGGCAATGGGGCACAGTGTGATGGATCAGAACACGGGTCCAGGATCTGATCTGATAAAAATCCTTGCTCCAACACTTGTCTAGCTGCGTGACTTTGTGCACATTCCTCATCCTCCCTTACCCTCAGTTTCCTCATCTATTAAATGAGAGGTAATAGTAATTTCCTCATAAAAATTTTTTAAGGATCAAATTAGATAATGTATGCCAAGCACTTAGCATGACGCTTAATAGATAGTAACCCTTTCAAATGACAGCTAGGACTATTATTGCTGTTATTAAGGAGACAGAGGGCTTTCTCACAGAGAAGGACCTCCTGGTGAAAGAAGTATTATCTAGAACTTAAGGTGCATCAAGACATGTATATGACCACTGTCCTCAAATTAGTAATAAGCTCTCTTGGGGAAGAAAGATCAAATTTGCTGTTACCTTGGTAAGGAAAACCACGATCAATAGGGAAATGTTATCAGGACTCAGACTTTATTTCAGAATAGAGAAGAACTTCCTAAGAGTTAAACTCTATAGAGGTAAAGGGGAAATTCTAGGCGGAGTGAGCTCCTCATTCTTAGAAATTATAAGCAAAGACTAGAAACTAGTTTTGGAGATTCAATCATTCTGAGTGTGGGGTAAATGTGGAAAGTAATACTTAGGGTTCATCTGAACTTTCATATTCTACAGATTCAGGGAGGCAAGAGTCACAGACTAGTCTAATAGTGAGCTCCAAGAGGCCAGAGACCAGCTCAGTCTTTTCATTTTACCTAAACAGAGCTAGATGCATTATAAACAGATGATAAATTTGAAAAAATGTTAAATGAATGAATGACTACTTGGCAGGGTATTAGGTAGTTGTATTTGTTTCCTAGGGATGCTGCAACGAATTACCATCAACCGCATGGCTTAAAAACAACAGAAATTTATCCTCTCATAGTTCTGGGGGATAGAAGTCTGAAATCAAGGTGTCGTTGGCTCCCTCTAAAGGCTCTAGGGAAGAATCCTGTCTTGCCTTTCCACTACTGGTCGTTGCCAGCAATCCTTGTCATTCCTTGCCTCATAGCTGCATCATTCCACTTTCTGCCTCTTCTTCACATGGCCATCTGCCCTGTGTGTGTGTGTCTGTGTTACTGTATGTCCAAATCCCCCTCTCCTTATAAGGGCACTAGTCTTTGGATTTACGAGCCTGCACTGTATGACCTCATTTTAATTCAACTGTATCTAGAAAGGCCCTATTTCCAAATAAGGTCATATTCACAGGTTATGGGTGGGCATGAATTTTAGAGGGATGCTATGCAACCCAGTGCAGTAACTAAAGAGAAATCTATGTCAACCCTCATCCCTGGGCCTTTTTTGAACACTGAGAGTAATCTGTTGGACCTTCTGGGGCGCCTTCTGGCTCAGTTGGTTAAGCGACTGCCTTCGGCTCAGGTCATGATCCCAGGGTCCTGGGATCGAGCCCCACATCGGGCTCCCTGCTCAGCGGGAAGCCTGCTTCTCCCTCTCCCACTCCCCCTGCCTGTGTTCCCTCTCTTGCTGTCTCTCTCTCTGTCAAATAAATAAATAAAATCTTAAAAAAAACAAAAAAAAACCATGCAGATGGGGCACCCGGCTGGCTCAGTCAGGGGAATATGCAACTCTTGATCTCAGGGTCATGAGTTCCAGCACCACATTGGGTATAAAGCTTATCTTAAAAAAAAAATTAAAAAAAACACGCAGAGAATTGGGAAGAACTCTTCCAAATTAAAAATATGAAAGTAGGGCACGTGGGTGGCTCAGTCATTAAGTGTCTGCCTTCAGCTCGGGTCATGTTCTCTGCTCAGTGGGAAGCCTGCTTCTCCTTCTCCCACTCCCCCTGCTTGTGTTCCCTCTCTCGCTGTCTCTCTCTGTCAAATAAATAAATAAAATCTTTTAAAAAAATGTGAAAGTAAAAATAAAATACACAGTAGAAGGGTTGAAAGATAAAGTCAAGAAAATTTCCCAGAAACTACTGCATAATGACAAAAAGATGAAAAATGGTCAGAAAACAAAGAAAATTAGAGGACCAGTCCAGGTCCAACATTTGCACAGCAGTTCCAAAAAGAGAGAACAAAGTAAATAGAGTATTGGAAAAAAATTCAAGAAAATTTCCCTGACCTAAAGGATAAGTACTGCCTGGAAGCTTCCCTGGCTTGACCTGGCCCACAGGGCATAGAGAGGTAGAAAGTTCAGCCTGCCTGGGTCTCTCACCTCAGAAAGGCAGAAATGGCCTTCACTGCCTCAGCAGCCACTTCCAGCACAGGGCTGCTTACTGCTTCTTGGAGAGCACGGCCAGCATCTCTACACATGTCTGAGCTTGTGAACAGCTTGATCTCCTCTGGCTGCCTGAGAAATGGTAAATGAGCAATGAATAAGTGAATGCCTATCACTGACACCACCAGGAATAAACACTTCTTTCCTTCTCCAGTCTGGCCCCTACAGGCCTGATACCCCATCACTTTGCTCACCGAGTCAGGATCTCAGCAAAAAGCAGCAGGCCCTGCTTATGGAGTTCTGTGTTGTTCATCCTCAGGCTTCCCTGTAGGCTCCTCACAACTGACTCGATCCCTATCTCAAAATGACACGGCAGAAGCCAGGGATCAGTGCTTGGTAGTTCCTTCACTGCCTGCCCAGGAGAAGTGAGAGGCTCTGGACAGCACATATTTGCTGGTGGCCCCTCATGGAGGGGCCCTAACAAGATTGAACTGATGGAATGGGACTGTGAGATCTTTGAGGGCAGGCCCTTATCTGATTCATCTCTGTCTCCCTGAAACTCAGGACAAGCCATAGCACAGGCCCTGGTACTCGAGGTATTTAGTAAATGCCTATTGACTGAGTTCTGCCTTTTCCACTAGACATACTCATACTCCTTCTCAAAGAATCAGGTCAGACCTCACTCCTTCCGGAAGCCTTCCCTAATCCACTGAGCTCCCACACCTCCTATACTCCCCTCTGGCAGAGCCCTAATTGGCTCGTTTGTATCTCTCTCCCCTTCCAGAGGACAGGGACCACATTATATGTATCGCTAAATCTCTAGGTCCCAGCCTAGTGCCTGGCACAGAACAGGAACATAGAATATAAAATGAATGTCTGAATGTGCCCAGTCTAAAAATCCAGACATGATATAAAAAGTCCCAGACAAAAAAAGTATCACCAGGAAGGAAGAGGAAGGGACAGTTTCAAGAAACCAGGAAAGAATGAATCAGCTAAACTTAGGGACTAACTAGACGGACACTTACCTGGGGGACAGGAAAAGACTGAATCCAAGGCTGAGTAAAGTTGTTCTTAAGGTACAGGAAGAATGCATTCAGGGGCTAATAGGAGTACCTTTCTCTTGCCAAACATACAGACTTCTGCTAATCAGCGAAGGGAACTGTCTGGATATCATGGCTTGCATATGGAATTTGGTAATGACTTTGGGCTGATGGAAATGACCAGACCCAGCAATCCCCTCCAAGGTGTAGGCTAGCCCCCCATCACTCCTACTTCTACCCAACTTCAAAGTACTGACCACCCTAAGGGTGTGTGGGTGGCTCAGTCAGTTAAGCATCTGACTCTTGATCTCAGCTCAGGTCTTGATCTTAGGGTCATGAGCTCAAGTCCCACATTGGGCTCCATGTTGGGCATGGAGCCTACTTAACAACAACAAAAAAAAGTGCTGACCACCACCCTACCCAGAACTAGTGTACGACTCCCACTACCAACCGTACACCGTGTGGCACTTGGAAAAAAAGAGTGGCTCTTCTGCCAGGAGTATCAAGCAGTTGTAGCTGGACCAGACAAGCACTTCGCTGGAAGAGGAAAGGTGCTCAAAGAGGAACTCTGGCCGGGAGAGGGGAGAAAACAATAAATGACAGTCATGTGATCATAGTCCCCTCACTAAATCTAGGGCCTTGGATTTATTCAGCATCTAACACCTGTTACTTCATCTGTTCACACACTCTCTCCATGAGACATGATCATGAATTCACAGATAAACCTGAAAAATAACCTCAGGGTTTGGTCTAACCTCATCTTTTTAACAGGTGAGGAAACTGAGACCCAGAAAGAGCTATTGTTAATGGTAGAGGTGGGACTGGAACTCAGGTCTCTTATTTCCCAGCATGGGTAACAGCATGATGCAGAGAGAAGATTTTAGAGCCAGAGAGGCTTGACTGCATACCCTTCTCTGCCAGTGACTAGCCTTGTAAATTTACACCAGTTGTTTCCCTTCTCTGATCCTCAATTTCCTTATCCATAAAACAGCCAAGTTGAGGACCTAAATGTGGCAACACTTACAGTGCACCTCAGGGCATATTTCCTGGTCATAACAAGCCCTTGAGAAACCTTAGTTCCCTTTGCCTTCCTGGTCCACAGGTCTTTCCATCACCCTACACTAGGTGTTACTCCTAGATGGTCACGTAAATGACAAAGATCAGTAACAGAGTGCTCAAGGTCACCTAAGAGATCTGTAGCAAGAGGATTCACTTTATGAGGCTTACTTCTTACAGTCTGTCCTGTACAGCTGAGCCTGCCATCAACCTGTCTCTCTAGTACACATCATCAAAGAACCCCAACAGGACAGCTGCTGCTACTGGGACTCCAGGGTCTCCAGTCAGAACTCTGGGGTCTTCAGAGGAGAAGATTAGAAGTTCTCTACCTGGGATGTCGGCATGGATGAAGGCCGGGGCATGCTTCACTGGGGAGTGGACCAGCACTGCAGTTATGCAGTGGGTACTGGCCACCTGCAGAGTCTCGTCTCTAGAGAGGAGAAGCTGGAGAAACAGGCAACAAGAAGTACTGCAGTCACACCACTGACGGAGGGCCTATCCAGCGTCAGGCACAAGGATGGTGCTCAGGGAGAGCAGTTATGGATTATGGAAAGGGGTTTCTATGAAGAACAGCAGGTGGGAAACAGAACAGAAGAACACAATGGCATCAAAGAACACTAAAACCGCCACCAAGAAAGGTTTGGGCCTTCATTGGCAGAAGTACTTTCACAGCCCTCATCTGGTTTTGATGCTTGCAACAAGCCTGAAGGATAACACGGGAAGGTTCTACTGCGAGTTTCACTTTACAGAATGTGCTGAAAAGAACTAACAATGCAGGCATGAGGCTGTTATCCTCAGAAAGGCCCATCTGTAAAGTTGGTCAATGACTGGATTTGGGAAGTCGGATTTCAGGAGGGCTCCCACCACTCACAGAACCAATAAGAGTGACTCTCTGTGACCAAATTATTTGTACAAACAATGTAGTCTATGCTGAAGAGCTGTCATCTTTCTGGGAGTTTGGAATTTTGGTATGTGCTAGGCAGAGGGTGCCGACGTGACCAGTCAGCCCCCAATAAAAATTTTGGGCACCGAGACTCTAATGAGCTTCCCTGCCAGGCACCATCTCACATGTGTTGCCACAATTCATTGCTGGAGGAATAAACTGCATCCTTGTCTGACTCCACTGGGAGAGGACTCAAAATCTTGTGCCTAGTTTTCCCCTGAACTTTACCCCATATGCGTTTTCCCTTTGCTGATTTTGCTTTGTATTCATTCACTGTAATAAATAATAGCCGTGAGTATGATTATCTATTGAGTCCTGTGAGTCCTCCTAGCGAATCATTGAACCTGGGGGTGGTCTTGGAGACTCCCAACATACAGAGGAAGGAATTAAAGCTCATGGAGGTTAAGTCACTTACTCCAGGCCACACAGCTAATAAGTGGCAAAGCTAAGGCAGAAACCCAGGTCAGCCATGTCCAAATCCAGGAGTCTTCCCACAGCAGAGACGCCTCCTCCACCAAAGTTTCAGATCAGGTTATTCCTCTACTCAAAACATTTTAATGAATTTCCATTGTACTCTGAATAACATCCAAACTCCTACTGGATACCATACCTATCAGGAGTCCCATGACACTTTCAGAAATCAAGGAAAGGGGGGGCACCTGGGTGGCTCAGTCACTTAAGCATGGTTTTGGCTCAAGTCATGATCTCGGGTCATGGGATTGAGCCCCACATTGGGCTCTGCGCTCAATGTAGAGTCTGCTTCAAATTGTCTCTCCCTCTCCTTCCCGGTTGCTTGCTCTCTAATAAATAAATAAAATCTTTAAAAAAAAAAATTAAAACTTCTTTTAAAAAAATCAAGGAAAGGGTTAACTGCAACTGCAGACAAGTGTAGGAGAAACTGGCCTCCTATGGGAAAATGGCAAGTAGAACATATATCATGAGACAAAAGAGAGTGTGTCTGGTTTTAGAGCTTCAGAGGAAAAGGACAAAGTCACACTCATATCTGGTAGAGACACATCTGAGGACTGCAAGCTTAAACGCATTTCAGTCATGTCAGACTTAAAAATGGACACATGATTGACCAGCCTTTCTGTTAGTTTGTAAAGGAGTTTCTAGATAGTCTTAATCTTTATTTTGTTCTCTTATATAGGAAATGACATGTATTTCAAGATGCTATTGATGTAAGGCAAATTATTATTTTATATGCCACTAAAAGAAAAAGAGCTATAATTAAACTATGACACACTATTGATGGTAAAGTGTCTCCCAATTTCAGAGCTGCTAAAATGTGAAATAGAATATATCTTAGAAAAATGATATTCAACTCTTATGCAAAACAATGATTCTTGGTTTAAAGTGTATATTCCTTATTGTGTGAGAAAGAAACACTCCAATCCTACTTTTCCATCATAAACAAAATTAACTATGAAAATTTATCTTTAAAAAAGTCCTAATTGGGGTACCTGGGTGGCTCCATCGATTAAGCATCTGCCTTCAGCTCAGGTCATGATCCCAGGGTCCTGGGATTGAGCGCCACATCGGGCTCCCTGCTCAGAGAGAGCCTGCTTCTCCCTCTCTCGCTCCCCCTGCTTGTGCTCCCCACCCAGTCAAATAAATAAATAAAATTTTTAAAAAGTCTTAATTATTTACCATGACCCATCAGGACTTGCACAATTTTCCCTGCTTAATCTCTAGACTCATCTCTGGCCACTTCACATTCTACCCACCATCCATCCCACTGGCCTCCGTCTGCTTCTGGAACATATCAAGCATCCCCCTTCCTCTAGCCTTTATTTGCTATTCTCTCTGCCTGAAATGCTTTTCTACCCATTCTTCATATCACTGGCTTACTTACTTATTTAATTAATTTATTTATTTACAGCTTCACTGAGGTATAATTGATCACTGGCTTACTTTAATTCTTCAAGTATCAGCTCAATCATCAACCCTTCAGAGAGGCCCTGCCTGACCACCCAGCCTATAGCTGGCCTTCCTCACTATCTCATTTCCTCTTTATTTCCTTTGTAGCAAAACAAGAATTACTTTGCTTGTCCATTTACTTGTTCATAACCTGCCTTCCCCACTAGACCATGCAAGGGCAAGGAATTCATCTATTTACATACCATGATATTCCCAGTGCCTAACACAGTGACTGATACATCGCATTAGTGCTCAGTATGTATCTGACTAAATGAATGAATAAACATTGCAACAGCAGGGACACAAACATTGACAATATATTCCCAGGGACCTAAATTTTGGAAGAATAAGTTGATTATCAGCCCAAAGCAGGAAGGAATAGCATGAGAATCTGACAAAAATGCCAGAACAGAGGTAAAAGGATACATGTCAGTCTTCTCTTTATTTAAAATTTTGGTATTTTGTTCATTATGAATTTTGTGCACTGATTTTTTAAAAAATCAAATTGATTTTTTAAAAAAATATTGCATTAAAATACTATCTATCTTGATTGCTGAGTTTTTTAGCATCCCCTAAATTTTGCACCTAAGGCAAGTGCCTCACTCATCTCACCGTAGCTGCAACCTTGCTGGTTAATGTAGTAAAATAATATGTTGATCATCCAAAATTGTCAAGAGAGTAACAGTCTCCATATGTGAATGGAGGATAGGACCCCTAAACCAAGATTCCTATCTCTGCAATGTCCTGTCCCCCAAGGGAAGTGCTCTCTAATCTCTGTCCCTGCCACCATTATGCTTCCTTGGTGCACTGTGAGGACACAGACCTTGTACCCTGCTGAGCCTGAGATCAAATGTTCTAACTAGATGTTACCATGGACTCCAGGATGGCAGCAACAAAATGAGCACAGAAAAGAATTCAGTATGAGATTTTCTGGTTCAGCGACAGAGGACTTGCTCTTCAGAGTTCACAGGCCCTGAATGGACCTTTTTAGAGGCATCCCAGGGAAACGAGGAGCAGTTTAAACTGGTTTTTAATATTTACCTTACCTATCTCCAGTTGCCCTTTCCCACTTTTGATCAGGGCTCCTCCTCCTTCCTGCAGGAGTCCCACAGTCTAGTCAATCAATGATTATCTCCACTATCAGATGAGGGTAAGTAGCTCTGCCAAGCCCTGTGCTGAGCACTGCAGAGAGGTATAGCCAAATTCAGGTCCTGCCCTAAAGAAACTCCCAGCAGATCAACCACAATATGAAGTAAGTGCTGTGACATAAGGTACATTCTACCTAAAGGAACCAAGAGGAAAAGGGAACCCTATAGGCCTTGAAGGATCAATAGACAAAGGAGAGGGGAAAGGCAAAGGGGAAGAGCATCTACAGAGGCACAGAGACAGGATGTCCTAGCACATGCAAGGCCAGGGAGAAGTTACATATGGCTGGAGCACTGGGTTGTGGGGTGGAAGAGACAGGTTAATAAGGCTGAAGGGATAAGCAGGATCCAGAGAAAGAGGGCTCTAGGTACCAAGCTAAGAAGCTTGAGTTTTATCCCTAAAACAACCGAGATAGTTTTGCTTCTGTTGCTGCCTGTATTCTGCATTATCAGCCAGCCTAGATGTGAAGGAGAAGATATGTATATAAGGATTCACAACTGAAATAAAACCTACAGTTGACCCCTGAGCAATATGGGTTTGAACTGCACAGGCCCACCTACACGTGGATTTTTTTTCAATAAATACAGTACAGTACTACAAATATTTTCTCCTCCTTATGAATTTCTTAATAACATTTTCTTTCTTCTTACTTTATTGTAAGAACAAAGTATATAATACATATAACATACAAAATATGTGTTAATTGATTGATTATTATCGGTAAGGGTTCCAGTCAACAGCAGGCTATCAGTAGTTAAGTTTTGGGGGAGTTGAAAGTTACATGTGGATTTTCAACTGCATGGAGGGGGATCAGTGCCCCAACCCGTGTTGTTTAAGGTTCAACTGTACTTTCAGTACTCTAACAGCATATTATTTGGGTCAGGAAGAAAACACCTTGAAAATCTTAGATAGTAGTGATACAAGGGCCAGGAGCCATTCAGGTTCCCTTGTTATTGAACCTAGAGACCAGGAATCACAAGACAATCACCTTTTTGAGCACCAAAGGCAATGAGGTCTTTTCTGGTGGCCCCTCAACACCCTCAGTACTTTCCGCCATTGCAGACTTGTTCATGATCACGGACACAAAGAGATCATACTTCAGCAGCTGCCTCAGCAAACCTAGAAAACGAAAGGGGTAGGAGGTGAGGCAAGAGGAGTATAGGTACCAGAGTACACCCCAGGTAGCCCCTCAAACATCCTCTGGAAACTTCTTCATGTCTCCTTAAACATTCCTAAGTATTTTGTAGGGTTTTTTTTTTTTTTTAAGATTTTATTTATTTGAGAGAGCACGAGCAGGGTGGGGAAGGCAGAGGGAGAGGGACAAGCAGACTCCCCACTGAGCAGAGCCTGTAGTGGGGCTCAATCCTAGGACCCCGAGATCATGACCTGAGCCAAAGTCAGACGCTTAACCTACTGAGCCAACCAGGTGCTCCAGTACTTTGTTATTTTTAATGCTGTTATAAATGGGATTGTTTTAATTTCTTTTTCAGATAATTCACTGTTAGTGCATAGAAAACAACTGATTTTATATCCTATAACTTTACTAAATTCATTTATTAGTTTTAACAGTTTTTTGGTGACGTTCTTAAGGTTTTCTATATATAAAATGATGGCATCTGCAGAGACAGTTTTACTTCTTCCTTCCTAATTTTGATACCTTTTATTTCTTTTTCTTGCCTTATTGTTCTGGCGAGGACCTCTAACACAATGTTGAATAGAATCCCACACTTTTCTGTGCAACCTCCATGACAACACTTACTACACAGGGCTCTAATTGTCCACATCTGTTTTCCATACTAGACTATGAGCTCCTTCAGAACAGAGCTTGGGTTTGCTCATCTTTATGACCCCAGAGCCTGGCACAGGGCCTGGCCCAAAATGAACACACACTATGTGTGACTGGACTGTTCATAACAGAACTCTTGGCCTAAACTGTGAAAAGAAGCTGTTGTCACTTAGACTATGCTTTTTCCTGTTGCTCCTGCTTTGGAACAGGCCCTCACCCAGTCACCAATCATAGTGCCCATGTGCTCCATCCAAAATGTGAAAGCTCCCTACTCAGAAGCATTTGATAGATCTTGTGTACCTATGTAAAGAAGCAGCAGGAGAAGAGGCTGAAAGGGTACACTGGGGCTCCTAAGGAGCCTCAAATAACAAGTAGAAACACCTGCACATCACCCTGGAGGCCAGAGGGACGATAGATGATTTTTCAAATAGGAAAAGGAGAGAACACGAGCTGTGCAGTGTGAAGATTAACTTGACAGCAAAAACAGGATACACTAGGACAGGCAGTAAAAACCGGAGATAGAAAATTGTTGGTGCCACTTTCTTTCTTCTTTTCCTTCCAAAGGCAACATTCTTTTTCTTTTTAAATTCTACTTATGCATTTGAGAGAGAAAGTGTGAGGGAGAGAGAATGAGTGAGGGGGAGGGGCAGAGGGAGAGGAAGAAGCAGACCCCCGTTGAGCAGGAAGCCAACATGGGGCCAATCCCAGGACCCTGAGATCATGACCTGAGCAGAAGGCAGATGGTTAATCAACTGAGTCACCCACGTGCCCAAAGGCAACATTCTTAAGATGCCACATCAACTCTAGTCATCTATCACAGTCTGTGCATTTTAGCTCCCAAACCCATGACTTCTACCCTTTGCAAAGCAGCAAACTTCCCCACCACTAAAGAGCCAACATCTCAAGTCCTCAAGCAAAACCTCAAAAGCTCTCTCTCTCTTCTCCCCAGTCCTACATCTCACCCAAACAGTTGATCTGTAGCTCCTTCGTCTGGGCGCCATCCAGGGTGGAAAGGAAGAGAGGACACAGCTTCTCCCGGAAATGGCCCGAAAGCGTCTCAGCGGCCACTGGTGAGGAGTACAGCTTCCCATAGAGGTAACAGACAGAAGCCTGCACCCCCTCATTGGGGTACACTAAACCTCTCAACAGATGCTCCATCAGGTCACCTGTCCATAAAACAGCCAAGGGGCCAGGGAAACCTCACAATGTCAACTGCTGTATGAAACTCCAAACTATTGTGCCCAGTAGGGTAGTAATGGTAATCCCCTATAATCCCCCATAATAAATGATTTCTGGGTACTTAATCAAAAGGGAAAACCAAGGCTTAGAAAAGTGCAGTGATTTACTCTGAGGTAAATACTCTGTGAGATATTTATTTGCATTTTACTGATAGAAAAAAGTACTTCTATATTCCAAAATTAATTCCTCCTTTCACCCAAAGGAAGGTTCAAAAGTAGGTATTTAATTAGTTTGTGTTAACATAAGGAATCAAAATAGCTCAAGACCAGAGTCAATAAATACTTTTTTCAACTTGGCCAACAGAGAGTACGTTTTGCAGATGAGAAAACTAAAACCTAGAGAAGTAATGACTTCCCAGGTGTATATATTGAATGGACCACCCAGATGGAAGTGTGATCAAAGCAGGTAAAAGGGTAGTGGCAGCTCTTTCCCAGAGGTCACTCACTGTGCTCCATTACAAGTTTGTCTGCCAGGGGAGGGATGGCATCCACCAACTTGCCGAGAAAGGTCAGGGTGGCCAGGCTGCCTCTCATGGAGGGCATGTTACACAGCTATAGAGAGTGAACACATTCCGCTCTATTATTAGGATCAGGACAGATCTCCCACCAAAATGTAACTTGCTCTATCCAGACCAAAGCCTATTTTGTATGTGTCTCTCAACACAATCAGTAATCAGCCTCTTTAACTAAGTGTCTATCTTCCCTATTGGACTGGGAAGACCCTGGGGAAAAGCTCTGATTAGATTCCTCTCAGCGTGCTCAGTACCTAGCTGAGGACATGACTGTTAAACTGAATTAAAATTAGCATATTGTGTCTTCTATAGAGCCAGAAACTGGGGGGTGAAAGTTGGGAACATCATAAAGACAGAATTCTGGATCAGTGCAAAAAAAAAAAAAAAAGTATTATTATTATCATTATCATAGCCATTATTTGCCAGGCCCTATGCTTGATGGTTTACAGGGAGAGTCGGTAGTATATATTTCCCTTCTCTAGCAACTAACTATAGCATCTTAAGCAAGACTCTTAATTCCTCTGGTGGGAAATAATAATAGTATCAACTTCATAGGGTTGTTAGGACTAAATGAGATACTGCACGTAAACCACCTAACACAGTGCCTAGTATTTGAAAGTACTCAAAAGGGTTAAGTGGCACCATCATAATGATAAGTATTGATACATATAATTATAAATTCAAGCTGATATATTAATCATATGCAGAGTAATTATAATGAAATGATAATTTAGTATAATTTATAATTACATGTTGCTCTTGGTGTTAAGATAAACATCTGTCTTCCTTTTGCAAAAAATAAAAAGTGATTCTGATATTATTCCTAAATCTTAAACACAATGTAAAAGCTACTTATTGAATTGGTATCTTTGACTACCTTGAAGAAGGCAGGTTAAATATACCTACTCAGTGCCTGCCTTAGATGCTTAGATAAAAGCAAATGACTTCAGTATAAAATACCGTATACAATCTAAACCAAATAAAAAGACCAAGCCAAGACATAGTAAAACATATTTCCTTGATAAATTGATCAAGAAAATCCATGTTGTACTTAGAAGGACATAGAGAATAATCATGGGATGATTCTGTCAGAAAGATGGGACTCCACCACACCGAGGTAGCATTTGGAAGGTTGAAAGGGGAAGGAGGGAGGCTACAAACAGTAGTGGAGCAGGATCAGAAGACCCAAGCCTTAGCTCTGGCTCTGCCACTGACTCAGTGACCTCACGCAGGTCCCTTTCTCTCTGTATTTCAATCTCCCCATCTATCTATCCAAAGAAGGGTGGGCCCAGCTCTGATATCTGAAGATTCTGAGGGGTACTTAAGAACCCACATCTATTTACTGACCTCTTTGTGGCACTCATCCAGCAGGCAATGTATGATGTGCTCTAACTTCAGCTGAGTTGTAAGCTGGATGAGGACTAAGCAGACACAGTAGCATTACTAACCAGAAGACAACCCCTGGCCCACACTCCACCTTTCATAGCCCTTCTACTCAAAGTCATTTGCTTGTGTTACCAGTATAGTCTTTCTATCTCCCCAATTAAACTCTGTGTACATATCCAAACCAAAGGATTTCTGGCTTCTTCATTGTTTTATATCAGTGGTTCACAATGAGGCTGCACATTAGAATCACCTAGGAAGTTAAAAAAATATATTAATGCCCAACTCCCACTCTAGACCAATTAAATCAGAATCTCTAAAGAGCCTAAGCATTTGGATATTTTTTAAGTTACCCAGGTAAGTCTATCGTGAAGCTAAGGTTGAAAACTACTATTTTATATTATCTCTACTTTTTTCCTCTTCACAATTTGCTCCTTCGTATACTAGAAAACAGAATTATGGGTGAGTTCCCATGCCAATAATTGCCTACAATATTATCTTTCAACCCCAAACCCGTCCTTCTATACAATCATTTGTGATGTTTCTGCTAGTATGTTTGAGGAGCGGTGAAGAAGAGGCTGGCTCTGCAAGTCTGGGAAAAGCTACAAATTAGATTTAGCAGCTGCTGCAGAAAGGCTCTGCCACTTCCAAGGTAAGGAAGCATTCTAGGATAATAGCAACAGGAAGAAGGCAGGCAGCAAACAGGAAACAATGAGGAAGGAGCAAGTCCTTCTTCTCTCTCTGGCTTTGCAGTCTCTATCTAGAGCCTACTGCCTCCGTAAAGTTCCTGGGGTCTGATGAAGATTTGCAAGTTATGCTGGCACCAACCAGAAGTGGATGCCTTTAGGATTATAGCCCCACTCAAGAGTGGCTGAATGGTGAAGGGAAATCTCCCCATTCCTGCCAGTGGTCAGAACTTCAAGTGGTATATTTGTTTGTCCACATTATCTAGACCGAGAGATGGTCAGAGGGATATACAGAGGCTATTTTTTTTTCCAGATTTTATTTATTTATTTGAGAGAGAGAATGAGAGACAGAGAGCACGAGAGGGAAGAGAGTCACAGGGAGAAGCAGACCCCCCGCTGAGCAGGGAGCCCGATATGGGACTCGATCCCAGGACTCCAGGATCATAACCTGAGCCGAAGGCAGTCGCTTAACCAACTGAGCCACCCAGGCGCCCTATACAGATCCTATTAACTTATGATCTGTTACAGCTGCTAACTGCATGCCTAGATGGTCATGGACCCAGGAACAGTCAAGCAGCATCCTCTCCACAGAGAAAACTTACGTTTTAATAATTCCAACCTCCTTTTGTTTCCCCAGCTCTAAGCGTGGAAGCTGCTTTCTGAAATTGCTACCTCTGTGAAAACTTGGTGTTCTCTTTTTGCCTTCAGTTAATAATTCTTTATATTAAAATTTTCCCTGTTTAAATAACTTGTGTGGTTTCTGTTTCCTGACTAGACCATAACTGATACAATTACTCTTTCTGCAAGAATCCTCCTATCCCAACTCTCTTGTCTTCTTTCTCCTTGAGCCCTTTAAAGTTTATTTATTTTAGTAATTTCTACACCCAACATGAAGCTAGAACTCACAACCCCAAGATCAAGAGTCATAATGCTCTTCTGACTGAGCCAGCCAGGCACCCTTCCCACATTTCCTCAGCTTTTACCATCACCTATGTGCAGACAACATCCAACCAACCAATGTGGATGGAATGAAAACAGAGTTTGTACATGCCTTTCTAACAGTATTCATCAGCTCTCATTATTTGCCAGCCAAACTCTCCTCCAGATTGTAAACTCTTAGAGGGCAGGAACCATGTCTTACCCATCTATATATCCCTAGTATCTGATACAGGACTTGGCACACAGTAGGTGCCTCAGAAAGAAGTGCAGACTTAGTGACTGACAACTGAGTTTTCTTGATATGTCTCTAAAATAAAACATTTATTTCATCAAGATCTCAAATAACCAGAGCTGCAATTCAGGCTAATATCCTCAGCTTCAAATGCGAGGTACACACAATTTCACCTTACCTTCAATACAGAGGTCTGTTACACTCCCACCTTCCACATTGCATAACAGCCCTTGGAGCCGAGGGAGAAGAGAGGGGGATGGTTAATAGTTAAAAGAGAAACAAAACCACAAAGGTACACTATAAATTCTAGACTAATAGCAGCTTTAAGCAATGTCCCAGATAAATGCTATCCTCGACACCAAACACCTAGACTTTCAGTGACCCACTCTGGCTTTAAAAGGATAAAAACAGTGTGGCACAGCATAAAAACTGAGTGCTCTGGAGTCTGTAATAGACCTGGGGTAAAATTCCAGTTCTGCCAGTTATTAACCATGACTTCCCTTAGCCTTGGGGACCATCTTCTCTCCCTTAAAGAACTGTCTTGGCAGTTAAAAGCCTGAAAAGCCTCTAGCAGAGAAAAGTACCCAATATGAGTTAGCTCCCCTCCTCCCTGAAAGGGCTCTTTCCATAGGACGTTATAATTATATTAAAAGAAGGGACCTTTTAATCCATCTCAGGCACAGAAGAGGGAAAGTAATTCAATCAGGGTCACACCAGGTCAATGGAGTCTAGTCTGGACCTTCTGATCCTATTCAAGGGTCAGAGTGGACTTTTTGAAAGATCACACATTTTCCATATTCATATTCACACTTTTACTAACCTCTTAGCTGTAGCAAAGCCAGTTACCATCCAATGCATCATGTGTCTTAGAAAGGGGATCATTTCTTCATCATACGACAAAACAATTTACTAATAAACTGTTACATGGCAAAAAACCTAAATTGTCTTCCCAAGACCATTTCTCCAAACCCAAAAACAAATATACATGCTATACATACAAAATTCATGCCAAGTTTCCCTTTTAATCTCACCGAAAAGCATGCTTATGAAGTGGATACAGATTCTCTGATCCTGAGCCACCAACTGCATGACCAGGGAGGCATGTCTCAAGAGAGCATCTCGGAAGCAGGACAGCACGTGCTTCTTGCGCACCAACTTCGGGCAGATGAAAAAAACATTCTGTAACAACCAAGTCTCAGCCATTCTGAACCCAAACAATTATAATTTCTAAATATATTTGCAAGATGATACTGGAGGGTTCACCTAAACTAGAGTAAGATCATATATCCCTAAAGGGAGCATGAAAAAGGGCATCATTTACACAAAGGAATCCATGTGTTCATACAGAGGATTATACATGAGCTAAGGTTCCCACTACCCTATATTTACAGAGCACTTTACTATTCACAAATCACTCTTTTGTCTACTAGTTCGTTTAAGCCTAGCAAATTGGTGAAGCAAGCAAAAATAGGTATTATTGTCACCATTTTATAGATGAGAAAACAGAAGCCCAGAGACATTCCCAAGGACTCAAATCTGTCTCCAACCAGGTCTTGTCCAAGGTCAGCGCCCTTTCCACTTCAAAAGTCCAGGAGAGTGATTCTGGAGACCCTGCATGAGCCTCAAAGAGGTCGGTAGAGAAATGCATCCTTCCATTCAAAATGGACATAAATCCTCACACTCAGTTCACCTCCCTGTACAGGGAACTGGGTAGTGGCTGTGTAAAGTGCTCAAGACAGCAGCAAAAGTTAGGTAAAGAAAGGGCGTACCCACTGAGGATAGAACAGGAACATGGGTACAACTAACTACATCCCCCTTTCATTTTTTTTTTTTTTTAAGATTTTATTTATTTGACAGAGAGACACAGCGAGAGAGGGAACACAAGCAGGGGGAGTGGGAGAGGGAGAAGCAGGCTTCCCGCAGAGCAGGGAGACCGATGCGGGGCTCGATCCCAGGACCCTGGGACCATGACCTGAGCTGAAGGCAGACGCTTAATGACTGAGCCACCCAGGCGCCCCTACATCCCCCTTTCAACTGGTGAGAGCTGAAGCTAAAAAAAAAAGTGCATTCAATAAACAGTAAAGGTGCATTTTGCTGCCTCTAACCTGTGCTATTGCAAATCTCATGTATTCCTTCACCCGTTCCTCCTACATAATAATTAAGCTAGTGATTAAATAAGTTACTCAAAAAAACTCGATGACTCTCTTTTACCTATGGGATTAAGTCAAAACTCTAGCTTGATTCAAACTCTTGGAGGAACTCATCTTAACCTGGCTTTTCAATCTCACTTCCCTCAACTTCCTTTCAAACACTATGATTACCTCCCCAAACTCATCCTTGCTAATACCTACCTCTTGGGATAAGCTCCCCCATCTCCTCTGGTCCAAATCTCACTCATCTTCTCAAGCCTAATTCAAATGGTTCCTCCTCTAAAAAACCTTTTCCCAATTTCCCTCATCCCAACAGCACTTGACCGCAAATATATCTATCTACTAAATTCCCAGTAATTTTTAGCCTTCTCATCTTCTCCTCCATGTAACCATCTTATTTATCTCTTTATCTCTGACTCACTATCCAGGAATGGCAGCCTCAGAACTTCTGGCCTCAATGAAATCTCAAATATCAGCTAGCCAGCAGTTCTCAGAGGGTAGCCTGGGAACCCCAGAGGGTGCCCAAAACCCTTACAGATAATCCAAAAGATCAAAATTATTTTCATATAATACTAAGATGCAATTTGTTCTTTTCACTCTTATTCTCTCACAAGTGTACAGTGAAATCTTTCAAAGATTACATGACAAGTAATATACAACAGATTAAATGCAGAAATATATGAGAACCCAGCTATCTTCTCTTAAGCTAGACATTAAAGAGACTTGCAAAAATGTAAGACAAAACCATTCCTTTCACTATCTTTTTTGTTTTGGAAAATATCATTATTTTTACTTAAATTACTTATGCCACAGAACTGTACACTTAAAATGGTAGATTTTATGTCACGTGTATTTTGCCACAATAAAACCAATTATGCTAATACGTAATGGACCTACTATTATTTTTAAATTAGTATTTTAAAATTGTTTTTACTTCTAACACAGTAAATATCAGTGGATATAACCCACATAAATAAAAGCTCTTTGGGGTCCTCAACACATTTTAGAAGTGTAAAGGCAACCTGAGAATAAAAAAAAAAAACAACTTGAGAACCACTGATCTAGCCCACCCCCTTCCCTCCAAGGCATGAATTCCCCTCTCATGAATTTGAGAGAAAAGTGACCCCCCAAACTTTTCTTGGATGCCTCCATGGACAAAAAACACCACAAAGGTGGGTAGGCAGTGAGGGAAAAGGCAGCCCAGTTTTCAGCCAGCTCTGCTTGTTAGAAAGGTTTTCCCACTCTGCCTGGTTGTACCTTCTGCCTGTCACCCCTGCCATCACAGAGACCGAGGCAGCCCCCTCCTCCACATTTACACCCTAAGAAATCTGAAGGGAATGAGGAGCCTCCCCCGCGCGTGCCCTGGCCCGGGGGCCGAGCCAAGGCTAAATCCTGGAGAGATGGCGAGGGCAACAAACGGCAGGGCAGCTACAGAGAAGGGAAGGGAAGGCAGGCATGCGTGCGGGCGAGTCCTGGGGCGGGGGCGGTTAGTGCGGACAGGAACAGGCCCGGGTGAGGCCCAGAGCCAGGCGCAGGGGTGAGTCCGGAAAAGGGTACTCTGCTCAGAGCAGGACGGCCTGCGGGGCAAACTGAGGCTGAAGTAGTATAGCAGAGAAGGCCGCGCCAGCCTGGTGACGGAGCAGGCCTGTTTAGAGGGTAGATTTAACGAAGCGGCCCGGTTTGGGGAAGGCGCGTCGGGTTCGAGGGAGTTGGTCTGGCGAGGGAAGGCCCAGCTTGGTGAGGGAAATGCCGGGGCCCCGTTCGCACCGATACGCAGGGCTCCGGCAGCAGCTCCAGCATGCAGGCCAGACAGAGGCGTGGGGGCACGGGCAGCAGCCAGCACGGGTCATGCCTGTAATGGGCCCTCTCGAAGAACAGCGCCGTCTCCTCGTCCCTCCCAGGGCCGGGAAGGCCTGCCGCCGCGTCCCTCACAGCCATGTCTCCCCGCGCATGTACTCCACCACCTTTCCCGCGCAGCGTGTGCGCAAGCGCACTTGAAAGAGCGTCCTTCCGCCGCGCGCCGAAGGGAAAAGTGGGGCGGGGGGTAACGCGCCTGCGCAAACCGAGAGCTACGCAAGCTCGTGGGAGCCGACGCCGTTGAGAGCGTGTGATAGGTGCGAGGACTCGCGAGTGACCCGCGAAGGGCAAAGCAGTTTGCTCTTTGAGTCCGTAGGAGTTTGCCTTCACCACACTATAGGTTGAAAAATATTTATAAACAAGCTATCATTAGCCTTGAGAAAGGAAGGGAAGGAAGTAATCTCTTTCTTTTTTATTTATTTTTTTAATTTTATTTATTTTTTAAGATTTTTATTTATTTTTTGACAGAGACAGCAAGAGAAGGAACACAAGCAGGGGGCGTGGGAGAGGGAGAAGCAGGCTTCCCGCTGAGCAGGGAGCCCGATGGGACACTCCATCCCGGGAACCTGGGATTATGATCTGAGCTCAAGGCAGACGCTTAACGACTGAGCCACCCAGGCACCCTGGAAGTAATCTCTTTCTACCATTAAAAAATTAAATGATTTCGGGGCGCCTGGGTGGCTCAGTCGTTAAGCGTCTGCCTTCGGCTCAGGTCATGATCCCAGAGTTCTGGGATCGAGCCCCGCATCGGGCTCCCTGCTCGGCGGGAAGCCTGCTTCTCCCTCTCCCACTCCCCCTGCTTGTGTTCTCTCTCTCACTGTCTCTCTCTCTCTCTGTCAAATAAATAAATAAAAATTTTTTTAAAAAATTAAATGATTTCAGGGACCTAAAAGCTTAGTATTATTTTAAATTTACGTGACCCCTTTCTCTCAAAGAGTCTAAGACGTTTCCCTTAAGATACCCTCTCAAACGACTGCACGGCACTTGAGACGTTGCGAGGGCGCAAGGAATACTGCAGAAGAAAAAATCGTTTATCGTTGCATATAATTGAAATAACAGTCTATCAATCTACAAGGATTTATTTAGCACCTGAGTGTCCAGCAACTGGCTAATGGTGAAGGAGGTAAGTTCAGGAGGTGTTTCCTACATTGAGAAGAGTGTGACTGAGTGCAAAAAAATTATTTCCGTAGCAAAATAGTTTAGAAAACAATGGTTTATTGTTCAATGCAGCATTATGAAGTAATGTTTGAGAGAAGTAGGTATTAACATGGACAAGTTCTTGTTAAAATTCTGTGCACAAAAGATGCAGAATTATATATAAAGGAAGTAAAATCAATAAGCAAAAAACATTTATTCAACATAACTTAAGTACGTTATAGCAGTAGTGCATATTCAATGAAGACAATGAAAGGAAAAATATTTTGATATATTTTAGTCTATAAATTTTTACAACAGTAACATATAAAAGTTTGTAAACTGCTTCTCCCAGAGAAAAATATATCATGTACATCTTCCATATCATTAAATATTATCCTGTATGTTTTTAAAATGTCAACAAAGTATGTATTCCTTTTGACAAAGTTTTGAGCCAGAAACTGTGCTAGGAGCTAGAAGATTCAAAAGTGAGCAAGAGACCATTCTTGTCCTCAAGGTCAGTCAAGGAGACAAATGAGCAAATTATTGCAATAGAGTATTATCTGTTGCTGTGTAACAAATGACCCCATGTGATGGGTTGAATGGTGAACTTCAGAAAATATATCTCCATGTCTGCTATGGACTGAATTTTGTCCCCCAAATTCAAATGTTGAAACCCTAACCCTTAATGTGACTGTATTTGGAGATAGGGCCTTTAAGAGGTATTTAAAGTTAAAAGAGGTCATAAGGGTGGGGCTCTAATCCCATAGGATTGGTGGCCTTATAAGAAGAGGGAGAGGGGAACCTGGCTGGCTCTTTAGAGCATGTGACTTTTGGTCCCAGGGCTGTGAGTTCGAGCCCCTCGTTGGGTGTAGAGATTACTTAAAAAAAAAAATACTTTTTAAAAAAAGAGGGAGAGAGAAAGCTCTCTCACCTCTCTCCATATACATGTACCAAGGAAAGGCCATGTGAAAACACAGTGAGAAAACAGCCATCTGCAAGCCAGGAAGAAAGTTCTTACCAGAAACTGAATCAACCAGAATCTTGATCTTGGACTCTAGCCTCCAGAACTGTGAGAAAATAAATTTCTGTTGTTTAAGCCACCTAGTCTCTAGTATTTTGTTATAGCAGTCAGAGCAGACTTATAAAACATCCCAATCCCCAGAATTTGTAAATGTTACCTTATTTGGAAAAGGATCTTTGCAGTTGTGATTAAGTTAAGGATCTTTAGAGATCATCCTGGAGTATACAGTGGGCCCTAAATCCAATAAGATTTAGACACACAGACACACAGAGTAAAAGGAAGAGGCAGTGTGACCATGGAGACAGCGAGTGGAGTGGTGGTGCCACAAGCCAAGGAACACCTGCAACCACCAGAAGCTGGAAAGAACCAGGAACTGATTGCCCTCTAGAGCCTTTGGAGGGCCTTCTGACATCTTGATTTCAGACTTCTGGCCTCCAGAAGTTGTTTTCAGCCATCACGTTTGTGGTGACTTGTTACGGTAGCCATAGAAAACTAATATGCCCCCAAAACTTAGCAACTTAAAACAAGAAATATGGATTCCTGATGCACAGCTTAGTTAAAAGTCTCTCACAAGGTTGTAGCTATCTCAAGACTCACTAGGGCTGAAGGATCTGCTCCTAAGCTCGCTCACATGATTGGTGGCAGGATTCAGCTCTTCAAGGGCTAAGTGAGGACCTCACTTTCTTGACAACTGTTTTCAAGTGATCTCCTCAGTTCCTTGCCATATGTGCCTTTCCATAGGGCAGTTCACAACATGGAGGATGGCTTCCCTCAGGGAGCAAGCAAGGAAGCAAGAGAAATGCCCAAGATGGAGCGACAGACTTTATAACCTATTCTCAGGAGTTACATTCCATCATGTCTGCTGTATCCTGTCAGAAGTGAGCCCCTAGATCCAATCCACACTCAAGGAGAGACTATACAAGGGCAAGGATACTGGGAGGTAAGGAGCATTGGGACCCTTCCTATCATAGTATAAATGCTGTTGTAAAGGTAAGCATGAATTGCTATGGGAAACACCATGCAGGTAGCAATGCATAGCAAGAAAAACATCAAAACAATAACTGGGTAATAAGATTATGGATTATTTTTCCTTTTCTGAATTTTATAAACTTTCTTCAATGAGCATGGATGGGTTTTACAATCAATTAATAGGAAATCTAAATGAAAGGGAAGAAAAGAAGGGAGAAAGGAGAGGAGGAAGGGAAAATAAAGAAGAGGGAGGGAGAAAACCTGAATTAAATTCCCAACTCCAGCACTCATGGATTTAGGCTCTGTGAATCTACTTCCACATGCTGAAGCTGCCTACAGAAGTATCATAAGACATAATGCCTTTTGGCTCAGAAGTTTCAGGCTTAGTTAAAACAAATAATTGACTCCAGGATGTCCCACTGGTCAGACAGACAAGGCAACAAGTAATTATGGTTGACAGAGCTTGAGAAGTGGAGGCGGGGGATGGTTTTTCCATGAAGTATGTTAATGGGCAACAGAGTTCCAGCTGGGGGAATGCCCGGTAATCAGTTCCCTTCCTTGTGACCAAAAGACTTGAATATCAGTGTCCAGTGCAGAGCACCACCCCCCTCCGAAAAGTTGAGGCTCAGTTTGAGCATTCTACCTCAATTAGAATTAGCTTGGACCAGAGCAGGACAGAGCCATGATTGAAACCTCAGTAAACTCTACTGTGAGGAGCTAGGGAAAGGAATGAATTTAGGAGATGATGACATTGGGTTGACCCACATTTCCAAAACCTTCAATACCATAGAGTAGAATGGCTTCTACCCCACCCACAAAGTATTCCAACCTCCAAAAGGGGACACTCAGAAAATACGTGCCAGAAATACCAGAACCCCACAGGGCCCAAATAACCAATTTTATTAGAAGCTTTGAGGGTAAACAGACCACTCATGCCTTCTCTTATGTGTTCTGAGGACCCTGGGCTGGTGGCCTACTTTCTAAAGCCATGCTGGAGCAGAAAACATCTCAAATGCTTCATAAAACCAAACTTTTGGGGGGCTGATGGATTCTGTAGGATTCCATGTAGGTTCTCAGGTTCCCCTTGACCCTGGAAGCGCTCTGTCTTGAGAAGAGCAGCCTCAGCACAGCAGTGACCTGGTGCCTGAAGGTCTCTCTTCAGAGAAATAGAGACTCCAATGCTATCCTTCCTTGTATGTTGGTCATCTACTTTGGGAAGCAGGGTAGGATCAGGATCCCTCAGGCTCAGGTTGGGGGCTGAGTGCTGAGGCTTGGCCAGGTGTTGGGACCAAGATACCTTGTTTAGAAGGGTCATGCTCAACCTTGCTGCAGCAGAGTGGAGACTATCTTTGAAGCTAGAGGTGTTTGTGAAACAGGAGGAAGGCTGCTGCCCAGCTCCTCTGCCCTCTGCAGCCTCCAGGCTTCCTCTTCTCCCATGTGTAGCCTGCTGACATTTAAGTCTGGGGGGCTTAGGGACCTCCTGGGATGTGCGCTCCTTCCTCCAGTAGTCATGGCCTGCCCTGGAGTATGAGGTCCTCATTCTGCAGGGAGCCATCTCTGTCATCTGGGAGACTCCTGGCCTGACCATTTTCCTGTCCATGCTGTTCTCACTGGAAGGCTCTTGGCCACACCAGCTCCTAGACTGTGCTGCAGGCCTGGAGTTCCTGGGAGCAGCAACAGCCTTGGCTCTAGGAGGAGCCTCTGCCTGAACGTCCCGTGGTTCTCTGGTGCCTCCTGGTGGCCTGACTCTCCCAGGCTTTTCAGAATGGATGGAGATGCCCATGGGCTCGCACCCCTGTGACCCACATTTCTCTAGAGCTCTGGCCCGTGTAGGAAGTTCTGAGCTTTTTCTTTCTAGGGGCTGAACTCTCTGTGATCTCTCAGTTGACTTAAGGCCTGGCCTGAAGCCCTGGGCCTCACAATGCCTTTCCTGCTGTCGTTGGAGCTCATAGGCTGTGTATAATCCGGGGAGCCTCACCCCAGCAAGGGGTAGTGGGCACGGTCCTAACATGTTAAAGAGCAAATGGGACTCCAGGATCCGCTGGGGGAGGCCCCACTTCAGGTGTGCAATCTTCCGTCGCATGAGGGACTCCAGGAGCAGCCGTTGGCTCTTTTTGAGGACTGGCCACTTGGGCAGGATAGTGAGGGCAGTGGGAGCACCCACTAGAGCTGTGGCAGCTTGGGAGGCTTGGCCACATGAGACAGAGGGGCGGGCAGAGGACAGGCCCAGGGGAGCAGCCAGAAGTTCTCCAGAATGTAAGTTCTGGAGCTTCCGAGTCAGGCCAGAAGTCTTCCCTGGATCCTCCCTTTTATCCCTTTGTCGGCTTCTCTGGGCTTCAGGTGGGGCCTGCTGGGAGGCTAGACCGACCCTCGCTCTATGCTTCTTGGCAGAGGCCATGCTCTGGCTGACCAAATGCTCTCCCTCCCCACTCCAGTTGAGGAGAGGCTTTTTCTCAGGACAGGGAGCGGAGGCCACTGCCTCTTCCTGTTGCATGGCCCCACATCCGGGCCCCTCACCCCCAGAAGTGTCAACTGAGAGACTGCCTTTAGCAGCATCTTTTCCTCTGACCTGCTCCTCGTTTCCTCCCCTTAGAATGTGAGGACCTCCCGCCTCCTCAGCTCTGCACTCTCTCTGGCTGCCGACATCCTGGATTTCTGCAGCGTCCTCATCTCCATCCTTGTTCTGGTTCCCCGGCCCTTGTATCTGGATCTCTCCATCAACTTCACTTCTTACCTGTCCTTGGTAATCTCCCCCTAGAGCCTGGGTCTCTGTACCATCATCACCTGTGGTCCTTCTCAGGTTTCTCTTTCCTTGTATTTCAATCTCTGCGCCATTCTCACCTCCCACCTGCTCCTGGTTCATCCACTCTGATGAACAGCTCTTTTCATCAACTTTGCTTTTTATCAGTCTCTGGGGACCTTCCCTAAGTCCCTGGGTCTTTCCATTATCCTTACTTCTAGCCTCTCTCTGACTTCTCTTCCCCAATGTCTGATTTTCCTCCTCCTTTCCTCCAGTCTGCTCCCAATTGGTCCTCCCTGGTGAGTGGCTCTCTCCAGTTTCACTATCTAACTGTCCCTGGTTCTCTTTCTTAGGCCTCTGGGTCTCTACAGCATCCTCACTTCCAGCCTGACTTTCTGTTCCATTCTGACTTCCTGTCTGCTCCTGGTTCTTCCACTCTGATAAATAGGTCTTTCTATCAATAACACCTTTTAACTGGCTCTGGTTTTCTTCTCCAGGTTCCCAGGTCTCTGTATCATCTTCACCTGCACCTTCTCTCTGGCTTGTCTTCTTTGGAGCTTGAATTTCTGCACCATTCTCATCTCCATTCTGCTTTTCTTTCTTCCATTCTGCTGAATGAGTTTCTCCATCAATTTGACTTGTTAATTCTCCCCCGTTTTCAGCCTCAGAAGCCTGGGTGTTTCCACCATTCTCATCTCCAACCTGTTCCTCTTTCTTCCATTCTGCTGAATGAGTTTCTCCATCAATTTGACTTGTTAATTCTCTCCTGTTTTCAGCCTCAGATACCTGGTTGTTTGCACCATCCTCGCCTCTAATGTATTCCTGATTCTTACACTCGGGTGTATGAAACTCGCCATTAAGTTTACTGCTTAACTGACCCTGGTTTTCTTCCCCAAGTTCCTGGGTCTCTTTACCATCTTCACCTTTAACGCCTCTCAGATTTCTCTTCCCTAGTGCCTGAATGTCTATTCTATTTTCATCTCCAAACTGCTCCTGGTTCCTCCTCTCTGGTGGATGGGTGTCTACATGAGTTTCATGTCTTAATTGTCCCTGGTTCTCTGCCTCAGGAGCCAGGGTATTTGTACCATCCTCATCTCCATCTTTTCTCTGTTCTCTCTTCTCTGGTGCCTGAGTTTCTGCTCTAAGTTCACCTCCAATCTGATCCTGATTCCCCCAACATGGTATCTCGCATTCTCTGTCAATTTCACTTGCTACTGGTCTCTGGTCTCCCCACCATGGCGCCTGGATCACTACCCAGTCCTCCTCTCTTATCTCCCTGAGGTTCTTCCTTCTAGATATCTGGGTTTCCCCAGCATCCTCCCCCCTTCTCAGGCCTTGGTTTCTCCAGCTCACTAGAAGTTCATGTCTTAGTTGTTTCCAGATCTCTTCCCTAGATGCTTGGATCCTCCCAGATTTCTTATTTCCACCCTGATCCTGCTTTTCCCACCCTACGGTCTGGATCCCTATAACATTCTCACTTCCAATGCATTCCTGTTTTTCCCACCCCAGGGCCTGGGTCTCCATACCTTCCATTTGTGTTACTTCTCCCAGGTTCTCCCTCCCAGATACCTGGGTTCGCACATCATTCTCACCTCCAACCTGAGCCTTGTCTCTCCTTTCCTGTGCCTGAATTTCTATACCAGTATCATCTCTAATCTTGTCTTGTTTTCCCCACCCTGGCACCTGGCTTTCCTCATCATCCTCACTTCCAGTCTGGCCCTGCTTCCCCAATTCTTGGGACTTGGTCTCTCCTTCATCCTCTCTTCTGGCCTCTTCCTTTCTCTTCTCAAGTGCCTGGGTCTCTACAGCATCCTCATTTCTACTTTTATCCTGGTTCCCCCACTCTGGTGTTTGAGTCTCTGCATCAATTTTACATCTTAATGGTTCCTGGTTCTCTACTATATGTGCCTGGGTTCCAGGAGGATTCTCACCTTCAGCCTCCCTGTCGTTTCCATTCCCTAGTTCCTGAATTTTGGCTCTATTCTCAATTCCCATCTGGTCCTGATTCTTTGACCCTGGTGTCAGGATATCTCCATTAGTTTTACTTATTACTAGTCTCTGACTTCTCCACGCCAGGACCTTAGTCTCTGCATCATCCTCCATTTCAGAGTTCCCTGGGAGTTGCCTTCCAGTTGCCTGAATCTCCCAAGCATCCTCCCCACTGCTCTCTGTCTGGTTCACCCACCTTATAACCTCTCTGCTTAGCATCTGGTTTTCCTTCCCTGGTACCCAGGCCTCTTGTGGGCATCCCCAGGACTTCCAGGTGGACATTCCCACTTGTTGGTTGGAAGGATCAGACTGCAGCCTCTGAGATGAAGAGAGGTTTGAGAGAGAGGTGGCTAAAATCGTGGGTGTGAGGTGAGACCTCATGCTGACAACAGGCTCCAGTGGCACCAACTCTTCCTGGGAGTGGACCAGCAGCTGCTCCATCCTTTGGTACCTGTCCAGGGCAGGGGATAGTGACTTGCAAATCAGGTGAGTCTGCTCATCACTGAGACACCAGGGTACCTGCCATGCTTCCAGGTCCTGCGGGAGCATACAGGTGCTTGAAAGGGAGGTGGTGCAGAAGAAGGGCTCAAAACGAGTGTGGAAATCCCAAGGTAGACCCTGACATGGGTGCTGCCAAGAGAACAGGAATTGGGTCCATGATTCCTGGAGGCTCCTCCGGTATTCCTGTCTCTTCTTTTGTACCCATTGTTGGACATGAGCATCCAGGCCACTGAAATCACCAGGACTGAAGAATTCAGGTGTCATCTTGAAACAAGTGTCATGTCTCACAGAGGGCACTGCCCACTTCTGCGATGGCACCTGTAGTTGAGAATGGAGAAGCAAAATCCTTGCTCACACATTGTCTCTAATTCTCACAGGTCAGAATTACAATCTCCATTATCCAGATGAGGAAGCTGGGCTCAGAAAAGAAGGAATCACTTCCCTTAGGGCATTCATTTAAGAAAGACAAAGAGTTTACTCCAGGCCAGGCTGGGGTTCTAGATGTTGGGGTTACCAACATAAACAAGACAAAGTCCTTGTCGGCAGCTATCTTCCAGACATGGAAGACACAGTAACCAAGTATACAACATGTTAGATATTGAAAAGTGTTCTGATGGAAATAAAAGTAGAGTGGGTATGGGGCTAGCTCCTTTAGACAGGCTGGTCACAGAAGGCCTCTCAGAGGAGGTGACATTTGACTGGAGACCTGAATGAAATGATAGGCAACCAAGTGACATCTGGAGAAAGCACTGAAGGCAGAGGAGATGTTAGTGCAAAGGCCCTGAGGTCAGAACAAGGTCATGTGTATAAGAATCTCAAGGGGTCCCTATGCCCAGAATGGAACAGGCGACTAAGAGAGTGTTGGGAGATGAGGTCAGAGAGAAATGTAGGACAGATCATGCTGGGCCTTGGACTTATGGTTAGGAGTTTGGATTTTATTCTGAGTTTGACAGGGAGTGTATCTGTCGGAGCTGTTACAGGGTTTTGAGGGGCAAAGGGCGATGACCTCTTTTTAAAAGTTGGTTCTTGCTCACAAGCATAATGTTAAGCCAGGTGCGAAAGAATACCTACCATATGATTTCATACAGGCAAAACTAGTCTATGTTATTAGGAATTAGCATAGTTGTGACTGCAAACTTTTGCGCTGCAGTAATGGTGTTTCTTAATCTGGGTGTGCACATGGATGTATTCAGTTTGTGAAAATTCATTGATCTATACACATATAGTCTGTGTATGTGTATTATCCTTGGATTAAAATTTTAAGGGAGAAAGAGAAAGAAAGAGGATCATCCTGTCAGCTGAGTGGAACATTGTCTATGCTTAGATGAGAGAAGTGAGAGAAGCCACAGGAACCAGGCAGAAGGCAGGGCTACAGTGTAGGGGAGACATGAGGGATGCTTTGCCCAGGGGGCTGCGGTAAGGTTTCGAGAAGTGATCAGATTTGAGATCTGGTTTGCACGTAGAGCCCATAAGACTTATAGATGGATTGAATGTGTAGAGTGAGGGAGAGAGACCAGGGTGACTGATGGGTTTGGGGCCTGGTGATGCTCTCTCTCCTTGACCAGTCTTAAGTTCCCCCATGTGATTCATCTCTGGTACATAGGGCATAGAACAGGGTCTTCGTAACAAGTGAATGAGACAATCTTGGTGCTGAGGGAAGGAGGTGTGTGGGGCCCCCTCACCTTGATGACCTTCCTCATGCTGGGGTGGGTCCTGGTGACCTGTTGCCAATAGTGCTGGACCTGCCAGATCAGAAAGAGGCAGAGCACGAGCAGGTTGCCACAGCACCGAGGGTCCCTGCAGCTGCGATCCTCAGAAAGCAGGCCCCTCACTGGCTCCCACTCAGGGCCCTGGAATGGCCCCAACACAGCACAGGTTCCCAGCAGTGGCAACAACATGACAAAACTTAGGTGAGCAGGTGATGTTAGGGAGCTGGAGGGTAGGACTGGTATGGTTGACTCGGCCAGTTTGGGGTGAAGTAGCCCCTGCCTCATAGTACCCCTGTCACTGAGGCTACCTCACAAAGGAGCCTCAGCCTCCGTTCCAGCTCCTGAACCTGGCACCAGAGCTGGCTAATGTGCCCTCAGTGCAGGTAAGACACATTGGGGAACTGACCAAAAGGAATTAAGAGGAAGAAGAATTTGTTTTAGATATCCTGTCCTCTGGAGTGAAGAGATTACATTTCTCCCTATGTGATGGGGTGATTAACCTGTAGTCTGCATGATTTCTTTCTTCCTATTAGATACTTTCATCCATGTGTCCATCTGTCTATCCAATACCAAACATTTAATAATAAACACTGTATTGAACATGTGTATTCTTGTCTGACCACCCAGCATTCCTTCCTCTTTGCTCACAGTATTCTGGTTTTCTGTTGGGAATTACTTTTCCCATCTCAGGATTGTTAGAGGAATAAATCAGTGTTGGTAGAGGAATAATTGCTACCCTGAAGATTGTCTTTCACCCAAAGGTTATATTCAAAATATTGAATAGTGGAGCAGGAAGGGGCATCAGCCAATCAGATGGGCCAGGCCTTAACCCTTTAGTAGCTGCATTGCAAGTGTTCCTGAGCATCCCAGGAGAGGGGCATCACCTATTTACCAACCAGTTGGGATGTATTTCTCTATTTTAAGAACCCAGTATCCCACATGATGTATCCTGGCTGAATGTCACCCCAGCTTATTACCTGATACTCTCTCATAGATCTAGGACAGTCAAGGAATGGAGGTATGACCTAAGCTTGGCCAACTGGGCTTTCTCTGCCAGGGATCTAAACACCAAGAACAGAGATTCAAGGTGGGAATAGGAAGTTGGTGAGAAAAAGAAAAAGGAAAAGAAAAAGAAAAGCAGCCCATGACAGCTAGGAACTGGCCCATTTCTATCAGTTAAGACTTGGTATTGCTAGGAGCTGGCCTAACACTCACAGCTGGGCCTTGGTATTCTCCTGTTCAACAAAAACAATTTCATAGATTATCAACATCAGACAAAGCCACTCTGTGATAAGACAAAAACAAGACCACTCTTTAATCCAATTTGAACACAGACAAAAACATGACCATTATTGAAACCACAAAATTCACCAAATTCCCCTTATCCTGGCTAATAAGAGTGACTGCTATTTCTTTACCAATTACAGCTTTAGCCCCACTTCATTCCTTCCACCTTGTAGATAAGATTATTAAGATGCCCAATCATAGGGATACCTGGGTGGCTGAGTCAGTTAAGTGGCCAACTCTTGATTTTGGCTCAGATCATGATCTCAAGGTCATGAGATTGAGCCCTGCATCGGGCTCCACACTCAGCAGGGAGTCTGCTTGAGATTCTCTCCCTCTCTCTCTGCCCCTCCCCCTGCTTGGGCGCTCTCTTTCTCTTAAATCAATCAATCAATCAATCAATCTTTAAAAAAAAAAAAGATGCCCAGTCACAGAACTATTCACACTCCCTGATGGCATCTAATCCAGAGCAAACCCCACAATTCCTTGAACCTTCCCTAAAATCACCTAATACAACCCAAATCCTACAGTAAATCCTTTATAACACCCTCTTATTGAGAAGGCTTATCATTCTGCATGGTGTGCATTCTCCCTGATGCAATAAGTAACAACACTATAAGGTGTGTTCCTGCTAGTCTTGGCTGGAGGGCATTGACAGTGGAGTGAGACTGTAGGGCTGCTTCTGCTCTCACAACCAACTCTTGTGAAATCTATGGGCTCCACGACAGAGTTTTTCCCAAACTCCTTTTTGGTTGCTTCCCACCAAAAATCCCTAAGTTCAATAGGCACTACCTTTGGGCCAGGCATAGTGCCAGCAGATAGGTATCCAAAGTACCCAAGGCATCTACAAGACTTGCTCTTATAGAGCTCTCGGTGTGGTTGGAAAGGTGGACATTAAATAAAGGCAAGGTTGACAGGTGCTATGATGGGCAAGGACACAGGGCTGTGGGTCCATCCAGCAGGGGCAGTTACCTGGTCTGGGTGATCAGGGAGGCTTCCCTAAAGAGGTGATGAATTGGAGTTAGCTTAGCAAAACAGTGGAGTACATTACTCCCAACAAAGGGTGATGGATGGGGTTAGAGAAATTGGGGTGTGCTCAGGGTAGAAAAAGAAGGTGGGTAAAGCTGTTATCATTGGAATGCAGGTGGGGACTGGTGGAGAGGGGCCTAGTAAGCCATGGCCAGGACTTAGGGTTTTAATCACAGAAGTGCGGTAAAAGACAAATTTATAAGACAGATTGATCTTGAGCATATGTCAACATTTATTAACTTACTAGAAAGGGAAACAACAAAATACAAAAGGGTGACCCACCTTTAAGAGAATTTGGAAATTGAGTCATTATATAGTTGGGAAACAATTAATTAGGTGAGATGTACTGTGTCCTTACTCATAGTAATAAAAACATCAAGTCCCCATCAGTCTTTACTGAGGAGACCTGGGATATGATAGTCCTAGATGCGAGGTAAGCCAAATAACAACTGGAAATTGTCATAAAGGATATCTAAAAAGCAAATGATAAGGACACATCTATGACTATAAATTGGCATAATGTTTAATTCCCCAACAATGGTGGTTGATATGTCCTATTAATATGGAAACATAAACAGGATCTAAAAAGTGAGCAGCAGAATCCAAACCACAGGTTCTACTCTTACACAGGAACCATCTGTGGGCATTTCTTAATTTGGAGACAAATTTTGTTCTTTGACAAGTTGTATAAGATTTGCACGAGGTGAAGTTTGATGGAGCAATTTTTTAGGTAATTTATGTTCCATCCTGGAGCCAGTTCAAACCCATCCTGTTGCCACATACTGCAACTCCCCTCAGGCATAGCAGCCAGATGTGGTGGAAATAACCCAGGCCAGTAGCCAAAATCCCAAGGCCCAGTTCTGATTCAGCCACTGACTCACTCTGTGACTGTGGGCAAGGAGCTTCCCTTCTCTGGGCCTTAGTATCTGTAAAATGAAGAGATTGTTGCTTGATTCCTAAGGGTCCTGCTAGGTCTCTACCTCTAGGTTTCCAAAATAACTAACTGGAATTACCCTATAATAGTCTAGTTTTGGCTAGATCCAAATGGTCCCAAGATGTGCCTGGCATCATGTTGGAGAGAAATGAGTAAGGGCTCTAAGGATCAGGAAGGACTTCTTGGAGGTGGCGAGGCATGAGTCTAGCTTTAAATAATGGAGATTTGGAGCAGCATAGAGAAAAGAGCAGTATGCGGGGCAGAAGAAAATGGGTGTCTGATGACATCTCCAAACTCAACCTGACGGAAACTCAACCCTCGCCCCCAAACCTGCTCTTCTTCCTGAATTCCCTACTCAGTGGATTCCATTTCTGGTGGACTCCACATTTCCCACCAGTATTTTAACAAGGATATCTAAATATGGGGACACCTGGGTGGCTCAGTTTGTTAAGCAGCTGCCTTCCACTCAGGTCATGATCCCAGGGTCCTGGGATCCAGCCCCACGTGAGCAGGAAGCCTACTTCTCGCTCTCCGCACTGCTTGTGCTCTCTCTCGTTATCTCTCTCTCTCGAATAAATAAATAAAATCTTAAAAAAAAAAAAAAAAAAAGGATATCTAAATAGGAAGGAAAACATTTAGCTGGGGCGCCTGAGTGGCTCAGTTGGTTAAGCGACTGCCTTCGGCTCAGGTCATGATCCTAGAGTCCTGGGATCCAGTCCCGCATCGGGCTCCCTGCTCAGCAGGGAGTCTGCTTCTCCCTCTGACCCTCCCCCTCTCATGTGCTCTCTCTCTCTCTCAAATAAATAAATAAATAAATAAAGGAAGGAAGGAAAACATTTAGGATTACCCATCATTATCTCCATACCATTCCCTCACCAGTGTAGGGTCAAAAAGATGATTTTGAAAGCACAAGAATGTGCTCAAAGATAAACAGGCAATGGAACGATGACACCATTGAAACCTGTTGGTGTGTGTGTGTGTGTGCATGTTTAATTCATTGTTCCTGCCAAAGATTTACAGCATAACGAAAACAAAAATAGCAAATTGCGGTCCCTCTCCCAGAACCTACACGGTTCCGGAAGGCCCTTAGAGGACGAGATCCGCCCACTTGTAGCGGCGTCACTTCCGCTTCCTGCCGCACGCGGCCATTTCCACTTCTCCGGCGCGACTTTCCTGAGGCGCGCGCGCTCCCGTTCTGACGTCGCCTGCGCTCTGCGGGGTGGCGGGACCGCGGAATCGCAAACATGGTGAGTGTGCGCTCCTGGAGCGGGGGCTGGGAAGCGGGAGACCCCGGATTCGGTTCACTCACTGGACTGCCGGGGCTTAGAACGTACGCTGTCCAGACAGCCCGGCCCGGGGTTAGACCTCTGGCGGCCGCGGAGTCCCAGCCGCCCGGCCTCGAGTTAGAACTCGGGCAGCCACGGGGCTACAACAGTCCCGCTCGAGGTTAGAACTCCGGAAGCCTCAGGGTCCCAGCTGCTGTGGTCGGGGGTACTTTGCAGCACTCTGTGCGCGTGGCCGAAAGCGTCGGGGGAGTGGAGGAGTCTTGGCCCAGCATGGGAGAAAGAGACCAACAACCCACGTGGGAGAGAGTAGAAAGTTGGATGAGAAAACGAGGCTCCATTTTTTTTATTTTTCTTTTTGGGGATCGCTAAGGGTGTGGAAACCAGGATTCAAATCAACCTCCCCTACTCCACGTCCCCATTTGTTGATGTTCAGGAGAGGGAGATCTAGATCTCCATGGGTCTGCGCCTTAGTGCCCGCTGCGGGTTACACGTGCCAGGGACTTACTGGAGCCTTTGGCGTTTGGGAGCTGTGGGAGATGTGGAGTGACCCCAAACCCCGGCCAGGTTGAGGAAAGGCTCCCGCGCGGCGGTAGTCTTCCAAATCAGAGGTCCTGGTAGCACCACGTGCAACTTCTCTAAGCTGTTGATGATCTCCCAACTTTCAATCAACTCCTGTAGCTTGGTAGATAGTTCTGTTTAGCACTTGGTAAGGAAGGAAGAGTTTGCAAAGAGTTCCACTTCCATGGTGAGGTTTAATCCTTCCAACGGAGCTTGGATCACGTTGGGCATCTTACCGCACTCCTTCCCCCCCCACCCCCTATTTTGAAGCTAGTACGTGGCTGAGCCTAGAACTTGAAACTAGCTCATCTTCCATAATTCCATGAAAAGTTTTGGAATGGGGTGGTCTCAAGTTGAACTTAAGAGAAATTTCCCTCAACTGTAAAATGGGGATAGATGCATGAGGATGTTGTGATGATTAAATTAAATGAGATAACGCAGAGGCGCTTGGGTGGCTTAGTGGTTTTAGCGTCGGACTCTTGATTTCCGCTCAGGTCATGATCTCAGGATCCTGAGATCCACTGTGTCTGGCTCCATGCTCAGCGTGGTGTCTCCTTGAGATTCTCTCTCTCTCCCCTCCCCTCCACCCTGCTCGCTAGCTCTCTGGCTCTCTCTCACTCTCAAATAATAAAACTTAAAAAAAATTAAATGAGATAATGCATGTTAAACACCTAATCCTAATCCTTAGTATGGTGTTAATGAGCTCATAGTGTTTATTGTTAAATCAAAACTTTGCCCGGGTGTTTTTTGGCTCCCTGGTGTACAGGGAGACCAAACAGATCAGGCTAGGGATGAAAATTAGGTAGCAGTGTGATTTCATTCCTTCACTCATTTAAATAACCCTCGAAAAAATTAAAAGGTGAACAAATACACACTAAGCAAATTTCGGTTACTATTTATGAGCTGACCTTTTATTGTTGATTTAATTAAAATGATAAGGTGAGGCCTCTTTGATGGTTTTTTGGGCTCCTGAAGTCTTCCCTTTTTATGCATTTAATGTTTTGTTAAGAGTTGAGAGTCCTAAATTGCAGAGATGGGTTGTTGGAACTGCATTGGAAATACCTGATAGGGACGCTTGGGTGGCTCATTTGGTTAAGCAGCTGCCTTCGGCTCAAGTCATGATTCCAGGGTCCTGGGATCAAGTCCCACAACCGGCTCCTTGCTCAGCGGGGAGCCTGTTTCTCCCTCTGCCTGCCACTCACTCTGCTTGTGCTTTCTTTCTCTGACAAATAAATAAAATCTTAAAAAATAAAATACCTGACATTTTTTTAAGTATATAAATCCAAGCCAGTAAAGGGAATAGTAGTGTGAAAAAATAATAAACCCAAAGGAAGGAAAGAAAGAAAAAGAAACATATCAATTGGAACAAATAGAAGGTACAAAAGAAGGATTTAAACCTAATACATCAGTACTTATATAAATATAGAAAGAGACCAAGTGCTCCAATTAAGACAGATTAAAGTAAAAAGAATGGTAAATGTAGGCCAAGTTAAAAGGTGTGGTGTAGCCTCTATAAACATCATAAAGAAATAGGTTTTAAGGTGAAAGGCAGGGATGCCTACGTGACTCAGGTCAAGATCACGGAGCTCTGGGATTGGTGGGGTGTCTGCTTCTCCCTTTCTCTTCCCCTGCTGGTGCTTGCTTGCTCCCTCTCCCTCTCTCTCTCAAGTAAATAAATAAAATCTTAAAAAATAATAATAATAGGGCGCCTGGGTGGCTCAGTTGGTTAAGCGTCTGCCTTCGGCTCAGGTCATGATCCCAGGGTCCTGGGATCGAGTCCCGCGTCGGGCTCCCTGCTCTGTGGGGAGCCTGCTTCTCCCTCTCCTCCCCACTCGTGCTCTCTCTCTCTCGCTATCTCTGTCTCTCTCTCTCAAATAAATAAAATCTAAAAAAAAAAATTAAAAAAAAAAAATAATAAAAGGTGAAATGCATCCGTGAAGATAAACAGTGGCTAAAAAAATAAGGTATGAATAAAATAAAAATGACATAAATACAAGAAGAAGTAGACAAATATGCAATTATATAGCATTTAAGTATATAAATGATAGATGGTGAAGCCAGAACATCAGTATGGTAATAGAGGATTTGAACAACACCATCAATAAACTTGATCTAGTGGTCATAGTGAATCTAGTGAATAAAATTATAATGGAAATTTGAAAACAGAACTGATCAATAATGAGAATACCACACACCAGAGCACATAGGAAGCAGTTAAATACCAAACAAAAGCAGAAATTATTGAAAAAGCAAATAGATCCAATGTATAGGGAAGACAGAAGATTTTCTTTGAAAAGTCCTCTCCAGTGAGATTAATCAAGAAAATAATCAAAAGAGGTATAGGTAAGCGGTAGCAAACATGAAGGAGACATAATCTGCAGATATTAAAAAGGATATTATGAACATTTTGATAGCTATAAATATAGAGACTGAGATGAAGTGAATAAATGCCTGAAAAAAATGTATCAAAACCAATTTAAGTAGAAATAAAACTGAAGGGGCGCCTGGGTGGCTCAGTTGGTTAAGTGTCTGCCTTCGGCTCAGGTCATGATCCCAGGGTCCTGGGATCGAGCCCCACATCTGGCTCCCTGCTCTGCGGGAGCCCGCTTCTCCCTCTCCCTCTGCCTGCCGGTCCCCCTGCTTGTGCTCTCTGTCAAATAAATAATACAATCTTAAAAAAAAAACTGAAGAGTAAAGAAACGAAATTAAAATTTTTTCATGAGAAAAAACCTATACCTAGTTTTGAAAATAGTTTTATTGAGATAATTTATGTACTATAAAAAGTTCATCACCTGTTTTGAAGTGTATAGTTCAGTGGTTCTTCATATATTTACAGAGTTGTGCAACCATTGCTGTAGAATTTTAGAACATTTTTATCATTTCCCCCCCCCCAAGAAACCTTATGTCCATTAGCTAATGGATATAAAATAAGAAAGCCTATTTAAGTTGGTTTTATCTCAGGAATGCAAAATTGGTTTAACATTAGAAAAACTGTAAAAAAAAATTAAAGGAAAAAAGTCTTTTTCATCTAAGCACAAGAAGAAATTCTTTTTTTATTTTTTATTTAAATTCAGTTAGCCAATGGATAGTACATCATTAGTTTCAGAGACATCCTTAATACAGTAGGAAATAAAGTGAATTTTTTTCTTAATAAAGTGAATTTTCTTAGCCTGAAATACCTAGGAGTAAATCTAAAAGATATTAAGCCTTCTGGAAAAATTGTAAAGCCTTACTGAAAAGTACTGGTTTATAGTATATATTTAAATGATTGACAGATTCTGCATCCTAAATGTCTTTTACTGCAATTGGGATTATATCAAATCTACAAATCAGATTATCCCAGCAGATTTTTGTGGGCCTTGAAAAGCAGATTCTAGAATGTATGGAGAACAGCAGACCAAAAATAAGGAGACCCTTTTCCCCACTTCTTCAGGGAACTCTAGCCCTCACTTAATACCACTTCATCCTGGGACCACTGCAATGTTTTAGGGACCGGGCGTTTTGGTGCAATCTCACGCTTGATGTCACTTCCGCTGACGTCACTCTATGTCACTTCCTGCTTCCCTGCGGGTGGGTCATTTCTGTGTCCTTGCGGTATCGGGCAGGAGACCACCGGGACAGACGCAATGGTGAGTGTTCCCACCGGGCCGTCGCCCACGGGTCACCACCTAGAATTGCGGTGCCGCGTGCCGCATGCCGCGGTCCAGCCTCCAAAACCAGGGTTAGACCGGACCGCCGCGGCGAACCGCTCGTTGCTCGCGATGATAACGTGGGGTGCACCCTAATTTTATATGCAAAGATATATAGGTGTAAAAAGAATCATAGGGAAAACAAATGAGAAATTAATGAAAATGGTTAAGCTCGAGAGGTAGGGATGAAGAGGAAGGAATGGTATAAGCAGCCCCCATCCAGTTCGTTCCCTGCGTGGGTTATTTTGAAGCAAAGCCAATGACGTAGCGTCTTATTCGTAAGTACTAAAGTATGTATAAAATAAGGGTTTTTTTAGCAACTGCAATGCCATTTTAATTCCCCAAAATTTAATAATTCCGTAATATTAAATATCTAATATTAGAATCAAAGGCTTGATCAGATTTTTTTCTTTCCTTTTGTTCCCCCCCCCCCCCCCCCCCCCGCCAAGACTACTTGAATATAGAGATTTTGTTCTTCAAGAGGGGTGACGATCACAGGGCATCTTGTGATGTCGGTAGCTATTAATCAGTGTCATCCATTAATTTATGTCTGGATTAATTACCTAATGAATGTGGGTTGCAGGATGGTGGGATTTGATTCACTCATTCCTTCTTTATTAGGTGGAATAATGATACAAGAGAAAGTTGTCATTTATTTATTACCTAGTGATACAGTCTGTGTAGGAAAGGTGGGAATAAATGCTTTACTATTTACCAGTTTTCGAAACACTTTTAGCTCACTAACATAGCTTTTACTTTGAAAACATGTAGATATTTTATATATTTGAAAAGTAAAATCTTAATTTTTTTAAGCAAGCTGAATACAAAGGAACCCAAATTGTATATCAAATTGATAACCACAGGAAAAAAATTGATTTGAATAACTTGACTATAGTACTCTGACTAGATGGCCCTAGTCAGATATATTCTAAGAACAAAAAGAAATTTCGACCTTGGTGAGCTTGTTCGTAGAGGTACCAGCCATTTTGTATGTATTAGCAGGTCAGATAAATGAGAAAATGATGTTTTGGAAACCAGGATTCTTAGTGAGGACAGAGGAAGATTTGAATGGGGAATGGAGAGAGAAAACTTTGTGCTACATTTGTATAAATTATACCTTAATTTTGATTCAGTAAATTTGTATGACTCAAGTGGATACTGAGCCATGAGAACCTATTTGTAATCCATTTGCTATAATATTATCAAGCAAAAGAGAGGCAAATGAAAGTATATAAGCTTTAGTGTACATCATTGGACTGGGTAATTGCTAAAACTTTTTAAGCTGATCATTCTCTCTCTCAGTTGTTAATTGAAGTATTTTATGACTTGTCTGGAACAACTTCTGGTTCAGTTTGACTGATGCTTTAATGACTCCCCCCCCCCCCTTCCCATAGACTGAAGCTGACGTAAATCCAAAGGCCTACCCCCTCGCAGACGCCCACCTCACCAAGAAACTACTGGACCTTGTTCAGCAGTCATGTAACTACAAGCAGCTTCGGAAAGGAGCCAATGAAGGTAAGGCAGCCAGAGAGTGTTTCAGGTAGAATGATAAAGGCACTGTCTCTGGCTTAGATTTCCAATTTGGAAAGAGGGCTGGATACTCTTTGATTGGAACCAGTGGAAGGACTTAAGAGCAGCATTTTGGCAGTAGATGCTAAAGGTTAATGGGCTACGAATTATTTCAGATCCACCAGTTGTTAACATTTTGCAGCATTTACCTTGGATTTGAACTTGGGCATTGTGGCTCCAGAGTGTGTGCTCTCGTCAATACTCAGGCATTAACAGAGTGTGTCTGTGCGCTAGCACTGGGCCACAGTGGTTAAACAGTGCTCTGGGGTGCTGATTTTGCTTGGTAAGTTGCGTGTGGTGTGAGCTTTCTAGAAATACTGCTCATGACAAATTGGGATGGTAAAACCCGGATCCCTCCTCGATCACAGAGTTTGAGAAGTGCTGTACCGCAGAGCTTCATGCTGGCAGAGTTTGTGTGAAAGCTGTTCCTGTCGACCAGGCAAGAGATGGTGGTGATTTGGACAAGTGTGGTAGCCGCGGAGAGGAAAGAAGTGGTCTGTTTCAGGATGTGTTTTTCACAGAACTGATGGTTTCGATGTAGGGTTTGCGAACGGCATGGAGGATGGCTAATTGATGCTTAAATCCCTTATCACTTCCCAGGGCCACTACAGGACACAGAGAATTGCTTGTGCCTGGGGATTTTTGCCCAGTTTTCTTGCACCTGTGTTTCTTTTCCTTGGAAATTGCTTTGTTGTAGCTTCCATGCCCAACCTCCCCCTCCCCCCATCACTTACTGACCTCCTGTCCTCTCCTCAGCCACCAAAACCCTCAACAGAGGCATCTCTGAGTTCATCGTGATGGCTGCAGATGCTGAGCCCCTGGAGATCATCCTGCACCTTCCACTGCTATGTGAGGATAAGAATGTGCCCTACGTGTTTGTGCGCTCCAAGCAGGCCCTCGGGCGGGCCTGCGGGGTTTCCAGGCCTGTCATCGCCTGTTCTGTCACCATCAAAGAAGGCTCACAGCTGAAGCAGCAGATCCAGTCTATTCAGCAGTCCATTGAAAGGCTCTTAGTCTAAACCAGTGGCCTCTGCCCACCCCCCCGAATCCTCCCCCTGGGGTTGTGTATCATATTGTCTGTGTCGGCATGTAGTTTCTCCAGCTACCTTCTCATTAGATTCTAGTACTAAATCTGGGTTTTGCATTTTTGTATTATTTTTGTTTTGTTGTATAGGTTGTTAGCCACATATTAACCCCCCACCCCAAGCTCCCATTCTACTCTCTCTACCGTCCTATCCTCTCTTTTGAAAAATGAACTAATGCCGAAAACAGGTGGAAACAGAGTGGTGACACCATTCACAGGCAGGGAAGAGCCAGGATAGAGATGTGGTTCCAGCATTCAGGCGCTAACTTCCTGTTGTGTGTAGGACCTGATGGATGTAAACGCCATTCACTTTGTATCCCTTGTGCCTGGAGTACAGAATCATTCCATATGTGTTTGCCCTCTAGGGGGTTATGTATCATTTGGGGAGAAAGCATGTATTCTGTGAGGTTGTTAGGTGTATGTCCAAGTGTCATTTGCCAATACACCCCTGCTGTCTGATTTGGTCATGTGATGTTATTCCCCCTCTCCCCCAACTCCCAGCCATGCCCCTGAGGGTGGCGGGGCAGCAGCATACCAAAGAGATGTGCTGCAGAATTCCAGAGGCTTCCTGGGCCAGTTAGACATGAGGCAGCTGACCTAGGTCTTGAAGGAGTCCATAGTGGCTAGAAAAAAAGAGGGTCAGCTGATGCTGGAACGAAGAAGTCTGGGCAAGTCACGAAGACCTGACTGGAAGCTACAGCAGAGATGTTGGAATCAAGGAATGGAGATGTCTTCAGTGGACACTGGGTACCAGCCCTGAGAGCCCTGACTCCTGTCTCCTGCCACGATGTGGGTCAGATGTATGTATTTATCACATCAGAAGGACAGTGCTAGTGTGTCATTTCTTGTGAGCATCCTAATAAAGAAATATATTCATATTCCAATTTAAAGAAAGTGTGAGTCTTGGTATGTATCCAGCTAATACCTGAATGAAGAACTGCTTAGCATTATTAGAATGCTTACACAAACTTTTTACCGAGAAGGTGTGGAAAAGCCATTACCTCCGTTTCCTTCTAGTCGCCCAGGGTCTTGTACAGACTCGGTCACTGAGGTGTTGCTCTCAGGCTACAAAGGGTTTCTCAGCCACAGCACTGCTGATGTTTTGGGGCAGCCCTGTCTGCTGCTGAATGTTCAGCAGCATCTCTGGCCTTTACCCACCAGGTGTCAGGAGCAATCCCCCACCCCCAAGACATTGCCAGATGTTCCCTGGTGGCAAAGTCACCCCTAGCTGAGAACTGTTGCAGAGTTAGGGCTCCTAGTGGCCTTTGGCACGTGCTAGAGAGTTGGGGGGGTGATGACTGAAGCCACTGCCGCCTCACCTGCCTCTTCTGTCATCTTAGGGTAAGCGCCGTGAGATCCACGTACCTCAGCAAGAGAAGTTTCCTGCCGAAGTACAGATAACTGGATACCATAATGGTCGGATGAGTGAGATTTTATTTAGTGTCCTTTCAGCCAGTTTGGGAGCATATGCAGGAAACCTAGAAACCAGCCTGTCCTGCTAAGGCCGTTCTGTACCTGCTGGGCGAGTCCTTTCTCCCGGCTCACTCCAGTATTCATATACCCCCACCCCACCCCAAGCAGTTTTATATTTGTGGAGGGTGGAGTTTCAGGTGCTTACTGTCTTTTGTTGAGTATGAACATTTATAATCATACTTTAAAAGACATAACTTAGGGGATGCAGAAAGATCAAGAAGTCCAATCTCCACCTAGGTGGAAACTGGGCCATCTCCACTTGAGCCCCAAGAAGTGCGGTGGGGCAGGGGCTCCTGGGATCTTCACCCCTAGTGCCCAGTTGCCTCTAGAGTGTTAGCCTAGTCACCACAGCCCCATCATAAGCCTTCAAAGGGCAGGGTGTCCCATCTATGATCCTCCAAAAAAAACTGGCTCTTTTCCCTGCTCCTAGTGGCCTCCATTGCCTGTCCTGTGTCTGCCTCTCCACCATGTTCTGTCTTTGCTCTGTGTTTCACATTTGGTTTCTCGAACACTCCAAACCTACTTTCTTCTCATATTTGGTGTTCCTTTACTGCACTGGGGGCTTTCTCCTCATGCCAGTCTTAACTCAAGTATCACTTCTGTAGGGCCTGAGGTACAAACTACCTCATCTCTCTTTCCCCCAGCGCTGTGACATTCGATTTTTAACTTGTCCTTAACTAATCTCGGAGGTGGTTTTCTGATCATTGCCCTCATGAGAGAGCAGGAACTTGTGTGATGTCCTAGCACCTGCGGTGCTGCCCTAACATGGATGCTCCGAAAGTGGAGAATGGTAATTCCTAAAGCCTAGACACACAAGCAAGGACATCTAGTAATTTCCATCCAGCCATCTATGAAGTTGGTTGCAGAATTGTGCATATAAACATTTTGGAGAGAGTCCAGGGGCTTTCATCGGGTCTGAAAGGGTCCTCTGACCCCACACACTGGTTAGGAACTTCTGTTTTAGAATAAGTTTCCTGAGAGGACCCATGATTAAGGAATGTTCTTATATTTGCAATAATGACCTTGCTAAAGGTCATTTGTAGTATGTTAAGTACTAAACAAAAACTGATGGGGAAGGAAGGGGAGCTTGTTCTAGACACTTAGTATCCCCGAGTCCCTCTCGATGTCAGCTAAGTTATATTTTGAAAAATCAGGTATGTGCCTCTGACTTGAGCAGACATATCTGCCTACGGTGGGGGTCAGGGGTGGGTGGGTATAATTGCTTGTCCTCTTCTGAAGGAAGAAAAAGAAAGTAGCAAGTCAGTATTTTCCATGATGTCCTACGGCAGCCAGCCTCCAAGATGGCCCCCAGGGATCCTCACCTCCGGGAATTCATGCCCTTGCGCAGTCTCAGCCCACACCAACTCAGAGCTGGCCTGCATGACCAACATGGTGGAATGATGTGTGACTTCCAAGCTCCATAAAAGACATTACAGCTTCTGCCTTCATGTCTTTGGATCCCTGGCTACGAGGGAAGTCACAGCCGTGTCATGAAGTCTTTTAGGCAACCTGTGAAGAGTTCCGAAGGCTTCTAGCCAACAGCTAGCATTAACTGCCAGCCATGGCAGTGAGCCTGTCTCATCTGTACTCACAGGATCTTAATTTGTAGGTGACTACAAATTGAAGGAGAGGAGAGGTCGATGCCATCGGAAGAATTTACTACTTAGATTTCCCAAGAGAAGGGGGCATGCCACACCACACAGGGCCACAGGGGAAGCACCCAGGATTTGGTCAGGTGGTAGAAGCAAGAGCAAGGGGAAAGCTTAGGCCAGTCTTTACGGGGGTTTCTGTGGCAAAGGCAAGGCAGGGCAGAGTAAAACAGCTTAGGATTCACTAGTCTGAACAATTCCAGTGGGCTCTAGGCTATAAGAGTGGTTTCGAGTTGCCTAGTAGCTGGCTCTGGGATGATTTAGGGCAGGGACAATGTTGGTAAGGTCTCTGGCTTGCATGAGAGGCATGCTGGCAAATACACTCTTAACTGTGTTCAGGAACTAGCTAGCTTTGGGAGGGGCAGTCTTTCCCCAGGCCTATAAGCACCCCCCGTCCCAGGTGTCAAAACAAGATACAGAAAATTAAAAACAAGATTAATCAGCCTTCTTGTAAGTGGATCCTCCGGCCTCAGGCAAGCTTTCAGCGGACTGCAGGCCTGACCAACATCTTGAATGCAACCTCATGATTGACTTCAAGCCAGCCTATCCGCTCCCCAGTTCCTTACACACTGAAATGGTGAGAAACAGTAAGTGTCCATTGTTTTTAAGCCAAGTTTTGGGCTGATCTGTTACACAGCAACAGACAACTAAGGTTGTGGGGGCTGTCTGGTCAACACAGCAGTAAATAGGGCCACGTCAAAACTGTAGGGTCATGCAGAACACCGGAGACACTGGCAGGGCCCACAAGGGAACTGTCCCCAGCTGCTTCCGAGTGGCCAGAAGTAATCCCACGTGGGACTGGCTTTCATAGGTGAGGCAGTCAGTTACAATAAGGATTATCGCACATTCAGGGACAGTTTGGGCTCAAACTAGAAAGCTGGATAGTCGTCTAGCTGAGTATATCAGGTGTGTGTTTTCCCCCCTGTACGGATTTGAGGCTGGAATTTCTGGATGAGGGGGAGGGAGAGAAAGAGGATGACTAATCTCTCCCCCGAGTTTGTGGTCCTGCCTTGCTTTTCTTCTAATATTTTAATAAGACATTAAAACAAGACATACGAGATGTTCCCTCTGCATCTGGCCCTGGGGGTATAAACGCATATGCGCATACGTCTGCTTGCTGTAGCTTCGGGCCGGACGAATTCGTGCTCCCGGGCGGCTGCTCACCACCTGCCCAGGCTGCCGGCCACTCGGGGAGGACGCGCTGACCTCACCCTTCCCGCCGGCGGCGCGCATGCGCGATCGTTTCTCCACTGCCCCCACCCCCCCGCGCACGTCACCACCCCCTGGTGGACTGAAGCGTGTTTGCAGCCAGAGGGGTTAGACGACTCAGCTAGTACCTACCTATTAAGCAGCATGTTACATGTTTTCTCATTGTCACCATTCCGCATTATCATTCTTATTATAAATATGAGGAAACTGTGGCTCGAAAATGCCAGGTAAATTGCCCACGCTCACTTGTATGTATGTGAGGGAGCCAAGATGCACATTTACTAAATCTGACTTAGGAGCTTACAAAAGCCCAACCAAATTACGCTTTGGTTATGTTTCTTCTCTCCTGGAGGATCAACAGCAGACAAGGCAAGGTCATTAATTCAGAGAGAGAGATCATACCACTGCTGTGTATCACAGACCTCGGATGGTTATTTTTCTAACATCACACTACCTTGAGCTCTTTCATTCTCAACACTTTGTAAATAGAACTGAGGGAAAGGAGCCTGGACTTGGGTAAAGTCCCCTTAGGAGTGCGTAGAAAAGCCTGGAACTCACTCTAGGGCTCCTCATCACTAGCCAGGAAATCCAGCGTTTAAAACAAAGGCCCAGCAATGATACTCATTCTTACTCTCCTACTCGTGACTAGCCTGATTCGAATCTTTGTAGTATTAGTAACGTCCCCTAGAACCTAGGGTTTCCAAGCATGCTGCATTTAAGAGGGATGGTCTAATTTCTCAACAAGAATGAGCACTTACTATATTAAATGACTTCACATTATCTTGCTGTGTCCTCAAAAGCATCTCTTCTAACTGGAGAATTAACTTCCCTCTCCCCCAGATAAAGAAAGAAAGCCAAACAAGAACATAACATCTGCTTTCCAAGTAAAAACAAAACAAAAAACCTTATAATACTCAAAGAACAAAGAATCCAAAACCAAAAATCTCTTACAAGAGTAATTTGACCCTTCCTATGTCTCATGAGATGCTCATTCTGGTCCTGAAAGACACAGGACCTACAAACTCTGAATCTCAAGCCATCCTTGGAGGATGCAAACCCTTCCAGATGCTTTCCCTTCTCTCAGGCTAATTCTTCAAAAGCAGCAGAGCAGAAAGAGCAGGAAAGGGACAGTGAGGATAGAAGAGGAATGGCGTGTGGGGGGGATAGGGGACACAAAGAGAAAGACACCCTACCCTGCTCCTCCTCCCCCTTTCCTAATACCTCTCCTCATCTTCCTACAGCTCCCCTGAAAAGTAGGAGGAATAACTCATTTCACTTACGCTGGAACTGAAATTCTCAGGGCAACAGAAAATGTACATATCTTCATATACCTGAATGTCACATTAAGATGAACGCAGCATGAAGGGGGCTATTTACTGATGAAGCAAATGGTACCAGGATTAGAAATGTTAAATACCTATTGCTCTGGAAATCTGATCTTTAGATCTATATTAAGACGCAATGAAAGGGAAAACAGGTGGGAGGCCAGAGGATGGGTGACTAACTATTGCTAGGGCTTGTCATTCCTGAAGTATGTCCACCTGTCCTTAACTGTCACATTCTCCCCCGCCTTCGCTGATACTTGTTTCCATTATGATGAGGATATGTTCCTAATGGGAGAGAAAATTAAGCTAATAGCAATGGCAAGTGATCTTCGGACGTGAGGCAGACACGTCTTTCTGTGTCACACTAAAGAACAGTACACAGTACAAAGTTAGGGCTCTTTATTCAGACAGTAAAGCACAGCAAAGTGGGAGGGCTAAGCTGTCTCCACGGCAACAGAACATCTCATAAATGTAAAGTCCTTGGCTTCTATCAGGCAGACTCTTCCTGGCTCAGGAGAAACATGTTTTAACTTGATGAGAATAAAACCAGGCAGCCTGGCTAGAGTGCAGAAGGGGGGGCTGGCTGGCTGGTCAGTTCTGGAAGTGCTTAGTGAGCGTGTCCAGCAGCTCCTGCTTCTTCAGCCCACCCCTCAGCCCATACACCCTGCAGGCTTCCTTCAGCATGGGCACGGTGAGCTTACCCAGTGTGCCGTTGCTCACATGGGCCTTCAGATCCTCTTCAGATAACTCCATCTTGGGCCTTTTGCTGCCAGAACCTTCATCATCTGGGGGAAAAGGTCAGGAGGGAATGACTGGAAATGCTACCAGTGGCACCCAACTACACTGCACAGGGGCCCTCCTACGATCTGGGCTGCAGTTAACCGTCTTCCGTAAGGCTGTGATGCCCACCTAGAACACCACGGGAGGGTGGCTTTTCGTTTTTTGGTTTTGTAAGATTTACTTATTTGAGAGGGAGAAAGACTGCGGCGGGGAGGGGCAGAGGGAGAGACTCCTAAGCAGACTCCATACTGAGCCCAATATGGGGCTGGATCCCATGACCCCAACATCAGGACCTGAGCCGAAACCAAGAGTTGGACGGTTAACCGAATGCACCACCAAGTCGCCCCTGGAGGGTGTTTTGATAAGGCAGCTTACCAGCTAAAGTCAAAACTACCACCCTGAGAAGGGAGTTCAAAGTAGTGTAAGTGCCCCAGTTTACCCAAAATGGGTGCTCACTCTGGGTAAGTCATTCATTCCTTCCTTCATTGAAAAAGCACTTACCGAGCGCTGCGTAAAGTACTAGGGCATCATACTCGGTGGTCAGAAAGTGCAAGCAGAGGGGGATAAACAAGTAAATCACTGGGGCGCCCGGGTGGCTCAGTCGGTGAAGCGTCTGCCTTCGGCTCAGGTCATGATCCCAGGGTCCTGGGGTCGAGCCCCGCATCGGGCTCCCTGCTCCGCGGGAAGCCTGCTTCTCCCTCTCCCACTCCCCCTGCTTGTGTTCCCTCTGTTGCTGTCTCTCTCTCTCTAATAAATAAATAAAATCTTTAAAAAAAAAAAAACAAGTAAATCACTAAAGTGTGCACAGGTGTGAAGAGCTATGACAGCAGTTCCCAGAGGACACTGTAAGAGTCACTTCAGATGCAAAAGAGAGAAAGCTCCATGGCCACCAACCCAGGCTCTCACAGCTCCACTTCCTTGTAGGGCTGCTAGGCAAGCAAAGCCCACATCTGGCTTGACTAGACCAAAAATAGCCCCAAAATGTACAACCTAAGCCAGAACTATTCCCCCATGCTAAGGAACTCACAACATGTCGTCCTGAAAAAGATGAGAATCATGGTAAAGAGTATTTTGGGTCTAGTGGTAAGAAAAAGGATAGTAAAGAAAAAGATGGTTAAAGAAAAAATGGTTAAAGCCAATCACTGGAAGTTCACAGAAAAAAAGTCCAATAAAACTACATCTCATTTGGGACGCCTGGGTGGCTCAGTCAGTTAAGTGTCTGACTCTTGATCTTAGCACAGGTCTTGATCTCAGGGTTGTGAGTTCAAGCCCCACATTGAGCTCCACGCTGGGCATGGAGCTTACTTAAAATAAAAAAAAATTTTTTTAATTAAAATTAAAAAACAAAACTACATCTCATTCGTAACTGGAAAATTGCAAATGAACATAGGATATAGTTTTCCCTCTATTATTCTTTTTTTTTTTTTAAGACTTTATTTGAGAGAGAGAGACAGAGCAAGAGAGGAATCACAAGCAGGGGGAGTGGGAGAGGGAGAAGCAGGTTTCCCGCCAAGCAGGGAGCCCGATGCGGGACTCGATCCCAGGACCCTGGGATCATGACCTGAGCTGAAGGCAGACGCTTAACTGGCTGAGCCACCTAGGCGCCCCTCCCTCTATTATTCTTAGTGAAAAAAGGAAATAGTATATCAAGTCCAGTACAGGTAAGAATGTAGGGAAATACACTCACTCTTTCTTGAATAGGATATAAATTGTATCACTTTTTCAGAGGCCACCTGGCAATTCTTTTTTTTTCTTTAAAGATTTTATTTATTTGAAAGAGGGAATGAGAGAGAGAGCATGAGAGAGAGGAGGGTCAGAGGGAGAAGCAGACTCCCCGCTGAGCAGGGAGCCCGATGCGGGACTCGATCCGGGACGATCCGGGGACTGCAGGATCATGACCTGAGCTGAATGAAGGCAGTCGCCCAACCAACTGAGCCACCCAGGTGCCCCCAACTGGCAATTCTGATCAGAATTTTAAATGTCGACACCTTGACCCAGCAATACCACTGCTAGGAATTTATCCTAGATAAACTATGGATCCACTCACACAAGAACGCAACAGTGGTTCATGTTCACTGCAGCCTACCCATCAAGAAAGGTCCGGTTGAACAAACTGTTTACATCTATCCAGTGAAGTACTCTGGAGCCTTGTTTTTTAAATACAGTAGCTTTGTATGGACATAACTCTTCAACATATGTAGCTAAGTAACAAAATAAACTAGAAAACAAAGTGAATACTAGTCCAACTGTGCTGAAATATGTATGTTTGTATTAAATATGTAGGTTTGTATAGAAATTTCCGAAGGGACATGATCCTCTGTGATAGGACCATAAAGTCAACTTTAAAACATAACCCAGTTCCTCACCTTGTTTCCGCTTGGGAACTTTTCCTTCAGGATTATAATCCGGTGGGTAGACAAGCTCCTTAAACTCATTCACCAGGGAGCCCAGTCTTTTATCTATTGCTTCAATTTTAGGCACTAGAAAATCAAAACACAAGAAGAGTGGCCAGGTGAGTCACGAGTCCGGGCTTCCTGTCCAGTTCCAAGTCTACGGGGACCAGAGGAGAAAGCACCTAACTGCTGGGGTTGGGGGAAGTCCCGGGAGGGTGCAGGAGGAGGCAACTGACCTGGCCATGAATGCCTCTCTAATATTGATCAAGTATCTTCTAACAATCGCATTTAATGAGCACTTACTACAGCCAGGCACCCTTCTAAATGCTTTAAACTTATTTTTTAATTTAATCCTCTAGAGGGTAGGTAAATTTGTCTCCCTGTTTTAGAGAGGAAAGCCAAGAGGTTAAATGACTTGCCCAAGGCCAACGAACTGGGAGTGATAGAGTTACGAACTGGGCTAGATTCTGGGGTTTCAAACCAGAGTCTGTGCCCGCAGTGGGCTTACAGTCTAGTCAGGGTAAGGAGGGGGTGAAAACATAAATGCAGTAGGTGGCAATGCCATGAAGGGACTGAACAAGGCACACTGGGAACACGGGAGGGGTCAGGGAAGACTTTCCGCAGCCGGGTCTGGGAAGCTGAGCGCTCTGTTCCTCAGGCAGATACTATTCCAAGCAGCAGAAGGCACAGGAGTAAGAAAGGGCAGGTGACATAGAGCTTGAAGGTAGAAGGTCAGGAGGGCAGGACCAGCGAGGAGGCTGGAATTCCAGGCAGTCATGGCGAGGTCATGGAAGCCTTGAACGCCCGCGCGGGACTTAAGACATTATCCTGAGAACAGTGGGGAAACTGAAGGGCTATGAGCGGGGGGACGGGGACGGGGACATGACCCCAACTGCATTTTAGAAAGATCCCCCGGAGCTGTGTGTGGAGTATGACCCGAAGGACGATGAGACAGCAGCCGGGGAGAAGGGCCCATAAACCCGAGAAGCGGCAGAACTGACGGACGTACAGACGGAATGGTGGTGTCAGAGCAGCCGGCGGGGAGGTGGTGGCTGGCTGGGAGGCCAGGAACATTCGCCAAGACCAATACAACAGGAACAAGATATCTCTGGGGGAAAGGCAGTATTTGTGTTACCTTACCACTGTGTACGGTTTGTGGAGCTGTGACCTGAGCCGTGTCACATCGAGGGCAGGCCTGAGGAGAGGAGTCTCATCACCTCCTCACGTGGCCACGTTTGCAAAGTACTGAGGGGAGCTCCTGGCACAATGTCACGGCCAAACTGGGCTCCGGCCAAGTCAGAAGCCCCCTGTCCCAGACTACATGAGCGTATGCAAGAACTCTGGTTCTCCACCTGGGAACCAGCTAGGACTTTTAAGAAACACTGATGCCCAAACCTTTCCCCCAGAGATTCTGATTTAACTGATCTGCGGCTGAGGCCTAAACAGCCAGATTTTTTTTAAGTCCCCCAGACAATTCTGTTGTAGGCCCAAGTTGAGAACCAATGTGCTAGAGGTCGGGGCATGTCTCAAAATCACCTGGAAGGCTTGTTGTAAAACACAGATTGCTGGGTCCCAAGCTGAGTTTCAGAATTAGTCGGCTTGGGAAAGGGCTCAAAATTGGCATTTCTGACAGGTTTCCCGGTCATGCCAGTGCTGCTGGCCCGGGGAGCACACGCAGAACCACTGGGGTAGCCTGCGGAGGCCACCGAGGGAGAAGTGAGGTGACAGAGAACGATGGGGCCCAAGGTCACCTAGAGCGCTCCCATGTTTGGAGGAGGAAAAAAAGGAAGCAGGCCCAGCAACGGAGTCCTGGGCTGCTGTGGGCCCAGGAGAAAAACCAAGACCGCAATCGTGAGTCTTCAGTAAGTGATTTACGAAGAGAAAGCCATTATCACTGTGTCGGAGGGAAGCAGAGACACATCGGAGTAGAGCTGAGTGAAGAACATGAAAGGGCAAAGAGTCAAAGCTGCCCGAGGTCTGAGCGGTAGGAGAGCCGGGTGGCGCAGCAGATGGCCACCGGCAGGGCAGCTGCAGTTCCAGCCAGAGCCGAGCAGAAAGGACAGGGCTGGGGACACAGGCTCGGGAGTCACGGACATGAGAGAGGACGCTGGAGGCCACAGGAGCAGACAAGATAACGAACAGAAAGGGAGAGCAGAGGGGCTAAGGAGTTAGAGGGAACATCACAGCAGCCAAAAGTGTTTTGAAAATAGAGGCAGGAAGAGAAAACACGACTTGCAGTAAAATTATAGAAAAGGCGCCAGGATGCAAGAGGCCATGTGGTTAATCCCTTGTAAGAACATCTCACTGTCCCCATTTTACCCATAAAGAAACTGAGTTTCAGGGACGCCTGGGTGGCCCAGTCGGTGAAGCGTGTGCCTTCAGCTCAGGTCATGATCCCAGGGTCCTGGGATCGAGTCCCGCATCGGGCTCCCTGCTCAGCGGGGACTCTGCCTATCCCCCTCCCCCTGCTCATGCTCTCTCTCTCTCTGTCAAATAAATAAATAAAATCTTTAAAAAAAGAAAGAAAGAAAGAAAGAAACTGAGTTTCAGGGAGATATATGAGATCCCAAGGCTAATCAAGTTAGTATGTGGCAAAGCTGGGATTCCAATCTGTATCAGCTGTTTCCGAAGCCGAGTCCTTCACCACCTTGCTGGAGACCAGGCCACTTACTTCCTGATTCGCTAAAGGCCACCAAGAAAGACAGGCCGCGTCACCCCAGCCCCGCCCTCCCGCCGGATCCGCAGCACAGGTATACCAGCTCTTACAGCGCTCGTGCGGGGCTGCTGGGTCTAGCGTAAGAGACATCATTAATAACTGCGGAGCTGAGCAGGCCACACTAATTGCTCGGATCTTTTCAACCTGTCAAGAGCCTTCATTAAGTCCCATCTGTTTCCTGCTGGGTGTTTACTGACATCACTAAACTGCGCATGTGCTCTCGTGAAATATGTAAGAGAATCACAGTCAAGAAAGGGACAGGTAGCGAGCTCAGAGCTCGACCGAGGAGGCCAGGCCCATCTGCCCGACGCTGGGTAACGAGGTGGATCTTCTCAGGTAGAGCACGCAGTCTGCTCCGTGGTGCCGAGCACGGGCTCCGGGCCAGACTCCCTGGATTCTAAACCTAGATCCACCGCTCACCACGTCGTGCCTCGGCACATCACTCCCTTCTCTAGAAAACAAGGCCGACAAACAAGGCCTCGTAGTTACGAGAATTAAATGAGTCAACGACATACAGGACAACAGTGCCTGGCACACAGTGAGCGCTCAATAAATGTTACAGATTATTATTATTTTTTTTACTTTTACCAACATGTAGTCATGAGGTGGCCTCCTCATTCAAAGGCAGGTCTCAGAAGCCTGGCACTTTGCTCTCCTCTCACGACAGAACCAGCCAAATCTGCTCCGAGGCGGTCTACGCTGGACTAGAAAATCTCTCGGACGTGGCTGGAACAAGGAGGTTAAGTCCTTAGAGGGTGCTAGGAAATGCATCCACCTTTCTGGTCCAGAGTGGGGTTGTTACGAGAAGCTCCCGGGGGAAGGAGCACCGAGCTTCCCCACAGCCTCCTTACGTGTCAGATCTGCCGCGTGCTCGGGCTCCGTGAGGTCCAAAGCCAGCGCCTCCAGGTTCCTGAAGTGTTGCTGCAGCACTGGGTTCTCGAAGCTGTCACTTCTAGTAGAACAATCATAATAGCATAAATACACTGAAACAACGGAACATTTAAAAAATAAATGAATAAAATTATTAAATAAACCCGACTGAGGCACCATAGGCCCGGGGTCGGCTGAGGAAAACAGCCCAAATCAAACAGTGGGGAATCTTGTCTCTTGAGTCAACTTTTCTCTCTCCAATTTTCAATTTATTGGGAATCCAAAAGCTAATTTAGAAGCAAACACCTGCCCATCTGTCTGTCACGAGAAGCAGTGGGCAGAGAGAGACATGGAGGAGGCAGGGCCGTGAAGTACGAAAACAAGACGGAGAGAAGGTGCGACACGGGGAGAAAAAGAACCCAAACACTCTTTCTCCCCACGCTCAGCAGCAGCTGGGAGTAAAAGAATCCTCTCACCTCAGGAGACAGTTCCAGAAGAAAGCCTGAGGTGGACCCACTACTCACCTGTAGTTGAAACGGAGCTTCTGAACAATAGCCTTCATCTTGTCTATCTGCTCTGGGTTCGCCATGACTTTTTCGGTAAAGGGCACCTTCCGTTTATCATCAGCGTAGGGTAAGAAGACAAGCTGGAAGCCTGAAGAAGGGAGATAAAATTTTCTGAGATTTGACTTCACAAAAGGTTTCAGTTACCGAGTTGTCGTTTGCCTCTCAACTCCAAATTCGCCCTTCTAGGACCTGTGATGCTGGGGCTGGGACCCTGCCAACCCTGCTTCTCCTTTATCAGCTGATTCCTGTGAGCATCTGCCTGACCGACTCCCTCTGGGGCCTGCAGAGCAGAGAGGGAGGCAGGAGTACTCCTTCCCGGGCCCTCCCGTCCCTGCCAGCCTTGCCCCAGCCATCGCGCTCTGTCAGGGCCCTTCACCTGCCTGGAACAGTTGGTTCCAGCCTCCAGCTTTCTTGACTCACCCAGAGCCAGCTGGACAGCGCCCCCTCCCTGGAGGGCTGAGTCCCAGCCCCATGGGGCCCTCCGAGCTTCAGCCTCTCCCCTCGGTTCCCCCATCCCCACCCCACGCTCAAAGGAAAGAGGAAGGGTTATCCGGCTGCTCTGTTCCAGGTTCTAAGAGGCTCAAAAACCTAGACTGGAACCAACGGCTGCTGCCAGGAGAAGGGCCCTTGCTCGCAAAGCCAACAGCGCTGAGTAAGTGGAAGGAGTAAGTCCCTTTGCTCTCCTCTGCCCTACGGTCTCCCTCGAGCACAGCCTACAGACAGTCAGCTGGCAAAGGAGGAAACTGGGTTTGGAGAGTGTCAGCCTCAGCAGCACAGAGCGTAATAGGAGGAATTTGGAGCTGAGAGACAAGAGCTTACTAAGTGACATACAAAGCTATTCCTCAGCCGTCTGATCACCAGGGTTACAAATATAACACTTTCAAAGAGTTACTTTATAGTTCATTTTTATTAGCATGGCTAAGGAAGAAAGAAGACTACCTACCATCTCTTGGCTACTTTGTACTAGTCACTTATACAACCTGAAGAGTAAGGTGTTCCAGAATTCTCATCTTTGCAGATAAGGAATATAAGTAGAAAGGTTAAATTATTTGCCCAAGTCGGCCAGGTAACAAGTGGCAGAGGTGGGCCTGAAACAGAAGAAAGTAAACTTTCCCACACATAAGAATAAGTCAAGTCTGACTTCAAAACCCATGGTCTTTCTGCTACACCTCACTGCCTTGGTGTATACAGAGGATAAACCAAATGTTAAACATTGCAAAGGTGCTAACAATGGCTTTTAGTAAAGCTGCCAGCAGTTGAGCCATAAACTTTGTCAGTAACCTGAAAACAGTCCCTAAGCAGCCAATGCTCAATCATGGCTGCAGAGCTGCCTGGTACAGTTGCACATGCTGTGCACTGCACAACCATATTTGGCAGCTTTACCTGGCTCTGCATCAAATCCACCTGTGAAACCCTAAAAATGCACCTTTTCCAGACCCCATTCCTGGAGACTCTGGTTCAGCAGGTCTGAGTTGGGATCCTATGAGGGATTCCAAAGTCTGAGCAAGGTTCAGAAGCACTGAAAAGATCTCTTCCACATACCTGGGGGAGTCACCTGAATTTTCTGCTCATCTAGCTCCTCTTCCTGTGGCAACAAGGCCACAAAATAAGGAGGGATGTTCTGACGGGGGGTGTATCTGCACACTGCCATGACCTCCTTCTCCAGACACTTGGTGAGGAGAGCACTAAACAGGGTTGAGCTCCCTGGAAAACAAACATCCCAGGAGTCTGCATCCTAAAGATATCTCCTCCTCGTTTCCCTCTTAGCCCTGATTTCTCTTCCATTTTCTTAAAAGGGCTTATGATACTTCATTAGGTAAGGTGTGATGAGCCCAGAGCTGAAGGGAAAGTGGGGACAGCAGAGGTGCAGAAAGGAAGAGAAAGGAAAGCAATGAGAGATCAGATGCCTCAAACACTCCATTTCAGAGTGTGAATTATTAATATTAGTTCACTTTTACTATCTTTAGACTAATGATATAAGCCCCAGTTACTAATAAAAGCCAACCAGGTCAAATCCAGGGGTTCATTAGCTATAGCACAGAGGAATATAGGTCTGGACAAACACAATGACCTAGTTCATAGCATCTTTAATTGCCAACACTAGGGAACAAACTGGGTTTTTCTTTTCTTTTTAATTCTCTATCTGATGCCTCAAAGAAAGACTTCCAGAGGAAGTAAGTTTTAAAAATTCTAATTCCATATCCCCTCCTGGATATTTACAATGCGTATCAGTGTATTATAGGTCCTAAAGAAATCTCTAATTTTGTTTAGTCCCGAATTTCCAAAACTTATCTGAGCATGAAAAACTTTCAAAATACCCCCTTAATACATACATCCTATCCAGGTTCCAAGCAGAACTACCTTCTGTTACTCATTCATTTACCCTCAGTCTACACCACATACCATTCACCAGGGACTCTTCGGGGTACACGAACAGGGAGGGCCTCAGGTAATGGTGCTTCTTCAGCAATATCAAGGGCTTGAAACCGATGAGAATCAAACCTGGTTCATCAAAGCGTTTCAGCTCTTCTGTTTCCTCTTTCTCTAGTACAATCTGACGACTCCCATAGTTCTAAAGGAAGGGGAACACGAGGGCCATGTACACAGGCTACGTGGAGATGCAAAGTGACTGCCACACGACACTAGCAAGTTAAAATCAGCTTTCTTCTAAGGAACAGGAAGATGGCTCACCAAGGGCATCTTCCTCCTACCGTGGGGAATGAACATTTACTGAGTGCTTGCCAGGCACCTTATATTCGTCATCCAATTTATCTTCTGTGTCCAGCCTAGGCGATAGATGTTAAAAACTGTTTTATAGATGAGTGAACTGAGTCTTGATGGTTGGTAACTTGCTCCAGGTTACATAATTGAATTGGGCTTTAAACCACCAGCTCTCTGGTGCTGAAGGCCATTCTCTTCAGGCATTTATTCGAACCCTGCTGAGGGTTCATCCCCGACCCACAAAGGAAGCTCAAAACACGCCTATTTATCAAGAGGACACATGTCAGGTACTGTAGTAGGTCTGAGAAAACACGCATATTAAGTATTACTTTCAAACTTTAATTTTGCACTGTGGTCATAGATATACGACTGGTAACAGAACTTAGCAAGAGTCCAATTTGAGTTTAATCAACAAAACAGAGCCCTCAAGTTTTTTCGAAGGCATACTGGATCAAAGAAACTCCATGACCAGAAGAGCTACTACCTATGAATAAACCAACATGGATAACTAGTTACTTCCAAAATGGAAGAGGAAATTTCTTGTCTTCTCCTTCAGAAAGTAGGGCAAAACACTCTCGCTTGAGATTTGTGCTCCAAAAAATATCTCATGGGTTGAATCAAAATAATATTTAATTTTAGTCACTTAGTTGATCCTTCTAGGTCCTGAACTTATGCAAAAAAATCTCAGATTCTCTCCCACATTTTGCATTAATTAAAAGGATGATTCATTTGATTTTAATTTTAGATATCCAATCCTTCCACAGATTGAACAAAGGTGAGAGAATGAAGAAAGATAATGTTCTGCATTCTTAGTCTGTCCTTCAGATTAAGAAAGGCACATGTGTATCATTTCAAAGCACAGGAAAAAATTTGGTTTGGGGGAAAAAAAAACTCTCCCTAAAATAAAGTGCACTTCACACCTAACACATTTTCCCTAGCCCATCTCCCTAGTTAACTATAAAGCATTTTCAGGGCGCCTGGGTGGCTCAGTCATTAAATGTCTGCCTTCGGCTCAGGTCATGATCCCAGTGTCCTGGGATCGAGCCCCACATCGGGCTCCCTGCTCAGCGGGAAGCCTGCTTCTCCCTCTCCCACTCCCCCTGCTTGTGTTCCCTCTCTCGCTGTGTCTCTCTCTGTCAAATAAATAAATAAAATCCTTAAAAAAAAAAAACCAAACTATAAAGCATTTTCTGCTACTGTACCCAAGCAAGGAATTCGACTGTTAGAGCAGAATGCAAAGAGTGATCAAGGGCTAAAGTTTCCACTGACATTTTTTTCAAACACTGGTTCCAACTTTCTCGCTGTCAAAGTATCAACAATCTAGATGCTGGGGCACCTGGCTGGCTCAGCTGGAGAAGCATGCAACTCTTAATCTCGGGGTTGTAAATTCAAGCTCTACGTTGCCTGTAGAGATTACTTAAAAATAAAATCTTTAAAAAAAAAAAAAAATTGATCGGGGTGCTTGGGTGGCTCAGTCGGTTAAGGATCTGCCTTTGGCTCAGGTCATGATCCCAGGGTCCTGGAATCAAGCCCTTTGTTGGGCTCCCTGCTCAGCGGGGAGTCTGCTTCTCCCTCTCCCTCTGCCCCTCCCCCTGCTCCTGCTCTCTCTCTCTCTGTCTCTCAAATAAATAAATAAAATCTTTAAAACAAAACATCTAGATGCCAGAGTTCCAAAGAGGAATGGCTTTGTGTTTTAACAGCTTAGCTACAAAGATGCACACAGAAAGGTATTTAACTGGTTAGGCTAAATCAAGGTCTCCCTCCCTGTTAACTCTTCAATGGGACAAAATTCAGTAAGAAGGCAGGCCTACCTGAGACCTCTTGGTGTCGCTAGGCAGAAGCAAACTGCCCGTATTTACATTAAACGTCCGGGTCTTGGATTTCACTGGTTCATTGGTTTCCCGATAAAGCCTCACAGGAGGACGTTTGACAGCCTTCTGGACCATATTATATATGCCGACAGTGAGTGCTGTATCTTTGCTGAGCTTAAGCTTCAACCTGGGGGAGAGAAAAACAAAAAACCATGGAAAGATTATGCTTTCCTAGCTAAAATTCTTTTGTGGTACCCAAGCCTTATTTTATTCTCTCCATAATCCAAATTTCTCGAATATAAATATAACAGTTTTAATAATAGAGTTTGCTATAATACTATCTCAGGGTCTATACCACAAAAATTCGTTTCAGAATATACTGTGAACTACTTAAAATAATGATGAAGAATGTACTGTAATAAAAATAATAATGATTGTTTTGGGGTGCCTGGGTAGCTCAGTCGGTTAAGCATCCAACTTTTGATTTCAGCTCAGGTCATCGATCTCAGGGTTGGGGGATGTGAGATCAAGGCCCACACTGGGTTCTGCACTCAGCGGGCAGTCTGCTTCTCTCCCTCTTCCCCACCCCCCATGCTCTCTCTCTAGAACAAACAAACAAAAAAGATTCTCTCTCCCTCTCCCTCTGCCCCCTCCGCCACGCTCTCTCTCTAAAACAAATAAATCGGGGGAAAAAAAAAAAAAAGATTCTCTCTCCCTCTTCCTCTGTCCCTCCCCCGCCATGTGCACACATGTTCTCTTTCTCTCTTTAAAAAAAAAAAGGGTGCCTGGGTGGCTCAGTCATTAAGCGTCTGCCTTCGGCTCAGTTCATGATCCCAGGGTCCTGGGATCGAGCCCCACATCGGGCTCCCCCTGCTTAGCGGGGAGCCTGCTTCTCCCTCTCCCTCTGCATGCTGTTCCCCCTGCTGGTACTCTCTCTCTCTCTCGCTCCATCTCTCTCAAATAAATAAATAAAATCTTAAAAAAGATGTAAATTAGTATGTTAACAAAGAACTTAGGACAGTGCCTGGCATACAATAACCATGCAATAAAATAATTCCATTATTTGATTATAGTGGGAACATTAATCATTTTTTAAGCTAAGGCATTATTAGTTCTCAAACAGTTCCAATTTATTATTCCTCTCAAGTATCCTGTAACAACTCTTCCACAGAATAACACTAGCAGCTAACATTTGTAAATAATTACCATGCGCCACGCGCTATGCCTGGGTTATCTCAATACAGCCATCCTGTGAGGAGGGACCATTTTTGCCCCCATTTTACTGAGGTCCAGAGAAGTTACATGACTTGCCCCAGGTTGCCCAGCAGAAGGACCAGGACTACAATCCAAGCCAACCTGACTCCAGGACCTACATTTAACCACTATTTTACCCTCTCTGCCATCCCCACCAAAATGTGTGCTACATTTCCAAACTGTAGTAACAATACTCCATTATTTCAGGAAGGAGGAGAGATGCCAGGGTGTTTGTGTGAAGAAAAAGAAATCATTCCTAAGGGGGAAAGGAGAGCCAACAGCCAAACTACAGCTGTAGCAATGGGCTGGTGTGAGGTTTCCCTAAAATCATTTCATGGGCTTTCTAGTAGAATTGTCAGTAATCTCTTGAAAACTGCTCAAAAACTACCAATGGTCATATTTCCCTATGTTGAGGAACCTAGTCTAAAATGAAAGCCTGGGACGCCTGGGTGGCTCAGTTGGTTAAGCGTCTGCCTTCAGCTTGGGTCATGGTCCCGGGGTCCTGGGATCCAGTCCCGTGTTGGGCTCTCTGCTCCACGGGGAGCCTGCTTCGCCCTCTCCCTCTGCCTGCCGCTCCCCCTGCTTTGTGACCTCTCTCTCTGATAAATAAATAAAATCTTTTTTTTTTTTAAGATTTTATTTATTTGACAGAGAGATAGAGAGCACAAGTAGGCAGAGAGGCAGGCAGAGGGAGAGGGAGAAGCAGGCTCTCCGCTGAGCAGGGAGCCGGACGTGGGGCTTGATCCCAGGACCCCGGGATCATGACCTGAGCTGAAGGCAGACGCTTAAATCAACTGAGCCACCCAGGCGCCCCAATAAATAAAATCTTTGAAAAAATAAATAAAAATAGGGGCGCCTGGTGGCTCAGTTGTTAAGTGTCTGCCTTCGGCTCAGGTCATGGTCCCAGGGTCCTGGGATCGAGCCCCGCATCAGGCTCCCTGCTCGGCAGGAAGCCTGCTTCTCCCTCTCCCACTCCCTTTGCTTGTGTCCCCTCTCTCGCTGTGTCTCTCTCTGTCAAATAAAATCTTTAAAAATAAATAAATAAATAAATAAATAAATAAATAAATAAATAAAAATAAAAATACATTTAAAAAAATAAAATGAAAGCCTGATGTGACCTTTAGAAAGCAAAACGGGAGAGCCCTTGGGACTCTAAGGGCAAAGCTCTCTAAGAGAAAGTAATTTAACAAGCTGGTTCCTGTTGGTCTCAGGTTTATAAGAAATCAGAATAACTCAACACCAGTGACAATAACCAGCACCCACTAAGTTTTTGCTCTATACCAGTATTACTGTTACCCACAATTTATGGAGGAGCAAGCAGATGACATACTAGTGACTGCATCTGAGGACAGCAGTAGGCCCCAGCTGTTTACCCCAATGAAGTGGAGACCCGTGTTATTCTGGAGAGCTAGCCTACCAGCTCTTGCCAGAGGAAGAGAAGTAGATATGCAAATATGCTAGGCTGAAATAAAGCAAGTTTTCAGTGAGGTGCACAGTGAGGCACTGAGGGTTAGTGGCCAGGGAAGCTCTCTCAAAGCAGCCCGGTGCTTACGATCAGGTAGGGCACTTGTGGGAGGCTGGCCCAGGTTCAGAGCACACCTGCAGAGCACGCGCTTCCTGGTCTCCTTGGCACGAACCTTCCTCAACAGGTCTTCCAGTTTGCCGGATTCCTCAAAGTGAACCCCTAGGTCCTCATCCTCGGCTGTGCTGATGATATCTCGGTAAAACAAGGATATGTCAAAGCCCCCACGTTTCCTCAGGTGCATCAAGTCCAGGAAGATACCTGGGGCAAGGAAAACAAACGATTTTCGGCAAGCGAGAATTTTTTTCAGTTAAGCCCAAATATGCAAAGAAATAGATGGATTATTAACATTTTCAGGATGTATAGAATGGCTAAGGGAATGAGCTGCTATAAGGACAACTTATTCAATAGGCTCTGCACCCAATGTGGGGCTCAAACTCCCAACCCCGAGATCAAAAGTTGAATGCTCCACTGACGGAGCCAGCCACCACGCAGGGTAGAGCCCTTCAGAAAGCGAATGGCTTTTGGTTAAACGTTCGACTCTTGATTTCAGCTCGGGTCACGATCTCAGGGTCGTGAGACTGAGCCCCAAGGCAGCCTCCACACTCAGCGCAGTCTGCCTGAGATTCTTTCCCTTGCCCCTCCCCCTCCCGACACAAGCACGCTCTCTCTCCCCAAAACAAATAAATCTTTTTAAAAAGGAGAGAAAGTGAATGGCCTCATCATTTTCAGTAGGAATATTACACAGGTATCCCCCCTGGCTTCATTTTATTCTTTCATTTCACACTCAGTGGAGAAAAACAAATGTTTGACATCCACTATAAAGAAGCAGTAAGATTAAGTGCCAATTTAAAAGAACAGGGAAAATGCCACCTGTGTCACGGAGATCCCCAGCTTTGGTCCTGGCCCGGCTGGCTTTGGCACTGTCCTTGCCATGGGGGTCATCTTCATTGGTGAACAGCATGATCCTCTTATGGCTCATCTTGACCTGGACGTCGCTAAAGAGGTTGGCACAGACCCATAGCACTTCACTTAGTGAGTAGTCAGATCCATGGCCAATTAGGTCTTGGAAATGTTTTTTCCCCTGCTCCCCTTTAAACCGGTCAAGCTCAAGCACTCGTTTAGCACCTGAACAGAGACAGGGAAGTCAAACAGGCAGAAAAATCAGAACAGAGTCAGTGCCGCATTTATCAGGCTAACAGAAGAGCCGAGGTCCCGTTCTCACCCCAGAAGTGTTTAACCCATAAAGTCCACATCCCAGGAAGAACCCTCCTGTGCAGGAAAGCATACTCTTAGTCAAGATGTCATCTACTTCCTTCTCCACATCCTTCTTTGTTCAGGGTAGTGACCTTCCAATGTAAGGGAAAAGCTGATCTTACACCTCTACTGACCTGGATTATCCAACTCCTGTAAGACGTAAATATTTTTGAAATTCACTGAATTTTTATCCTTCTCAGTACCATAGAACACCACTGCCAAGAGATCTTGATCACTGCTTATGATCTTATTGGTATACACACTCTGGATACACTGACAAAATCAAAATAAAAATGCAATTAATATTTAACTTGCCATTAAATTTAAACTCCATAAGAGCCTGGCACATAGTAGGTGCTTAATATATTTGCTGAATCTGTACATGGCATTAGATTAAGGCATGACCCCTACCTTCAGGAAAGTCATGAATCAGCGAGAGGGACAGGCATATATATTATGCTATAACAAAAGGCAGAGTGTGTTAAGTATATAATAGAAGTATAAGTAGTTCCTACCATAAGAAAACAGAATTAAAAACACGTATTAGTCAGGGAGGAAATTCTGCTATAAGAGGGAAAAACAGCCCAGTATGGGAATCAGAAAACCTGGATTGAGTCCCACTGATGTCATTTACTTAATTGACTGAGTTTGTAGAGGCCACTTGATCTTCCCTCAAGCAGCTTGAGACCAAGAAACAGAATGTACATATGTAAAATAATTATGTACATGAAAGGTTTTAGCTAACACTAAGTAGATGTGACCCAACAATAAGTCCCTAACTGCTAACAGCATCTTTTTTTTTTTTCCTAACAGCATCTTTTAGAATAAAATTTGCTTAATTACACAATTAATGATGCCAGTATTCCAGGAAAGTCCTGTCTACCCATTTAAACTAATGTTAGCATCTGGTAAATCAGTGTCTCATAAGAGCTGCTCAGTCCTGTGACCTACTTAATTCTGGAGGACACTGACAACATCCAGTTTCTGAATCTACAAAGCTGAGAAATAATGCAACCATGGTGATACCTCCCACCCTGTCCCCATGTCGGGTCTGAGACTCTACCCAGCCTCCCTCAACAGTAATTCTCTCCTTAAATGCAGAACTTCATGTGTGTCTACTCATCGACGATAATCTGCATGGCAAGTAGTTATTTCTACAAGTATTTTAATCTACCCTTTCCCTTTATTGAAGTAGTTATAACACAACGTTACCTTACTGGCCGGTGTACAACACAGCGATCTACCAAGTCTATGCATTATGCTGTGCTTGCCACACGTGTAGCTCCCAGCTGTCACCATATAAAGCTATTACCATACCACTGACTATATTCCTTCTGCTGTACTTTTCATTCCCACAACTTTCTCTTTTTTTTGACAGAGAGAGAGAGATAATGAGAGCAGGAACACAAGCAGGGGGAGTGGGAGAGGGAGAAGCAGGCTTCCCGCTGAGCAGGGAGCCTGATGCGAGGCTCGATATGATGCCCCGGGGCCGAAGGCAGGCTCTCAAACGACTGAGCCACCCAGGCGCCCCTCATCCCAACTTTTAATCTACTTTGAGTAGTCTCTAAACATTTACAAAAATTTGGTGAGGGCTTCTTTTAGGTTCTAAGAATTAAAAATACAAAAAAAAAAAAAATTTTTTTTTTTTGAGAAAATGTTTTTTCATTGCTTATCAAATACATTATACTCATCTGTGAATGTCTCACTTAGTTGCTACATTTTGTATACATTACAAAATGTAATACTACATTTTCTTCTGGGTTCTTTAGGCATCGAGGGTTCTAAGAACCCTCTGAAATTACATGTAGAAGTGTGACTGTATCTTTTTGGAGACAGGGTACATAGCTTTCGCCACATCCTTCTTTTTTTTGACAGAGAGAGATAGTGAGAGCAGGAACATCTGTGTTCCTGCTCTCACATGCTCAAAGAGGGTCACAATCTGAAAAAGGTTAAAGCAGTGATCCTCAAAAAGTGATCTCCAAACTAGCAACAGCAGCATCACCTGGGAACTTGCTGGAAATGCAAATTCTTGGTCCCAGCTCTAGACCTATAGAACCAGAAATTCTGATTCTGGGGTAAGGCTCTGCATCTGTGCTAACAAGTCCTACAGATGATTCTGAAAACCACTGCTTTAAAGTTAAGGACTGGGGCGCCTGGGTGGCTCAGTCGTTAACCATCTGCCTTCGGCTCAGGTCATGATCCCAGGGTCCTGGGATCGAGCCCCACATCAGGCTCCCTGCTCGGCAGAAAGCCTGCTTCTCCCTCTCCCACTCCCCCTGCTTGTGTTCCCTCTCTCGCTGTCTCTCTCTCCGTCAAATAAATAAATAAAATCTTTAAAAATAAATAAATAAATAAATAAAATAAAGTTAAGGCCTATTCTCACTAATTCTTTTTCTAGATGCAAGATATTCTGATTTGCCAACTACAAGAACTGTTTATATACAAATCAGAACATCAGAAGCTTCTGTTTGGTTCCAAACTAAAAATATAAAACATAATATGTATGATAAGTCTTCATAATTTATAATTCCTCTCTATAAAGAAATGGTAATCTTTTGGAGGTGGACTTCACATAACAAAATTAACCGTTTTTATTTTATTTTTAAATAGGCTCCATGCCCAGTGTTAAGACTTGAACTCACAACCCCAAAATCAAGGGTCTCATGCTCTACTGACAGCCAGCCAGGAGCCCCCAAATTAACCATTTTATTTTATTATTATTTTTAAAGATTTTATTTATTTATTTGACAGAGAGAGACACAGCGAGAGAGGGAACACAAGCAGGGGGAGTAGGAGAGGGAGAAGCAGGCTTCCCCGCAGAGCAGGGAGCCCAATGCGGGGCTCAATCCCAGGACCCTGAGATCATGACCTGAGCTGAAGGCAGACGCTTAACAACTGAGCCACCAGGCGCCCCTTAAATAAATAAATCTTTAAAAAAAAACAGAACAAAACAAAATATTTACTCCTTGATGTGGCAGGTACTATTTTTCTCTCCATTATACAGATGAGGAAATAGATACCAAAAGGTTCAGCAACTCTTCTGACATCATATAGTTTGTAAGTGACAGAATCAGGTCTTGAGTCCCTGTTTTTTATTCTATTGGGTATTTAGCTGGGAGAGGAATTGCTGGGTCATATGGGAATTCTATGTTTAACTCTTTGAGGAACTGCCACTCTGTTTTCCACAGTAGCCAATCCATCTCACATTCCCACCAGCAATGTAGGTTTCCAATTTCTCCGCATCCTTGCCAATGCTTCTTAGTATCCTTTTTTTTTCCCCTCTAAAATATAGCCATGCTAGTGGGTTGTGATACCTCACTGTGGTTTTGATTTGCTTTTCTCTAATGACTACAGATGTTGTACATCCTTTTGTGGGCTTCTTGGCCATCTGTAGATCTCTAGAGAAATGTACATTCAAATTCTATGCCCATTTTTAAATGAGGCTTTTTGTTGTAACCTTTTTTCAACCACGGGTAATACTCAACTTCTAAATACCAATTACAAGAGGACCCATTTTGACACCATAACTACTGGAACTTCCTTTCTTCCTTCACACGCACAGCTCTATGGAAGGAGGAGCCTTCTGTACTATCCGGGCTAACGCAGAAAGTGGGAGCAATGTATTCCTAGGGTCTGAAGTTCAAACACAGAATAAAATGGGCCTGTTCTCCAGCACTGCTACCTTTTTTTCAGCTCAGAATATAGGTAGCAATCCTGGGAGGCCAACCAACATTGATCATTCACAAACAAATTTTTCAAAGAGTCCATAATTTTTAGAGTGGTGTTAATACTTTTTTCTTTTTCTCCTTCTTTCTTTTTTTTAATTAAATAGAAGGTAGTCTTACCTGGATGCTCATGTCAAAAGGAGTCAGTTCAACTTCACCCTGAGATTCAAACATGGCCCTAGAACCATCAACCAAAAAAATCAAACTATCTCTTCCCGAATATGTATATTCTCCTATGGGGAAAAAAAAAATAGAAGAAAATGTTTGCCCTTGCGTTCATATTTATCATGCTTATTATTCCTATAAAACAAACAGAAAAAAGCCCATTACAATGCCCACCCTCCTCCCAAGGGTAACCACTATCCTGACTTTTAATAATCATTTCCTTATTTCTTTTATAGTTTTATCATTCAAGTGAACATTACTAAACACTAGTTTTGACTAAAAAAAATGTTTTGGGGGGCGCCTGGGTGGCTCAGTTAGTTAAGCATCCAACTCTTGATCTCAGCTCAGGTCTTGATCTCAGGGTCATGAGTTCAAGCCCCAAGTTGGGCTCCACGTTGGGCATGGAGCCTACTTAGAAAAAACAATTAGTTTTTGAAGCCTCTTAATCTATAGATACCCCCTCTGTCTTTGTGTCTTATAACTTATTTGTTGAAGAACCAGAATGTTGTGTTATGTAGTTTTCCACCTTCTGGATCTTGCTGACTGCATTCTTTTGGCGTAAATTGACATAATCCTCTGTCTTTCCTACTGAGGACCTAGAGAAGCTTCATCAGATTCAGGTGTTCTTTTTTCCTCATCATAGGCAATGCTGAGTTTTTTATAAAAACACATAAAATGGGGGCTCCTGGGTGGCTCAGTTGCATCTGCCTTCAGCTCAGGTCATGATCTCAGGGTCCTAGGATCAAGCCCTGTGTCAAGCTTCTCCCTCCCCCTCTGCCCTCCCCCCCACCATGCACATGGGCACATGCTCTCTCTCTCTCTCCCATTCTCTCTCAAATAAATAAATAAAATCTTTAAAAAAGAAACACACAGGGGCGCCTGGGTGGCTCAGTCGTTAAGCGTCTGCCTTCGGCTCAGGTCATGATCCCAGGGTCCTGGGATCGAGCCCCACATCAGGCTCCTGGAAGCCGGAAGCCTGCTTCTCCCTCTCCCACTCCCCCTGCTTGTGTTCCCTCTCTTGCTGTGTCTCTGTCAAATAAATAAAATCTTAAAAAAAATAAAAAAGAAACACATAAAATGTCTGGTTGTCTCCTTTTTTCACACTGCTGCTTTCTAATACAATAAATGTAATTACCCATCTGTAAAACAATATGTCAATTATGGGTCAAGAGTCCTAATAAAAAATTCTATCTTGACCCAGTGAATTTTTTTTAAAAATATTTTATTTATTTATTTGACAGAGAGAGAGAGAGCACAAGCAGGGGAAGTGGCAGGCAGAGGGAGAAGGAGGCTTCCCGCCAAGCAGGGAGCCCGATGCGGGGCTCGATCCCAGGACCCTGGGATCATGACCTGAGCCGAAGGCAGCCGCTTAACTGGCTGAGCCACCCAGGCGCCCCTTGACCCAGTGAATTCTTTAGCATCCCAGTGAATTCAGTGAATTCTTCAGCAATCTAAAGAACATAAGATATGGGAAACTCCTTATACAAAATTTTTCACAATGTTGTTCATTAAAGTAAGAAATTGAAAATAACTAAAATGTCCAATGGGAGGCAGACTGAATAAATTACGGTACCTTTAAAATGAGTTATAAAGACAACATATATGTAGTTACATGGGAAAATATAACACATTAAGGAAAAAAGGCAGAACACAAAATTATGTATATATGTTTAAAATTCTTTTTGGAAGAAGACTGGTGCAAATTAAAATGAAAAAATATATATTCACTATGATTAACTATAAAAAATCAGATACAAAGAAAAACAGACATACATAGTTAAGAAATATCAGAATGAAAGATGAAGGAAATTTCCTTCGATGAAGGAAATATGCAAAATGCTGGCAGGTAGCGTTAGGATGGTAGATTATATAGATCACAGTAGATTTTCTCTTTTTTTATGTTATATATTTCCTATGTTTCTCACTTTTAGTAAAAACACTTGAAAATTTTCTTACCCAGGACTTACATTCACCAGTATGTAGATTACATGTACCCCTTATTTCTCTTCCTTTATTGTGTTACTACCTTGCCTGAACATAACACTCCAAACATTGAGAGTGCGTCCCTGCCCCCGCCTCCATGGTGATAGAATGAGTCTTGTAACTGTGCTCCTCACGTTTTCGCTTTGGTTGCTACAGTTTCTGTAGGGTGAAGGCATTTTTATACTGAGGTCCTACAATGAGTAAAACAACCCTCTTGTGTGAGGAAGGGTCTTATCTGAGCCACCTAAGGTGACAAAGGATACCAATGTTCAGGGTCATTTACTGGAGCTCAGTAGATGTCAAGCTACCAGTAACAGTGAAAGTTTAAGACTAGGAATGTGCCATAGACTAGAGTAGGACCTGAATAAAAGAGCCTTGGGTAGCTCTGCAAAGTTCAAAGGGAGAAAAGCATTTGAGATTCTCTAGGGAGAGAAGGGTAGGCCATTACACAGCAGAGACAGTCGGGAAAGTCTTTCTCACACACAGAGTAGTGCACACATTAAAGACACTTACCACCTGCTTCAAGGCCCTCTTCTTGTTCTTCTTCTTCATCGCCCTCGTTTTTGTAATAAGACTCCCAACCTGACATATTGTTTACTGCTCACCAGGTGAAAGAAAGCTATGATCAGGAAGAAGCAAATTTAAACCTAAAAAATATCGACTCCTAGGCTCCTTTGAGATCCGCCCTAAAGTCTCGAGGTTACTGATGAGGAATGTGGATGCTGGATCCTGCTGCCTCCAGAGCTCTCAGTAATTGAGATGCATTAGTATATGGTCATGGGCATCATTCCAGCAGCAGCCTCACCTCGTCTATCCCTTAGGGCCGCTTCAGGGCTGGTGGTGGCGCTCTGACTCGGGTGCTGGGGCAGCCCAACCTGGAGGTCCCGTCTGGCCTCCGCACCATCTGAACCTACGGGATTCCTGCTCCAGAGTACTCGATCCTCTAGCGGACCTCATCCCGCCCCCAAATCTCCCCCAACTCCTCCGCCAGCCACGCCCAGCGGGGGGGTCTCACTGCAGGCGGGCCTCAAGGCCAGGTGCCACCTCCCACGGAGGGGACGGGGACCAGAAACTCTGTACCCCGCGGGTCTGCACACTTCGTGCTGACTCTGCCCCGCGGGGAGGCTAGAGGGACGCGCAAGACTAAGTGAACGAAGCAGGTCGAGGCCAGCCCCGGCCGGAAAGCAAGGGACACAGCGAACAGCCCCAACCTCCCTACCTTAGGCACAAGAAAGAGATCAATTTGGACAGAAGGCGGGGCGCCGCGCACGCACGGGCTCCAGTTCTCGCTCCCAATCAACGTCCCTTACGTCATCACGCATAGTGCGCACATGCCTCCTCAAGTTGACACGCCCACTTCCACCACCCGCTTTCCGCAACTGTCCCGAACTAAGCCGACCCCGTCCGCGAAAGCCCCGCCCCCTACCGCGAAACCCCGCCCCTCGCCGCCCATCGGGACGGTAGGCACATGCGCAAGAGTGCGTCCTCGCCCCCGCCTCCTCTTCCGCGCGGACCCTGCCCGTCCCGGCTCTGTCACCTCACAGTAGTCGTTGCCGGTGGCGGGTGCGGGGGCGCGTGCAGCGCAGGGCCGCCTTTCCCCCGCCCCTCAGGCCGGGCCTGGGCTCGGTCCCCCCGCTCCCTCCGTTCCCCATCTCCGTCGGGTACGGGAAGGTCCAAGCCGCTGCCGGGTGCCTGAGGGACTTCGTGGCCGCCGCCGCCACGGGTCCCGATGGAGCCGCCGAATCTCTATCCGGTGAAGCTCTACGTGTACGACCTGTCCAAGGGCCTGGCCCGGCGGCTCAGCCCCATCATGCTGGGTGAGGGGGCTGGGGGCGGGCGAGAGGGTGCCGGGCCGGCCGGCAGAGGTAGGGAGGCCTGGACCACCGCTCAGGGGGAGACGCGGGGCCCAGAGGATGGAGGAAAGCGCGAGCGTAGAAGGGAAAGGTCTGAGGTTCGGGCGCCTGGAGCCCCACTTTCCCGACTTCACGTTTGAATCCAGGAGGAAGGGATGGAGGAGTCACGCCCTCCCCCTGCGCCCTCCGAGCCGTAGGGTGAGCGGGCGCTGCAGCCCGGCGGCTCCCCTGCCTCACTTGGGGAGCCCTTTACACCTCTTCCTCGGCGCAGTGTAGGGGAGGTGAGGATGCCTGCCGCGCGGTGCCCCTCGTGGTGAAAGGGACACTGCAGAGATCCCCAGGTGGCCCTTAGCCTTCCCTCCGTGCCAAAAGGAAACTGCAGTCTCTGGGGTAGATGGGAATGGGAAGCTAGAGCCGCACGGGGGCCCAGCCATTGCTCCCAGGTAGAGGTCAAGTCAGGTCTACTGGAGCCCGAACTCGAGAATTCAAGTTCTGCCCTGACAATGCGGTCTTGTCAACAGTTTCTAAGTTAATTGCTTTTGCCCAGATGGTTAGAAAGCAATTCTGGGAGAGGGTTGGATACTGTTGTGTCAGTAAGGATTAGTAAAGGAAGTATTTCCGTTGTGCTCCATTAAACTACTTAACCTACCAGGAGAGAAAATCAGCCCTAGTTCGCTGTACATCAAACCTCATTATAACCCAAATACCAAAATGTCTCATCTAACATAGAAATTGTCGAGTTTGTGGTTTCAGTTGATATTGGGCAGGAAAGGATTCCAGGAATTGAAAAATTGAACAGCTTTGGCAACATCCATTTGAATGGCTAGTTTTTCCTGGCTTTTATGGACGCATTAGAGAGTGTTTTAGTTCATCTTGGTAAGACAAGAGGGCTGAAGTCAAGTAAGCAAGGCTACTTTGGAAGGCATCTTTTCAATGTCCTTGAGTTTCTGATGTATCATAATGAGTTGCACTTTAACCCTGGGCTAGTGAATGGTTACTCATATTTGGCTTCACATCAGAATCACCTGGGATGCTTGTTAAAAATACAGATAACTTCACTTCGAACAAGTCTTTTTCAATGGAAATAGAGAAAACAAAGTTGGAACAGTTCTTTAAATATTCAGGTGTGTTTAAAGCAAAGGATTTATACATGCTCGTGTAGGCAAATAATTATCTGGAAGAATACATAAGGAATTGAAACAGTGGTAACTTATGGAAAGGGGAACGTGATGCCAGAGGACAGGAATAGAAGGGGGACTTCGCTATAAACTTTCTGTACCTTTTGAATTGTGTACTACACACATATATTATCTATTCAAAATAAACAAAGTTTTAAATATATGGATTCTAGAGCCTCATTACACAGGTACTAAATAAGAATCTTCTGGAGTTTTGATCCAAAAATCTGTATTTTTAATAAGCTCTTCAGGTAATTGCTATGTAGCCAGTCCATTGTTGGCTAGAAGTTTGGGCCTAGATCACCAGTTGTTAAAATGAGTAAGGTAAAGCTGAAAGCAAAACTTACAAAGTCACGGGGGAACGTGCTAATCACTAAGAGATTACATCAGTCAAGTTCTAACTAAACTTCTTGGAATGGAGCCATTATTTGGTTAGTTTGATCATAGCTATAAGTGTCCTTAAGGATCACGGCTTCATGATTCATTCAACAGATTGTTCTTTGAGTGCCTCCTATGTGTTAGTCCATGTGTTAAGCTTAACTGAGGACAGTATATTGAACAAAGATGTTCATTGCCATCATGGAGCTGCTAACTGGGGAAAATATTAAATATAAGCAAAGAAAATAATTATTTCAAACACTAATTGTGATAAGTGTTAGGCTGTGCAAGAAGCAAACAGGGTGCTGAGATCGAAAGTGACAAGAGAAGCCTAACTTTATTTATTTATTTTTTAAATCATGGCCACATTTTTCTTTTCTTTTTTTTTTTAAGATTTTATTTATTTATTTGACACAGAGAGAGACAGCGAGAGAGGGAACACAAGCAGGGGGAGTGGGAGAGGGAGAAGCAGGCTTCCCGCAGAGCAGGGAGCCCGATGCGGGGCTCGATCCCAGGACCCTGGGATCGTGACCTGAGCCAAAGGCAGACGCCTAACGACTGAGCCACCCCGGCACCCCGAGAAACCTAACTTTAAATAAGGGTGTCAGAAGGAGTGACTTAAGTTGGGAAGTCAAGGAGGAAGAAGTAGTCACAAGGAGGGTGGTAAGGGAGTTGTAGTGTTCTAGGCATAAGGAGGATCAATCTGCCAAGGCCCTGAGGTAGGATAGAGCCTGGCCTTGTCCTGGAACTGAAAGAAGGTCTTTGTGGAGTATCATGGGTGAAGGGAAAAGTGCCATAACTGAAGGTGGAGGGCCAGACCTGCCCCCTCCCCCTTCTTTTTTAAATAAATGTGAAATCCTAGAAGGATCACAGGCAAAAATGGGAACTTCACCAATTTGGCACATCTGACCACAATGGTATTTCTGAGAACATAACCTTGCCTGCAAATCTAATTCTCTCTTCTCTATCCCTTTTTCCCCATATTGCTTTTTGCCTTTTGCAAAAGTAATGAAAGGGTTATCAAAGCTAATAATCACACTTTCTAGAGTTGGAAACTTAGGGAAAATGGGCATTGCCTTACTGGCTCATCCTGTCCAGACATCACCAACCTTAAAGTTGGGTATGTCCCAGTTCTGTGAGTAGCCATATATTGATTTCCCATTCCTAAATATTATTTGAACCTTTAAAAAGTCCACTTGTTTCCTGATTTTTGCTATGACTTCCAGAAGCATATTAATAGCTAGCATTTATTGAGAACTTAATTTATTAAGAACTTAGCATTTATTGAGAGTGTCAGACTCTTTTTTTCTGAGTACTTTGTGTGTGTTATAATCCTCACCACAATTTTGTGAGGTAGGTCCTGTCATTACTTTCATTTTTCATTTGAGGAACCTGAGACATAAGGCATTAAGAAACTTGCCCCAGCTCACACAGCTGGTAAGTGGCAGGGATGGGTTATAAACACAGGCAGTCTGACTTTCAGAGCTCATGTTGTCAGTCATTTTGTTATATCACCTCTACTGTGTAATGTGTCCCTTTATAATTTTTCAAGTTTGTAAAGGCATCTTTGGTCAAGTGTTTCAAATTTGGATGAGAAAAGGATCTGGGTTCAATGTGTATGTGCCATTCATAATCACAGATTTATGATCATTCCTCATAGCCTTCATTTTCCCAAATTAAATTAGTGTGACCTCATCAGTTGTACCTTCTTATTCTTGTTAATGATGGTTCCTCACTGTAAGACCCCATCTAGGGGCGCCTGTGTGGCTCAGTCGGTTGAGTGTCTGCCTTCTGCTCAGGTCATGATCCTAGGGTCCTGGGATCAAGCCCCACATTGGGCCTTCTGCTCAGCAGGGAGCCTGCTTCTCCCCCTCCCTCTGCCTGCTGCTCTGCCTACTTGTGCTCTCTCTCTCTCTCTCTCTCTGTCAAATAAATAAATAAATAAAATCTTTTTTTTTTTTTTTTAAAGATTTTGTCTATTTATTTGACAGAGAGAAAGACAGTGAGAGAGGGAACACAAGCAGGGGGAGTGGGGGAGGGAGAAGCAGGCTTTCCACGGAGCAGGGAGCCTGATGCGGGGCTCAATCCCAGGACCCTGGGATCATAACCTGAGCCGAAGGCAGACGCCTAACGACTGAGCCACCGAGGCGCCCCTTGTTGATTGTTTTCTAATCTAAAGTTTTGTGTGCATGCACGTATCTCAGGGTTACATTTATTTTTTATTTTTTTCACAAGCCTATCTCAAAATTGTTCTTGGGTTTAAAGACATAAGGATATAGAACATAGATATTTATTTCTTGGAAGAATGCAATCTAATGAATATTTGAGATTTTACTTTATACTCAGTTCCTTGCTTAATTCTGTAATACAAATAGTAATGAAATAAAAAACATGAACTCAGTCGGTTAAGCATCTGCCTTTAGCTCAGGTCATAATCCTGGGGTCCTGGGATGGAGCCCTGTCATAGGGCTCCCTGCTCAACGGGGAGTCTGCTTCTCCCTCTCCCTCTGACCTTCCCCCCTGCTCATGCTTTCACTTGTCCATGTGCACTCTCTCCCTCTCTCTCTCTCAAATGAATAAATAAAAAATCATAAAAAAAAAAAAAAAACATGAACTCTGTCCTCCAGGGGTTTATTTCACTAAAAATAACATACGTGCACATGCAACATTAGAGAACAGCATAAAAGAGATTATAACTAGATGCCAGAATGAGCAAGTGGTGAAGCAATTATTTTAGGTCTTGAAAGAAGGGAAAAGCCATGGTGGGCTGCATGTGTCAGAAAGACTTCAGTGAGAACCTTGAGCTGCTGGAGGGCAGAGACTCTGTCTCATTTCTCTGTATGTCCCCAGTGGCCAGTGAGAGCTGGTGCTCAATAATTTTTTTTTAAAGTAAGTTCTACGCCCAATGTGGCGCTTGAACTCACGACCCCGAGATTAAGAGTCACATGCTGTACTGACTGAGCCAGCCAGGCACCCCACAATAAGTATCGATTATAGGAACAATTGAGACTTGAACTCAAGCTTGAAGATTACATAGAATTTATTTGAATATGAAGGGGTTTTAAAGTTTTAATGCCCACCTATTAGATTTTTAATGCCATCTATTAGATTTTAATGCCATCTATTTAGATTTTTATTGCTCATTGTGTGAACTACTTTTTATCCATCTAATGAATTAATTTAGTAATCATGCGATTTCATTATGGCAAAATGAAAACTAATGCAGCTTACAAGGCCCTTTGTGATCCTTCTGCTTTTCTCTCCACCCTCACCTGTCTACACATGCTCAACACAATCAGCAGGAGCCTTTCTCCACTGGATTCCACAAGAGTTAAGCTCTAGGGGAAATGATCTGGATGACTATTTCCTCAATTCTGCCAATAGATACCTTAGGGCATGAGGGCTTAATGCTCTGGCAGAACCCCGGTGGAAAAGGGCTAGATACACTAAAAGGACTGAACCTGTTCAGCTTTTTCACCTCTTGGCTTTTCAAAGGCTATGCCATCTGCCCGGAATACTTTCGCTTGGCCTGGCTAGCTTCTGCTCATCCTCAAGGTCTCAACTAACATGTCTCTTCCTCCAGGAAGCCTTCCCTGACCCCCACCCCACAAATCTTGTTCATGTGTCCCTAGTGTATGCTCATAACATCCTGTACATAGCATTCATCATTCTATTTTATAATTGCTTGTTTTCTTTATTAGAGAGCGAGCACCCACAAGCAGGGCAGGATGGCAGAGGAAGAGAAGGAGAAAGAGAATCTTAGGCAGGCTCCATGCTCCGCGCAAAGCCCAATGTGGAGTTCAATCTCATGACCCTGAGATCATGACGTGAGCCAAAATCGAGTCAGACACTGAGGCACCTGGGTGACTCAGTTGGTTAAGCGTCTGCCTTTGGCTCAGGTCATGATCCCAGGGTTCTGGGATCGAGCCCCTCATCGGGCTCCCTGCTCAGCAGGGAGCCTGCTTGTCCCTCTCCCTCTGCCTGCCACTCCCCCTGTTTGTGGTTGCGCGCGCGCTCTCGCTCTCTCTCTCTCTGTCGAATAAATAAGTAAAATCTTAAAAAAAGTCAGACACTTAACCAACTGATCCACCCAGGCACCCCTGTAATTGCTTATTTTTCTCATCAGTGTGCACACACCCCCAGAACTGGACTGGAAGCTCCACTGGGGACAAGAACTATAGATTTACCCAGAGTCTAGCACAGTGATTGGTGTTCAGTAAATATAGCCTGGCTGAATGGTGGAATGTTGCAGACCTACCTCGAAGCATTGCTACAAGGCCTGACTAATGAAAACAAGCAGTGATGAAAAGGGAGCCCTCGGGCGCCTGGGTGGCTCAGTCGTTAAGCGTCTGCCTTCAGTTCAGGTCATGATCCCAGGGTTCTGGGATCGAGCCCCACATCGGGCTCCCTGCTCAATGGGAAGCCTCCTTCTCCCTCTCCCACTCCCCCTGCTTGTGTTCCCTCTCTCGCTGTCTCTCTCTCTGTTGAAAAATAAATAAAATCTCTAAAAAAAAAAGAAAGAAAGAAAAGGGAACCCTCTCAGTACTGAGGAAAAGAACTCATATGTCAGTTATTTTATATGAGGAAAGAATCCTGTACTGGCTCCAACAAATCCTAGCATTAGAATATCAAGTAGTTTTAAACCTACTTTTTTTGAAGATCAAAATACCCTCTCAGTTTTTAACAATGTACTGCATTTGATTTTGTGATAACTTTTCTCTGCCTAAAGGAAGGGAAATCCCTCCTGCCAATAGGCTTTTTTTTTTTTCTTTACAATATTGGCACAGAGGCCCACTTATGTTATGCAAATGTTTCCTTTTACCTTTTTCCCACCTACATTCAATATTTTGTAAGTTAACATTAACCCCTTCACATTGCTGGTAACCTGGCAGATGCTGAGCCAACCAGCAGATTAAAACATTGCCAGTTAGGGGCGCCTGGCTGGCTCAGAGGAGCATGTGGTTCGATCTCGGGGTTGTGAGTTTGAGCCCCACATTGGGTGTAGAGATTACTAAAAATAAACCTAAAAAATTTTTAATTAAAAAAAAACAGTGCCAATTAAAACCACTGTCAAGGGGTGTTTGGCTGGCTCGGTAGGTGGAGCATATGACTCTTGATCTCAGGGTTGTGAGCTCAAGCCCCACATTCGGTGTAGAGATTACTTAAAAATAAAATCTTAAAAATAAATAAATATACTATCAATAACACTGTATGTTAACTATACTGGAATTAAAATAAAATAAATAAAAACACTATCATTAGAGAAATTTGGGAGGTGAGCTGGAGCTGCACTTGATTTGTACCGGTGACCTAATGCTACTCGCACAGAGCCCGTGCTGCCCATCACCAAATAGACCTTTGTAGGGACGCCTGGGTGGCTCAGTCGGTTAAGCGTCCGCCTTCGGCTCAGGTCATGATCCCAGTGTCCTGGGATCGAGCCCCACATCGGGCTCCCTGCTCAGCGGGGAGCCTGCTTCTCCCTCTGCCTCTGCCTCTCTCTCTCCCTGTCTCTCATGAATAAATAAATAAAATCTTAAAAAAAAAAAAAAGACCTTTGTAGAACACCAGCGGTATTCCAGGTGCTGATCTTGAGCATGTCCTACAACCAGCATGTATGTCTATGTGCTCCATCCATTTTAACTGATAAGGAGGTGGATGGAGTATTTTCTCCTTGGCTTTTATATACTAACTTAACTTTACAATCAGTGGAATGCTGACTAATGCAGACCTCACTCTGCATTCTTTGTTACTCTTGATGAAAACAGGACTGATATCCATGTCTTCCATTTGTTTTCTTGCACATACTTCATAGGCCTCGAAATCAATGCACTGGATGTGCCAACAAGCTCGAGACACGCAGGCATCTGACCCACCCACTCTTTGACCTGCTGAGGAAATCCTAGTGGGAAAATAATCTGCTTCTGTAGTGTGCTAATATCCACTGAGCCTAATTCATGTTCCAAAATGGTCTTGTGACCTAATTCAATCTCAAATCACCACCTCCTACTCACCTACTCCCAACCCAGTGTGGCCAAAAAAATTTAAAAATCAATTTAGTTCCACTTTCCAATGCCTGTCACCCAATGGAGGAGACCATGGCCCTTGTTCTTTACCTCCCAAGAACAGGCTGCTGAGCAGTATTTCTACCTGAGCTGCTCCAACAAGTACGTTGTCATACCATGTTTTTCCTTCTTGCTTTTATGCTTGGCAAACCATGCATCTTTATTTACCTATTTGTAAAATGATGTTAATAAATATTTGCCCTGCTCTACCACATAAGGATGTTGTGAGAATAAGGATAACTGTGAAGCAGTTCAAATTAAGAAAGGATGTAAGTCTGCTCAATCCACATTTGAAGATGCTTGTCCTAAATGGATTACCACTGCCCTTCAGCATCCAGTCTGTTTCTCATCCACCTCTGTGAGATTTCAGCTCAGTTTGGACAAGGGCAGAGCCTGCCCCACAGTCTTTAGGGGACTACCTCAGAAACCCCAGTCCAGAATCACTCTGTCCATTTGGGCTTTGTGGGCCAAAGTAGCAGGTCTTTTAGTGAAAAGCACACTGGTCTCCTCACTGGAGGAGAGACAGAACACTGCTACATTTTATTTTCCTTGTTATTTCATTTAGCCTGGCAACACTAACGGAAATGAAATGTTTATATGTCAAATAGACATAGTATTTCATATTAATTCCTTACATACTGAAATCTCTTCTTAGATCTTACCACCAATCCTGAGGTAAAATTTATCTTTTGGAGGTCTTTACCCTTTTCCCCAAGGCCATTATACCTAATGTAGTCTCTGTTTATCAAACTTCTGGGTACCACACACTGTGATGCCTTATTTTATTTTATTTTTTTAAGAGGGGAGGAAGGGTAGAGGGAAAGAGAGAATCTTAAGGAGACTCTCCGCTGAGCACGGAGCCAATGCAGGGCTCAGTCTCATGACCCTGAGATCATGTTCCTGAGCCGAAATCAAGAGTTGGACGCTTAACCAATGAGCCACACAGGCGCCCCTACAGTTCTCTTAAAAGACATAGGTGTCTTTTATTTTTTATTTATTTTTATTTTTTTTAATAGAGAGTACAAGCAGGGGGAGCGGCAGGGAGAGGGAGAAGCAGGCTCCCCGCTGAGCAGGGAGCCCAATGCGGGGCGTGATCCCAGGACCCTGAGATCATGACCTGAGCTGAAGGCAGACGCTTAACTGGCTGAGCCACCCAGGCGCCCCCATAGGTGTCTTTTTAAAAACATGGATCTGATCAAGGCACTCCTAACAACCATGAATGCAGCCTAACAACCATGAATGCAGCGTGGTGCAGGGCAGCCTTCTGTCTGGGCTTACCCCACTTGGCCGGCGCCCCTGCTGGCCACTTTCCCTCCTTTCACCGTCACTGCACTCTTTTCTCTAACCTGTCTTTATCACAACTGTGCATTTGTACATATTATTCACCCTGGCAGAAATGTCCATTCCTGCCCCTACTCATTCTCCAGTTGAATTGCAGCTTATAAAGGTAGTTCCTTATCTTTATTATATATAGCATCTCATTTTTACCACTCTGTAATTATACCACTCTATAATTAGAGCCTATCGACATTGTATTTTACTTAGTTGTGTGTGTGTCTCTCTTTCCATTTGACTTTGGGCTCCTTAAAGGCAGGACAGTGATCTGTTCATATTTTCATTTCCATACCTAACATCATTTCTGCCATATGGAGATACAGAATACATTTGCATTGACTATTCAGATGGATGGGATTTGTCAAGTTTTGCCCAGTCATTTCCTGAAGGATTTCGCCTCACATATGCTCGATGAAGAAGTGGATAATAGCTTTTTCTTTTTTTTTTTTTTAAGATTTTTTTTTATTTATTTGTTTAACACAGAGAGAGAGAGCACAAGTAGGCAGAGCAGCAGACAGAGGGAGAGGGAGAAGCAGGCTTCCCGCAGAGCAGGGAGCCCGATGCGGGGCTCGATCCCAGGACTCTGGGATCATGACCTGAGCCAAAGGCAGCCGCTTAATGACTGAGCCACCCAGGCGCCCCGGATAATAGCTTTTTTTATATCATTGTTCTGTTGTCTCTATATATGAGACAAAGAAAAAGGCAAAGTTGAATTGACCCTGAAGGGGAAAGAAAAGCAGACACAAAATTGGGGTACATCTATACCAGTGTTTTTTGTCTTGCATTCTGATGAAGGATGCTAATCACTTTTTTACCTACTTAACACAACATAACCTGTATCAGGACCTAAGGACCTTACTGGAGGAGCACTGCATTCCTAGAGAGTCCCCCAAGAGGTTTATAATGGGTTACTCCGGGTTTTTCTTTTCTTTTCTTTTCTTTTAAGATTATTTGGGGGGGGGGGTGCGGTGGGCAGGGGGAGGGGGGGAGAGAGTCTTTTTTTTTTTTTTTTTTTTGCCTCAAGGGAGAGAGAGTCTTAAGCAGACCCTGCGCTCAGCACGGAGCTCAGTCCCACGACCCTGAGATCATGACCTGAGCTGAAACCAAGAGTCGGACACCTGACCGATTGCGCCACACAGGCAACCCCGGGTTACTCTGGGTTTGAGTGATGTTCTGAATTTGCTCAGGCTGGGAGGCCATTTAGTCTGATCCCAAGTGGCTAAATCTCTTCTTTTCTCCACAGGGAAACAACTGGAAGGCATCTGGTAAGTTGGGTGGGACTCTACATTGATTGGCTAGTTTTTGAAACAAAGCAGTACCTGTGCATTTCAGGTCCCGGTCTGTGGCTTCCAGCTCTAAACCCAGTACTCTGTATCATAAAATTTCCAGTTCCTAAAGCAGTGGTGGTTCTCAACCAGGGGTAATGTTGTGCTCCGACCACCCACCCCAGGGACATTTGGCAATGTCTAGAAACATTTCTGACGGTGGAGGCCAGAGATGCTGCTATACACATCCTACCACGCACAGGACAGTCCTTCACAACAAAGAATTATCCAGTCAAAAAGTGGCAGTGGTGCTGAGGTTGAGACACCCGGCCTTAAAGACAGGCAGAATGATGTCATGCCCACCCCTGACCAAGCTTTCTCACTACAGAAGTCTCAAGGGCCCCACATGTCTGTCTACCTTGGTCTCTCTGTACTGGATCCATCCCTGTCAGGCAAGATGGCAGCTGAGCTCTCAGGTCCATTAATGAGGAAAGCACAGGTCAGTATTCCATCTGGACTACTAGAGCCTGCCGACATTTGGGATGACCAGAATGATCCTTTGCTTTGTTTGATTCAAACCAAGTAATATGAGCACCTTCCCCTGAAATAGGTCCACATCTAGTCTTGCCCTCAGCATGGTCCAGGTTAACTGCTCCTGTTAGTTTTAAAAGCCTGGGAACGCACCTTGGTCTGCAGACCTTTATTTCACTAAGGGTTTGTCAGTTTCAGGGTGAATCTAGGGCCTCCCCTCTGCTAACGTGATCTATAGCAGTAGTTCTCAAGGAGGACAGTTCTGCCCCCAAGGACATTCCATAGTGTCTGGAGACGGATTTCATTGTCACAATTGGGGGTGGGGGGGAGGGTGCTACTGGCATCTGGTGGATAGAAGCCAGGATGCTGCTCAACCTCCTAGAATGCACAGGACAGCCCCCGGCAAAGAGTTCTCCAGCCCCCAATGTTACTAGTGCCGAAGTCGAGAAACTCTGATCTATGATATTTGTGCCTTTGGTTAGTTTCATAAGGCTGTTGACCTTGTAAGTCCGATCCTTGGGCAGAAATTACTCTCCTCACAGTGTGGTATTTGCTTTTTCGCAGACCAGCTTTCAGTTTTCTGGCTTACCCTGTTTCTTCTCTGCCTTGCAGGCACACCTCCATAGTTGTGCACAAGGATGAGTTCTACTTTGGCAGCGGCGGTATCTCCAGCTGTCCCCCAGTGAGTGGCTTCCCCCACACCCTTCCCCAGTCTCAGGTTCGTGCGGTTCCCGTAGACCAGGAACTCGGCTACCACTCCGTATACCTGGCTTCTAGCCCAGTGGAGGTCAGCCTATGGATAGTTCCTCGTAACTACTTTAAGACTCAGCTCAAGAGCACCCTTCCCTGGCCTCTCTACTCCCTCGGCATGTGTGGGTCCCTCTGGGTCACCCCGAGCATGATATGGTAGATGAGCTGTTCCTGAGTCTCTGCAGGGAGCTGTGTGTAAGCTCCTTGTGAGCTGAGACTGTGTCTCCCTCCCTGTTCCCGTCACCAGCTCAGTGCCCACCTCATAGCATGAACTCAGCCAATGTTCAGCCGAAGGATCAGGGCTCTCAGAGGTAAAGTGAGTTGCCCCAAGTTATAGGGCCAGTAAGTGGCACCGGTGCTAAAAGTCAGGACTCTCTGTCTCTAAAGTCCATGCACCTTTCCAAGAAATTTCTCTCTGAGCTATCTAAGAATTTCATAGGAGGTGTTCAAGCAAAGACCAAGCAGCCATTCATTTTGATACTCATAAATGGAAAGTCATTCTTGATTTCTTCTGCTCACCGTTCCCCACCTTCTCTAACAAATCCTTCATGAAGCCCAGTCAGTTCTACCTTGTAAATGTATCTTAAGTCAGTCTCTCTCTCTTCATCTCTTCCCATGTTTCCAGAGCTCTCACCTTCATCCATGCCACCCTCACAACTAGCCTGGACTGCAGCAATACATCTGCTCCTCAGTCAGGACTCCACACAGGAAGTGAAGTGATCTTTTCAAAATGAAAATCTGATCATGGCATTCCCCTGCTTCAGTCAGAACTCTCCCCACTGCCCTTGGGATAAAACCCAGCAAGCTCAGCCTGACCTCCAGGCCCTATCTGATCTAGTCTCGGTCTCCCTCTCTGAATGACCTCTTTTCAGGTAGTGCCTTTCTCCACCCCCACCCCCTTCTCATTCCTAGAACATTCCGAGGACATTGGAACCTTCCCTCTCACTTCAGTCCACCTCCCTGATCCTTCACCTGGTTCTGCCTCTCCATCCTTCAGATTTGAGCTCAGTGTCAGTTTCTCAGGCAAGTCTTCCCAAACCCCTCAGACTGGAAAGGTTCCCTGTCATACGTACTGATGGCATTCTGTACTTTTCCAGCAAGACCCTTATCGCAGCTCATAATTTTGCATTGGTTTATGGGATTTTCTTGTCTGCCTTCCCTGCTAGACTATAAGCTCCATGAGGGCAAGAATCTCATCTGTTTTTTCCACACTGTACCCCCAGTGCCTGGCATAAGGCCCGGCACCTAGTAAGTTCTCAATGCATGTTTGTTATATGAGTGAATAATAGGGGCTCAACTAGTGACCTTTCAGTCTCTTGGAATTCTGAGACCATCCTTCTTGGACTACCATAATTATCCTGCTCACCATGCTTTCCCCAGTGCCTCAAACAATGTCAGGCACACAGTAGGTGCTCAGTAGCTATTGCATGGATGAATGGTCTTTTCTGGAAGCTCTGCTCAGGAGTGCTCTCCCTTACGCCCCCAGTCCATTCCCAGCTCTGTCTTCCCCCGTGATCTGTTGCTTCACCCTTGGCTGGTTCCCCCTTGGCTCAGTCTCCCCTTTGGTCTGCTATGGCAGTCTGTTAACCCACGGCAGAGGGTTTTCTGTAGGCCTTCCATGGGCCATTAACTCCCTTGCCTGAGGAACCCTATCGTCGTTGTTAGATTAGGCTCATAGATCAAAATAGAACTGAGTTGTGGAAGTATTTGCCAGCCCGCCAGACTTCTCAGAGGTCCTTCACATTTTCCCAGTCTTATAAGGGATATCAAGTGTGTCACAAGAAAAAACTGGCTGCATACACTTAAATGTAGGCATAGAAAGATGGCCTGTCAAGTGCTAGCCATTTCTGGTTATCCTGTTGTGCCCTTGGGATCAGGCATGTTGGGGACAAAGGGAGACTTCAGGTTCTGGGTTTCTTTTTTCTTTTTTTTTTTAATCACCCGGCTGAGTAGACAGCGTCAGGGATCTGACCGGCCAGAGACTCGGCTTCCCAGGGCCCTGCCAGAAACCAGCAGCCCAGCCTCTTAGCCACGTTGCCATGTGGCAATGGAGAGTTGACAGGAAGCTCTAAGCCATTGCAGCCTTGATTCAAATAGGAAATAACACTCTTCATCTGCCCTGGGTGCTCTGAAAGGTAAATGTTGTCGGAACAGAGCTTTGGTGGTCTTCCATGGGAGGCCACATGAAAAAAGTTCAGTGGAGATGGTGACTTAATGACTTTCTCTGGGTTGGCTCTTTTAGGGAGGGACATTGCTTGGGCCCCCAGACTCTGTGGTTGATGTGGGGAGCACAGAAGTCACAGAAGAACTCTTTCAGGAGTACCTGTCCTCCCTGGGGGAGTCTCTGTTCCGGTGAGTGGAGACATGGGTGGTGGTTAGTCGTGTCTGTTCCCCCACTAGACAATCGGCCCCGGAGGCAGCCACCAGCTCACATCCCCTAGAGCACTCAGCACAAGGTCTGGCCCAGTATTTGCTGAATAAATTTGAAGAGAAAGCAGTTATGCCACAGAGAGAGCTCAGCATTGCTCCAAGGCAGATACTCTGTCCCAGCGAACCTTCTGCTGAAACGCTGAGGGAAGGAAGGGCTATTTATTCCTCCTGATTGAAATCAGCAGCTGCTGCTCTCAACCCACACTGGGCAAGTATCTCGTCCTGAAAAATCAAAAACAGGGCTTGTGGAGGGGTCGGGATGACATGGGACCTTGAGCAGGTTTTCTCTTCAAGAAGCTTTAGTCATTTGCAGTAAGTGTTCAGTCTAACCCTCGAGTTCTGCTTTTGTGAATATAAAGACTCTCCTAAAACTGTAGAGGAGCCATATATTTTTATTTCATCCTTCCCTTAAAAATCAGTGTTTGATGGTCCAAGGTGGCAAATCCAGCAGTCCTTTGGAGCATAAGAGAGAAGGAGAATCCTAGTCCTCGTACTCAGCTGTGCTCACCATGCCATTACTTGGTTTGAGTTATCCCACATATGTGCTTGCTGCCCCTCTGATCTGTTTTCCAAACCTTTCCCACAATGCACAGGAGAGAGGCCTACAACGTCTTTGAAAACAACTGTAACACCTTTACCAACGAAGTGGCACAGTTCCTGACCGGAAGGAAGATCCCTTCTTACATCACTGACCTTCCCTCTGAAATTCTATCCACGTAAGTGGCCTCGATCTCTGGCCCTGCCCCTGAAACCCCCATTCACAGTCAGTGCGGCTCATCTGGCCCACGTCCGCCCTCCCTGCTCTCAGCAGAATCCTCCCATCCTAGGTGGGCCCTGTCGTGATGGCACCTGCCAACGGGGAGGTCCACCATTCCCTCCAGTCACTGGTGCCCACCTGTGTGACCTTCACCCTCCTTGGAGTTGGACCCGCTCTACCCTGGCCTGAGTACAACCACAGAACTTAGAAACCCACTTGAATCTGGCTCCAGCATTTGTACAGATTCCTGGCATCTGTCTTTCACGTTGCTCATGAAGCAGGCCGCTCCCAGAAGTGCTTGCATAAAATGCACTTTTAGATGGACAAGCAGAGGATAGATCAGAGAATTAATAGTGTGGCTTATTCCGTAAATGTCATTTGTTGGTCTTGCTTCCCCTGCACCATGAGCTCTTTGATGCTCTCAAAGACAACGCCCTACTGGCCCTCATATCTTGTAGGGCAAAGTCAGCCCTCGGTAAATGTTTTCTTTAGGTGCACACTGTAGCCCCGCCCACCCTGGTGTAGTCCCAGCTTTGTGGGCCATCATGCAGGCAATGTCCCCTAAAAGGACACACACACCCAAACCCATTTTACTTCCCCCTCCTTGGCTGTTGATTATGTTCAGGCAGCCTCTACCCACTCCAGGACCATGTCCATCTGCTGACTCTGACTCAGTTTCTCCTTAACTGGGGCCCTGTCCACCAGAGATCCTGAGAGGTTTAGCAGGCTCGGCAAGATGAGCTGTTTTTCACACCTGGGTAGGAAACCCTCAGGAAAAACTTGCAGAGGAAATGGGACGGCTGTGTCCAGCTGGTGAGGAGAGCCCCATCTCCCGGCCCTGGCCCTCCCTGCCTGTTCCTCAGTGGGTGTGTTGAACCCCACAGCCTCACTAAAGGATCTAGGTTATGGGGCCCTAAGCAAGTAGAAGTAGCTGGAATGTTCTTGCTGTTGTTATTTGATGGGTAGAGTTCTAGGACTTGCCTGGATTAGGGTTTCATCTGTTTATGCTCGAGAATGCTTCATTCCCTTCAAACCTGGATGTGATTTTCAAAAATGGCAATATCCCCCAAAGAAAAAGAAGGCCAGTAACTGAGATGTGTTGTGGGCCCCCTGATTTAAGGTTCTAGGAATTTTGGAAAATCTCTAAGACTCCAGTTTTTGCCGTGTTTTTTCCAGCCAAGCTATCCTGAGCATGAACGGGGAGCCCTTTAGAAAGTGGCATTAACGCCTTCTGGCAACCTGCATTTGTCATTTTTCCTGAATATTCCCTGTACTCCCTAGAAGATCTCGTTTCCATACCCTTCTTCTTTTGCCTCAGCTTCCTCGTTCAAACCTTATTTTATCTTCTTGTACCGTGAGAGTTAAAGATTCAGGCACAGAAAGGTCAGAAAGCTCTAGTTCCCTGTGTGTCGCTAACCTGTTCAAGCCACAGCTAACCAGGATCTAGCAGATGGCAGCACCTACTGAGGAGGGGACCCCAAGGGTAGAAGGGCAGAGCAGGCTATCTCGAGAGCCCCTCGAGGAATGTCATGTGCGGGGTATGTGAGAAAACTGAATGAGGCTGTGTTGGGTGGCATCACTAGCCCAGTGGGCGCAGTTGTGACGGTCTGCACCCAGCCCACCCAGCCCCTGGGTCTCTTTTCTCCACAGGCCCTTCGGACAGGCCCTGCGGCCCTTCCTGGACCCCGTCCAGATCCAGCCTCCTGGAGGGAGCCCCGTGGGCCGACCCAACGGCCAGAGCTAACAGGACTGCATGGGACCGCCCTGCCTCACAGGGGCTTTTCCTTTTTAAACAAAACAAACCCTACCAGATTTCTATTTTATAATTTTACATCAGATCTAACAACCAGGGGACGGCTTTTTAAATTTCCCAGGGAAGGAGATCATCAGGCTGCATGTAGGACAATGCTGCTAAGAAACAGAACAAAATGCCATCCCTTCTAATAGTATTATACTAATTTATTAAGGCTGTCTTGTCTGTGAGTTCACTTCTGACGCTGCTTCCTGAGCGTCCTCCACACTGGAGAAAGGGAGGGGGTTTGTTTAAGCAGAAGGCAAGAGGCACAGTTTGGGGGAGCCCCGACCTAGCACCTCTTTCCAGAGAACGCCCGTGCTCTACCCAGGTTGTCACCACCTGTGGGACCCAGGTGAGTTTTACGACATCCGTGGAACAGCAGTTGCGACATTCCGGAAGCAGTTACTCCCTGGTTTTTAAATGAACCAAAGGACTTGGTGCACCTGGGACCAGTTTCAGGAAGACTAATCCAACCTAAGTGAACTCTGTAGCCGCAACCTCTCACCTTCCCTCCCGACCCCAAGCAAGGCCATGGGGCCTCGCCTGGAGCAACCAGAAGCCTCAGGATCAAGGGAGAGTGACAGCAAGTGTCAGGCCAGAGAGTACAGGATAAAGCCATTCTTCCTTCCACCTACTGATTGCCAATCCTCTGACATCAGTTTTGGAGAACCTGCCTTGCTGCCTGTGGGCTGCTCTTCTCAGCAGCCTGACCTTCCTCCTGACCTGTCATAGTTGATGAAGGTTTGGGCTGGAGCGGCAGAGACCCAGGTCTTTTGTCTGCAAGTAATAATGTAGGTTTTTATCAGTCACTGTACCCCCCCCACCCCCCAAACCAGTATGCAATATTCAGCTAGGGACCAAGGGGAAGGGATTCCCTGCTCAGGGAAAATATCCCTGATGTAGAAATAATAATAATGCAGAATCAAGGTGGCAAGAAAATTTGGAGTTGTTTCCAATAGAGATTTTTTTACATTATCCTCAATGTGTTTTGAAGGCACGTGTTATTTCCGTTGTCGTTCTGACTTTAAGGATGCATTGTTGAGAGCCTGCCTGGGCATTTTCCTAATGAGCTGCTGCTGGAGCTTATAGGGAGGAACAATCCAGACCTGTCTTCTCTGGAGAGGCTCTCAGATTCCTTTTCTTCACATGCCTCCCTTAAGTTAGTTTTTGGGGAGTGAGTGTGGTGAAGGGACTTAGAGCTGCCGGGTCCCTGAGTCCCAGCCCTGGCATCTGTAGGCCCCTCCTGCCACAGCTCCTGCCACTTCTCAGACTTGAATTATGTTCTCTTTCCGGGGTCTGGCCCGTAGCAGGTGCCTTTGCTTTTCAAAAAGCTGCTGCTCATCTCTGGCCTCATTTCCTCCTGTCTCTGCCATCAGCCATAGCAGTTGGCACCATTGCGGTCTCAGCTAGATGAAAAGACGGTTTTCTGCCTTCGTGTTGGCCTGTGACCTGACCAGGGGCACCTCCACGGTGGCCAGCTGTGATGTCAAAGGACATTTTGGAGAGCAGAAGCCAGCAGAGACTGTTATTTAATGTGGTGGACCTACTGGCGGAATTGGGCTCATGGAGAATAGGTTTCAGGCTGGATTTCTCCCAGGAGGGCAGCTCGTCGGCAGAGGCCTTTGCCCCACCGTCCACCCAGTTTCTCTCCTTTTCCGCTTGCCTCGCCTAGCCCTCTCTCCCAGGCTCCTGCTCCAGACCTCTCCTCCCAGAGCTCTCAGCTCTATCCAGAGGGCACTGGGCGTCACAGCCTCCTCCCCGCCTGCTCCCCCGTATCCAGGCTCAGCTGGCTTCACTCCTAATAGCAGTCTCTCCAGACCCAGGAGAAGTTAGCCAAAGTAGCTACCCTGAGAGACGGAGTCACTGGGTTCATCGCAAGCCCCCTTCGTGCCAGCAGCCGTCCGTGCCAATGCTTGTGCCCGAGGGATTGTGGGGGAGATGGAGGGACTGCCCAGCTGTCGCGTCAGAGCTCTCCAGGAAGGCGCACTCTTTCTCCCCATCCCAGGCCCACCGTCACTCATTTGGGAAGCCTGGGCTCAGGCTACGACCCCCAGCCCCATCCTGACATTTCTCGGTCAAGAGCAGAACCCCAGGAGCCTGCTCATTGTGACCAGCTAGCTCCACACAGGTGTGTGAGGTGAGCAGAGTGGGAAATGAGCCGTGTGTGTAATCGTACATACCGTGGACACCTCCGTGGAGGTCCATTGGCTTAAAGGGACAGGGAAGGAGGAGGGATGAGACCATCACCCCCTCTCCAGAACAAAGCTGTACCTTTGAGATTCCTTTGTGCCCTTGAAGTCAAACTAACTGTCTAGTACGGAGGTGTTTGCTGGTGTTCTTTGGTGTTTTTTCTAACGCAATAAACTCATTTCTGCCTGCTGCATTTGTGTAGTGCTTGAAGGGCTGGGTTTGCGTCCAGCGTAGCCAGGCTTCTGTCTCCGTCTGAGCTTAACTTTGCTGAGTCTGGATATTCTGCCTTTGCTTAGTTGTAAGCCTTATGGATAAGAAGTGACGATAGCAGGGAATAATGTGTGACTTTCACCACTGGTGAAAAGGCCCAGAGAGAATATTACTTGCCCCATGTCACCTTGCAACTGGTGGTAGAGTAAGACTCAAAGCCTCATCTACTGGCCCCAACTTCTGAGATCTTCCTCCAGAGGACGCTGGCCATCAGAGGACATCTGACCTCACCAAAACGTGTTCACTTCTGGTTTCAGTTTGGCTATCGGCTGGGTCTATGGCCCCACGGATCTCTCCCCACCTTGTTACCGTGACCTCATTGAACAAGTGTGGGGATGAGTGGGCTAGCTCTCTGAGCATCCCCTGGTACTACCAGACACAGCAGTGTGGCTGCAGGTGTCTGTAGGTTCCGTTGGCCCACTTTGCGTGAGCACCTTCCACAGGCTGAGCCTCTGCTGGGTGCTTTCACACACAACGGACTTGAGATGTAGATAGGGTCTCATGTTACAGATGGGGAGACAGGTGCAGAGAAACGAAGTTATCCAGGGGGCACGTGGCTGAGCCCTTGAATCTAGGCCATGTGTTCTCACCACCAGACCCGTGAGACCTCGCTGTTGAGGCGCTGTGTGTCTTCAGCGTGCTAGCTAGAGAAGACTGTTCTGTCCCTCCAGAGGACACAGAGGGTAGGTGGCTTTGGCTGACACTGTTTTCTTCCCCCAAAGCTGGCATGTTCAGAGGTAGGACTCCTTAAGAGCGCCTGCTCTGAGATCACACAGCCTGGCCTAAGTCCTAACTTTGCCACTTGGGGGCCAGTCTGTTAGTCTCCTTATCTGTAAAATGGGGTAAATGGTACCTACCTCACAGGGTGCTTTTCAAGAGAGTAAATGCCAAGTGCTCTGCTCAGTGCCTGACACAGATGAAATACTCAGTGAATGTCGGGCTGAGGGCAGAATGCATTCCACAGCCACTGATTGGGGACTCCGGTGAACCAGCTCCGCGCAGAGGCGGCCGTTCCTCTCTGCTGAGGATGGTTTACAAGATGCTGCAGATGTGGACCGCCTACTGGTGGGGGAAATGGCAAATGGTTTTACCTTTAGACTCTGTGACTCACGGCAAGTCAATCGGGTGAGTTCATTTATCCCCACAAAGGTTTCCCTGGGGGCCTATTATATATAAAGCAGTACTGGGCTCTGCACTAGGGGTGCAGTGCTGAGCAGGCCCAAGGCCCCTGCCTGGCAGGGATTCTATTCTGGGGAGGTTGGGAGACAAAAGGGGAGAGAAGTTTGGTAATCTCAGGTGGCATAGTGCTGGGGAGGAAATAAAACCAGGCGGCAGCAGAGTGTGTGAGTGGGGGATATGTGTGAGGAGGCTGGGCAAGTCGTGTGACAAGGTGATGTTTAATCTGAGGCCTATCTGACGAAGGATGGAAGTGAGAGAAGAACATTCCAGGCAGAGGGAGCAGCAAGTGAAAACAACACTGGAAGGACTGAACGGAGACCAGAGTGGCTGGAGCACGAGAGCCGAGGGGGTGGTAAAAGGCGTGGAGGCCGGAGAGGCAGTGGGTCAGACGGTGCAGGGCCTTGTAGGTCAAAGAATGACACAAGCGATTTGCTATGTTGAGAACAGACGGGGGAGGGGGTGGCGTAAGAAGAGCAGCAGAAAACCAGGGAGGAGGGTAGTGCAGAAGTCAGGTAAGAGGTGAGGTGTGTTGTGCATCTGCTAAGTGCCCGGAGCTGTGAAGAAGCTCCTGTTCCCCGGGTGTTCAGAGTGCGGGGAGGGATCCTCAGCTCCCGGGAAGTAGGAAAGGCCAGAGCTGCGGTGACTGCAGAACCACTGTCAGCCTCACCCTGCGTCCGTGAGCTTTGACGGAGCTACTCCAGCTTTGATTTGGGGTGTGCTTAAATTTCTTAATTTGTTTTGCCTAAAGTGATTTTTTTTTTTTTTGGTTAGAAGATAATCTATATTTAGAAAATGTAAGCAACCAATGAAAGTACAAAGATGAAATTCTGAAATTCCATCATCCTAAGAGATACTGGATTTTGTGAACATCTCTGCAGACGTTTCTGGGGATTTGAAGACATGCTGTGTGGTACTTGCCTTTGTTCTCTCAGCATGTAGTGAAGATCTGTAAGGCCCAGGAAGGTGGAAGGAGAACCATCGAGGAGGGAGTGATGGTGCCTGGTGGTATTGGATAGAGGAAGCTCTAAGGAGAGAACATTCCAGCAAAGTTCCCCAAAGCTTGAGGGAACCATTAGGTAAGAGTGGACCGCTTATCACAGTTGTGTGCGTGGAGGCTGGACCTGCTCTGGAGTGGGATGATGGTGTAGGAGGATACCTGCCCAGGCTGGCAGGTTGGACCATGAGACCCATGTCTCCTCAAGCTCAGAGGTGCTCTGGCCTGAGAGGGCAGCAAAGAACCCAGGAGGGGCCTGGCACATCTCTGAATGTGAGCCCTTGACCACGGAGCCTGGCTGCTTTGGAAGGGGGCAGGGGTTGTGGGACTGGTCCTGGTCTCAAGGGTTGCCTGGGAGCCCAGAGTCCCCTGCAGAGATCTCTGCTCCAGACTCCATCCCCCCCACCCCACGCCCACCGCCAAGGTCGTGCTGCAGGGAGAGAGATGGGCACCAGGTGGCGCTGTGGAGAGGGAGAGAGAATCTCAAGCAGGCTCCACACCCAGCTCAGAGAGCTACGCAGGACTGGATCTCACAACCCTAAGACCATGACCTGAGCCAAAATCAAAAGTTGATGTTTAGCCAACTGAGCCGCCCAGGTGCCCCTATCAAGGCCCTTCTTAAACTTGTCCCTGGACCTCTCCAACCCCCACATCCTGCTGCAAGCTCAGGCCCCTGTCACTGCAAGCCGTTTCCACCTCCAGCTTCAGTTACTGTTGCAGGACCTGGATCTCCTCTCCCCACCTATCCTCAGAGCAACTGCTTACCCAGAGCTAAAGGCCTAGCTCCAGCATTTCCTCTACAAAACCTTCCTGGCTTCTCCCCACCCCAGAGTGGACCCCTCCTCCTGTGGGTGCTTCCTGGCACACTCCTACTAGCTGAGGCACCCTCCAGGGGTAGGACCTGGCTCTGATCACCTGTGTGCCCAGCGTCCAGCACAGGACCTGGCACAGAGCCAGCATCTCCTGTGGGGCCAACACTGAAGGGGAGATCGGATCATAAAAAACCTGGACTTAGATACAGACCTACCTGGATCAAGGCTCTGACTCAAATAACCCTGGTCAAGGTCCCCCTCTCTCTGGGCCTCAGCTTCTGCATCTGTAGAATGAAGTCTATGGATCAGATGGTCTCTACCAACCCTCCTCACGGGGACTCCTCTCCCAACCTCTGGCTCCAGAGATGAGGAGTGAATCGCCCAAGTTCTCAGTCCTGGGGCTTGGCTCTGATCCACAGAGATCACTAACCCCAGGTGTAGGGGGAGGGAGGGCTGCCGCCCCTGCCCCCCACCTCCAGGTGGGGCAGTGTCATCCCTGTCCCCACTGGCTTTGGCCCCAGGGGGGCCTTGACAACCCAGCAACAGCCCTCCACCCCCTCCACAAACACCTCTGAGCATGCACCCTTCCACTTGTTTAAATCCATGCATTTGTTTATTGTGAAAACAACATAAGCCCTGCAGATATTTTGAAAGAGGGAGAAAAAAAGCCAACATCCACAATCTCCCCCAACCTCCCACTTGCCCCTGAACCCAGAGGGAATTAGAACCAGCGACCAGCCCTGACTGTTCTTTGCAAAGCCTCTTTTAGCACGTCTCCCTTCCTGCACCCTCATCTTCCTGACAGCCTGGGAGAAGCTGGCGCTGGTGGCCCCATTTATAGACGAGGAACAGGCTCAGACATTGGGAGGGGCCTGCCCAAGGTCACCCAGCTGGGGAGGAGGGGCAGCCCAGGAGCTGTCAGTCTGACTGTCCACACACTACATCAAGACTGCCCCTCAGGCTGGGACTGCCACCCTCAGAAAGTCACACTCCAGGTGGGGAAAAAGAGGGTCCAAAGCCCCTATATTCGCTCAGCACATGCTGACAGTTGGCCTTCCACCAAGGGGGCAGGGAAAAGCATGAGCTTTGGAAGAACAGAACTGCATGTGAATCCTGACCACACTGTGATCCTGGGAAGCCAACTTCACCTCTCTGGTGTCAGTACCGACCTCTAGAAATTGATAGAAGGGTACTCACCTCCAAGGGTTCTTGGCAAAAGTAAGTGAAACACCCAGGGTAGGAGCCACAGTGTCCAAACCAAATATGGAAGCCACACTAACCTCCAAACCTCAGGCAAATGCCTGGCCCCATAGGGCCAGAGCCTTTCTGAGCAGGAGCCTTCCAGGCTAGGGTCTCAGGCCCCCTGTCTTCAGGCCTGGCTTCCTCTCGTGCTCTGGAAATGCCCTCTGGCCAGTCTTTCTAGTCCCAGTTCCCCCAGTCCTACTCCTCCCTCTCCCTAGGGCAGCTCCAGGGCCCCATCTGAGCACCAGTTGCCAGGGATGAGCCTCTCTCTTAAAGGGACACATTGGTGGCCACAAGGGCTACTCCCTCTGGTTGAGGTGAGAATTCAGGAAGAGACTGTGAAAGGTATTTGTAAGGAAGTTAGTTCACCCCAGGTCTAAGGCACAGGTGTGCTCTTGTTGTGGACCCAATCCACAGGAGACAAAAACCTGTCCTGCCCTGTGAACCCCATCCTACAGCTTCTGGATCCTAGCAGCAGGGGTGGGACCTGGGTATCTGCATTTAATCAATTTGTAGGAATTCTTCGGCAATGGAACAGATATTGGCTGTGAGATATGAGAGGCGAATCTACACAATTCCAGCCCCACCCGCCGGCTCTACACTCTTGGGCCCTGGGAGGGGTTTCAGGTCCTGCCAGTGCCCAGAGCCCCAGGGACCAGATCTGGATGGAGCAGGAGGAGCAGGAGAACGAGCTGGGTTTTTCTTCCCACAGAGATGATTCTGTTGGCTGTCTGCATCTAACAGAAAACAAAAGCTTTTTGAAGGCAGGGCCCTTGTTTTGTTCTCTATGGTGTTTGCAGAACCCAGAACAGTGTGTAGCACAATGCATTTGTTTAATGAATAAATCAGACTCTGGCACAGGGCCTGGAAAAAAAGGGCAGATTTTTTCTTTTGCCCAGCTTGAATATGGCTCCTCAGCAGAGCACAATTATTGATCCTTTTTTTTAGGATTTGTGTATTTGTTTGAGAGAGAAAGCACAAGTGGGAGGGAGAGGGAGAGAGAATCTCAGGCAGACTCTGAGCTCAGCACGGTGCCCAACTCAGGGCTGGATCTCACGGATCCAAGATCACCACCTGAGCTGAAACCAAGAGTCAGATGCTCAACCGACTATGCCACCCAGGCGCCGCCCCTACTGATCCTGTCTTTTAAATTTTTTCTGATATTCTGCTCATCATGGATTCTTTTGCATTAATTTTGATTTTTTTAAAAATATTAAGTTAAAAAGAAAAAAATTAAAATGCCATTTATTTTTAGATTTATTTTGGTACTCTCCTAAGTTTTTTGCCTGTGGCGGATAACTCACTTTACCTCCCCATGGCCCCCCAAACTCCCCTACCATAAGAGGAAACCACCCTTAAAAGGATTCTACACCCACCCTGGAAGAAGCCCTCCACCCTTTTCCACATGATAGATAGATGACAAAAACCTGATTGGGTGACAGGCACATAGAGGATTTTTTTTTTTTTTAGAACTATGCTGTTGGATATAATTTAGCTGGCTTTTTATTTTTTTTAAAGATTTTATTTATTTATTTGAGAGAGAAAAAGCACGAGCAGGGGGAGGGGCAGGGGGAGAAGCAGGCTCCCTGCTGAGCAGGGAGCCTGATGCGGGACTCGATTCCAGGACCCCGGGATCATGACCTGAGCCAAAGGCAGACGCCTAACCCGAATGAGCCACCCAGGCACCCCACATAGAGGATTAATCAGATTAAAACAGCCCGCCAACAAGCCCGTAAAAACCCCTAGACTTAGAAACTCCGGTGGCAACCCTCTTGGGTCTCCTACCTCTTCAGGAGCTTTGTACTATTACTCAATAAACTTTATACTATCACTCAAACTTTGCTTTGCTGCCCTCCACTCTTCATCTGGTCTACCTCTTCATTCTTCAAAGCGACATTGACCAAGGACTGCGGGCACAGAAGGAAAATAAATCTTGCAACAACAATAGTACCTTCTAGAACTGCCCTGAGAATGAATGAAGATATGCGGTCAAGTGCCCAGTGTGGGGGCTAGCACACAGTCAGGGGTCAATAAATAATGGTTACTACTGATGTAGTTTTGGAATGTTGGTGCGGTCTGGAGCCAACAGCCAAGAAAGAATTCTTGAGATGTCTTTGATGCAAAAACGTGATTTTATAAAAAGGTGATTTTATTAAAGCACAGGGACAGGACCGTGGGCAGAAAGAGCTGCTGCACTAGGGTTGTGAGGGGTGGCTGATTATATACTTGGGAGTTGGGGTTAAGGAAAAAGGGAGGTGTCCAAAAGGACTTTCATCTGCTGAAGAGGACCTTCAGGATCCTGGAGGCCTTGACATTATCAAACTAAGGTGGTTTTTCCCTCTAGTAAAGCACTAACATGAAGATAGTTGGAAGTTTCCTGGAGGAATGTCACACATATCCCACCCAGGAAGGGGGCGGGGGTTCTGGGATGTTAGCTTGTGCTTTGTCTTCAGCTTGCCTTCTGCTCCTTCATCACTACTATCTCACTGTTCATAGTCATATCAGGTGGGGATTACATCCCCATTATATAGATGGAGAAACAGGTCAGGAAAGGTGACCTGTTCAAGTCCTTACAGTTAGCAGGGACCAAACTACAGTTTTCCTTACTCTGCCTCCCATGATCTTCCCAGGCCTCTGCAGCTACCGAGACAAAAATAAACAAACAAAGCCCAACTATCAAAGGCATGGTGCACTGAAGTGCCACTCGTGGGTGTGTGGATGTGTGTCTTTGCATGACCAAAACTGCCAGAGTTGATCACAGGCATCAGGGCAAGAATGGTGGGTGCAGCAAAAATGCCCACCCAGGCATACTCTCAAGCTGAATGGCACCCCCTGGGAGCACAGAGGGAAGCAGGGGTGGGCTTGGCTCTGGCAGTATGGAAGGAAACCAAAAAAGAGAGTCTTGGAGAAGAGGAAGCTGCAGTTGATGCATTTCCAAGGGGAGAAAAACGTTAAAATTCACCGTAATACCACCACCTGGAGACAGCCTGCTACTTTCCATTACAATGCTCTTTCCATGTTAAATATTCTACAACACAGATTCTACGGCTTCACGGCACTTCATCTCATAAATGGATCATAATTAATTTAACCATGTTTTCCCTTATTTTTTTTCTTTATTTTCCCTTATTTTTTCCCTTATTTTCTACAAGTTAAATTGCTGGCTCAAAGGTCTGCCCATTTTTAAGACTTCTGATGTGCCAATAGCTGTTTAACCAGTAACAATATCAAACACATCTGTATAAATTCTCCTTTGGAGGAGGTCTGCTGTGTGCCAGGTACTATGTGGGCTTTTTTATTTATTATTTCTTTGCAGGTGCACAGCAACCGTACAAAGTAGGTGGTGTTCTTCCCATTTTATAGATGGAGACACAAAGCTTCAGAGAGGTGAAGTGACTTGTCCAAAGTCACATAGTGGTGGAGCTGGGAAGAAAATCTAGAACTGTCCGTAAAGTCAATGTGATGGTTAAATAGTTGTGAACAGAAGGATCCGGGAAGGTTTCTTTTTTTTTTTTTAATTTTATTTATTTATTTGAGAGAGAGAATGAGAGAGAGAGAGCACGAGAGGGGGGAGGGTCAGAGGGAGAAGCAGACTCCCCGCTGAGCAGGGACCCCGATATGGGACTCGATATGGGACTCGATCCCAGGACTCCAGGATCATGACCTGAGCCGAAGGCAGTCGCTTAACCAACTGAGCCACCCAGGCGCCCCCGGGAAGGTTTCTTGAAGGAGGTGGACCATGACCTGGGCCTCATGGGGTGGGCAGAATGACAGCAGGAGGAGTAAGGGTCGGCGAAGGCCATCTGGCAAAGTCTAGAGCCTGAGCAAAGGACATCAGGTGATTACTTATAAAGCTTAAGATTTGTAGGGCAAAGACATTAGCAACGAGCGGGTGAGTCATAGATGGCAGGCAGGGCGAGTCGGGGACAGCTCCGGTTCTTTGAGTCCCGCCCCCGCCCCGCCCTGCACTGCACTGCGGGGTTTGAGGCTCCGCCCCCGTCCAGCCCCTTCTTGACCAGATGCAATCAGAATCTTCCCGCCTAGGAGCGACTCTGGCCCCGCTCCTCTCTTCCGGGTTCTATCCCTCACTTCCCGCCTGGCCCAGGCCCAGGCCTTGCCCGCGTCCGGTTTGGAACAGTCTGACCAACCTGCCGCGCTCTGCTGCGCCCTATGCCACGCCCCCTCCCCTCCTGGTGCAATCAGAATCAGCCTTCCTGAGTCAGCTCAGGCCCCGCCCCTGACCCGTCCAGGCAGTTCTTCTCCCGCCGAGATCACGCCCTGACCACGCCCCTTCGTGGTTTGGCACCCGTCGGCGGGCCGACTGGCTCCGCCCCTCCCAGGCCCCGCCCTCTCAAGCCTCTTTCCGAAGCGGCTCCGGCGGCCGCATCCCTGGCCTCGGCCGTGCGCGCGGAGCTGGAGGTATGGCGGTCTCCGCTGAGGGCGCCCGCAGGAAGGAGCGCGTCCTCTGCCTGTTTGATGTGGACGGGACCCTCACGCCGGCTCGCCAGGTAAGGCCCCGACGTTCAGCAGCTCCCGTCGGGAGTGTCACGCGGACGCTCAGAGGCCGAAAGTGGTGACCCAGGACCGAGTGTGGGATGCAGCGGTACCCCACCCAGGGCCGCCCGCTGGGAGTGATGGGGCCCCGGTCCCCCGTGTCGCAGCCCCCGAGCGTCTGCGCCCACCTTCTGCCCGGGAGCGTCGGGGCGGGTGGGATTCTGGAGGGAGGAGGCTGCGAGCGGGGACCTAGCTTCCCTACCCCCACTCAGGCTTCTTCTCGCCGAAGCCTGGTCCCCGGACGCCCCCGCCTCCCCAGCCCGGGCTCCCGCCCCTAGGACGCACCTGTAGCCCGAAGCTGGCATCTGAGCCCAGGGTTCTAGACAGGGCTCGGCGCGCGCCCTGGCACCAGAGTCGCCATCTAGTGAGAGTCCGGGAGTCTTGGAGCCATACCACCTGACCTTTACAGGCCTGGGCCTAGGTCTGATTTCTCAAGCTCCTCAACCACTTTACCTCCCACCCTCAGTTATGGAGGGAGGTAGGGCTTCTGTACCTTTTTGGATGAGTTTTGGGCCCTGCCCACCTGGAAGTGAGAGTCCCCGGGCCTAGTCTGGTCACTGTGAAGGTATTGTGGCCCAGGGAGGGTGGGAGTACAACTCTTCTAAAGACTTGTCACGGTGTTGAGCCTCCAAATTCTGCTCCATGCTCGTTTTTCTAGCTTTGGATCTCACCCTAGATGAGCCCCTAGACCGATCCTCACCAGCTGGGTACATAAATAAGCAGGCCTCTTTCTTGCCAGCCTTGAGGGTATTCCACCCTCCAGTCGGGCCATAAGGAACAACTGGGATCCCCTAGAACAGGGAGCCATAGGGCTGGGTTGCAGAGCAGAGGCTGATGGGAAGACAGGTCTTAGCCTCTCCTCTTAGGTCCTGAATGCAACCCCCTTTCCTATCTGAGGGCCCTGGATTAAGTAGGCTCTGGGAACACAAGGAGGAATCAAGCTCCTCTGCCTCCAGCAGCTCCCAGGGTCCCCAGGGATGGGAGAAAGATGACAGTGGAGGGAGGGTGGCAAGGTCTAAGGCACAGCCCCAACCCCTCCCTCTGACCCTTTGCTCCACTGACCCAACAGCCTGTGCAAGTGTGTTATTGCTGTCCGCCAATGTTAGTGCCGAGCCCTATCCTTAGTGCTTTTAAAGGTTAATTTCGGGGGCCCCTGGCTGACTCAGTCGGAAGAGCATGTGACTCGATCTGGGGTTCCTAAGTTCTAGCCCCACGTGGTACAGAGATTACTAAAACAAATAAATAAATAAAAGTTAATTTTTAATTATACACATATTCATGAACACATTCTCTTGTGAAGAATGAAAACAGAGATGCTAAAGTGCCTTCTGACTACATCAGGATCCCAGGTCCAACCCCACATGACAGGTGGTTGCCTGTCATGTGACTTCCCTCCAGACCTTCGTCTAGATCTGTTTGCTCAGAACAAATACTATGCGGTTTTTGTGAGGCTTTTCTTTCTTTCTTTTTTTTTTTTGAAGGTTTTATTTATTTATTTGAGAGAAAGAGGGAGAAGCGGGGTTCCATCCCAGGACCCCGGGATCATGACCTGAGCCAAAGGCAGCTGCTTTAACCGACTGAGCCACCCAGATGCTCCTGTTTTGTTTTGTTTTTTTTTAATGAGTAGTATCATACTGTGTGTGCCTTCCTGCAACTTGCTTTTTTTTTTTTTTTTAAGATTTATTTATTTTGGGGGGGCAGTGAGAGGGAGAGAGAGTCTCAAGCAGACTCTGTGCTGAGCAACTTGCTTTTGACAGTTAACAACATGTCTTAGGGGCTCTCCCCTGTTGGAAGCACAGGCCTGCCTTACTCTAGGTGACCACAGTGTAGTATTTCAGAGCACGTATTTACCATTCTCCGGGTGACAAGCCTAGGAGTTGTTTGCAGGTGTTCACTGTGATAAACCATACCTCAGTGAACCTCCACATACACCCAGGCAAGGGAAGTGGAAATTCTGGGTGACGGGGTGCATGCATTTTAAGTTTTCTTGCCAAATTACCCTACAAAGTGGCTGCACCAATTTAGACTCTCACTGGCAGAATTTGACATGGTCATTCCCTATAGGAATTGTCAGCTTTAAATAGCTGAAGGCCTGAAAACGTGGAGTGTAACTCATTAGTTTTCATTTCCTTGGGGAATCTTCATGTGATTAGTCACCAGTTAATTGCTTGTTCGTTTCCAAGCACTCTGGTCGGGCTATCTCATTTACTCTTAGCACTGACCACCTCCAGCTGGTTGCTACTTTGATCCCCATTTTATAAAGGGGACAATCACTAAGGCAAAGAAAGCAAAGCCAATTGCCCAAGATCAGCCTGCAACTGAGGGACTTGAGCCAGAGTTTGAATCCATTACATCTCATTTTGAGGTCTGGGTTCTAAACCTTGAGCTACCTCAGATTCAGATGGAACATAGCTTCCTGGATTCTGAGCGCTGAGTGTGGGTTGAGTGAGGTCCCAGACATGCTGACAGCCAGAAATCTTGTGCTTTCCCCACCCCCACCCCCTGCAGAAAATTGACCCTGAGGTGGCTGCCTTCCTGCAGAAGCTGCGGAGTAGGGTGCAGATCGGTGTGGTCGGCGGCTCCGACTACTCTAAGATTGCTGAGCAGCTGGGAGAGGGGGATGAAGGTAGGAGGAGCACCCAGAGCCAGTTCCACAGTCTGGATGGGGGTGGGGGGAGTTGGGGAGGTCCCTGGACCCATGTGCCTTCAAAGACCCAGCCCCGCGTCTGTGGGGCAGAGGAGGCAGAGGGAACAGCCAGATCGCTCCCTCACTGATTCATAGTGAGCGCCGGCCATGTGCCAGGCACCGTGTCAGCTTTGGAGGAAGGGCAGGGAACAAAGCAGGCAGAATCTTGCCCTGGAGAAGTTGACATTCTCAGCTCTCTCTGCTGAGTCTCAGGTGCCCTCTTTAAAATACGCGCAGTCAGTAATGGTTACCATTATTGAAAATGACCATGTGTTGACTTCTTGTCGTGCATCCTCACAACCACACTTTAGGGTGGGCACAGTTACCGCATTGAACAGACAAGGATTCTGAAGTCACCCGGGAAGTTGTTTGGGCCCCAGAGCATCTGTTCTCAGCTGAGTGCCCCGTTTCAGCACAATTGAGGCAGATCCCACCAGTTTGCAAACCGGAAACTTTACCAGACTTTCCCCTTTTCCTCACCCCCTTGTGCATTCCATCAGCAAGTCTAGAAATATCTCCCTGTGGGTCCACGTCGGCATCTCCACCGCCCTTCCATTGTCCAGGTTCCCTCCTGACTGTGCTCCCTGAGCCTCCTCCTCATGCCCCCTCCAGCCACTTACTGTGGCAGCCAGATCTGAAAACTCCCCCATGCAGCCACCCTTGAAGAACAGTGACGGAAGCTCTAAAACAAAGCGGAAGCCCCTGGACCCTGGGGCTGTGGGAACAAGTAGAAATGGCGCCCCCTGCTGGGGAGTCCTGGGAGGCTTCCAGAGGAGGGAGCTGGATCTTGGAGGGGGGAGGGGAAGTGAGGGGAGGGCGGTCCAGGCAGAAGGACCTATGTGAGCAAAGGCCCAGAGGTGTGACTGGCTTGCTGGCTTGTTTGGAAAAAAAGCTGAAGGTGAAGAGCCTAGAAAAGCAGGTTTAGGATGGAACAAATGGGCTTTGAATGCCAAACCCAGGAGTGTGGGCTTTATCCCTCTACTTGGCTCTGGGTGCTTGGTCTCACACTCCTTTTTTCCTGGCTTCTATGGGCCCCTGAAGTCATCGAGAAGTTTGATTATGTGTTTGCCGAGAATGGGACCGTGCAGTATAAGCATGGACGGCTGCTCTCCAAGCAGGTCAGTGCCCCCCAGGGCCTCAGCCTGCAACACTTTTCCACAGTGGCACAGCCTGTGGTCCCTCTGCCCTGGGCTGGGGGAGGGCCCTGTGCCCCCCGCCCTCAGAGCCCCGTATTCCTTGCCCAGACCATCCAGAACCACCTGGGGGAGGAGCTACTGCAGGACTTGATCAACTTCTGCCTCCGCTACATGGCCCTGCTCAGACTGCCCAAGAAGCGGTGAGACCCCTCCCAGCCTTGCATCCAGCCTCCCCGCCCCCCCCCACCATCCCAAGCCTTAGGTAGGACAGGGGCAGGTCTCCCGGACGCAACCGGCAGGTGCTGGGGCCCCAACTTCTCAGTGTGTGGATTCTTGTCCCGTGTGAAGTCCAGGGAGGCAGTGGTCCCAGACGGGGCTGGATTTGAATTCAGGGCCGTTCTTCTCTCTGGCTCCCTGCCCTCTCTCCTACCCCCGTTACCACCAGCGGAACCTTCATCGAATTCCGGAACGGCATGCTGAACATCTCGCCCATCGGCCGGAGCTGTACCCTGGAGGAGCGAATCGAGTTCTCCGAACTGGACAAGGTGCCACCAGCTGTGCAACCTTGGGCTCTAGGACCTTGGTCACTCAGCCCCCCTGGGCCTTTGCTTTCTCATCAGCGAGATGGATGGGGCGGGGGGGAATGGTTCTGATTCAACTAATACCCTCTGGGTCACCCACCATGTGCCATGGTCTGGGCACTCCCGTATCTTCCCTACATGGCTGGTTTCCTTCCCTTGGTGACCAGCATCAGCAGCCACCACTTACCTAAGCCAAGGGCATCATTTCGACCTTCCCGCCCATGTGGGGTCCAGCAGTAATTCCTCTTGATTCAGCCTCCGGAGTGGCCTCAAATCTGTTCACCTATGTGCTCTCCCCCCAAAACCCCTAGTCTGTTCTCCAGCGGGGCCACTGAGAACCTTTTCAAGCATGTCGGCCCCCTCCACTCCCTGCTTACAGTCCTTCCATCGCTCCCCTTGCCAGCTGGGCAATGCCCCAGCCCCTCCGCTGGTGCCCTGAGCCCTGAGGGGTCTGCCCAGCTCGGACCCACCCCTTCAGCCTTCTCTCTGTGCATCTGTTCTTAGAACATACCAGCATTTCTCTTGCCTTTGGGTATGCTGCCCCTACTAAACCTTGACTTGCATTTTGCTTGTCATCCCCACCGCCTACCCTGCTTTTTCAGGGATGGAGTAAGTCCATCCATCCAAGCCTCTTGCCACTGGCCCGTCTCTGGCCTTCTCTCCCCCTTGCTGTCTCTGCTCCAACCACATCCTCCTTGCTGATTCTAGAGATAGCAGATGGAGATAGAGATAGCTTCAGGGCTATGCCTTCCACTCCGAACACACTTCCCTCAGACTCCGCTCATCCTCTCCCCCTTCCCCTCCAGCTCTGCTCAGGTGTCACTTTCTCATTCCATTGAACATGGCACCCCTGCCCCTCCTGCTCCTCTCCTGTCCTATTTCTCCCCAGGCAGCCATCACCACCCTCTAATACACTCTTGTCACCTACTTTTCAAATCTTGGTTACTGTCTGTCTCCCGCACTGAAGCTGTAAGCTCCTTAAGGGCCAGGATTTCTGTGGCTGTTCACTGCTGGATCCCCTGTGCGTGGCACGGGCCCAACACACAGCAAGTGCTCGAGAAATACTTTCTGAACGAATGAAATAGGTGGTGGTGTCGTCCCCATTTTATGAATGAGGAAACTGAGGCTCAGAGAGGGGAAATAACTTGCCAAGGTCACATAGGGAATTGGTGATGTTTCCCTGAGTGGGTGGGACTCTGAGGGATGCTCACCAACCCCCACTCCCATTCCCACTCCATGTCCCAAGGCTTAGGGTGGGCACTGCCCACGGGCATGGAGGCTTTTCTTTTGGGGTGGTGAAGACTGACCATTGGCAGAGAACCCCTCCCACACACATACTGAGAGGTGGCCCCTACTTAGGCCACCCAGTTTCCAATCCCAGCTCCACCTCCTGCTTGCCGAGCAGCCTGGAAAAGTGGCTTTACTATCGTGTGCCTCCGTTTGCACGTCTGTAAAGTGGGGGTGAGCATAGGTCCCATCTCGTGGGCTGTAATGACTGCGCAAGATGGAAGTCTGGCACACGCTGACCCTTCCCGCAGCTCCCAGGGTCTTCTCTTGTCTTTCTGGCTCTTGTTCGCCCCCTTCTGGTATGAGGGGAGGGCACAAGCTTCCTGATCTGTGTGACCTACACCAGCCAGGATCCCATATAAATATTTTATTCCGCTTTAGTCCTTCAGATCCCAAGGGCCAGTAGTCCCCTTCCTTAGAAGAGGACATTGAGGCCATAGGCTGACTAGCTCAAGGTCACAGTGCTGGTGCTTGCTAAGGCTGGACTTGACACATGGGGCTGTCCAGTGGTCAGCCTGGTTCTCCAGAGACAGGAGGTACAGCCATCCTGGGCCGTGTGGGAACATTTATTCTGAGCCTGGGGCACCCTTGACTCTAACCCTGGGCCCACAAAGTAGCCTCTGGTGGGGACTCTGGCCTCCCTGGGGGCCCACCTCCCACCTCTGCTTTTCTAGGAGAAGGAGGGAGGTAGGGTTCATTCATTACCTCTCCATCTTCTCCCCCAGCAAATAGGCTCAGAGAAGTCAGGTGACTCGCCCATGGTCACACAGCCAGGCCTGGAACCCAGGAGGCCTGCCTTTATCTCTCAGATTGGGTCATATCTGGCCTGATAGCTCCTGTCCTCCCTGGCCCACTTCAGGCCCCAAACCACTGGCCACTGCCTGCCTCCCTCCGTTCCAGTCCTACCCAACGTGGACTGACTAAAATGCAGTCCTAGGCACTCTACTCCCATGCTTCAAAATCCTCAGTGGCTCTTGGTCCCCTAGGATGTGTCCAAGCTCCTTTCCAGACCGTCCGTGAGCTGACTGTCCCGCCAGGCTCTCACTGCGCTTCGGGCACAGCGAGCCTGCACTGCGCGAACCTTCCATCCCTGTGGTGCTGGCCCTCCGCACAGGAGCCAAGATGCTGCCCCTCTAGGCCCTGCATGGCTGTTCCGCCTATGGCCCCAGCAGGGCCAGGCCGGGGGTCCTTGGCCTAATAAGTGAATGTCTCCTTAGTCCGAGCCTCTAGATACGCTGCAGACTTAGAAGATCCTGCCCGAGGGCTGGGGTGCAGCAGGGGATTCCTGGCACCGCGGAGGCCCCCAGCCCCCTGCACCATGTGGTTGGTCCTGGCTGTGCCCGGCATCCTGCTGACCTCCCTCCGAGCACGCATTGCCACGTAGTAACAGGTCTCCACGTGCTCTCGGCTCCTCATGCTCGTTTCTGGTGTCTGGTTGGCTTTGTTGAGCTGGGGAAAGCCCATCCCCTCAACTTCTCCTCATGCCTCCACTCCAAGGCCTCCTTCAGATACCTCACCCACACCCCCATTGGCAGGATCCTGCCACTGAGGCTGGATGACCTTGAACAGGACACAGCCATTCCCTGAGCCTCGGTTTCCTCATCTGTAAAATGGGGGTCACGATCTCCACCTGGAAGACTCTGAGCTCCCACCAGCTGTGTGCCCAGCACAGGGCCTGGCACAGGGCAGCCCTCTGAGCCTCAGTCTGCTCCCTCCCCTCCTGCAGAAGGAGAAGATCCGGGAGAAGTTTGTGGAAGCCCTGAAAACAGAGTTTGCCGGCAAAGGGCTGAGGTTCTCTCGAGGTACGTGCATCCACTCATCCCGTGGAGGGTCTGAGAGCCTGGCCCAGAAGCCAGCCCTGGGCCTCACTCCCCAGGCCACGCGGCCCTCCCCAGCGCCTTTAGAAAGCCTTCCTGCCCGGTAGTCCTCCCCACCCAAACCCAGTCCATGCCCTGCCACCCACCCAGTAGTTCAGGTCAAAAAACCAAAGCATCTCCCTCACCCCCTTCCCAAGGGCAGTCTCCTAGCAAGCAAGTCCCAGGGCCCTGCATCCAGAATCCTTCTGGAATCTGACCACGGCTCACACCTCTGCCACCAGCAGCCTCTTCTCAGGCTCTGGCTGACTCCAGCGCAGCCGTCCTCCCACCGCCTAGTGTCTAGAGGGATGCTCCCTGAAAAGCAGACCCTGCCGGACCCCAGGGCCTGCATGGCCTTGCCCCTGCCCTGCCTTCTCTGGTGCTGGGACACTCTGTGCCCTTCTCCACCTTGGGGACTATGTTTGCTTCCCGCAGTTGCTGCTCTGGCTCAGGCCTTGGCTCAGTGTCCCCTCCCAGAGAGGTCTCCCCGGTGGTGCTGGCTGGGGCAGCTTCCCTCTCTCCGCCCCACGGCTCTGAGGTGGCCTGGCTTGCCCACTGCCTGTTCTGCCCCCCCCGGGACCATAGCTCTCAGTGAGGAGCCTGAGGCTCCCATGCCCTGTGCCTGGCTCTGCATAGGCACTCAAGGTTATTGAATGAATGAATAAATGCAGGATCTTGCCCAAGTTCATCCCATGGGCCACCCCTGTGCTCGCCTTGTCTGCCACCCCCTGCAGGCGGCATGATCAGCTTTGACGTCTTCCCTGAGGGCTGGGACAAGCGTTACTGCCTGGACAGCCTGGACCAGGACAGCTTCGACACCATTCACTTCTTTGGGAACGAGACCAGCCCCGTGAGTGTGGCTCAGCCCAGGTGTTTTCCACCCCATATCACCCCCAGGTCAAGGCCAGGACACAGGGTGACAGAACTGTCCCCGGGGAGACTCCCGGACACCAGCCAGTCTTCCTCAGCCCCATTACACAGATTGGAAGGCTGGGGCTGAGAACTGGCTGGACGTTTGTCCCATGTCACACAGCAAGTCAGGGCAGATCTGGTGAAGGCTGAGAAGGTGGGGGTCTGGGTGGCTCTGAGGGGGCAGGAGGAGAGGCAGCTTTGCAGGGGCCAATGTGGGGAGGGGACCCCATGGCAGGGCACGTGCTGGGCCTTAGCCCAGGGAACCTCCTCCAGGCACCACATGTCTGTGCATCTTCCTGCCCTTCCTTGTGTGCAGGGTGGGAATGACTTCGAGATCTACGCTGACCCCCGGACCGTCGGCCACAGTGTGATCTCTCCGCAGGATACAGTACAGCGATGCCGTGAGATTTTTTTCCCAGAGACAGCCCATGAGGCGTGACCAGGGCCCACACCCGCTCCTAGGGACTTCTAGAGAGCTCCACCCAGGCCTAAAGAGAGCCCCTGGCCCTGGTGTTGGGTGGGATGCCAGGGCCCCTCCTCCTCCGGCTCAGGATGCCTACCTCCTATTACCTGCTGCAAGGCCCACCTCGATGGGGCCAGGGTCCGCGTGGACAACCGTCCCCAGCCGGTCAGCTCCTAGGGGGGCCGGCTCCGCCCTCCACCCCGACAGCCCTGGCTACAGCTGCTGCTTGTACTTGTAAACAGAACAGATTTCCGTCTACGCCGGGAGGAGGCCTGTGCTAGTGTTGGTACAAGATAGAGCCCGCTCTGCTTGCCTGTCCCAGGCAGGGCGCAGAGCACCAGGGAAGGTGCGTATTTGCCAGAACTTTCTCTCACAAACATTAAATTTCCTGGAACGAGGAATGGTGTCAGCTCTGTCTGAATGGATAATTGGCCCCAATCACAGATGACATTACAGCCACCACTTTGCAGGTGAGGGAGCCTAGAGGCAGAGTGGGCAGGGACTCCCCTCACCCCCTGCCTGGTCACACAGGAAGTCTTTGATCCACTTGAGGAGAGTGGGCCACTGAAGCCCTAAACAAGGGTTAAGTTGGGGGTACCCTCCCCAAGCGCCTCCCCCAGGACCCAGACAGACAGAGGCGGCTCTGGGCCAGGCTGAGTCACAGTTGAGGGTTTATTGCCAGTGTTAGGAAGGATGGAGGGTTGGTGGTGGTCGGGGCGGGGGGAGTCCAGGTGGCTGGGGGTCTTGGGAGGATTTCTGACTCGACACTGCGGGGCTATGGGTTTGGACGGGCACTGCCGCCCCTCTGCCTCCCAGACAGCCCTGGGGCTGATGCCACATCCTGTCTACTGGCTAGTGCCTAAAAACTGGGGGGGGGGGGGGGGGGGTCTGCTCACAGGAGGGAGTCTTAGGGGGCTCCCAGGAGTTAACCTGCACCAATAAACCTTCCACCAAGGAAGCCAGGGAGTCCTTGTTCCTCTGGGGCAAGTCCTCAGGCCTTGTCGGGGCAGCTCCAGCTCAGACTGGGGTGTCAGGCTGGGCCATTCTGTTTCTCAGCAGCTCTGACCCCCTCCCAGCCTGGTAGAGCCTGGGGGTGGGGTGCACGTACCCCAGCTGATCTCTACCCCTCAGGCCTCGGGGTATCTGCAGTACTGGGGATCCTTCTAAACAGATAACCCTCATCCTGGGCATTTGAGCCCCTGTTTTACTCACAGACCCCGTCTCACAAGGCTCACTGTCCCTGGCAGGCTTTCCCTCAACCCCCATTTCTTGTCGCATCAAATGTGTTTTCTAGGAAGGGGTGTGGTGGTGATGGGGGACTGAGGCAAAGCCTCTCCTTTCTGGCCTCCCAGGCCAGACCAACCCCCCACCTGAGAGTGAATGCACACAAACACACACACACACACACGCACACACACCTTAAGGGACTCAACGCATGAGATAGGGACCACACACCTCAGCCACTGGCCTAGTGGGGGCCAGCAGTAGTGCTTCGGGGAGAGGGTCCAGCAAGGGGCTACAGGGCTCGTGGTCTCGGGCTGAGGGCCATCCTGTGGGTGCCCAGGCCTGGCCCTGCCTGAGGGGACGTGCGTCTGCCTCGTCAGGTCCTCGGCAGCCTTATCTGGGCATGGGCAGAGCGTCAGCGGAGTTTGTGGGTCAGGGTGAAGGGGATGGCCCCATCCAAGCGGGGGGAGATGTGCCCCCACCCCTCCACAGATCTGCGTCTCGGAGAGTGGTGGCAGCGTGGCTCAGCGCAGCCCAGGGGAGGGGACACAGCCTTGAGCTCACAGAGCCATTGCCAGGCCGAGGAGGAGGAGGGACCGAGACCCCAAAACCACCTTCTGCCCTCAGTTCCTTCTTGCCTGTCTCTCGGGGATGCTGAGAGGAGAGAGCAGATGGAAGGAAGGGAAGCTGGGCCCGTGGCAGTGAGGAGGGGTCTGTCCTACTCCAAGCGTTGCCCTCTTCCCCTGCCAGAGGCTGGGAGGCTCCCCCAGAGCTCTCGCTGGCCTGGCTTCTGTGGGAAGGGGTCCAGGCCACCGTGGGAGACCCCAGCCCAGGGTGGGAGGTGTAAGTAGCACAAGCAGAATCTGGCCCTGGGCTGGGCCTGGGGCAGAGGCAAGGGGAACCCGCTTGCACGGGGAGGGGCCCACTGGTGCCCCCTGCCTCCCAGGCCCAGGCCCGACGCAGGCCCTCAGGGGCTCAGTGGACAGGAGGGCGAGAGGGTCCTGTGCGGATGTGGCAGGGAGGGGAAGGAGAGAGCGGACAACCAGAAGGCAGGCCTGGGGGCCTCACCTTTGGTCCAGCTCACACAACAGTCACAGGTCACGCGGGGTGGATGGAGGCACGTGCTCACGGCCACAAGCACAGACAGACAGACGTGTACGCTGAGGCCGCCCAGGGGCTCCGGCCAGCCAGTGCAGCGGGGCCTGGAGCCCGCCGCTGCCCATCTACCCTGTGTGGCTCCCCACCCGCCCAGCAGCTGACACGTGAGCCCCCCAGCCTAGGAGCCCACGACCTGGCCGGACCACGTCTCGTGGGGAGTATGTGGGGCCAACTGGGTGAGCACCACCTCCACAGCCTGGAACTTCTGGTTCTTGGGTGGGATGGGGCACATCTTGTAGGTCACCTCGTCGCCTTCCACGGGCACGTACTCCCCCTCGATGCTGGTGGACGGGAGAGGGGCGTCAGCCCAGCAGCAGGCCCCACTCCCAGACACCCACTGCGGGCTGGCCTGAGGGCTGCCTCCCCTCCCTTCTCAGAACTTCAGCTCGAATCTGTAAAACGGGAACCCAAAAAGGTCCCTCCCTGTCTGTGCTGTTTGGGGATTGAGCCATGAAAGGCAAGGGAGGTCCGGAGGCCTAGAGAAGCTCAGTGCCCACCCCCCCCAGGTCTTGCCTGGCATCAGGGTTGGGGGCCAGGCCTAGATCATCTCTCCCATGTCCGCCTACCCTCCAGGCCAAAAGACCCAGGGGCTGGCCCAGTCCTCTCAGTTCCCGTGATTCAGGATCCCAGGGCTCAGCCAGTGGTTCCCAGGGCTTCCACGGCCTGGGTGTCCCCTCCCCGCCTGGCTCCAGCCCTTCTCCTCCTCATGCCCCCCCCCCCCCCACGCACCCGCAGCCCCTGTGACAGGAGGAGAAAGATGCCAGGGACCCAGACTTCAGCCAGCCAGGGGAGAGGCCTGGAGAGGCATTTCTTGAGGCCCTGCAGGGACCCTGCAGCAGAGGCCCAGCCAGGAATAGGGAGGCGGGAGGGACTCACTCAGACACGTGCACAAAGATGTCCTCGGATCCATTCTCAGGGGTGATGAAGCCATGGCCCTGTGAGCGTGAGAACTGCTTACAGACGCCCTTGAACACGGGGCCAGCCGAGGCACGGGCTGTCCTGAGGTTAGAGTAGGGGGATAAGAGCTGTGACCTGGGGCCTCCCCTCGCTGGACTCCCACAGCCCCCCTGGGCCCTGCCTGCCTGCAAAGCCTGTCCCAGCGCTGAAACTGCACACAGTAATGCTCTCTTGTGGTCCCACTGGACAATAAGGAGACTGAGGCCCAGAGAGGGGAACTGGCTCCCCGAGGGTGCACAGCAAGTGGGCCTCCTAACTCCCAGCCAGTGCCCCTCTCTGTGCACAGGACCCTTTCCTCCTGAGACGATTCAGGTTTACATGGGCTCCTGTTGTAAGATTCCTGAGGGAAGAATGCTCAGCCTAAACTCGAATCTCTCTCAAAATGGGGAGCTCACTACCTATTGAGGTCACAGTATCCTATTCACTTATGTGTCTCTTACCCACTCATTCATCATTTATTAAGCATCTGCTCTGTGCCTGGCCTTGGGTTGGACACAGGGGACAATTAGTGCTTGCCATCCAAAACCTCTCCTTTAGGGACACCGGGCTGGCTCAGTCGGTGGAGCGTGTGACTCTTGATCTTGGGGTTGTGAGTTCAAGCCCCACGTTGGGCATAGGGCTTACTTAAAACAAAAACAAAAATCTCTCCTTTGGCCAAGGCAAGTCAGTCTCCCTTGTGATTTCTCCAAATCGTCCCCCCCATGTGACCCCAGCCAGTGACCTATGCCAGAGGCCCAAGCCTGGTCTCTGTCTAGCCTGCCCACCCCTCACCAGAGGTCAGTCCCTTGCTTCCGTTTTGGTCCAGGCTGACCCATGTACCTGGAACACCCAACTTCCTTCTTCACCTACCACATCTTCCACACCCACTAGGACCTCATCCTCCCTGACGCCTGATGCTGTGTCCTCTCCCCCAACCCTGGGTGGAGGTGAATGGTGGACAAATTCCTCCTGGATTGTAGGCAGTTTATGGGTGGAGACTGTCTTATTCATCACTGGGTCCCCTGGTCAGGTGCTCAATAAATCTTAGTGGAGTGAAGAATGAATGAAGGAACACAGAAGTTACTGGAAGGTCCATACACAGCTCCTCTGTCCTTGAGTGAGGACAACAGGGGTTAGACAAGGACAGGGACAGGGCTGGAGCCCTGTCCTGGGGAAAATCACTGGAGTCTGGGCAAGGGGCAGATACTCACGCTGAATACGTCCTGGTCCGTTTGGTGGGCAGAGGACTGGGCAGGTCCCGGGATGAGACGCCGCCTCGCTCCCAGACCCTGCTGCCCTCCCGGTGGAAGGGGAAGGTGGGCCAGACAGGAGACTTGGGGGAGTGGAGTGGGGGCACTACTGGGGGCGACGTGGGCTCTGAAGTCATGGCGGGTCCAGCAAGAGAGCCTGGTGGGCTCTCGGGCACAGGGGCCGGCGAAGAGCTTGGGCGTCCTTGCGGGCAGGGCCCGGCCTGGCCCTGCTCGGCAGCCGCACCAGCCACAGGCTCCGTCTGGAATGGGAAGAAAGAGGTACAGGTGAGTGTGGGCCAGGTTGAGCGGCTTCTGGACACGAGGCCCAAGTCTGGAGGGCTGGGCCTGCTCACCAGTCCTCACAGAGTGACTTCAGGCCACTCACGGTCCCCCCACCCTGATTCGGGGTCCTCCCCAGAAAGACAAAACAGTCCTATATCCTTGCTCTGGACTGAACTGTTCCCCCAAAAATTCATATCTGGAAGTCTTAACCCCCCAAGGTGGTGGTATTTGGAGATGGGGCCTCTGGGAAGTCATTAGGTGTAGATGAGGTTGGGGGGGGGGCCATGATGGGATTAGCGCCCTCGGAAGAAGAGACCCAGAGAGCTTGCTTCCTCTCTGCCATCTGGGGACACAGCGAAATGGAAGCTGTCTACAAACTAGGAAGAGGGCTCTCACTAGAACCAGACCAAGCTAAAACTAACCTCAAAGTCCTTCCAGCTTGAAGCTCAATTCTCTAACTCCAGGGGCCGGGGAGGTGGGATGGGGAAAGTGGTCAATGACAGTCTGGAACACAGTTTGGCACAAGTGTGAGCAGCTTCACAACCACACACCTGGGTTCGAATCTCAGCTTTGTCGCTGTACCTTGGGGACTTCAACAGTTCCAACATGGTGGGTGGGAGTGCAGCCTCTGGACCCAGGTGACCTGGGTTTCAATCCTGCCTCCTGCACCTAACTGGCTGTGCAGCCTTGGTCAACGCTCTTAACCTTTGACTCAGTTTCCTGCTCTGTAAAATGGGGATAGTGCTGGTTCTCACTTCACAGAGAGGTTGCTGTCAGGATTCAATGACCCTCTCCGTGCCAGGGCGTGGTAAGCCCTTGGGAACGTTGGTGAGTTTGCCTTAGCCCTATTTTCCTCTGCTCTGAAATGTGGTTGGGGATACTTATCATGCCAGGTTGCTGAGGAGTCACACTGATGGAGTGTGTGATCGCTTCTGGCATCTCAGAGATACCCAATGAATTGCTATCATCTATGCTCATGGATAGAAATTCCCTCATCACCTGCTCAGTGCCTGGATGACCTTGAAAAAATTCATCCTGTATTTTCCTCTACTGAGGAAGAGAACATAGTCCTCTCCCCACAAGGGTTGGGAAGTCTCGGGCCCTAAGAGACACTGCCGTGGAACCCTGCGGAGGACAGCTCAGAGTACTAAGCCAGGCTGTGGACGGAGCCTGGGGCCACAGTAGGGCCAGGCAGGACACCCGGACCAGGAGCACTCCAGCTCTGCCGTGTAGCAGCTGCCAACCTTGGGGAGTAGTTCCACTGGCCTCGGTCTCCTCATCTGTATAACGGAGCTGATAAACCCTGCCTTGATCCCTCACAGGCTATGGTGAGGCTTGGCTAAGCCTGGGGGGATAAAGAAGCTCTCATAATCCACAGTCACGTAGGAGTGAGGATGACAGGGTTCTCCACCTCCTCACCCCTGTGCTTCACCACCTCACCCCCTCATCCAAAGACCCTAGTGCAGGAGGTAAATCCCTGAGCCTCAACCCTATTTCTGGCCTCCATCTTGTGCCCCAGTCCCAGCCTAGAATTTTCAGGGCATACTTGCCCCGAAACACAGTGTGGCAAGTGCTGGGAGAGCCTCGGAGTCACACCATCCAACAGTGGGGCAGGTCTCCTGGCCGCCATTCAAGGTCACACAGCAAGTGGGATTTTTCTGGGTCAGGCTGATGAGCCAGCTCTGCCATCCCTGGGGGTGGAGAGGCAGCCTTCCTCCTCCCCAGCCTCCTGTGCCTCAACATCCCTCTCCATCCAGGAGAGCTGCCGGGGAGTGAGAATGGCCTCTCACGGCCCTTCACAGCTCCTCACAGCCCCCCCAAGCTGATGTGAGGTTTTTCTTTCTGAGCCTGCTCCAGGAGTCAAGGCCGGGTTTGGCCTTTTTATTCCCATTTTTAGAGAGAGGAAAACGCAATCACACAAGAACTTGGACTTGAACGTTCACAGCGGCGTAATTCACAATAGGCCCAAAGTGGAAACAACCCAGATATCCATCAACAGAGGAGTGGACCGACAAACCGCGGTCTAGCCACAGAGTGGAATATGACTCAGCCATAAAGAGGAATGCAGTCCAGAGCCCTGACACCTGCCACGGCACAGATGAGCCTGGAGACCATTACGCCGAGTGGAAGAAGCCAGCCAGTCGCAAAAGAGCACACTGCGTGATGCTATTCCCGTGAAATGTCCAGAATGGACAAGTCCACAGAGACGAAAAGGACATCCGTGGTTGCCAGGAGTTGGGGGGGAAGGGATGATGGGGAGTAAATTCTAATGGGTGCAGAGTTTCTCTCCGGGGTGATGAAAAGGTCCTGAAGTTGACCGCGGCCTTGTCGCACAATTCTGTGAGTATTCTGAAAACCCCCGACTCGTCCACCTTAAACAGTTGAATCATATGGTATGTGAGTTATATCGCCAGAAAGCTGTTATCAAAAAGGAAAACAGGCAGCAAAGCTACCCAAGATGTCAGGGCCAGGAAAGCAAGAGACGTCGGGCCCCTTGGCGCGCGTCCGGGCGTCCCCACCCCACCTGGGCAGGGGCGGCAGGTGGACAGAGGCTCTGCTTCCTTCGGTCCCGGCCTGCCCACTGCACGGTTTTCCCAGAGCTGGTATTGTGCTTGGCGGTGACAGCCGGTGCTGGGAGGTCGTGGGGAGGAGGGGCAGAGGCAGCCCACAGCCGTTACCAGGGAGACGCAGCTGTGCCGGGCCCTGCTCTGGCCTCCCGGCCTCCTCGCCTCCCGGCCTCCCGACCCAAGGCCTCTTGCGGGGAAGGTGGACAGATGCATTGATTGATTACCCAGGGTTAGAGTTGAGGGCAGCAGCCCCCTTCCTTCCCCTCCCCAAAATAAGTTCCCCATAACGGACCAGGCAGCAGAAGGGAGGAGGATGGAATAAGGGCAGTGATAGGCCTTCATGCCCTCCAGCCCCGCAGGACTGGCTGCTCTGGGCTCCTTCACCCCCACCCACTCCGCCAGCTTCCTTCGAGAAGCCCACAGTTAGCCTTAGAGCAGGAGTTAGGGCTGGGGGCGCAGACAAGGCAGCCTCCGCAGGGCAGAGAGCGCTGCTCTGGGATCTCCCCCACCTCCCTCCTCTTCTGGAAAATGGGGAGTGCAAGAGCGCGTCCCCCAGAGCTCCTGGGAGGATGAAATGGGACGGAATGCTGGAAGAACAGCAGGTGCTGGGTGAGAGGTCGGCCCTCCCGGACCAGGCTGCTAAATGGGGCTGAGGGGGAAGAGGGAGTGGGCAGAAGGAGAGCCCCAGCTGACCGGAGCCAAGCCCACCCCCAGTCTCCTCTTTCCTCTTTCCCCAAAGACTTGCCCACCCACTAGGTCCCTGCCCAGCCCCCTCCCTTTTTAATTCCTGCAGCCCCCGCTTCAGCAGCTGCTGTTATGCCTACATTTTGCAGATGAGGACACTGAGGCTCAGAGAGACTAAGTCATTCACTCAAGGCCACACAGCAATTAATGTCTGATCCAGGACTCAAGAACCAAGGTAATCTGACTCTGGAGCCCTGGGTTCAGGCCTGCATTGCCACTGACTTGCTGTGCGAACTTGGACAGTCTTCCCCTCTCTGGGCCCTGCCAGAACCCTGGGAGAAGAGAACAAGGGGATGCAGGGCAAGCCTCTGGTTCAGGCCCTCTTCCCAGAGTGTTGCTGCAGAAAGGGACAAGTAAAGATGGGCTTTTATTGTCTGAATGCTGTACCCGGCGCAAAAGTCTTTACAGAGGCTACTCTCCATTTTGAAATCTCCCAGTTGCCCTGAAAGTTTGGAATTCCCATTGTTTCTATTTTACAGATAAGGAAACTGAGGCTCAGGGAGGTGAAGTGACTCACCCAAGGTCACACAGCAGGTGAGTGACAAGAGCCCAGATCCATCTGAAGGCAAATGGTGGGTGCTCTTCTCGTGAGGATAAATTCTGCTCCTGGTTCAGCCAAAACACGGCTGGAGTTTTTATCAAAAGAACTTTCCCTGAGAGACTAAAGGGGAAAATAAACTCCTCCAAAAGCAGAGAAACAGATGAGTGTGTAGGACGTTTGTTTCGATTCAGAGTAAAGCCCAGCCCCCAAGGGACTCGGTCCGACTGTCGGGGAGCACCTGTTGCCCAGAACGATGCCCTTCAGAACTGGCCGCCGGGGGTTCAAGGACAGGCCGGGACCATTTCTGGCTTGGGCTGGAACCCTGACTCGACAGTGACCCTCCCTTTCTGAGCCTCAGTTTCCTTATGTGTCAGATAGGGCTAATAGTTAGCACCTGTCCCGCGTGTGGGAGGGGCCGAGGAGCCGCTGTATGGACGGACGGCCCACCTGTGAGGGCGCAGCGCCCTGCCCACGCGGTCTGGCTCTGACCCTCCCGGCCAAGCTTGTCTTCATTTCCCTGCGTGAGGGCCAAACCCTAGCAATTCTGCAGACTGAAGGACCAGGGGAGGTAAAACCAGAACATCAGGACTGTTCAGAGGTAACCTGAGGTGAGGCCGTGATACAGCGTGACTCAGCCCTGTCAGCAGGTGACCATCATCCTGGTGCTGGGCCTCCTCCAATTCTCAGGTACCCCAAAAAGAATGGGGCAGGAAATGGCTGTCAGAGTCCTCTCTTGACCATGCGAATCCGTCTTGTTCGGGGCAGAGTAGGGAAAGCAAGCTGGGTCAACGCCCCCAGTGCTGTGTGATCTGGGGCAAGCCCTCAACCCTCTCTGGGCCTCACTACTCGAACCATCACTGGTCCAGACGCCTACTGAAGGTCAGTCCGACTGTCCTCTGAGGTTGTCAAAAGCACCCACGTAACTGAAAGGAAGCTGAATGCCAGGCATTGGGACAACAGGCCCGAGAGGAGACAGCCCCACTCTCCAGTGGGAGGACCAGACTGACCAGAGCACAGCATAGCATAGAGTGACAAGAGACACAGCTATCGTGTATTGATTGTTAGCCACGTGCCAGTGTTCTGCCAAGTCCCTGGCCCCATTTCCTCAGGCGGTCCCCACAACACCCCTTCGTGACAATGATCGTTATTATCCCCATTCTTCAGAAGAGTAAACTGAGGCCCAGAGAGGGAAAGAGGCTTCCTGGGTTCACACAGCTGGTCAGGAGCGGTGCTTTCTGCACCTGAGATGTTGAGGGGGGGCGGTGGGTTACAGAAAGGCCTCTGGGAGGCGGGAGGAAAGCTCCCTGACATCTCCTGCCCTCCCCTGGAGAAGGAAGAACAGGGGCGTGGAAGAACTGGGGAGTCAGGACTTGGGGTTCTATTTCTGGCTTTGTGCTGACTCAGACTATGACCTTGGGTGAATCACTTGCCAACTCTGGCAAGCCTAAAAACAACTCCCCCAATAAAAATGTCCCAGCCCCGAACCCCCAGTGTGGAGGAACAGCCGGGGGAGGAGAGGATATGGTGACTTAAAAAGGGGAAGGCCACGGGGCGCAGGATGGTGCTGGGAGGGCTTTCTGAACATTGGGGTCTTATCTACGGTGGGTGGCCCTGGGAGCCTGAGGAAACAGCCTCAGGACCACCAGCCAGAAGCTGGCACTTCCCCAGTCCCTCCCCTCCCCCAGCCACCCAGACAGTCCTTAAAATACATCAGTGCAAGAGCTGCTCCAGCAGCTGGAGGTGACCTAATTAAACCTGGTTCTTCCCCCTCCGGCAGCGTGCGCGTGCACGTGTGTGTGCACGCGCGTGTGTATGGGGGTGAGGGGCTGCCCCAGCCAATATTTGAGCTTCATGGAGACCTTTTCACTCTCCTTGTCACATGCTCCTACTGCCCTGGGGCATGTGACAAGGCCTTTGGGCTTCCTTGGCATCAGTGAGGGTGAAGGTGCCAGGATGGGCTCCTCAAGGGCCAGGCTCACATCCCATCTCTGCCAGGCTGTGTGACCCTGAGCAAGTCACTTCCCACTCTAAGTCCCCCCAGAGAGAGGAAAGGATTGGTCAAAGTCACACTTAGAGTAGCTGAACTCAAATCAGTGTGACCCCAAAGCCCAGAGCTTTCCAGCATGCCAGCCGCCACCCCAGTGACCATCATTCCACCGGCTTTGGAGCAGGGGAGAAGCCCCCCACTACTTTCTGCTCCCTACCTTGCTGCTCTGCGTGGACACGGGTCCCAACTGCCCCAAGCCCCCGGACTTGGCTGTGCTGGTTGTGACCAGTAGACGTGAGCAGCTCAGCCAAGCCCGGAGCGCCCTCTGCTGGTGCCAATCTTGGGGACCTGCTTCCAGAACAACCAGCCTGTGGGTGTCCCCTCCCCACAGGCTAGCTGTGTAGGACCCTCTATTCCTCCCTCCAGAGCCCCTCCATGGCCAGCGGGCATCCGTGAACATTGCCAGGCCTGAGAGGGGACTCTGTGGCCCATACTGTCCCTCGGCCTTTCCCAGGCCCCTGTGCGGCCAGTTCCTGCTTAGACCTTTTTCTTGGAGTGGAGGGCAGACAGACCCAGGGGGTGGGACAGATATGGGAAATAGATGTTAGAAAGGACTTCAAGGAAATGGTGAGGGTAGGCGGAGGGAGTCTGGGTGAAGGAAATATCCAGAATTTGGAGGGCCCAGAGGCCTCTGGAATGGAGTCAGTTTTGGGGACAAAAACTGGCTCCCCATCCTCCAGGGGGCCGGAGACTGCCCCTCCCCATCGAGAGGCCTCTTCTGGAGCACATCCAGGTGGGCACGGTGCCAGGTCCTCAGAGAGGTTGCCCACCCTCCACCCGGGCGCACTTCCTCCTCCCCTCCCCCAGCCCCAGCGGATGCAGCAGTTCACACTCTGTATTTATTATTGTTCTCACTCAGCGCCCCTCCCCTCTCCCTGGGAAGAGGCTGCAGGCTGGCAGCTTGGCAGGAACCTGCTGTCTCCCTTTCGGGGGCCAGCATCACCCCTTATCTCTGCCTGGACTCCTTGTGCCCGGGGAAGGCCCCTCAAGGACTTGGGGCTAGCCCACGCTGCCCCGAGTCCCTGCATCCCTGCATCCCGCAGCTGGGGGCCAGCAGCCTAGCCCGCCCCCTGCCCCCGGGGCTGCACCCTGGCAAGGGGGGAGGTCAGAGCGAGACCAGCAAGCAGGGGAGAGGAGTGGCCTCAGGAGAGGCGAGAGCTCTGGGTAGGGGTGGCTCTGAGGCAAAGATAATTACATGGAGCCACCACTCCAAGCCAATTAACACAATTATCCCCATCGCGTTGGGGACGAAATAGAGTCAGGACAAGACAGCTGCTCCAGGTCCAACTATCTGCCTGCCCTAGATGGTCCCTCCCCAGCCCCAGCCCCAAATTCCAGGGGGACAGACCCACATGCTCCCTGCTGCATTCTCCTTTTGGCATCTGGTAGGAGCACGATTATTCGTTCCCCAGTCATTTCTCTTCCCCTGGTTCCCAGACAGGAGGTTGGGGCTTGGCAGGTGTCTGCTATTCTCTGCCTCTTGAGCCAGACACAAGTCCCAGACACACACACACACACACACACACACACACACACACACACACGTGCGCTCTCACAGGGAGCCACACGGCCTCAGCTTCCCTTGGGGGCCAGGAGGAGGGACGGAGGGAGGGAGGGAGGGGAGGAGGGAGGACAGGGTGGGCTCATCCACATCCCCTCCTACACCCCCCTCTGTAAACTGAATGGGGCTGGGCCAGCCCCAGGGGAGGGACCCACCTTCCCAGCCCCGGGGCGTCCTACCTCCCTGCTTTGCCCCTGCCAAGCTGCTGTGCCCTCGCCGCCCCGTCCTGACCCTTACCTCTCCCCGGCTGCCGAGGTCCAGGCTCCGGCTCCCGCAGCCGCCCTCAGCACTCCGCCTCTCCCCGGCTCGGAGCTGGCCAGCAGGGGATGGTCTGAAGGATGTGTTGTGGGTACGACTCTGTGTGTGTGTGTGTGTGTGTGTGTGTGAGCATGCGGCACCTCGAGCCCCTCACTCACTCACTCACACACGCCCTCCTCCTGACGTCAGGAAGAGCAGGAGGGAGGGACTGCGATGAGAATTTGTACTCCCTGCTTAAAGGGACACGGGGCCCTGTTGCCTCTGGGCCAGACAGCGCCTCCGGAGACAGGCACAGGCTGGGTGAGAGAGTTAGCTGCGTCTCTCGGGGCCCTAAAGCTTCTTTTTTTGGAAAGTGGCTTTTATTGCCAGGCCAGGGTATAATTTGCCCTGCCAGGTGGGAGTAGCCGCTGAGGAATGCAGGGGAAGAGAAGCTGGGACAGCCTGCATTCCTGGCAATTAGAGAGCTAGTGAGTGGGAGTGCGTGTGCGTGTGTGTGTGTGTGTGTGTGTGTGTGTGTGTGTACGCGCGTCTACTTGGGGCCACGGGATAGAGGGGGGTAAGTCTGGGAGAACAGAGGTCTCAGCAGAGAGGAGCCCTCTCTGAGGGGGCTCCAGACAAGGGCGGGGAGAGCCCAGTTTCCAGGGACTCTCAGACCTTCCTCTACCCGCTGGATCCTCAGAGTGTCCCCTGGCCTCCATTAGCACCAACACTGTGCTCAGGTCTATCCCTCGCTCGGCGGAGATCCTTGTGAGTACATGAACGTGGGCAATCGCAGGCGCTCATCCCCTTCTCTGGCCCACAGTAGAAGATATTTCTATTGAATTGAATTGAATTGAATTGAGAAGCCCCGTAGGGAGTGATAAGCTTGCTACACACCCACACCCCCCAACACATACCCCCCCACACACGCTCACCCCCCCCACACACACACACACATGCTCCAGGCCGGACAGCCCCCGCCCCCTTCCCAGTGCCCTGGTTTCCACATCAGAGAGGCCCTGGGTGTGAATCTCCGCTCCATCACTCCCAGGCTGTGCACACTTGGGAAATCTTTTACTGACTCTGATCCTTCACAGCCTCTCTGTAAAGGAGGTAAGAAGGCCCTTTCTGAGCCGCTGTCGGTGTTTCCAGAACAGTCCGTAGCTAAGCCTCAGGCCCCGCTAGAGAGGCCGCCACAAAGGGGTATCTCTTCCTCCCCATCCTTTCTCCTCGGCCTCAGCTTGGAAAGAAGGAAGGCTTTCCCGCCTATAATCCTTAGCACTCCTGACGCAGGCTGGCATTTTCAACAGAAGCTTTATTAAAATTAAAAGGAGGAGGGAGTCAAAAGGGAAATGATCGAGAAAAATGCAAATAATAACAACAGCTAGTAAGATACACTGAGGACTCCCGGGCCGTGGGGCAGTAGGCTTTTCCACCATTCAAGGCCCACAACGATCCAGCAATTTATTATCATCACCCCTATTTTGCTGGCCAGGACGTAAGGCTCAGGTAGGAGGAGGGAATTGCCCGTGTTCATTGTCTGGTTAGAAGGATATTTGAAGCCAGGGCCCTCCAATGCCACCACATATCCCTGCCCTTCCAGAATCTCCCAGAACAATCAGGCTCAGACAGTCTAGGTTTCTGATCCTACACAAGAGATGGGGAACCTTGTTGCCCATTGTTACCTGAGGCCTGGAGTTCAGATTCTATTCCACCTGCTAGACTGAGGACCCCGCCCAGAGGAACCTCAACTCGCTTAAACCCTTCTCTTCTTTCTTTTGTCTTCCTCTCTTCCAAAGATAATCATGGTTTTCAAAGTGCCCGCACGGGCTTCAGCTCACCTGCTGCTTATAACAACTCTGTGAGGTTTACCTGGACGAGAAAATGGGCTGGGAGAGATGGGGGACCTCACGGAGTCACCCAGCTCGGAAGTGACAGAGTGACGGAACAGGGGCCTGGACCCATGGTTCTCACGCTCCAGGAGAAGGGCTGGGGCTGGGGTCATGGCTGCGATCTCCCGTGCCCACCACCCACTGTCCCTTCTGCGGGGAAACAGCCCCCATGCTTTCATCTGGGGAACGCCCTCTCCTCTCTCCTGAGCCACAGGACCCCTGGCGGCCCATCAGAACCAGAGTCAGGAATTGGGTTGGAACGTCGATGCCAAGGCTGGCTCTTCTCCCCATGGGTCCTGAGTTGGCAGAGCTTTGGCCGTGGGCTGTTGGTGGCCGAGCTATGGACTACAAGCCAATGGGCCACCAGCGGGGAGTAGCCAGGGAGGACTTTTCTGAGGTGATGATGTTTGAGCTGAGCCCCAAGTGACAAGAAGGAGCCAGACTTGCCAGAATCCAGAGAGAAGACACTGTGGGAAGAGGGAATGGTTGGTCGGAAGGTCCCCGGATGGGTGAGGGCTTCGGAGTGCCTGAGGAATAGGAAGGAGGCTGGTGTGGCCGGAGGGCGGGGAGGGAATGGAGGGGGAGGATATCCAGGCTACGTGTGAGAGGCCAAGGCCTGGTCTGCCGTGGACAAGGCCAAGGCAAGGGCCACGGGCCTGACCCTCACTTCGTGTCCGGCCTTTCTTGGAGGCCCCACCCGCCGGCTGGTGGACATGTGTGGAGGCTGCCAGGCAGCCCGAGAGCTGTGAATGAAGGAGGCTGGGCCGAGGTTTGAAGTAGTGTTATGATTATTCTCTACAACGAGGAGAGGGCACAGCTGTTCATTCAGGAAATGAGCGGCCCGTGGCACCACCCACCCACCCACCAGCAGCTGAGTAACAAAGAAATTGTCTGCTTGAAACCAGGGGTTCTGCCGCCGAGGCTATTTTTGTGAAAGGCTGAGAACTCAAAAAGCTCATCTCCTCGAAAGCCTTCCTCACCTCAGAGAATCTGAAGAGGTGGGTAAGAGCAGAGTAGCCCCTGAGTCCTACTGATTCCATCTGAATCCTGATTCCCACCCTGTTGCCTACTGTCCCCCCACCCTTGGGGGCCAGGCCTGGGACTACCTGGCCTTGAATCCATGTAATGCTTTAAGATGCATACATCCTTAAGACGTCAGTGCCATCCGTTGGACAGATGTGGAAACTCAGGCACAGAGAGGTTAAGAAACTTGCCCGACATCACACAGCTGGTGAGAACTCGGGAGTTCTGGCGTCATTACCCTCTTATTCTTTCTGCCACGCCACACTGTCTTTGAGATGTCTTTTCGGTTCCCTGCATGCCCGTCTCCTGGGCCGTGGGAAGATCCTCTTCTGCAGCTTTGACCACGTCATTCGTTCATTCAGTCAAACCTTTGACAAATACTTACTGACTCCTCAGATGGTCTAGGCTGGAACCCAGCAGTGAACCAGACAGATACACACGTTGAGTTTATAAGGCTCATGTCCTGTCTAGGAAGAGACATGGTACCAAGGATGCAAACGAATAAATGTATGAATGCTATTTATGAAGACAGCACACCAGCGGGGTGGGAAGAAGGAGCCGGGCAGGGCTGAGTCCACCTGCTGAGGGCTGAGAGAGGCCACTTTGAGAAGGGGCCCTTGTAAGCTGATCCCCAAGGGTGAGAAGGAGCCAGCCTTGTAAAAAGTAGGGGAAGAGTGTTTCCCAAAGAGGGAACAGCATGGGTGAACTCCCAGAGGCAGGAAAGGATGCTGTATGTTCCAAAGGTCACTGATGTGACTGGACGAGGAAGCAAGAGGAGGGCCGGGGTCACACTGTGTAGGGTTGGGGGGGGACCTGGCAAGAGGCCTGCTCCTCATCTGAAATGAGATAGGAAGGCATGAGATGCTCCTGCCTCCAGACAGTATCCCTGGTGGCCTCACAGCCTCATCCTGGGTAATGATCAACGCAGGCGGGAGACTGAGGAAGATGGAGGGGTCCCCTGGCCCTGGCCCCAGGGCTGGAGATTACCCTCTGGCCTGTGGGTGAGGGTCTCCTGGTGCTTAAATCCCCTCAAGTCATTGAGAAATGCTCTCTGTCATAGGGTAAGGGGTCCCTCCCACAGCTGGCCTCCTCTGCACCCTGCCCTGAGGCCCTGGGGCTGGAGCAGCCAGGCTAACCCCCAGCGAACCCATGGCCGGGATGGGCTGTGAGCCAGGCCTGCCTCACACATCCATTCCTGAACACCCTGAGGCTTCTTAACATTTAGGCTCACCTCCATCTGAATCTTCTGAGTGAGGCCGTCCCTGACTGCCCTAGCTAGAGTGCTAGTCACTCACTGTCACAGTATTCATGTGACCTTTCTCCATAGCAATGCCTGGAATGATCTCCCCTCTCTGGAACACAAGCCCCCAGAGCAGGGCCTCATGCACAACCGCCCCCAACAAATACCTGTTGACCTTTTGCACTTTGCTTTTGGCTCAAGCCAGAACAGAGAGCAACATACTGGGAGGCTCTGTTTTTAGGTCCCTTCTAGAATCACTATTCCCAGTGGTACTTCAGCTGTGCTTTTGGTCTCCATGGAAGAACTTTTTTTTTTTTTTGAGAGTTTATTTTTAAGTAATCTCTACACCCAACGTGGGGCTTGAACCCACAACCCCAAGATCAAGAGTTGCATGCTCTTCCGACTGAGCCAGCCAGGTGCCCCCATGGAAGGACATTTTACAAAGTGCCCAAATAAGAATCGTTTCTGGGCCCGTTCAGACAGACCTTCAAGGGCCTGGTGCTGCTCCTCAGAGCTTCCATTCCTAAGAACCCAGAGGGAGGTCTCTGGGGCTCAGAATTGAGACAATCTGGACTTACTGACACCTGGTTGGTTTCCATATTGTAATTGAAAATGTTTTCCTCTTGGCTGTGGATGCTGGAAAGCTCAGAGCCAAATCCCTCCACCATCAGCAAGCTTCCAGACCACGGTGGAGGTTGGGGGGGTGGGTGCGGGGAGGAGTCCCAGGGCTAATCTTTTCTTTCCTTCCTTCTTTCATTCAATAATCCAACAAATATTTGTCCTGAACTGATTGTCCACCTTTCTAGGTAGTGGGGAGTCGACAGTGAACAAAACAGATGAAATGCCTGTCTTCATGGAGCTTACAGTCAGGAAGAGGGAGGGGGCAATAGAAGAACCTCATAAAGCAGGTCATGTGCTGTGGGAAACTGGTAAGTGGGGTAGGGAGTGGGGGCTGGTGGCTGGGTGGTTTGAGATTTAAAATGGGGGGCTCCGGGTGGGGGGTCAGGAAAAGCCTCACGGAGGTGTCACTAAAGCAAGGGTCTGCAGGAGGTGAGGACTGAAGACAGGAGGGTGGGGACAGGAGACCGTTCTGGGGAGAGGCAGAGGCCCCAGTGGGGAGTGTGTCTGGGGTGTCAGAAACAGCCACTGGGCACAGCAGTGGGACATGCGGTCACAGGGGTGAGGGGCAGAGGACCCCGAGGGCTGTGAAGGACGTCCTAAGGCCTGGCTTTTATGAGATGGAGCATTGCAGGGTCCAGAGAGGAGGGTTGAGAATTTCTGATCGGCATTTTAACAGTGTCTCTCCGGCTTCTGTTTTGAGCAGAGACGGTGGGGCGTGAGGCCAGGACAAGGAAACCAGGGTGGAGGCTGAAGCAAAGACCCAGGTGAGGAGTGCGGAGTGAGGGGTGCAGGGTGAGGGTGGCTGGGCCCCAAGAGTTGCAGTGGGGGTGAGCAGGAGGGTTGGACTCTGTTTGCGTCGGAGGTAGAAACAATAGGATTTGTTCACAGTTGCGTAGGGGAGGGGGTGAGAGACAATGAAACATAATCCCCATGTTTGGGCCTGAGCGACCTAAGAATGGAGGAGTCATTTTCTAAGATGGGAAGACTGGGGCGGGGGTAGGTTGGCAGGAGAGACATGACCAAGAGTTCCACTCTGGCCCAGACTAAACTCGAGTAGCTGAACAGGGACATGGAGCGGGCAGGGGGTGAATCTGGCGCTCGGGGAGAGGGCCACGAGGGAGCCACGGGGGAGCCTCCGTGGCAAGGTGCTGGTCACCGCCCCGAGGCCCCATGACAGCACCGGGCATGCACGGAGATGCGGAGATGGCACAAAGTGGGCCCGGGACCCGCCAGCTTTTAGAGACGGGAGGAGGACCCGGGTGAGCGCCGTCCCCTGGAAGCCAAACAGGAGTGTGTGCAGGACGAGGGAGGGCCCGCGGCTGCTGAGCACTGACAATTAGCACTGCATTGGGCAACGTGGAGGCCACTGGTGAACCGAAGAAAGTGGTGTGGGCTGCGTGGCGGGGCCAGAACCGGACCACAACAGGTTGAAGAGAGGACAAGAAGAGGAGATTTGGAGACCACAAGCTCTGACGGCACCTTCGAGCAGTTTTGCCAGTAAAGGGAGCAGAAAATGGGCCACTAGCCGGAGGGCCAAGAGAGGGGTGTTTTTAAGACGTAAAAAATCTTAATTGCTTTTTAAATTTAAATTTAAATTCTGAATAGGTAAGATATTCCCATGATCCTAATTATCAAAGATTCCAGAGGGCGTTTGGTAATCTCCCCCCCTTCCCCACTCCCACACCCTCAGCCATTCTGTTCCTCACCCTGCGGTCCCCCCATGTAATCAGATGCTTGTCAACAGAGTATTATTTTTCCCCTTTTCCCACAAATGGTAACATCCATACATACTGCGCTGTGCCTTGTGTTTTTATACTTAATGTATCCTGAATATCATTCCACAGCAATACACAAAGAGCGTTCTCGTCCTTTTTTTTTATGCCTTCATATTATTTCTTTCTGTGAGGCACCATATATAGTTTTTATCCAGTCCTCCATGATGGACAATCATTTGAGATCAGTTCTATTATTATCTCTGCTTTACAGAGAGACAGCCGAGGCACTGAGAAGTTCTCTGGCTTTAGCATGCTGTGGCGTGGGAACTCCATGCCCTTAACCACTCACTGGACTCTCCTCCTCCTCCTGGGTTAGCTTCCAACCCTGTTTCTCCCTCACTCCTCCACTTAACAATTATTTTGCTATCCTTTTGTTCGCTCAAATAACACATATTTACAAGCCCTGACCATGTGCCAGACACAGGGCTAGGCCCAGAGGATGTGGAGGGACATGGCAGAGAAGTCCACTGCCGTCGAGGAGCTTACAAACTGCCTTTGTGTGTTTTTGTAAGCCACCTCAAATCTTCCATGGAACAACGCAGAGAATTAACAAAGAAGCCCAGTCCCTGTTTTTCCTAATGAGGAAACCAAACGTGCCAACAAATCACTGTTGCAGTCGTGTGAGCTGAATACCATAAAAGAAGCCTGGGAACCCAAAACACTAACTCTGCAATGCGGGCCCCATCCCCTCAGCCTGGCCCTCCTCCAGTTTCCCGTCTCAATGAAAGGCCCACTACCCAGCCAGGGCCCAAAGCCCTCCTGCCTTTGGCTCCTCCCACTTCTGTCCCTAGGTCACCCACCCTATCCCTGAGACCACCCCCTGGAGACCTCTGGACTCTGCCCAGCTTCACGCTCCATGGCTACCAGCCTTACTCAGGCCTTCTCTTACAGGAGCCACCCAATAACTTCTTCCCTGGTCTTCACGTTTCCACCCCAGCCCCTTCCCACCCACTGTCCATCCCACTGATGCGTCACTGTGTCATTCCCCTGTTCTTACCATCTAAGGCTTCCTTTTGCCGTCCTTGGGTTAATAATGTCCTGGCACAGCCCAGTGGTTAGGATCATGGGCTCTGGAGCCTGAATCCCAGCTCTGCCAGTCATTAGCTGTGTGACCTTGAACGACCTACTTAACCTCTTTCTGCCTTAGATGAGGCAAAATGAGATAATGAGATAAATGAAAATGAGATAAATCAGGTAATGGTAATTATAGACCCTACTATATAGCTGTTGTGAGGATTAAATTATAATGATAAGGCCCTTGTGATCTGGACCCTGCTGAGGTCTCCAATCTCACGGTTTTTATCTCCCTATAAATCAGCTGAAATACTTTTAATTTCCTGAGAGCATCAAATTCTCTCTCTCTCTCCCTCTTCCCTGCAATCCCTCTGAGCTGAAGCGGGGCCCAGGGCTCAGTTCTTCCCACTGGATCTCCAAAGCTGGGCACACAGTATGTTGAGTGAATGAATGAATGGGGTAGGCATTGTGTTTGGGTTCTGATGGATGAGTAGGAGTTCTCCAGGTAAACAAGTGTTTGAGGAAGGACTAAAAGAACTTGCTCCATCCCAGTGCTTGGAAACAGAAGGAAGGTAAGACTGGAGAGAAAGGCTGCATTTGGTCCAGACCTTTCCATGTAGGCAGAGGATATTCATGAAGGGAAGGTTTTCCTGACAGTGTGAGAGTCACTTAAGGAGAGACTGAGGCCAGAAGCCAGGGGTGTGGCTAAGCTCCAGCAGAGCAATGGAAGGGCCTGAACCAGGGCAGTAGCAGTGGGAATGCAATGAAGACGGAGGTTTGAGAGACTGAGGAAAAGACTCATCTCCTCAATACTTTTCCTGAATGCCTCCTAGAAATATATTAGGGGATCATGGGACTAAAGAGCTGAAGTAGCATTTCCCCCTATCTTCAAGTAGCTCAAATCCTAGGAGAAGCAGACAGACCTAAAAATAAAAATATGGATGCAGAGAAGGCCAAATTAAGTATCACTGCACCAGCCTCACGCAGATACCGCCACATGTGTAAAATCTGCAAAGTGAAGCACCATGCATTTCCGAGTGCCTCTCTCATCCACCCCAAGGCTTTTTTTAAGTTCTCAAATTTTTATTTTTTTTTTATTTTATTTGGTTTAAACACAAGCTAGTGTATTTCCACAGCCCACCAACTTTTAGAGGCAGTGTAGAGGTTTAGATGGGCGCGCTTCTACCACTTAGCAGCCTGTGATCTCCGACAAGCTACTGAATTGTCTTAGCCCAAGCCCATGTTACCTATCATATGAAGATGAGTGGGAATGGCAGGGGTGGCAGGGGAAAGAACAAACTGGGGCTGGAGGTGTGGGTAGAGGCAAGATCCTTTTTTTTTTTAAAGATTTTATTTATTTATTTGACAGAGAGAGGGAACACAAGCAGGGGGAGGGGGAGAGGGAGAAGCAGGCTTCCTGCTGAGCAGGGAGCCCAATGTGGGGCTCCATCCCAGGACCCTGGGATCATGACCTGAGCCCAAGGCGGACGCTTAACGACTGAGCCACCCAGGCGCCCCCCCCCCCCTTTTTTTTTAAGATTTTATTTTAGAGGCAAGACCCTGCAGGGCCTTGTGAGCTACCATAAAGGTTTTGGACTTATTTATTTATTTTAAAGATATTTATTTATTATTTGAGAGAGAGAGAGAGAGAGCGCGCGCGCACCAGCAGGACCAGAGGGAGGGGGAGGAGAGGGACAAGCGGACTCCCGGATAAGCAACACAGGGCTCTATCCCAGGACCCTGAGATCATGACCTGAGCTGAAGTCAGTTGCTTAAGTGACTGAGCCACCCAGGCGCCCCTATTTATTTATTATTTATTTATTTATTTATTTATTTATTTATTTATTTATTTTAAGTAATCTCTACACCCAAGGTGTAGGCTTGAACTCACAATCTAGAGATCGAGTCGCAGGCTCCACGGACTGAGCCAGCCAGGCGCCTCAAAGTTTCGGACTTTTATTATTAGTTTAGTGGGAAGCTACTGAGGTTGTTTTTGGGTCCCAACTTATTATCACTTTTCAATTGAGATGTAATCTGCCTACAATTAAATGCAAAGATCTCAACTATAGAGTTTAATGCGGTTTTTTAAAAGATTTTATTTTTAAGTAACCTCTGTACCCAGCGTGGGGCTTGAACTCACAACCCTGCTATCAAGGGTTGCATGACCCTACCGACTGAGCCAGCCAGGCACCCCTGACAGTTGCATACATCTGTGTAACCCACCCCCTAGAAGAAGATACGAAACATTTCTATCAGGTCCCGCCTGCCCCTTTCCAGTTAATTCTCCCGCCTCCAGGGTACTGAGGGGTCTAAGCATCCTGTGCCGGCTTTTGAGAGGATCCCTCCGGCTGCGGCGCAGAGCACGACGTGAGACCCGGAAGAAGAGAGGAGAGCACTGGCCAAGCCGGTGAAGTCTGGAACGCACCGAGGTCGCCTAGCAACCAGAAAGCGCGGTCGGAGGGTTGACGGCTCCGCCCCGGCGGAAGGGGAGGCCCCGCCCCGCCCCGCCCCCGCGCCGCGTCGGGGGGCGGGCAAAGGCTTCTTATTGGTCTGTTCTCCGGAAGCGAGATTCGGAGTCTTGTCCCGAGTCGGCCGCGCGTGGGAGCGCGGTGCGTGGTCGCGGCGCGTACTTCGTGGCGGGGCAGCGCGGGGTCGTGCGACGGGTGCTCGCACCCTTCCCACTGGAGCGAGGGCCCCTCGCGCTAAGCCTCAGTTTCCTCACTTTGCAGCGGCTGAGCGCGCCCCGCACGGGGTACCCGGCGCCCTACCTCGCAGCCCCACCGCCGGGTTGGGGGGGAGGGGCTTGGGGAATGCCCACCGCCCCCGACGGTGCGAGACTGACCCTCCCGTTCCCAGGGCCCCAGCGCAGGCCGGGATGTTTGTCCTGGTGGAGATGGTGGACACCGTGCGGATTCCCCCGTGGCAGTTTGAGAGGAAGCTCAACGACTCCATTGCCGAGGAGCTGAACAAAAAGTTGGCCAACAAGGTAGTGGGCCCGCGCGGTCGCCGGCAGGCCTTGGCATCGGAGGGCCCAGCCCTGCCCACCTGCCCGCTGCAGGCCTGGCCTTGGTCATGCCAGACCTCGGCCTTGGGCAAGTAGCTTAACGTCTCAGAACTCGGTTTCTTCACCTGTACACGGGATGGGGGTAATCCTTCTGCACGAAGGATGTCAGAGGGAATCAAAAAAGAAACTGGGTTTGAAAAAGGCTCTTGTAACTGGGAAATGCTAGATTCTACACTGCCAGATTACTTTGCAGTCTTGGGCAGGTCACTTACCCCTCTGGGCCTCAGTTTCCATTTGTAAAATGGAAATAATAATGGTTGTCCAACCGCGCACTGTTTTTGTGAAGATGGACAGAGTGGTTTAGAGTTAACGGTCAGGAGGTTTATCCATTCATTCCTGCAAAAAAGTGTTTGTGCACCTTTTATATGCCGGCCCTACATGACTTAGTGACAGCTAGTCTGGGGCCTTCCCGCTGCCTTTTCTGTAGTAACCCTCCCTCAGTTACTCTGTGTCCTATCACTTTTTCCTTCTTAGATGGTTATGGTTTTTTTTCCAGCTCCATGATGGCAGGGACCTTTGTCTTCTCCACACGGTACCCTCATATTTAGCCAGAGCCTGGCACATAGCAGATGTTCCATAATTGTCTGTTGATTGAATGAATGAAGCAGCCAAGGTTCTACCCTGTAGTGTGGTGGGGAGAGCAGATATGAATGAGAGGGACCCACGGTTGAGTATGTGATGACAAGTTGAGGTAAGTGCTGTGAAGGACAGGCATTCACAAGTCTGTGGAATGAAGGGGAACTCTGCCTACAATGAGGGAGAAAGCAGCTTTGTTAGGGATATGGCATTTGAGCTTGAGCTGAGAGATGATGCTGAAGAGGAACTAACTAGGGGATTCTTTTTTTTTTTTTAAGATTTTATCTATTTATTTGACAGAGAGAGACAGCGAGAGAGGGAACACAAGCAGGGGGAGTGGGAGAGGGAGAAGCAGGCTCCCCGCCGAGCAGGGAGCCCGATGCAGGGCTCGATCCCAGGGATCATGACCTGAGCCGAAGGCAGACGCTTAACAACTGAGCCACCCAGGCGCCCCTAGGGGATTCATTTTTGAGGGTGCAGAGGGAAGAGTTGGGCAGGCAGAGGAAACAGCATGTGCAAAGGCCCTGTGGCAGGAGGGAATATTTCACCCATGATAACATGGAGGAGGCTAGTGTGGCCTGGGCAGAGGAAGAGAGGGGAGGGCAGACTGGAAAGGTGGCAGGAGCCAAGCCACACAGGGCCTGCAGGATGTCATGGCAGTATTGGTGTTCATCCGTAGAATAGCAGGAGGTGATAGGCTGAGAAGGAGCCAGTAAGAGGAAGGTTGGCTGGCTTTAGACAGGAGGCCAGTCCCTTCCATAGAGGCTGAGGTCATAGAAGGGAGGTGTATGGATCTGGGCAATTGTTGGTGGAGAGAACTCATGAAGTCCTTAGTGGATGGCTTCCGGTTACTTTGTGAGGTAGAAGGTCAAGGGGTCTGTGGAGGGACGAAGTGTGAGCATTTTGGAGAGAGAAGGTGTGAAAAGTCCAAGAAGGGAATGTAGTCTCTTTGGGTCCTTCAGTGACCTGTTGAGCTGAGTCTTCTGTATTTGAGTCATTTGCGAGGAGGCTGCACAGAAGAGGTCCGTGGTCCGGCCAAGGGCACAGATCTTGTGCTGCCGAAGCCAGCCCGACTCTGTGCCTCATTGTGGTGAGGTCTGGCCCGGAGCGTAAGTTCTCTGAGCTTCTTGCTAATCGTTGAACAGTCTGCAGGGCTGTTATTGGGAGGTGATGATACCGGTGGCAGATAGGGTGACACCAGCGGGCCCGTGGTTTGGAGCGCCGTGGGGTGCGGAGGGGGCAAAGGATGCTGTCTGTCTAGTCTTGGCGCCTTGGCCCTGGGTCACTCTGCCAGCCTCAGTCCCTGCGGCCACGGCTGTGTCTCCTACTTTGTGAGCGGAATGGGGGATTAGCCGGGCCTCTGACGCCAAGCACCGAGCTCTAGCATGGACCTGGAGACTTTGGGAAATGCAGGTTTAAACCAGGGTTCCCTGGTTGTTAGTGATGCTGACTAATGATAATAGTGATCCGTGGTTGACTGTTACTACTTCTAGCATGTAAGCCAGACACATGCATGGGGCTTCACATCCATTCTCTCTGTTTAACAAACCTGCAGCCTGGGAGGTCTATTTTTGCAAATGGGGGAAACTGAGGCTCAGAGAAGTGACCTTGGCGGTCACACAGTGGGCGTTGGAACTGGCACTGTAACCAGGATCTGTCTTGTCACAAAGGCCCCGCTCTTTCCAGAGCTCCGCATCCTTCAGAGGCCCCTGACCCATGGTTACCTCAGACGGTGCCCCAACTCATTTTTGGCTGTAAAACGGGGGTAATCATTACCTGCCGTGGGTGGTGAGGGTCTCAGGAGAGCATGCTGGGGAGCCTGGCCTCAGAGTCACAGTGTGTGTGTGTGTGTGTATGCGGATGCACACAGGTCGTGTACAACGTGGGGCTCTGCATCTGTCTGTTTGACATCACCAAGCTGGAGGACGCCTACGTGTTCCCAGGGGACGGCGCGTCGCACACCAAAGGTGGGTGCCCTTTCCTCTTTTTTTTTTTAAGATTTTTTTATTTATTCATTTGAGAGTGTGCATGAACAAAAGCACGGAGGGGGGAGGGGCAGAGAGAGAGGGAGAAACAGACTCCCCACTGAGCAGGGAGCCTGATGTAGGGCTCAATCCCAGGACCCCCAGATCATGACCTGAGCTGAAGACAGACGCTTAACCGACTGAGCCACCCAGGCAGCCTGCCCTTTCCTCCTTGGCATTGGGTTTCTTGGGGTTTGGTTTTTGGTTGTGGGAATCCTGGTCTAGGGATTGGGAGACCTGAGGCCTAGTCCTGACTCTGCCAGGAATTGACTGGGTGACAGTGGGCAGAATCTTCCCCCGTCTAAGCCTTGGTTTCTTTACCTATAAGAAATGGTGGACGAGGTGATTCTTTTTTTTTTTTTAAGGATTTTATTTATTCATTTATTTGAGAGAGAGAGAGAGCACGAGAGAGTGTGCACGCACCAATGGGGGGAGAGGGAAAGGGGGAGAACCCCAAGCTACTCCTTGCCTAATGTGGAATCCAACACAGGGCTCGATCTCATGACCCAGAGATCAAGACCTGAGCTAAGAATCTGTTGCTACATGACTGAGCCAGGTGCCCCAGACAAGGTGATTCTGGAGGCCTCTCTCGCTCTGATTGTGGCTCCGTGTCTGTGCCCCCTTTGGTCTCATTTATTACTGAGCCCTACTCTGCCGGGCCATCAGGCTGCTCAGTCTGGTTTGGGGGGGAGGGGGTGGCCAGACAGGTGAGGGCACTTGGAATGGTCATTGCTGGATTAAAAGTGGAGAGCAGGGGTGTCTGGCTGGTTCAGTTGGTAGAGTGTGTGACTCTTGATCTCGGGTTGTGAGTTCAAGACCATGTTGGGTGTAGGGATTACTTAAAATCTTTAAAAAATAAACTAACAGTGTGGAGAGCCGAGGGGAGTGCATCTGTCTCTTGGGAAGGAAGCTGGTTGAGGGTGGGGGACTTTGAGGGGCCCTAGGACTTAATGGTTAAGTGTAGCCTCTGGGATTCAAATCCCAACTTGGCCACTTATTTGCTCTGTGTCCTGTGTAGAATATGTAATCTTTCCATTTCTCTGTTTCCTTGCCTATAAAATGAGTTAACAGTAGATTTCATATTACAGGACTGTTGTGAGAATACTAAATTAATACGTGCAAAGGTCCTAGGATGGGTCCTTGGCACATAGGGAGGGCTCAGTGGCTCATTGATTTGAACTGTTTCCCCTGATTCTGTGGATCCACTAAATGGGTTCTTCTGGGCTGGCCTGTCCAGGGCTGGGTGGGGTAGGATGGCCTCATGTGTCTGGTGGTTGGCAGACTGGCTGGTGGGGACGGGGGCCTCACGGGGACAGCTCATCTCTGCTGCATGTGGTCTCTTCTTCATGTAGGAAGATCCCATTGGCCAGAGCAGGTCACATGGCTGAGGTTGGCATCAAGGGATGGGAAAATAGACTCCACCTCCCGGTGGGAGGAGCTGTAGTCGCACAGCAAAGGGGTGTGCACCCTGGGAAGGGAAGGCAAGGTTGGTTAGCGGACCTGGACGAGTAGAGCGATGGTCACCTTGGCTAGGGTCCTCAGGGAGGGCGTGGGGCATTCTCTCTCGTCCCTGGACCCAGCCGAAGCAGCAGAGGGCAAGGGAGGGGCCGCTGACGTGGTTCGGGGCCAATCAGCGGGCAGGCCTGCAGCTTTCCATGCACTAGGCACTCAGAGCTGCTGAATCACAGTCTCTGGAGGTGAGCCTGCAGACCTCTTTAATAAGGAGCCGGGTGCTTCTCACACAAGGCCAAGTGTGAGGAGCCCCGCCCTGGCCCATCCTGGTCAGCCTCTGGACACAGAGATGTCGAGCATTCCAGAACGTGCCATGAGGCCGCCTGGTGTCTGTGTCCAGGAATCCGGAGACTTAATTAGATTCACAGAGACGTTACCGTGCTCTGTGGACAGCCCTAGGAGCGCTTCGCAGAGAAATTAAACGGAGACGTGAAAACAAGACCGCAGGGCCTCTGTTTACGGAGAAGGATGCCCTCAAGCTGAGCCCAGTCTCTGCCTTTAGACTTGCCCTGGACAAGTGGTGAGAGGCACCAGAACTTCAAGGAAGACTGGGAGGAAAAAGTTAAACTTGAGGAAATTCTGTTCTTTCATTTGGTTGTTTCTGCCACTTGGTGTAAGATTTCCACTGTTGGTTTTCATTGTCCCCCCACCCCCAGTTCACCCTGGGCCCCCTGGTTCCTTGGGAATGAGGTGTGAGGATTAGGGCCCTGGGTGAGGCATGTCACATGGACCCAGATTTGAATTCTGGCTCTGCTCCCCGCCCCCCGCCGGATGCGGACCTTGAGCAGGTAACGCCGCCTGTCTTGGCCTCGGGTTCCTCATCTGTAAAATGGGGTCAACGCTTGGAGCTGTGAAGCTCGCTGTGGTCTGCGGAGCGCCATGCAGGGTGGTGCTCTGTTGTGGCGATCAGTGCCATGCTTTAGGGCTGATCTTCTACCCTGGGCCCTGTTCCTGCCGCCCTCCCAGCCCACTGCCTCACCCAGGGCTGTGGCCAGGGTGTTGGAGGGAGGCCTCAGCCCCATGCCTCCCCCTTTGTTTTGAGGGCTCTTCATTTGCTTACTGCCTTGTACTTCCTTCTCCCCGGGCCGGATCACTTCACCTCTCTCGGACGGTAAGTGCTCACAAGATGTCAGTCTCTGTGACTTGTGACACTGCGCCCGGGTGTCCAGCCTCAGCTCTTGTCCTTAGGGTACTTGGACATGGCACCAGTGCCCTGTTACCCTTGCCCCACAAGATGGCTGGCCCCGGGGGGAGCCCCTCTTGACCTGCTCGGAGCTCCAGAGTGGACTCTCCTCATGCCCACCGTTTGCTTTGTTCTGTTTTTGTTTAAGTTGTGATAAACTATATATAACATAAGATTTACCATGTTAATCATTTTTTTTTTTAAAGATTTTTATTTATTTATTGAGAGAGAGAGAGAATGATAGAGAGAGAGCATGAGAGGGAGGAGGGTCAGAGGGAGAAGCAGACTCCCTGCTGAGCAGGGAGCCCGATGCGGGACTCGATCCTGGGACTCCAGGATCATGACCTGAGCCGAAGGCAGTCGCTTAACCAACTGAGCCACTCAGGCGCCCTCCATGTTAATCATTTTTAGTGCCCAGTTCAATGGCATCGAGTACAGTCATGGCTGGGTAACCACCACCACCCTTTTCATCCTCCCAAACTGAAACTCTGCCCCTCGTAAGCATTCACTCCCCGTTCCCCGCAGCTCCGGGCCCTGGAAACCACCGTTGTACTTTGTCTCTATGAATTTGACTACTCGAGGTACTTCATACAGTGGAATCATCCAGTGTCTGCCCTTTACAGAAACTCACTACATCCTGAGGCAGCCCTGCTTCTCTTGGGATTTGGCCCGAGCCTGCCCCCGGGAGCGGGTCTTCCTCTTACTGATCCTGCAGCCCCATCCTTGCTGACTTTCCCGGCTCCCGTCTGCCCACTACACACCCCGGAACTTGAGGTCGGGCTCTTGGGAGGTGGCTCCAAATACGGCCCTGGCCCGGCTGGCCCTCCCGCTGGTCTGTGGCCTCCTTTTTGTTTTTAATGGAGATCTCATTTACATGCCATAAAATTCACCCTTTTAAAGCTTACCATTCGGTAGCTTTTAGGATATTCAGTTGTGCAACTGTCACCACGATCTAATTCCAGAACATTTTCCCCACCCCCGAAAAGCAACCCCGTACCTACCAGCAGTCGCTCCTCCTGCTCCCCTCCCCCAGCCCCTGGCAACCGCGGATCTACTTTCTGTCTCTGGGTTCGCCTATTCTGGGCATTTCATATAAGGGAGTCACATGGTATGTGGTTCTCTGGAACTGGCTTGTTTCACGTAACGTAATGTCCTTGAGCTTCATCCATGTCGTGGCAGGTGTCTGTACTCCCTCCCTTTTTAAGGCTGAGTAATATTCCGTTTTGTGGATAGACTGCATTACGTTCGCGCCCGCTTCTTCCCTCGTGCTTCCCGCCTGGTGGGGCACGGAGAGGCCGCCCGGCAGGGAGCTGGGGGCCCCGTCGGCCCTCGGGTGGCGTTGGCAGAGTGGGGAGCTGAGGGTGCTGGTGGCGGGAGCCTGTGTGGGGGTGAAAGCTGTCTGGGGAAGGTAGATTCCACCCTGTGGCCATGTTTGGTGGCCCAGAAAGGCTTGGAGTCCTCCCCTGGCAAAGCAGGACAGAAGAGCTGAGTGGCTGTGAGCAGGTCCCGCGGCCCCTCTGAGCCGCTTCCCCATCCTCACGGCGGGGAAGCGTGACAGCCGACACGGGTGGGTGGCAATGGGCACCGTGTGACCGGCAGGACGTAGCCTCACGGTTATTCTCTAGCTCTGGCGGGGGTCAGGCCAGTGCTGGTCACCCCTTTGGGGCTGTCAGGGGCAGGAGTGACGAGGTAATGGCTTCTGCCAGGTCCTGGGGGTCTGCCGAGTTGGGGACCACCCAGGGCGGGGCCTGCGAGCCCACAGAGGCATTTTTGTTGGCTTCTTGCCTCTGCCTCCCCGTGGCCCCGTCCATTTCAGGGCATTTTTAACGTCCTGTTCCAGGTCAGAGCTATGCCTGGGGCAAACTTTCCCATCAGAGGGAGACGGAAGACTTGTTTCCGAACCTGGCTCCCTTTGCCGGTTACTTCTGCCCTTTCTAGAATTTAAGGGAGTGAGTCTAGAGGAAGGGTGGAATTGACTTTGGAGTCATCCATGGCCCAGAATCTGGGTTCAGGAGTGACTTGTCGGGTGGGCTTGGGGGCCAGCCCTCCGTTCAGGGCCACTGCTGTTGGCCTGTTATAGGGACCGTGCTGTGGCCCTGCAGGGGACGGGGCGTGGGTCTCTGTGGCTCCGCTGGTGGGTCTGGACCCACGGAGGGACTGGGTATGGAGGGCCCAGCGGACTCCGGGGTAGCCACGGGCCTCCGGGTCAGCGGGCTGGCGAGGGCGGTCAACACTGGGAAGCCAGGGCCGCCGCAGAGCAGCCGTCCCTCACGTGCCTGCTCGTCACTGACATTCTTCCTTCACTTCCAGTCCATTTTCGCTATGTGGTGTTCCATCCCTTCCTGGACGAGATTCTGATTGGCAAGATCAAAGGCTGCAGCCCGGAGGGAGTGCACGGTAACGGTGGCCCTGATCCTCAGACGAAGCCTGGGAGCACGTTGGGGCAAGTGGCCAGGCCCGCAGGCCTCCCTTCAGCTTCTGGGCTGGGCCACAGGTCGGGGGGGGGTGCTGTCAGGGAGCTGCGGGGGGGAGGGCAGCACACAGCCCCCTCGTGCTCACGCAACAGTGAAGGCCTTGGCCAGCTGCGGGGCTTCACCGTGAGGCCTTCCCTCAGGACCGCGGGCTGGACACAGCAGCTGCCAGAGGGGGCTCGGGGTCCCAGGCACCCTCTGGTCCCAGTTTTGCGTGGTGTCCACTGCAGGTTTTGGTGGCTGGGTGGCCTAGGCGGGGGCGCAGGGCTCCGAGGTGGGGGTGGGGGGCTCAGATTTCCATGGCGACAACTGCCCTTGTCCCATGCTGTTACTTTCCCGTGTGTTCCAGTCTCTCTAGGGTTCTTCGATGACATTCTCATTCCCCCCGAGTCGCTGCAGCAGCCAGCCAAGTTGTATCCTCCCAAGGTTAAAGTGGGTCACAGGGAAGCTCAGGTCTTTCCAAAGGACAGTCCCCGCTCCTTGGGGTGACCCTGGGGCCTGGGATCTGACACTGCTGACCTTTGTGTCCACCCCCCCGCCCCGGCCCGCAGTCGTGCTCCAGAAGCTCTGACCTGCCCATGCTCCCCTGCTAACCGTGGTGTCCCCACGCCCGTGCCCCCGTCGGGGCTCTCGTGCTCTGTAGGTGGCGTGCTGTCCCCTTGGCTTAGGTTGTCCTCTCAGGGATCATCTCGGAGATCCCCTCCCTGGAGAGGTTTGTTCTGACTGGCTCGCCTCCCCGCTTCCCTGCTATGAGAACGGTTACCGTCGGCTGACGTTTGAGGGCTTCACTGTGCCCGGTCCTGCGCTGTGGTTCCCCTCTGCTGGCTTCCCCCATTGCGCTGCCCCAGCCCTTGCCTGGTCGCCCTAGGGTTGTCTGTTTCTGGGGGTCCTCGCTGAGACTGCTCCCTGGAAGGGACCCCATCTTGTCAGGACTGTGTCCCCAGGACCCAGCAGGGGACCGGGCTCCTGAGGGGGGGTGGTTAAGGCGTGGGACCGCCACTAGAGGGCGCTGTGGCTCCTCGGTGTGGGCTGGGGGAGGGGTTGGGGCTTTGGCGGGAGCCCGGGGTGCTGCCCTCACTGGTTCATCGGGTCACTGTGGCTCGGGCGTGGGGGCCGGGGCAGGGTCTGTGGGGCACGCCGGGGCTTGTCAGGAAAGCCGGCGCTGCCCGGCTGGGCCTCTCGCCAGCCATGGGCCCTCAGGCAGGTGACCTTCCGGCCATGTCCATCCTGAGCACCGGGAAGGTCCTTGCGTCGCGTGTTGGTCACTTTCACAGGGCACGATGGAAAGGGGTGCGGAGTCGGGCTGCAGAGAACATAGCGCAGCTTCGGCTAGCACCCCAGGGCCGACTGCGCGGGTCCCGTGGAAAGCACTTTCTGGGAGCGCTGCGTTATTACCTCCTCACCGCAGCCCTTCGGGGGCAGGCCTCGCCACAGCCCGTTTTACACACGGGGCCCCGAGGCTCAGAGGTTGGGCCTGGCCCCGGTCACGGCCGGTGGAACGGAGGTCTGAACATGGCTGGCCTGCGAGGACCCGGGCAGCGAGAGGCCTTCGTCACTCCTGCCTCAAGAGGTGGGGCTCGCTCTGCCCTTGAGCCTTCCTCCTGCTCTGGGGCCCTGAGGATGTGTGTGCCCGCCTGGCTGTGGTGCCCGTGTTCCCCAGCGTTCCCGCTCTTGCCTGTGGGGCCCAGACCTTGCCCAGCCTTGCCTCATGCACGTGGTGTGGGCCTGCCTCTCCTTGACCCCCCAGCCAAGGGGCTCTCATCCTCGGGTGGGGTTTGCCTGGGGGAGGAACCCCTCCCCCCCCCCACCGCGGGCTGCCGCCTGCCTGGTTGTTGCCTTGACCCCGCACCCCGCCCAGCGACGAGGCAGAGCAGGTGTGGGTGTGGGAGTACGAGACGGAGGAAGGAGCGCACGACTTGTACATGGACACCGGCGAGGAGATCCGCTTCCGGGTGGTGGACGAGAGCTTTGTGGACACGTCCCCCACGGGGCCCAGCTCGGCCGAGGCCACGTCTTCCAGTGAGGAGCTGCCGAAGAAGGAGGCGCCGTACACGCTTATGGTGAGATGTGCACGGGCCCCGGTGTGGCGGGAGAACCCCGGCGCGGGAGCGGCTTCCTAGGGTGTTGACTTGGGGTTCCCCGCCTGGAGCCCCTCTCCCCGCAGGTCAGGGCGCCGGTCCCTGATGAGTTCTTAGGTGGTCACTTCTCCCTGGGGAGCCTGTTTCGGAAGCCAGGGCATAACACTGGGAGCGTCAGACTCCGGACAGCAAGAGGGACCGAGCCCTCGCTGGGTGACAAGGCTGCTGATGAGCAGGCTGAGGGAGAAAGCAAGCGGGGAAGGGGCGTGGGAGCGGGTCAAGCACAAGAGTGGGGCTTCGGGGAGGGGTGACCCTCCGTCGGGGCTGCTCCCACACCCGACCAGGTGTGCGCATGGGGTGGCAGGGGAGCTGTGACCAGACCTGACCGGGGTTCCCTGGGTCTTCTACCCTCATGAAGGGACTGTGATGCGGGACAAAGTAGGACTCATTTCTGGGGCCTGCTAGGAGGGTTTCCCAGTATAATTGCGCTGCAGGTGGTTTGCTTTGGGGGCTGCTGTGCTTTGTCAAAAATCTGGGTGGCCGAGGGCATCCCCTCTGCATGTTTTTGGAGGCTGGGGCGCAGGGTCACTAGGCCTTCCTGGCAGGACTGAGAGCATGCCCAGGCCTGGCCTGCCGGTGGCCATGTTTGGGCAGGCCTGGGGGCGAGGAAGGGAACCTGACCCAGCTGAGGCCTTGGGGCCAGAGGCCATGCCCTTAGAGAACCAGCACTTTCCTTAGAGGCCCCAGGAGAGGTTGGGGCAGGAGAGGGGAGCTGGGCTGTGTTCCCGGGGGCCAGCCGGGAGTGCTGGGGTGGCCCCTGGATTTCGCCCCATCCTCTTGGCTGGTGTGTGCTCGCTCCACTATTCCCTTTGCCTATGCGGGGGGCGCCCGGAAGGGTGGGCCCCTTTGCCTCCCGAGGTGGCTCAAGCCGTGAAGGTAGATGAAATGTGCTTGTTTTCTCTCTCCCCCGGCAGGGATCCATCAGTGAGCCAGGCCTGGGCCTTCTCTCCTGGTGGACCAGCAGCTAGCCCTGGGGCTTGACGGCGGACCTCGGCCAGTCCGGCAGACCCCAGCCCAGCCCCGGGGAAGGTGGTGCGGCCGGCCGTGAGAAGCACGGCCGCTTCCGCAGATGCCGAGGAGCGGAGTGCGTGCCCCGCCAGACGAGCTATCCCTGAAGTCACGCTCTCCCTCTGGACCTCTGCCTCTTGGCGACGGCGCACGCTTTTAATAAAAAGACGGTATCAGTCAGGGAGGAGCCACCCTTGTCTGCGTGAGCTAAGGTCACCAAGCTGCCACAGCTGGGACCGCCTGTCCTTCCTGTCCCCAGGTCACTTCTGCAGGTGACCTGCCCCCATGGCAGGACTTGGGGGTTGAGGGCCTCAGGCTGGGCTCTGGGCTAAGCTTGGTGGCTCCCTAAAGTAACTGAGCGAGAGGCTGGCCTGGGCTAGCTGCTAGTTGTTGTCAGGTCTTGACCTTTCAGGGACAACCGCCTTTTTCCCCACCAGCGTTTGGAAGGCAGGGGCCTGGACTCAGGCAAGCTGGCGCCATCAGGAGAGTGGCGGCCGTGGGCTTAGGTGGCCCGAGGGCCGGGCTGGTGGCCAGCTGTGCTATCCCCCCCCACCACCCCCGGCAGGACAACGGTCACTTTCAGACCTCGGCCACGCCAGGAACACTCCGTGGGCCTGCTGGCGGCGCCAAATCCCAGACGAGGGCACACAGCACCTTGTCTATTCAGCACAAGGGCTCTGCCAGGTTCCTCCTGCCTCTTCACTCACTTCCGCAGGACCCGCAGCCTTGTTTTATGGCGCCCACGGGACACCGAGTTTCTGTCAGTCAGGCAAGTCTCGTGCTGAGGAAGGGCCCTCCCTGGAGCCCACCTCCTGCTCTGGCCTTCTCTGCTCGCTTGGGCACCGGGGCACCGGGGCGTGGGTCCTGCCCGGGGACAGCGCTCCAGGGGGAGAAGCAGCTGCAGAATGATGCCCGCCGCCGCGTGGCGCCGCGGCCTTGAGGGAGGGGGCTGAGTCCATGCCCAGGGGAAGGACACGAGGGGGGCCGTGCGGATGCTGGGGCGCGGGCAGGGGAGGCTGGCCCAGGGCGCAGGAAGGTGGGGCTGAGAAGACGCGGGAAAGCAGCCTTCCCACTTGAACTTCCTGGCAGTGGCAGGTCTGCTGTGGCGTGGCCAGTGGGGCCTCTGCCGACTGGCCACAGCAACCCGCCCCGCGCCCTGTACGGACACCACCACTCACACACACGGACAGTCACCGAGTCTGGATTCTTATTTTCCTTGTAAGAGCAAAAGTTTCTTTAAAATCCTTGAGCCACCAGTGAAATGAGGCAGGGGAAAAACTTTAGATGGGAGTCTTGTCATCAAAAATAAATACAGTTGAATGGAGCTGCTCAAGATCTGAATCAGACTAAACATGGGAAGGCAGGGGGGCTGGAACATTCTTTTAAGAACCCCCCCCCCCAACTGTGGGTCACTTGGCGGGCTGAGCACACCGTCTTGGAGCAGGAAGCCGTGGCTGGATCGGGGTGGATCCAGTTCTGATGACGTGCGGGCTGCACTGGGGACCCCGGCCCCGGGTCCGAGGAGCAGGCAGGCAGAGTGTGGAGCCGGACCTCAGTGCTGCTGCAGTTCCTTCATCCTGTTCAGAGCACTGCCGGCACGGAACCACTCGATCTGGGTCTCGTTGAAGGTGTGGTTCAGGAGGATGGTCTCCTGGGTCCCATTGGGGTGCTTGATGATGCATTTCAGGGGCTGTAGGAAGTGGGGGGAAGCAGAGTGGCTCTTAGGAACACGGCCCTGGATTCTGCTGCAGGGTCAGGGAGGTGGGGTGCACGCAAGGTGAACCTCAGGGGCCAGCAGGCAAACCAAGCTCTAGGCCAGGTCTGGGCTTGGGTGGCCCCAGTTAAGACCTGGATGGCGGGGCGCCTGGGTGGCTCAGTCATTAAGCGTCTGCCTTCGGCTCAGGTCATAATCCCAGGGTCTTGGGATCAAGCCCCGCATCCAGCTCCCTGCTCTGCGGGAAGCCTGCTTCTCCCTCTCCCACTCCCCCTGCTTGTGTTCCCTCTCTCGCTGTCTCTCTCTCTGTCAGATAAATAAAATCTTTTTAAAAAAAGACCTGGATGGCATGACTCCCAGGGCCAAGAGGGTCCTGCTCTGCACGGGCTGTTGGCCTGAGTGCCAAGCCTGCCCTAATGAGTGGGGCCTGAGCTGGCTCCACCCTGGTCTCTGGGAAGGCACTTCCTTCTCTCCGAGGGGGGGGTGCCTTGAGAGTTTAAGGGCCCTTCCAACTGAAACAAAGGCTCATGGGAGGAGAAACAAGGGGGGGCCGAAGTGGGTGTCCCCGACCTGCCCTCCTTCCCTGGCCCCCTGACCTTGCCAGGAGCAAAATCTTTCAGGCCCTGGATGGTCAGCTTGTCCACGGGGTGAATCTTATTGTAGTCGGCTGGGTCAGCAAAGGTGAGGGGCAGCAAGCCCTGCTTCTTCAGGTTGGTTTCTAGAAGGCAGAGAGCATACTGAGTCATTCCATAGCGCGCAGGGCCAGTCCCCCCTTCTCTGCACAGGGAGCCTCACCAGCCTAAGAGCTTCCTTTTCTAAGCCCAGCGAGGGCTCTGGGAGAAGCACCCTGGTCCTGCCATCTGGAGACAACTCTGAGCAGAACCAAAAGGACCAAGGTGGCTATACTCCCAATGACAGGGTACCTTCTGCCTGAGCCTACGTAAGCGTGCTGGTTTGGGTCTCCACTGGCCTTCCTGACAGACATTTACAATCAAAATCCTCTGACCACGTGCCCTGGATTTCTGCTGCTTAGGTCTGCAAGTTTGGAAGCAAGTTCCCATCTTGGGAAGCTGTGGGCCTTGGACCCAACGCAACTCAGAAGGGGCAGAGATTGTGGTGGAAAACGGGAGCTGTGGACACGGCGTGGAAACCAGGCGCACGGCTCCAGGCCTGACTCCACCACGGGCAGGGTGGGTGACCGTGGGCTGCCAGGGAGGGGAAGCGGATGTGGCGGGACCCGGCTCTACCTTACCATGGATCCTGGCAAAGCTCTTGGTGATGATGGCCCGGCCCCCGAGGTGGCGAGGCTCCAGTGCTGCGTGCTCCCGGCTCGAGCCCTCCCCGTAATTCTCATCTCCGATCACTACCCACCGGATGCCGTGTTTCTGTCAGGCAAGTGAGGCGGCCATGAGGGAGAGGACGCTGGCCCCCTGCCTGCCGGCCCTGGGCTTCCTGAGGTTCACAGATCAAGGGGCTAGAGAGACCCCTCCCTACCTGCTCCCCAAGGGCTGGTGAAATGAGAGGTGAATCAGGCCCCATTCAGGCCGAGGGGACGGAGGCGATCAGACACCTGCGATCAGACTCTCTGCAAGGGGCATGGGAGGTGCCACCTACCCATCAGTACTCAGGACAGAGGCAGGCGTTGGGGGAAGGCCAGTGTGGGATCAGAGCAGGGGCATGTGGTGAGGGTGACACAGGACTGCCCCCGTGGCACCAGGGCATCCTTCAACTGCAGAGCTATTGGTGTGGGCTCCTGGGGGGAGAGCACCCCCTCCCTGCATCCCCGCCCCTGCCCCCACTGACCAGGACCCACCTTGTAGTAGCGGGCAGTGTCCGGGACAGGACCAAACTCCTGGGTGACGGCGTTGCGCACGGAGTTGGCCTTGCCGTTTTCGATGTTGATGGCGCCAATGAGCAGGTTATTGGAGATGTTGTCCAGGTGCCCACGGAACTTGAGCCAGGGGCCCGCAGCCGAGATGTGGTCGGTGGTACACTTCCCTTTGACCTTGGGTGGGTGAGAAGACAGAGATCAGGGCACGGCGCGGGAGAGGTGGATGAAGGGAGAAGCCCTTTAGAGGCTGGCAGCAGACCCAGCAACTGCGACCCAGGAAGGGTGACAAGGGCAGCAGGTCTGGCTTTGGACACACAGTCTGCCGCCCTGGCCTTGCCACACTGTGACCACGAGGGCTCAGGCCAGACCGTCCCCGACCCCTTGAAGGCCCTGCACTGCTCGGTGACTTGTCCGGGACAGGACACCCACAGGGGGCAGTGGCTGGACAGGCAGGTCTGCTCACTCCCCCTTCCGACCTAGGCCCCCAGGCAACTGACGGCCAGGCAGGAAGACCAGCCACAGACCTCATGCTGGACCCAGAGGAGCCCGAGGACGTGTCCTGGTCCTGGCTGGTCACCAGTTTTATCGATCACGTGGGCTTAATACCGGCTGCCACTGCCTGAAGACCCTTAGGAAACAGCAAAAATCCATGCCTGACATGGGTCTGAGGCCTCTGGCCACACCACAGAGGCTTGTGTCCGCTCGGCTCCCAGACACGGGCCAGACCAACCGATGCCCAACTGCGGGAGCAGAGGACTCTGTGGTTTCTGCAGCCTTTGTGGTCAAGCCGGAGGCGTGGAGACCTGGTGCTCTTCTAGCTCTTCCTGTGCCGCACCCACGGCCCGCGGCTGCTGCAGGTGACCCTCCCCGGCTGCCGCCGATGGCAGAGCACCCCAGACACAGCTGGCCAGAGCCAGCTCGGCCTGGCATGGGGCGGAGGAGAAAGGGACACTGGGCTGTGGAGGCCCTGGTTCCTCTGCAGCCGACCTCCCTGCCGGCCGCCACCCCCCACCCCCAGCCTGACCTTCCCCACTGGCGCCCAGGGGAGAGCATGTGCTTTCACAGCCCTGACTGCTGCTGAGGGCAGGGCCCGGGCAGGCCGGGGCTGTTCTCCCCCCGCCGCTGACCTTGATGAGGATTTGCAGGTCCTCCAGGTCTTTGCCGTCCCACTTGTCAAAAGGCTCCAGGAGCTGCAGGCGTTGGCTGGTGGGGCTCACATCCACCCGCTGCCCGCTACTGTCCTTGGGAGGGTGCTGGTAGGTGTCCTGCCCAGGGTCGAACTCCTGCAGGAGGAGATCGGGACATGCTGGGTGCCGAGTGCTCCGTCCCCACGAGGACAGGCTCCTGTAGAAGCCCCCCCTCCGCCCCCCACACGGAGCTGCCTCATTCTCACTCCCAGTGCCATCCTGCCTGCCCAGGAAGGAGTGTCTTAGCCCCACAGCAAGCGGCAGGACCTGCTCACCGCTTGGGGAAGCTCATCTGCATCCGGAGCCTCCAGCTTGAATTTCTTGCCATCCTTGCCTGTCAGGAAGTCAGTCTCTGGGTTGAAGTTGAGGGTGCCCGCAATGGCCAGGGCTGTGACAATCTGGAATGGAGGTGGCCCACTGCTGGTTAGTACCAAACACCACTCCCACCCCCCACCCTAGCAGGAGCCCAGACGGAAACGGGGAATGGAGCCCAGGTACATCTAAGTTCTGCACACACAAGTCCTCCCCACAGAGGCCAGAGCTGCAAGAACGTCTCTGGGGGTGCAGGTCACGGGCACGCGCTGGGGCCCTCGCACAGAAACGCCGCTGCGGCAAAAACGTTCCCAAATGGGCAGCTGAAGACATGGAAGGAAGGCGCCACCTCTTCCGTCACTTTTGTGGGCTAAAAGTACTTCTGGAACACTCATTTAAAGTCAAGAAACAAGAGCGTGTAACCCTTTATCTCGGGGTTGTGAGCTCAAGCCCTGCATGGTGTGTAGAGATGACTTAAAATCTTTTATATAAAAAATAAGAAGGCAAGAAAGCCTGGCCGTGTGCTGCCAATGGCCGAGGCCAAATAGCCACTGCGCCCCGGAGCGCTTGGCGCATCAGCGTTCCTAGTCGGAGGCCGCCTTCCCGGAGGACACGGTGCACACGCCTTCCGCACTTTCCTGTAATCCTGACAGGAGCCTGGGGCACAGAGAAGGACAGTGACTTGGCCAAAGCCGTACGACTGGGTAGAGGCAGGGCTGCCCTTCGTCCTGGGCAGGGACTCCAAGCTCCGGCTTGTGACCCTAACTGTGGCCGACAAGCCCCTCAGACTCCTGGGCCGTCAGGGGGCCAGGCAGGGAGCAGAGGGAGCGTGACACTTGAGGCCTGTGGCTCTTGGTTTCCACCCAGAAAGCCCCCTGCTCTGCGATGCCAACCCTCCCTCAGCAGCCCCATGGGGTCAGACGCCCGGCCCCAGAGGTGGTCCTGGGTCATGGCCCGGCCGGGCAGGCTCACCTCCGGGGACGTAACGAAGGCGTGGGTCTCGGGGTTCGCGTCGTTGCGGCCTGTGAAGTTCCTGTTGTAGGAGGTGACGATTGTGTTCTTCTCCCCCTTCTTGATGTCCTTTCTGCCAGGCCAGAGGAGACAGGGTTAAGCGTGTCTGTCCTTGTCACCAAGCCCGTCCTGCCTGGCTTATGACAGAAGAGGGGGAAACGGAAAGACCCTGAAACAGCCACCTCCTCCCTGGGACTCACGCATACAGAGCGGGAGGGTCGCTGGTTGAGCCCAGAGGTTTGCGTGGACCACAGGTAAGGCAGGCAGAGCCCAAACCAAGGCCTGACTTTCCCGACCTTGGGCCACGGCCTCCGCTCACACGGCTCCCTCAAAGCCCCTGGCTGCATCTGGCTTCAGCCAGGTGGCCACTCCTTCCTCTTTACTTCCAGCCCAACTTTCCAGTCCTTCCTAGAAGTTTTCTAGTGTGCAGTAGCCCCTGAAGCTACAGGCCTGGGGCTGAGTCTCTTCTCTCCACCCAGTAACACTTCCCCTCAATATCTGGGGCTCTGGACCCCAGGACACAACAGGCTGTCCTATCAGAGGTGCACCTCTCACCTGTCCCACTGGCCAATGCAGGGGCCACAGGCATTGGCCAGGACGATGCCACCCACTTCCCTTAGGATTTGTGCCTGCAGAGAGGAGGACACGGAAAGGTCAGGGGCAGGCTGGTGGCTGATGGGCAAGGGTGGGTCAGCAGCTTGAGTGATGAAGAGCCGTTCTGGAGCCCTGGGGCAGCTGCAGGGGGACCTGTACCCGCCCCAGCTCACAAGGCTGTGGCTTGTCCTGCCCGAAGCCACGTTGCTCAGCGGTGGGGAGGGGGAACCAGGGGCAGGGCGTGTGGGCACTCACATAGCCGTCCCGCTCAATGGTGGCACGGATCTGCTCAGAGCCTGGTGTGATGGTGAACTGGGACTTGCACTTAAGTCCATGGGCCAGCGCCTGCTTGGCCACGGCTGCCGAGCGCCCCATGTCCTCATAGCTGGAGTTGGTGCAGCTGCCGATCAGACCTGGTGCATTGTGGGTGGTGGGGCCAGGGGTCAGGACCAGAGGTCTCCACCTGACCTCAACTATCCAGACCTGGTCAAGAGTTCACCAACCGTGCCGGGCCTGGGGCTGTTCTTAACAGAGACAAGTTGGAAGCAATCCAACTGTCTAACACCACAGGACAGGCTGCTCCACGGCCCAGCCATTCAGGGGAAAACGACGTGGCCAGTGAAGTGAGTCAGAGGGCTCACTCCAGAATACTAACAGTGACCACGGCTGGATCAGGGCTTTTAGGAGATAAAGTTTCTTCTTTCATACTTTTGAGCATTCTCTCCTTCTTTAATTGCTTTATCATCAGGGAGAAAAAATTATTTTTTAAAAGTCCGTGATAGTTATTCAAAAAGTCAATAAAGACTGGATGGCATATTATTGATAGACCTCAAGACAGTCTTCACTCAGCAGTTCAGCAATCTGCTTCTAATGAAACCACCACCGTTTTTGCACATTTGCTTCAACCACTGAGGGAAAACACACGGCACTGTTTTACGCCAGACACCGTGTTAACTCGCCGCCCCTCCAACATTTACAGGTAAACACAGTATCACCCTTGTTTTCCAGACAGGGAACCGAGGCACAGGTGGGTAATGTAACTTGCTCACGGTCGCCCAGCTCTGTAGTACCCAAGCCAGATTTAAGCCGAGGCCACCTGGCTTCGTGGTCCACGCTCCAGTCACACTGTCCGGTGACAGGGGCCAGTCATCATGACATGCCAGTGTGTCCGTACATGTAAAGCATGTGAACGGAAATCAAGCAACAGGGCTGGGCTGATGAAATGTTTGTAAAACAAAAGTAGACACATGTCAGTATGTACACGTATGCAGAAAGAACCCCTCCAGGAGCTCCTTGAGCTGGTTTCTGGTTGGGGGTTAAGATGAGGAGTTTTTAAAATTCACCTGTTTGTGAATATTCGCTACAATGAGAGCATGTATTTCTTTTTGGTATTACCAAAAAAACTACGTTTTTTAAAAAACCATAAAGAAGAAACAAACTATTTCAGAAAGTGCCTGGTACCTGTAGGAAGTGCCCACGGCGAGCGCGGGCAGGTGTCTGCAGCCCTGGGCAGGCCTCCTGGTCCCGCAGCCTGTGAAGCCGACAGGGTGGGAGGTACTCACCCACTCGGATGTCCAGAGGCCATCCTTCCTTCTCTGCCACGGTGCCGACTTCTGCCACAGGGTGAGCCAGGTCAGGGGTGAAGGGCCCATTGATGTGCGGCTTCAGCTGAAAAAACAAAGGGGAGAGAACAAATCGTAGTTTGGAACTCTTAGACTGTTCTCCAGAGGCTGCGTGGCTCCCACTCCCCCAGGTAATCACAGAGGACCCGGGAGGCCAGCTTCTAGCTCAAACCCAGGAAACACCCGAGCGGTGGGCTCTGTACTCGCACCAGCTGCGGGATCCCTCCAACCCTGTGAGGCTCATATTATCTCCACTGTGCAGATGAAGGAGATGGCGTGCCTTGCTCAAGGTCACTCAAGGTCACAGAGTAGGAGATGGCAAAAGCATGGAAGAAATGAAGGAAGTCAGCATCATGAGTCCATTGTCTCCTACACTATGATGCTCTGTAATCAATTTTATGACAAAAACAGACTTAAAGCCAGGTGCTTTGTCTGTGATAATACTTGCCAATAAATGCGAAGCACTTAGCAAAGCGCCTGCACACGGCTCTCAATACATGTGCCCAAATATTACTACGTGAATTAGCGCATTCAGGTCCCATGGCCACCTGAGATTTTACACATGATAAAGTGAGGCCAAAAGAGGTTGAGGAACTTGCTCAAGGTCACAGGCTTCAGGTGGCAGGGTCAGGAATTAGGATTTGAACTCATGAAGACTGTCTTCAGGGCCTAAGCCTTCAACCAGTCTACTCGGCTGCTTCCTTTCCTCCAGCCTGCCTTTCCTCCGCCTTCCAGACGCTCACTCTGGTCTGCCGGTCCCAGGGTGCCAAACGCTGCCCAGGCCTAGGAATCTTGGGCCATGACCCCTGAACTCAGATAACAAAGCAAATTCCAGGGCAAAGTCTTGGCTTCTGCTAACGCCAAGGTGGAGGCAAACTGAGCCAGTTTCTGAATCAGCAGCCACAGCCTCCTCTCCCACCCAACTGCAGCCTGATTTGGGCAGCAGTTTGCAGGGGCACTGGGGAACCAAAGGCCCAACTACCCTGCTGGGTGTGCAGGCAGGGCCCCCTAGGAGTCCCCAGATGGGGCCTGAACTCCCCACCCTCAGAAATTCCTTGGACCCAATTGCCTTGCTCACCTCGTTGAGGTTAATTTCAATCAGTTGGTCATAATGGCAGCCAGGGTCAGGTACCAAGTGATCCTTATATTCATCAGCTAGTTTGGCAATGTCTGAAACCAATAAGGGAGGGAGATTAAAGCATGTGGGACAGAACCTGGTCATGAGACCATCCACCCATCCATACACCCATCCATTCGAGCCAGTTCCCTGGAGAAACAATGAAAACAGCACAGGACACAGTCCCTGCCCTCAAGGAGAACACAATCTAATGAAGGAGTTATCAATGAGCTGGAAGTTACAATATGATACGAGACACACAGGAACACGGGGACATAGAAGTAACAACTGAGGTTCAGAGTCAGGGAAGGCTTCCTGGAAATGAGAAGCACTGAATTTTGAAGGAGAAGGTACCTGATAATGAAAGAGAGGGATGGGACGGCCAGGTAGGACTCCATGTGTTCAGCTCTTGGAAGCAACTGGACAAGCTCTGCCCATGACCCCTGGCTTCTGGTTCCACCAACCACCCTTGCTCACCTCCCTTTGGAGGCTCCAATGATCCCTCCCACAGGCCCTATTTCTTCCTCTGAGCTTCAAAGAAGCCAAGCTAGAACCTCAGGAAAATTGTGGGGGAGGCTGAGGAAGTGGTTCTGGTTCCAAATGTTTTCCTCCTACTGGGCAGGAATCATAAACAGAAGCAGATTCGTGTCATTTCCAGAGCTTCCTGTAGGGGGCACCAGGGACCAGACCAAAAAGACCCCGGACTTGGCCATCCTTTCAGGTAGAACTAAATTCCAATCCCAAGGCAGAGGTATCTCAGATGCCAGGCCCTTTGAGAAGCTGGTGGAGCCAGACACTCTACTCAGAAACAGTCACACACACACACGTAATTTTTCACACCACTGTGGGGGCTTCTCAGGGCCTCTGAAGCCAGACTGGAAACACGAGATTAAAGACCCTGCCCCAACGGGAAAGGTTTAGCTCAGGGGTCTCCATGCAACACGACTGTCCTGCCGTTCCCCCCCTGGCCCTGCCGGCTCACCCTCCCGGCCTGTCTTGCTCAGGTACTTCTTCATCCTGTGGTTGTAAGGGAACACTGACGTGGTGGCTCCGATTTCTGCACCCATGTTGCAGATTGTCGCCATGCCTGTAGAGAAACAGAGCCTGTGAGGCGGGCGGAGCAGCTGGGCATGGGTCGCACACACCTGCTGGGTGTGCACACACATCTTCACCCCGGGGAGCTGGTGTCCTTCCTTCCTTTGCCCACGCAGCCATCCTGTGGCAGCAGGCAGACCTGTCCCTCGTGGCCCAGGGTTAAAACCAGGGCCCGCAGACAGAACACAAGATTCAGCCCCTCCCAGCCGGGTTCCACTTCTGGGCCTGGCAGTGCCGCTCGGCTGACCAGACGGCCGCCGTGCACTGAAGGCTGACCTGGCCAGCCGGCCCAGCTGTTACTGTGGCCATTCTGCAGGTGAGCAAACTGGCTCAGAGAGGTCCGAGGCCATGCCACAGAGCACATGCAGGTGCTGCATTGGCATTCGGGTCTAGGTCCTCCTGCCTGGTGTCCAGGCCTGCTCTCCTTTCAGCCACACCACGGTGCTGTGTGGAAATGTTTCTGCGTCTCAGGTTTTCCAGCAATAAGACTGGAAGGACATCCACTGTCTGGACCACAGAGCCTCACCCAGAAACGGTGAGGCTTACAGATGTCCTGACTGTACCGGGACACTAGTCTCATGGGGTTGCTGGGGCATGGGACTAGGATTGTTATCCACTTCCAAACTGAGCTGTCCAATGGCAGTAAGGGCTACCTGTAAGACTGAGCCCCCATCTCTGGAGGGGAGAAGGGCCAGCTGAACAGGAGCCCTGTGGGAGCTCTGGACCTGGGGAAGTCTGGACTGGACCATCTGGAAGGTTTGTTGCAAGTCTCCCTGCACTCCGGAGCACCCAGGCATTGAAGCCAGGTCACCTGGAGTGATGAGGAAAAGGGGCCGGCTCCTACTTACTTGGTCTTAGAGCCTAGTAGGTGATAAGTCTAATTCAAGGGATCTGAGTGAGGCTCCAGGGAAGATGTGGGAAGGGGGCTGCTTTGTGAATGAAGCCCTGGCTCTGACTCCCCATTCCCACCACCACCTCCGTCCTCTCTGGCATTCCCTTTCCGGGTCCCCCAAGGCAGCCCAGTGCTATGGCAGCTGAAGTATACTGAGGGACCTTGACTAGATAATACCCCCCCGGTGTCCATCGAAGTCCCCAAACTGGAAGGGTTCTCAGAGGAAGGCCATTCACTGCTTCCATGGCTCAACGACAGGCCCCATCAGGCCCCACACAGGCTGCGGGCGATGTCACATGGCCACCCTCCTCACCCGTGCAGGAGATGGAGTCTACACCAGGCCCGTGGTACTCCACAATGGCACCCGTGCCACCTTTCACGGTGAGGATACCCGCCACCTTTAGGATCACATCTTTGGGGGAGGTCCAACCGGAGAGCGAGCCCGTCAGCTTCACACCAATCACCTGAATAGGTGGAGTGAGACAGCAATTAGGCGCCATGTGTCATGCTCCAACCAAAAGGGTCTGCCTGCTGGGATTCCCATTCCTGCTTATTTACCCCTGCCTCTCTCTCAGAGAGGTCTGAGTCTGAACTATTCCTTCATCCCATCTGGGTCCCACAGGCTCCCATGCCTCCCCATCAACCACCCCTCTGCAGCCACGGCTAAAAGAGCCCTTCCCTATTCCTCACCTTGGGGCACTTCAGCTCCCAGGGGATCCCGGCCATGACGTCCACTGCATCAGCACCCCCGACTCCAATGCAGATGCCCCCCAGGCCACCGCCATTGGGGGTGTGGGAATCAGTGCCAATCAGAAGAACCCCAGGGTATGCATAGTTTTCCAGAATGATCTGAAAAAAAAAAAAGACCCCAAGATCTTCAGCCTAAAAGCCCTCATCAGAGAACAGAAGTAGGGACCAAAAGGGTCCGGCAAAGCTGCTCTCTGGGCCATTCCCAGGCACCCCTCCAGGACAGAGCCTCTCAAGGGTGGCTGGAAGAGAGACAGGAAGCCCGGGCCCCTGACCAGCTCCAATAGTCCTGGACTAGTCTGATTTGGGCTTGCAAGTGCCTCCTCGTGCCCCAATGTCCGTGTCTGCGGCATGGTACCAAGAACACCTACACCGCCTTGACCCTAGAATCACGGTGAGAACCAGACGAGCAGAGATAAGGAATGTGTCCTGTGACAAATGTGACCGCCTACAGGTGCTCCTCACACCTGCTCCCCATCTCACGTGGCCGACTGCCTAGGGCGTGGCACGTGCCTATTGGGCTTCTCGGGGGGACAATTCCTTCAGGAGCTGGCTCCAGTGTCCGCAAGGAAGCACCGGAGACCCGACAGGAGCACAGGCCCTGGGCTCTTCTGCTGCTGAACTGAAAGCAAGTACAGACAATGCCTCCCCAACCCAAGGCCTGGAAGTGGCTCTGATAATTGAAGTGACTTGCTCATGTAGATGCTGCCTTGCCTCCTCCTCCCCTTTCCTGTTCAAAATGGCTCCTTCATCGAGGGCCTCTTCCCAGCTTGGGAAGGTGCTGGCAGTGAGCATTTCCCCAAAACATCTGATTCCGGAGGTACAGCTATCCCAGAGCAGCCCTGCCCCCCCATCCAGGCATCGGAGGCCACAGGATATTACTGGAAAAGCCCTGGCCAAGGGGCCCTTAGTCTGAGCCCCAGACCCACTGCCTGCTAGTAGGTGTGGGACCTCGGGCAAGTCACTTCACCTTCCAGGTCTATTTCCTCATAGATAGAAACAGCCCATAGTGCTCACAGTGATAACTCAATGAGATCATGGGTAATTTTTTTTTAAAAGATTTTATTTTTTGACAGAGAGAGTGACAGCGAGAGAGGGAACACAAGCAGGGGGAGTGGGAGAGGGAGAAGCAGGCTTCCCGCTGAGCAGGGAGCCCGATGCCAGGCTCGATCCCAGGACCCTGAGATCATGACCTGAGCCAAAGGCAGACACTTAACGACTAAGCCATCCAGGCGCCCCTCGGATTATGTGTATTAAGCTGTAATTGTGCCTGTGAGAGGCAGTATTTCTATGTATTCTTTTGTAGCACACACTCGGATGTTGGGAAGGGCAAAGGAGGTCAGAGACGTGAAAGGCTCCATGAATGGTCGGGCCTGCCTCATGGTGGACAGGCTCCATGGAATATTACAGAAACCCCAGGGCCCCTGCCCTGGGATACACATCTCCCAGCAGACTCAGCAAGGAGTGAGGGGTCTTGCCTCTCAGGATGCCGGCAGTTAGAAGGGCTGGTTCCTTCCTCAGGAGGGTGACAGCTGGCTGGGAGAAAAAGCCAACAGAGAGGAAATCCTGGACAAACAACTGTTGGACAGGACACTGCTCAACTGTTTCATTTCTCTGGACTCCTTGCCCCAACCACAAACCAAAGTTTAAACCTAGTTAATATAAGGCTCCTCAAGGTTCTGCAAGTCTGATCATGAAGAGGAGACACACAAAATTCAGTGTGATCTACACAGTGCAGACCACCAACATGGTCCACGTCCAAAAGGAAGGGGTTAGTGCAGACCCGAGGACTGCACAAAGTGTCACAATGAAACTGGCTGTGACAGTGACCTCCTCGGGCAGCTGGATGTGGATGGGGGAGGAGAGGATTAGTGTACATTAGCCATCCACCCACACAACACATGTGTACACTGTGGACCTAGTCTCTACCTACCTGGCTCCAAGCCCAGAGCTACAGAGGAATCGGTAAAGTGCAGTCTCTGTCCCCAGAGCACATGGTCTGGTGCGGAAGGTCCTGGCACATACAGGGATCATAACGTGAAGGGGTCCCACAGAGGATCACATAAGGGTGCTCTGATGCTGGGCACAAGGGAGGGCAGGGGGGCTTCACAGAGGTAACCAAAAGGCAGAGATGTGGAGGAGGAAGGATGTGCCAGGCCTGGGCACAGGACATTCAAAGCAGAGGGAAAGGGGTTAAGGTTTGGTTTAGACATGGTGGATGAAAGCTGCTGATGGCCTGACATCAAGGGGAAGAGAAAAATCAAAGCTGCACAGAGATCACATGCTTCATGGGAATTTTCTTTTTAAAGGAAAAAATAGGGGTGCATGGGCGGCTCAACTGGTTAAGCGTCTGACTTCGGCTCAGGTCATGATCCCAGGGTCCTGGGATGGAGCCTTGTTTCTGGCTCCCTGCTCAGTGGGGAGTCTGCTTCTCCCTCTCCTCCTCTCCCTGCATGTGTGCATGAGTGCTCTCTCTTGCTCTCTCTCAAATAAATAAATAAAATCTTTAAAAAAATAAAAATAGGGCGCCTGGGTGGCTCAGTTGTTAAGTGTCTGCCTTCAGCTAAGGTCATGATCTCAGGGTCCTGGGATCAAACCCCACATCGGGTTCCACACTCAGTGTGGTATCTGCTTGAGATTCTCTTCTCCCTCTGCCCCTTCCCCCGCACTGTCTAAAATAAGTAAATATTTTAATAAAAAAATTAAAAATAAAATAATAAAATAATAATTTAAGCGGCGCCTGGGTGGCTCAGTCATTAAGCATCTGCCTTCGGCTCAGGTCATGATCCCAGGGTCCTGGGATCAAGCCCCGCATCGGGCTCCCTGCTCGGCGGGAAGCCTGCTTCTCCCTCTCCCCCACCCCCTTAGTGTTCCCTCTCTCGCTGTGTCTCTCTCTGTCAAAGAAATAAATTTTAAAAATCTTAAAAAAAAAAAAAATCAATAATTTAAAATAAAGGAAAAAATATATCACGCTGTACACTTAGCTGGTGGCCAGGGGCAGCTATGAGCTGCCATCACTCGTAGCCCCAAACTTTGCCCAGGAGCTGCCAAAAAGGCCTGGGTATTTCTAATGGGGTAGAAAGGGAGACCCTTGGATTGGGGTGCCCTTCACGATCAAAGTCCAAAGTTGGATCCACCTGACTCCCTAGCCCTACTGCTGAGAGAGGCTTTCTACACCCTGCAGACAGCTGTGACCTGCCACTCCCAGGCAGTCCCTTCCTGGCAAGGGCAATGGCTCGAAAGGGCAGAGCAGTGATCCGAGGGTTCTGGTTTCGGAGTGGGGCAGTGCTGGAGCCCATGCAGGGTCAGATTACAGCCTGACTTACCTCATCTTGAAGGAGGCCTGGGATGGAGGTGGAGAGAAGGGTCACCTTGGAAAGGTGTAAAGAGGCAGGTCTCGCACATACAGGATGGACGGCAAATGGACACACAAACCAGTGCACACCCCACAAACTAGTCACCTTGGATGAAAGCGAAGTACCTATCTCCCTAGAAACACATGCACACACACTTGCACTTGCAGAGACAAAATCGCCCATCAAAAGATCATCCATCCTTCAGGAGACCCCGGAAGAACTCCTGGCTGACAAAGCCACGTGACCTGGGGCACCTCCATCCTACAGAATAAGGGGCCCAAAGAGGTAAGAACCCCTGGTGTGATGGGAGGCGAGCCTGCAGCCCACGGTGCAGAGCACTGACTCCCGGAGGCAAATCCTGCCTCCACCCTCAGCCAGTTGTCCCTGGGCAAGTGGATTAACTTCTTTGTGCCTCAGTTTCTTCATCTGTGAGGCACAAATAATGAAGCCACCTACCTCATAGAGTTGTGGTGAACAACGAGTACGTTATCATCTGTCAAGTGCTAAGTCTAGTGCCTGCACACAGAACGCACCCATCAAATGTCAGCTGTCCGTGCAACAAGGAATAACACTCGTGGGAAAAAGCCAGACAAAAAAATGATACAACCCCCCTCCACCCTCCTGAGCCTCTGGCTTTCTGCTCCTGTAGGCCAGGAGATGCTCTCTGGTTCCCTAAGGGCCCTTCCCCCAGAAAGGCAGGCCAAGCCCTGCTTTACCTGGTGAATGATTCCAGAGCCAGGCCTCCAGAAGCCCACACCATATTTGGCACCCGCGGTTGCCAGGAAATTATACACTTCCTGGTTTATGTCCTAGTGAGACAAATCAATAACCAGAGCGTTAGTCACACAGTGTGTGTCTGGAACAACCCTTGCTCACCCCCCACCCCGCCCACCCTCACCCTGCAACTCTGAAATGCTGGCGCTATGAAAACAGGCCCTCTACTGGAGGCCTTCTACATAATTCCAAAAGGGCCTGGATGTTGGCCCAGTCTCAGCTGGCTGGCCTAGGGACAAAGGCAAGGGAGCAGACAGAGCCTCAGTTCTGTGACACCTGGCCAGGGAGTGGCTCTGGCGCAAGTCCCTTCTGTACCCTGATCTCAGTTTCCTTATTTGTAGAAGGAACTTGGCTATGTCATCTCTAAGGGTCCCTCTGGCACTCAAGTCCTCAGTCAAGGCCAGCAGTGAGGGGCACACCACCACAGGACCGTCTAACTGGGATATGGTGTTGGGGGAAGGGGGCTGTCTAAGGGAAGCAGTGGGATCAAATGGGTGCTCCAGTCCCACTGTAACTCACGCAAGGGGCTGTTTCTTCACCTAAGCCTCGGATGCCTCATTTAAGGCAATGTCAGTAATCCTGGCTAACGTTTATTGAATGCCCACTGCACTAAACATCCTCACAATCCGCCCCACGAAAGAGGGAAGGGACTGTCATCAAGGCCACTTTACAGATGCAAAAAACAAAGTCTCAAAATGAAATAACTTGCTGGAGATCCCTGAATTAAATCCCAGGGTTTGAAACCAGGCCTGTGCACCCACATAACCAAAGAGTTACGTTCTAATATAAAATAGAGCTTCCTCCCTCATAAGGAAGAGGACATCTAGGAACACCAGCATCTGGCACATGCTAGGTGCTCAATATTTGGTAATACATTTGATGGGCCCCAGATGAAAGACTGTCAAATGGACCATGTTCTTAAATGCAGATTTCAACAACACAACAGGACGGGCTGTGCCCACTCTGCCTGGAACTGGAAGGTGGCTTCCTCGGTGGGCAGGGAAGGCTTCCCAGCACAGGTGATATGAGGTCAGGGTCTATCTGGAAAACATGGTATCTTCTTGGACAGGGGAGACTCCAGTGACAAAAGGGAAGGGACCAGGGCAGACTGCACAGAGTCCCAAAGGAGGAACCAGGCAGTGAGACATGCTGGCCTCCGGGCATGGGAGACCCACACTCCAAGGCAGAGGGACTCACACTGTCAGCTCCCTGGCCCTCAGTAGCACACCCTCAAGACCATGCAGCCTCCTTCATTTAAACTCCAGACCAGCCATGCCTCCTTCTGAGGCCCACTGGGTACCCCCAGGCAAAAGAACAGCACACAAAAAACCTGGGCCCCCGGAGCGGTCTCTCCGATTAATCATTACTACGACAGCTTTTTCATTCAAATCAGTCACTTATAACATTGGCACCAAGGGCAGGAGGAGTGGTTGTGTGTCTGAGTACGTGTTCTTATGTATGGGCAAGTGGTGGCGGTGGCGAAGGGGGGCAGGATGGTGCAGCAGAGTCTTGGCCTGAACTCAGCCTAGAGCCTTCTCTGGCTGTGTGACCCTGGATAGGTCACTCTGTCTCTCTGATCCCCAACCAAAGGGACTCTACAAATATATGTAAATCTGACCATAACCCTCCTCTGCTTAAGCCCTTCGGGGACTCCCAGGATGGTGCCCGTGGCCCTCAAGGCCCCGCCTGTGCCTGCCCCCGTCCACCTCACACCACCCTCTCTTCCACGGGCCTCCTTTCAACTGCACAAATGCATCAAGTTGCTTCCTGCCTTGGGGTTTTTATATATACTGTTCTGCCTGGAATGTTCTTCCTCCAGTTAGTATCAGCTTATCTGTGCTGGTTTCAGCTTACATGTCACATCCTCAAGAGGCTGTCCCTTACCCCCCAGAGTCTAAATTAGACTTTTCTTGGGGCGCCTGGGTGGCTCAGTTGTTAGGCGTCTGCCTTCGACTCGAGTCATGGTCCCGGGGTCCTGGGATCGAGCCCCGTGTCAGGCTCCCTGCTCAGCGGGAGGCCTGCTTCTCCCTCTCCCACTCCCCCTGCTTGTGTTCCCTCTCTCGCTGTGTCTCTCTCTTTCAAATAAATAAAATCTTTTTAAAAAAATAAAATAAAATAAATTAGACTTCTTTTCTTATACTCTCACAGAGTTCTAGGTCTCCCCTTCGTAAGATATAACCAAATCGGCAATTACCTGCTTGTGTGATGGTTTACTGTCTGTCTCACTATCAGACTCTAAGATGCACGAAGGCAGGGCCCCCGTCTCGTTCACACCGTATCCCCAGCATCTAGCACAGTTCCTAGCACATCATTAGTGTTCAATAAACACTGAAATCCTATGATCCTGTGAATCTCATCTCCAGAAGGTAGATTCTGAACCCATAAAGTAAAGGGAGGGCCAGACCCTGAAGGCAGTGGCCTGCAGCGGGCAGTCATCTCCAGGGCTGGAGAGGACCCTGTTCCTGGCCACGGCCAGCTCCCAGCACTGCAGGGGCCCCTGTAACATTCCACCCCGGCTGCTGCTAACAGGGAAACCTCTGGCCAGCAGGCTGGGCTCTTTCAGCAGAGTAGAAAAAGAGCTACCGTCAGCCAGGACCCAGACTGACAGGCCAGGATGGGAAGAGAGGGCTCGAGTGGGAAAACGGAGTGTTTCCCATGGGTCTGAGAGGCTCTGGGAGCTCTGCTGACCCTGGGAGCTGGAGCACTTTCAATGGCAGCCCTGCCAGCATTCAGCTCCTGCCAACAGCCCCCCAAGAGGGGGACCCACTTCCAGTGCAGGGGGTAGAAAGGGTGGAGGTCCAGAGCTGGCAGAGACCCGCTGTGGTCAAGAGCAGGCACACACAAAGGTTACCACAAGCAGAGGCTGGGGGAAGGAGCAGGAATCTGATTTCATAAGGAAGGCTGGGAGGAATTCAAGGAAAAAAAACAATTCCATGTGGCATACACCTGTTTCTACCTCATGAAGCAAACTCCCAGAAGAAAGCCCCCCAAGGAGGCCAATCAGTAAGAGACAGCACTCAAGACAGGGGGGCTTCCCTGCACAGGGCCTCAGCTGATTGGGATTCATGAACAGCCATCCGCCTGCCTCCCTGCCAGGGTCCTGGGGGTTGGCCGAGAGCACGAGTGAGCGCACAGGTGAGGCTGGTAGGAAGGGAGATTTAAGCCACCCTCTTGTACCAGAAGCTGGTCTGCATCATTTTTCTAGCAGAACAGAAAAATGACCACAAAAAAATACCTTTAAATGTGGGAAGATTAAGGATGATTTGGGGGGTTTTGTTTTGTTTTTAGGCTTTCTCTGTTATCTTCTAACATCCTCACAATAAACAAATGGTATTTTCAGAGTTAGAAAAGAGCAAAAATGTTTAAAACAAGACTACACCAAAGAGCCTAGCTCAAGGAATCTGCCTCTCATCCCATGTCACACGCACTGTCCCGATGCCCCCTTCAGCTCACCTTGGCCCGGCGCAGGTCCTTCTCACCCCCGAGCTGGGCCTCGATCAGATGGTCGCAGTGGATGGTGGACGGCACAGCCACCTTGGGCAGCCCACTGCTGATGAACTGCAGCATGGCCATCTGGGCCGTGGCGTCCTGCATGGCCACGCGGTCAGGCCGTAGCCGCAGGTACGTCTTGCCCCGCTCAATCTCCTGTTTGGCTGGGTCATCCAGGTGTCCATATACAATCTTCTCTGAGAGCGTCAGAGGCCGGTTCAATCTGGGGGGAGAGGGAGGGGTGCGGGCTGCACGATCCCCCTGCCCACCCACAGCCACGCCCTCTCTGTCCCACGGCAACACAGTGGGACAGTGGGCGGGGACGGGGTGCCTGCGCTCCATGAGGGTGGACACAAATCAGTCTTGCTCGCTGCGGTTCTTCCGGCACATGGCACTCACCAGGTGCTCCAAGTTACTCAATGAGTAAGTGACAACATCCCAAGAGGTCGACAGGGTAGTTTTTTTCTAAAGGATACCTGCTTTTCCAGCATACTGACCACTATTATCTGATGAGTAGCCATTACATGTACATCTCACTATTTAATCCTCATTGTATCCTTGTCATTTAATCAAACAAGCAAGAGGGAAGGGAGACTCAGCACAGTGGTGGTAATAGCTCAAGCTCACCGCCGGAGTCTTGCTTTGGGTCCTCTAATTCTCTCTGTCCACGGCCACCTCCCCTGTGCCCTCAGCCCCAGTAAGACACAGGGGATCCCACCAGCATGCCCCTCACCCAACCTGCCCTGCCCGCCACCCACAATCCTCTGGTGCTCACACTGTCGTGCTAAAGCCTTTCCCATTAGCCCTACTTGCTCTCACCCCATTCAGACAGGCATGGCTGTCAGCTCTCAAGAACAGAAACCCAGTCACCGCCTCCCGCCCCTCACTAGGCCCTCTTCCTAGAACCCCTCTCCCTGCACGTCCCACCCCTCCCTTCCTCATCAGGGCCAAAGGGGCAGTCCAAACCTGGCTCTTGGGGAGGTGCAGCCCCTGCCAGGCTTTGGTGGCCTCTTCACCAGCTGCCCGCCCCCCCGCCAGCAGACTGAGCTTGGGGCAGGACCCTCAGCCACCCACCTTGAGGCTCCCTGCTGCCGCCCACTCAACCTGGCTGCCCCGCGCCGCCCAGCAGGCTCCCCTCTGCCTGCCCCAGCAGCACTGGCTGGACCTCACACTCGCCTCCCAAACCTGAGGCCTCCTGGGAAGGGGTGCAGTTCACTCACACCCGACAAGCCAGGAAAGAAAAACAGTATCAAACGAAGGAGTCAGAGGCTCTGGGTTTCGACCTGACCCTACCACTGATCCCAGTGTGTAACCAGGCCAGCCACCGCTCACTCGTCTCAGGGAGCTCGCCAACCCATCTCTCAAGTCCAGCGCTTGGACAGGAACGAGAGGAGAGTTGGGGCTTATGTGGCACTTGTTTTTAAACAGCTTTAGTGAGGTGTCATTGGCACGCCATAAACTGCGCGTATTTAAAGTACACAATTTGTTAGTCTTGATGTACGTACACACCTGTGAACTCATCACCGCAATCAAGATAATGAACACATCCATGAGCCCCAAAAGTTTTCGTGCGGCCCTCTGTCATCCCCCCTCCTGTCCCCATCCCCCGAGCAAAGAGTGACCTGCCTTCTATCACCACAGATTAATTTCCTCACAGCACGTCCTTTTAGCTCAGCATGGCTCTAAGCGCTTTAATGTACGCGAGCCACCAGCTCCTCAAGACAAGGATGAGGAGACTGAAGCGCCTCGAGGTGAAGGAACCACCTCGGGTCACGAGCCAGCGAGGGGCAGAGCCAGGACGCAAGGAGCCGAGCAGTGTAGCTCAGCCGTCCCTCCGGAACACCTGGAAGCTAGAACCGGGCCCAGGCTCTGCAAAGTGCTCGATTACTCATTCTCAGGGCCGTCACCGCTACGACTCTGCTGGGAAAGCAGAGAAACCCCCTTCTGACAGCTCGGGTTCCGGCGCCCCACTCCCACGCTGATCTAATCCCGAGAGCAGGAGCGGCCTAAGGAGCTGGCTCGGTGGACAGCAGCGGAGCACTGGCAACTCTGAAGAGCTCTACAGTTCTGCTGTCATGAGAACCTCGAATAAAAATAGCACTGGCCTGAGGGACAGCCTGCCCCCGTTAATGGCAGCAAGGCTGGTGTACGGGCAGTGACTCACTGCACAGAGCACAGCCCCTCTTTCCCAGCCCCAGGGGAGACGAAAAATAGCACATGGGCTTTAAAAGCAAAGACCTTGACAGCAAATGCCTCAAGTTGTACAAAAAAGCCTGACATGACAAAAGCCTAAGGATGAGTTCAGCGCCACATTTCCTTAAGGATTAACTAGGGATGGCAAAAATGGGTCCTCTGTGTCCGTCTGTCCCTCTGCTTTACTGGATGATAGAGACCTAGTTTCCCAAGAACAGAATTGGGCCCCTTCTGTCATGAACACAAGGCGGAGGAAGAGTCCCTCTGCAAGTCCCCTGGCCTTCTACAACATTCTTGCATTTTCATCCACTAATCTGTTTTGAAGAGCCTCACTTCTAACCAGTTCCCAGGGTGACGCTGTGCTGCTGACTCACAGACCACATTTTGAGGAGTAAGGCCTACACCAACTGAATCGGAATTGGGGCCCAGGTGATGGTAGTTCTAAAAGTTTCCGAGTTGGGGCGCCTGGCTGGCTCCATTGGTGGAGCATGTGACTCTTGATCTCGGGGCTGTGAGTTCGAGCCCCATGTTGGGTGGAGAAATTACTTAAAAATAAAATCTTTTGGGGCACTTGGGTGGCTCAGTCAGTTAAGCGTCTGACTCCTGGTTTCGGCTCAGGTCATGATCTCAGAGTCTTGAGATCCAGCCACACATCAGGTTCCCAGCTCAGGACAGAATCTGCTTGAGATTCCTCCCCCTCCCTCCATCCCCCTCTGCTCCTCCCCTTGCTCATGCATGCGCTCTCTCGCTCGCTCTCTCTAAAAATAAAATAAATAAAATCTTTTTAAAAAAATAAAATCTTTTAAAAATAGGTAAGAGTTTCCAAGGTGGGCACCTGGGTGGTTCAGTCCGTTAAGCGTCTGCCTTTGGCTCAGGTCATGATCTCGGGGTTCTGCGAGCCCCACATCGGGCTTCTTGCTCAGCGGGGAACCTGCTTCCCCCTCTCCCTCTGCCTCTCCCCCACCTCATGCTCTCTCTCAAATAAATAAATAAAACCTTAAAAAGAAAACGCTTCTAAGGTGATTCCAACATGCAGCCTAGATGAAACCCACACAAAAATGCCAGAAAAAACAGTGGGAGGCAATGGAGCCAGACAGAACCGGCTTGCGTTTGGGTCCAACCACTCAACAGACGTATGACCTCAGACTGGGTATTTCCCCAATCTGACACTCGATTTCCTTATCTGCAAAATGGGGAGGCAGATATAGTAACAACCTCTAGGGGTTGTTGAGAAGAAAAGAAAATGTATGTGAAGTGCCTAGAACAAACTGGACACTCAGGCAGCTACTATTATTACAGCCATCCTTGGTAAACATTCATCAGTTCTTACTATAATCAGGTGATGCCAGGCTGGAGGCTGCTAGAGATACACACTATGATAGTCCCTCCCTCTCAAAACCGAAGCGAGGATACCAGTAAAGAGGAAGCCAAGTGGCAGCTGAGAGGGAATGTGGGATGGGGGCTGGAGCACTACATGAGGGCGGGGAAACAAGGTCCCACTACTTGCTCACTGTATGACCTTGGGCAAGTTGCTTCTCCACTGAGCCTGTTCCCTGGCTATAAATGGGTATATTCATATGTATTCTCTCCTACTCCCAGGGTCACGGTCACCAAGTGGGCAAGTGCCCAGTCCTGTCTATAGTCATTCGCACTCTGGGGGCAGTGCTGGTTGCTATGTACTACCAGCGCCCCCCCCCTTTCATCCTCCTGTGGCATCACATACAACCTTCCGGTGCCAGCATCTAGCCCAGGACCTGGGACACAGGACAGCAATGCAAAAATGGCCACCATCTTACCAAATGAGGAAAAGAGAGGCCCAGAGAAAAAGATATGCTCAAGATCCCACCTGAGCTTTCTTCTGGGTCTCAAGCCTGAGCTCTCCTCTAGGCCTACACACTGAAGAGGAAATACAATTCTAGCCTTTGGGTCTGGTGGATCCTAGGGGGCTGGTTCAGGGTCAGGAGTCTGTCCTGAAAAGGGCTGTTGGGAGGTTCAGGCCACAGCACCAAAGAGCGTCTGCGACCTTCCCGATGGCCCAAATCACCAGGCTTCTTGATAGATTTTTCCTTGGCAGAGAAGGCCAAGGCCCATCACCAATCTGCAGTGCCTTTCCTCAGCAGGGAACTTCGTACCCCAAAGGCCTTGATCCTCCTGCCTTCACTAGCCATCCTTTACCAAGCACCTCCTGTGCTGCCTGAAAGGGGCAGGAAGCAGAAGCAACACCCTGGGGAAGTCTCTACAGCTTCCCCCCCACAGCCTTACCGTTTGCGAACAATGTCAATGTTCTTCTCTAGCAGGTCATAGCGGATGTACTCGTGGGGCTCAAAGTGGCTCATGGCCACCTTGGCCCGTTGGCACAGGACTGAGGCCACATGGTACTGCCGCACACCCAGGGCTTTCTGCAAGAAGAAAGACAATAGCGACTGTCAATGGAGTATTTAGGGTGGTCCTCCCTGGAGGACAGCTCAGTGTGGTGAAAAACCGAGGAAGTATCGAGAGCTCCCCAGTGGTTGCAGCCTCAGTGTTCTCCTCTGAGGCAGGGGTTGATCCAGCAGCCACAGGAACACAGCCCATGGCAGGAGAAAGAGCAAGGGATTCGTAGTCAGAATTGCTGGGATCAAAGTCAAGTTCTATCAACTTAAGAAAATCTCCCATCATCTGAGCCCCGGAGGAGATGGGCATGGGGCTACTGCTGGCCACAGTGACCACAGCGGGTTACCAGGATGGTTAAATACGAACATATGTGAAAGTCTTCATGAGGTTGTAAAGCACTGCCCAAATCAGAGCTATCAATCCACCTGCACAACACGTTCCTCGAGGGTTGAGATCAAGCCTTATTTGTCTTACATTTCTGTATCTGGAGTCCTGGGACAGAGTAGACTTGATAAATAATTACTGAACGGATGAAAAAATGAGGAAAACACTGTGCATGAGCTTTGATGTTTCCTCATCCCTTCAAAGGCGGCCCCCTTAAATGTGCAGCACACACTTATTCTAATGACTAGAATGTGGCGTGAGGCTATGTGACCACCAAAACTAGTCATAAAATATAAAGGATAAAGGTATCATAAAGGATAGCTTCTTGGGGCACCTGGGTGGCTCAGTCGGTTAAGCGTCTGCCTTCAGCTCAGGTCATGATCCCAGGGTCCTGGGATCGAGCCCTGCATCGGGCTCCCTGCTCAGTGAGGAGCCTGCTTCTCCCTCTGCCTGCCGCTCCCCCTGCTTGTGCTCTCTTGCTCTCTCCCTGTCAAATAAATAAATAAAATCTTTAAAAAAAAAACATAAAGGACAGCTTCTGCCCAGCCCTCTCTGACTGCTCTGGGAGAAGACAGTCACTGTGTTGTTAAGACATTTACGCAGTGCTAGGAGAGGTCCACTCAGACAGGATCTGAGGCTTCTTGCCAATAACCAGCACCACCGTGCATGTGAGTGCTCTAGCCCAAGACCAAGTCTTCAGGTAACTGCAACCCTGATCAACACCTGGACTGCAATTTCTTGAGTGATCCCAAGCTAGAACCACCCAGCCAAGCTGCTCCCAAATTCCTGGTCCACAGAAACTGTGAGTGAGAAATCTTTATCGTTTTAAGTCTTTAAATGAGGGGGCAATTTGTTTTGCAGTAAAAGGTAAGTGATTGTTATGATGGGGCCTGTATTAGTTCATTTTAAACCATGACAACCTTCACAGGGTACACTGATCAGGGAAGAATAAAGGAACCCCAAAAATGAGAGGGAAAGGGATGGCTGCTTCCCTTCCAGGCGATGCTCCCTGTCTAGAGGGTCATTCCAATGGGTAAGGGAAGAGGCAAAGCTCAAGCCCCCTTCTTTACGTCCCCGGAACATTTAAATCCAAACTCTGCCAACCCCGGCATCTGAACCAGGACACTGAATCATCAGCCCACCCCATTAGGAAACGGTGCCCCAACCACCCCCCCCAACCACCACCCACTTGACCGCCCCAGCAGGAGGGTCCTCCCCAGTGCAGACTGCAGACCCCTTGCCCCCCTCTGCCTCAGGGGCAGGTGTGAAGAGTCCACGAATGGTGCATCTAAAGACTTTCAACGGCCTGGGCACAGGCAGAAGACGGTCAACAGCAGATGCAGCTCTGCCCGCGCCCCTGCAGCCGGGGGCCCGCGCACAGCAGGGGAATGGAGAAAGGAGGGCTGAAGCCTGGTGGCCAGTGACTATCGAGTCATCTCGGTCAATTTACCCTAAGCGCTTGTTTCCTCACAGAGCTACTGTGGGGATTAGCAGTTACATAAAGTACTGGCACAGTTTCTATTATTACCCCGGTAAGAGAAACCACACAGGCTGTTCTGCAGCTTGCTCTTCTCATTTATCAACACACCTTAGACGCCTTTCCAATGTCCATATACAGATCTTTCTTTCTATAATTTAACTGTCCTAAGCTTAGGGACCCTTAGAAATAAAAATAAAGGGGCACCTGAGTAGCTCAGTCGGTTAAGCATCCGACTCGATTTCAGCTCAGGTCATGATCACAGGGTCATGGGATCGACCAGCCCTACGAGCCCTGTGAGCCCCGCGTCAGTCTGCTTGTCCCTCTCCTTCTGCCCCTACCCCTACCCCACCCCCTGCTGGCACTCTCTAAAATAAATAAATAAAATCTTAAAAAAAAAAAGATTCTCTCTCCCTCTGCCCCTCCTGCTCACTCTCTAAATAAATAAATAAATAAATAAATAAATAAATAAATAAATAACAATACCTAGTGTCTGGTCCAGGAGGCTAAACGATTAACTGTAATCATAATTACAGTGTAGAGAAAAGGTAAAAGTCCCAAATTCCCTACAGCAAGAGCATGCAACTCTTGATCTCCGGGTTGTGAGTTCAAGCCCCACGTTGCGCAGGGAGCCTACTTAAAATAAAAAATAAACATAAATAAAAAGCTTTAACTAAAAAAAATTATAATAAATAATAGGGTTTGTTTTTTTTTTTTAAAGATTTGAGAGCGAGAGCGAGTGAGTGAGCACGTGCACAAGCAGGGGGAGCGGGAGAGAGAGAAGCAGACTCCCACTGAGCCAGGAGCCCAATGCGGGCTCGATCCCAGGACCCCAGGGTCATGACCTGAGCCGAAGGCAGATGCTTAATGACTGAGCCATCCAGGCACCCCAATAAATAATAGGTTTAATAAGCAATGCTAATTGGAGAAAAAAGGGACAAAATAAGATGTTCTCATCTAGACTACAACTTATGGATAAAATTATTTTTTAACACCCAGTGATGCCAGCACTCTGCTAAGTACTTTGCAAGCGTTGTATCATCTCATCCTCACAGCCATCCAGTGAATGTCTCCTATGATTAGCCCATTTTCCATGTGAGGAAACTGAGGCTTGCAACAAGTGACTAAGGCCAGAGTAGCAAACAGGACTAGAATCCAGCCTGACTGACCCACTTACCTGCCGTTGCCCCGGGCATGTTACGTAACTCCCTAAGCCTTCCCTCCAAAATGGATGAACTCCGTTGTTAGTAACAGATGAAATCACTGCGTGCTCAACCCTGGATCACCATGTGCTCTGCTTTCCAAACATCTGAGCACAACAGCCAGCAGTGGCCAGGAGGACTTCCAGCCACAACGGACGCGTTCTAGATCCGCACAACCAATACACTGGCCACTAGCCACACGCGGCTGCAGAGCACCCTGGAGTGTGGTGAGTGCAACTGAGGGGTTTTCAATATTATTCAATTTTAATGAACTTAAAATGAAGCTGCCACATGGGATGGCTCAGGTTTATGTACTAATAAGGAGGGAAAGCGTTTTTTCAGAAGCCCTAACAACTCGCATGTTCATTAGAACCCTTTTTCTGTAAAGGTGCCTTTATGCTTTTAAGTTCGGAGCACCACCCACACACACCTCCCCACGCCAGGAGCTCATCATCCCACACAACCACCCAACCCACTCCTGCATGATTTCAGAATCTTCTCCTGCACGCTCAGCCAAGCTCTGCTTCCTTGCAGTCTGCTTTCCAGCTGGGGTCCACCGTTGGGACCCATAGCTCTCTTCCTCAGGACAACAGCTCCCAGACCTCAGATGCATCACAACCTCCTGAGTCTGTTAAAAATACATAATCCTACACCCCACCCATGTCAATGATTCTGTCTCCAGGGTGGGATCCCTCACCTACCTGAAGTCAGCCATGCCCTGTCATCTTCTCTAAAATCTCATCTTGGCCAAGGGCGGCCCAGAGTTATTTTCAACCATCCCTTTACATGGCAGGTTTCCCAATTCCGCAACAGCACTACCATGCGCTGGGCTGAGGGCAAAGGGATCATCACCTCCTTTGTTTAAGGCTGTTATCAGCCTATGACAGCCCACCACACCGAGGACACACATGTCACTTCCAGATACCCTAACACCTGACTAGCCATTTTCCTCATTGACTGCTCTTGAGCCACGCTGTACTTGTAGGCTTGGTTTTCTGTGCAAAGCTCTACCTTAATCTTGATTTAATCTCATCATCGGTTTCTGTCTGCCTCCCACCCCTGGAGTCTGGAGGAGTCCTGGTCGTCACCCCACGTCCTACAGGCTGGCCCTCCCAGCGTGCATCAGCCACAAACACAGCACAGCTCCGGGGTGTTCATCCAAGCCCCAACACCAGTGTGACCCACTCCAGGCCGGGCTCCCCAGGGCAGACGTTTGGTCAGGTCAACAGTGGTCTACTTAGCAGCACTCCTGAGGTCCAGGTCTTCCATCCACTGCAACAGCCACCTAACTGTATTTTCTCTCAAGTAGGCTCCACGCCCAGAGTAGGGCTTGACCTCACCACCTGAGCTCGAGAGTCGCATGTTCTATGGACTGAGCCAGCCAGGCGCCCCAACAGCCACCTCAGTGCTTTGTCACTAAGGCCGGGTTTGTTTTGTCGTTAGGGACAGCCTGACTGACCGGTCGAGTTCCCCGCAGAAATCAATACTCACTCTCACTGATCTAACTACTAACCCTAACAAAAAGGGTTTGGGTTTGCTGGTGGTTTTGCCGTGAGACCTTACGCAATTCACTTCATCCCTCGAGGCCTTAGTTTTTCACACCCAGAACAGGTGAAATCTCAGTCTTGCTCCCCACTTCAGGGCTGTGAGCGGCTGACATGCATGAAATGTCCCGTGTAAACTCTGGAGTGCTCCACATCATAATATGCTTACCCCAGAGACGGACTTCAAAGGCAAAGACATCATGTATCACTCATTCACGAACCCCACATATCTCACATGTAAAATGAAAATTACATTACAGGTGATCTCCACACAACCTCCCCCCTCACCAAATAGGAATAAAACAGCTGTTACTTATTAAGCACCTGCTCTGTGCCAAGCACTTTCTGTGCCTAATTTTGAATTCCCATGGCAACAGGGCCAGGTCATTGTTCTTCCGGTCTCACAGACGTGGGAAATGCAGACCAGGGAGGTTAAGTCAGAAATCACATACTGGTAAGTGGTGAGCAGGGAATCCGGGATGCAAGTTCAGGTCCGTCTCCTTCTGAGACAGGTCAGTTCCCCTGGCTTCTGCTACTCTCTCACCTCTCACAGCCCACCCGTTCTCACTGACGGTGGCACGGTGTGATGGCTGGTCCAGATTGAAGATCTGTACTCAGAATGCCCAACCCTGCAACACCACTAAGCTGCTATGGCCCTGGACAAGTTATTTAGCCTCCCCAAGGCTTAGTTTCTCCAAAGAGAAAATGGAGATAAACTTCATAGTGTTATTATTCAATAAAATAACCTCCGTTGGGTTTTGGCACAGAGCCCGTTCATTACATGTTATTGTGGTGTCTTCCTGCACAGAGGAGACAGATGCAGAGCGCGGTGTGAAGCTGTGTTCCTTCTCTGGATGCTGGCAGAGCAGCAGGTCTCTTCTTTTGCTTACTGCAAACACAGCTTTTAAAGGCTCTTTTGGTTGATCAACATTTTTCAGAAGATTTAGCTTGTCTGGGCCTTTGGCATTCTTGACCCTCTTCTAATGTATTCCAGTGGCTATATAATTTTTCCTTGGTTACTTGCCCTCCAGTTGTCTTAAGCTAATGTCTTTAGGTGCATCTCTTCCTTCTCTCCTGCAGATGACTTGCAATTTGTCAGAATTTGCCTAGGAAAGCCCCTCATCCCTCTGTAATCCTTCCTGCTTATGGGATCCTGGTGGTGGGATCTCATCTATTTGGTTTCTCAGTCATTCAGAATTTGCATATCTCAAAGGCACCAAACATGTTGAACTTTGTTAGCCAGTAAAAATTCTAAATTGATCTGCCACAGGGCGCCTGGGCGTCTCAGTTGGTTAAATTGATCTGCCACAGGGCCTTTGTACATGCTGTTTGTGCTGCTTAGAATGTTCTCTGCCTACCCTCATTCCCAATCTGCTCTTTGTCTAGGTCACTCCCATTGATCCTTCAAGTTCCAAATTAACAGGGAATTCTTCCTGAACTCCCAGCCCAACCAAAGCCCATTCTCTATGCCTACTTACTACTTCTTGACATTCATTTGTGAGATGGTTTCTGTCTCCACTAGTCTGTAAGTTCCACCAGGGAGGGACGTGTCTGTTTATTCATAATAAATTTCCCATGCCTGAACACTAGGTCTGATACACAGGAGGTGCTACATAAATATCAATTAAACTAATGACTCTTGCTTCTGCTTGACCAACTAGCTCTTCCATATTGAACAGGGTTAAATACAGAGCAGGTTTGGTTAATCTTGTGAGCGCACTTAACAAATCAATAATTTACCAGTCTCAGGCGCTCTTGGTTAGAGTATAAACAGGTTCAACATTTTTTTTTCTTAAGTAGGCTCTACGCCCAGCATGGAGCCCAACACAGGGCTTAAACTCAGGACCCTGAGATCAAGACCTGAGCCAAGATCAAGAGTCAGGTGCTTAACTGCTTAACCAAGCAAGCCACCCAAGTGCCCAAGTTCAACATTTTTGAAAGACAATTAGGTAATACCTATTGAAATGCAAAACGTTTGTGCTTTTTAACCAGCTTTCCCCAATTCCAGAAAGCTAGCGCCCAAAAATGCTCACATAAAATGCTCACAGTCTGTAGAGCACGTGACACTTGAACCTGGGATCGTGAGTTCAAGACCCAAATTGGGGGTAGAATTTACTTTAAAAAAATAAGAAGGAAAAAAAAAGAACTCGTTGTCAAAAAATGTTTAACCTGAATCTAAGCAAGCTTTGGAACCTTAGCTCCAGCTTAAGGGAAAATCATGGAATAAAAGAACAATCGAATCCAGGATGTGGATATTCTACAAGAAAATGGACCTGGTCTCTTTGAAAAGTCAACATCAGGGAAAAACAAGGCGTATGGGGGGTGGGGATGGAGAGTGTTCTACAGTAAGAAAGACTAAAAAAGTAAAACCAATGCAATGTGTAAATTTTTTGTGTACATCCTGAGATTTGGAAAAAGACCACTACCAAAGACATTTTTGGGAGAACAGATAATGACATTGTAATTATATAGCTTACTGACTTATTAAGAAATGAATGTTGTAAGTTTTTAAGAATGAGGTGTCACAATGCCTTCAATTTCTTTTGAAATGGTCCAGAAAAAAATGAATAGTAACTACAAAAAGAAATAATACATAGTAAAGCAAGTAAGACAAAAATAAGTAATACATAGCAAAGCAAGTAAAACAAAATGTTTAGATGGTAGGTATGTATATGGATGTTCTTGCTACTATTTTCGACTTTTCCTTTTTGTTTTTTTTTAAGATTTATTTGAGATAGAGTGAGAGCAAGCGAGAAAGCACACGAGCAGGGCGGAGAGGCAGAGGGAGAGGGAGAAGCAGACTCTCCACTGAACAGTAAGCCTGACACAGGGCTCGATCCCAGGACCCTGGGATCATAACCTGAGCCAAACGCAGATTCTTAACTGACTGAGCCACTCAGGTGCCCCTGACTTTTCCTTATGTGTAAAAATTTGTAACAAAAAAATATTTTGAGAAAGACACCAATTATGGTTTAAATTTCTTTCTTGTTTTTTTTTTTTTTAAGTAATCTCTAGGGACACCTGGGTGGCTCAGTCGGTTAAGTGTCTGCCTTTAGCTCAGGTCATGATCCTGGGGTCCTGGAATCGAGTCCCGCATGGGGCTCCTTGCTTGGCAGGGAGCCTGCCTCTCCCTCTGCCTGCCACTCCCCCTGCTTGTGCACATACTCCTTCTGACAAATAAAATCTTAAAAAAAAAAGTAATCTTTACCCCCCAATGTGGGGCTCAAACTCATGACCCCAAGATCAAGAGTCTCATAATCTACCTACTGAGCCAGGCACCCCTAATACTTATAATTAGAAAAAAATATAACCAACATGAATTTTTAATTAAAAATTAAATGCTCAAAACCAAAGATAAATATTCCTATAGACTGCTTGCTGTGGAGTAAAAGCAAATTGATCTAAAGCAGCTTGTCAATATGAAACCCACAGGAACATCCATACCCTCTGACCCAGCAATTCCATATCTGAAAATCTATCCTTGGGGCGCCTGGGTGGCTCAGTCGGTTAAGCAACTGCCTTCGGCTCAGGTCATGATCTCAGGGTCCTGGGATCGAGCCCCGCATCGGGCTCCCTGCTCAGCGGGAGGCCTGCTTCTCCCTCTCCCACTCCCCCTGCTTGTGTTCCCTCTCTCTACAGCTGTGTCTCTCTCTGTCAAATAAATAAAATCTTTAAAAAAAAAAAAAGAAAATGATATTGTATGTACTGAACAGTTCACTGCATTACTACTTATAGCCCCTAAAACTAAAAGTAACTTAACATGTATAATTTCCACTCAGTAGGAATGATAGTTTTAAGTACTATGTAGCAATGCAGGAAATTGTCTATGATACAATATATGAAAAAGCAGGTGATATGTTACATACACACTGACTACAATGCTATAAAACCCATATTCACAAGGGGAAAAAGACCAAAAGGAAATGCACTAACATCATAAAAAAATGTTTGGGTTAAGATGGAGAATTATTTTCTCCTATAATTCCCCAAATCTGTATTAAGGTGATGTGTGGATGAAAAGCGATGGATAGCGAGCTGTTTTCAGCTGGCGCAGAGAGCTGAAGTCCCCTAGTGTCACTGTATTTTTGTCCTTGAACTCCAATTTTGCAATCCAACATTCCAGTGAGGGCACCACCCTCAGATGGCCAAAGAGCCGGGGTGAGCCTGCCCCATGGGCCACTTCCCCATGTGCGGACTGAACAGTGAAAGCCCCATGGGACGAAAGGGAACATTCCAGGCATGGGAGTCCTGAGATCTGGCCTCCTAGCTCAGTCACTAGGTACCCTTATAGTAATCTTGCCTTTCTGTGCCTCCCTTTCCACGTCTATGCAATGGGAGAAGTGGATCATTCCAGCTGCATCAAAGCCACCTGAGAGGTTTCAGCTTCTAGGCCCTACCACTCCCGGACCTCTCCATCAGAATCACCTGGGGTAGAGCCTAAGCGTTGGGAAAGACTACCAGGTCACTCTGATACTGCCATGTCTGGGAACCACTGGACTAGATGTTCTCCAAAGTTTTTTCCAGCTCAGAGATTCTATAAATACTCCTCCCCAGCAAGCAGGCTCTCAGATAAATCCGTGTATTCCCCAAAGGCCCAGAGGAAAATGTAGGAATGTCAGAATAGATTTATCTGTACCGGGGAAGAAAATCCCCAGAGCGAAGGCTTTTCTGAATTAGCCACAGCCACAGTTTACACACGGGTGAGGACGCAATGCTGTGTGTGTAGGCGTGCATAAAATGCAGCCCAGTGTGGAGGCACAGAAAGCATAAGAGACTCAGAACACTACCTGTTTATTACCGGCCCCATGACTGGCCAATGCTTACTCTATTTTAAAATATTAATAAAATAAGAGAGAATAACCCCTGTCCAGACTACCTCACTTAACAAACAATAAACACCTTCCTAGGTGCCAAATACTGTTAGCACATGGTTCCCAAACCTTTCCAAGTTAAGGCCCATGAACAAAATAACTCATTTTGGACATCACAGCTAGGCAGACAGACCAGGCTGCTGCTGGGAGGCAACTGGCTGGGGCGGGGGTCAGGATCTCTGCACACCTGTGTCCCATTTGCTACAGCACACCTGAGGAAAGCTTAGCTGTACCCACTAAACTCCAGAACACCACCATGCTGTCCCTACAGGCAGGATCACAATCTGGTGGGATAAGACAGACACGGAAACAAAAAGTGTGGAAGTGTTAAAGTTGCTATTGTAGACATTAGGTCCAAAGTTCAGCGAAGGCACGGAAATATGAGTGGTCAAGTGAAAAAGAGGCCAAGACCTTCTCTAAGATCACGTTCGAGTTCAAGTTCAAAAAATTGGCTACAAATGCAAAAGCCAAACAGAGAGAACGACTCGCTTAAAATCACGTGGCATTTGTGGAGTCATCATGGAAGGAAGAAGTCATTCAAAGCCCACTGTATCCTCGTGTAGCCACCTCAGAGGGACAGTCCTATCAACTTCGAAATACTGGACACAGGATGTTCCGAGCTAACAGGAGCTTTAGAGAGGGGGCTTTCACATGTTGACTGAGAACACACACACACAAAATATACATTTTATGTTGTGATCCAGGCCAAATTTACTGCCAGGGTGGTGTAACTAAAACAAGTTTCACTAAACAACACTCGCCAAGTGCAATGCACACTGATACTTTTTTTTTTTTAAAGTAGGCTCCAGGCTCAATGTGGGGTTTGAACTCATGACCCTGTGATCAAGAGTCACATGCTCTACTGACTGAGCCAGCCAGGGGCCCCTAATACTTTTTATTCTATTATTGTTTATACTGTGGTAAATACACATAAAATTTACCACTGTAACTATCAAATGGCCAGTTGGGCACATGCGCAGTGGAATCACTACTATCTAGTCCCAGAATTTCTCATCACCCCAAAGCAAAGCCCATACCCACCAGCAGTTGTTCCTTATTCCCTTCACTCTCCTTGCCCCAGCATCTGGCAACCACTAATCTGCTGTTTCTACAGATCTGTTCTAGCTAGTTCATATAAATTATACAATACGTGGCTCTTGTCTGGCTTTTTTCCTTTAGCATTCTAGATTTTTTTTTTTTTTAGATATTATTTATTTGACAGAGGGATAGACAGAGCCAGAGAGCACAAGCGGAGGGAATGGCAGAGGGAGAGGGAGAAGGAGGCTCTGCAATGAGCAGGGAGCCCGACGCGGGGCTCGATCCCAGGACCCTGGGACCATGACCTGAGCCGAAGGCAGACGCTCAACCCTCTGAGCCACCCAGGTGCCCCTAGATTATCTTTTCTTGAAGGCAAGTTGCACCCCATTAATTCATGATCAGATGATGGGTCAGGAAAGGCAATTTGAACAACACCTTACAGAACTTACAATTTAAAAAACGAGTTACAAATGTCAGAGCCAAACAGCCGTAAGACATGACTGGCTCACAATCGCCCTGGGCCTTTGCTGGGCATTATCAGGCTCTCTGCAGCGTTCGCTTCAGTCTGTGGCACCAGAGGAACCCAAGTCTCAGCCACCCACTTGGTGCCTCTCGGCAACACAGCTATCCACCAAGAAAATTGGAAAAATAAAAACAACACAGCAAGTTTTTTTAAAACGTCAAATTTAATGGGGCGCCTGGGTGGCTCAGTCGGTTAGGCGTCTGCCTTCGGCTCAGGTCATGATCCCAGGGTCCTGGGATGGAGTCCTGCGTCGGGCTCCCTGCTCAGTGGGTAGTCTGCTTCTCCCTCTCCCACTCCCCCCGCTTGTGTTCCCTCTCTCGTGGTCTCTCTCTCTGTCAAATAAATAAATAAAATCTTAAAAAAAAAAAAATCTCAGTAGCAGCCAGAAATATGAGAAGGGGTGAGCACAGCTGACTGGGGAAAAACATCTGTCTTCACTGCTGTTCTCTGTCCCTTTTCCCTCCTACCATGAAACCTTATTCACTCACTTATTCATCTGTCTATCCATCAAATAGTTATTGAGTGGCTATAGGTGCCAGGCACTGTTCTAGGCACTGGGGATACAGCAATGAACAAAATGATCCTCTTGGGACTGACATTTCCGGGCCTTAGAGGAAGTCAGACAGAGAGACAAAGACACAGAAAAGAGTAAAACCTCAGTCAGATGTTGGTAAGTGTCACGAGAGATAATGAAGCAGGAGCAATGGGAAAAAGAGCCAGGGCAGCGGGGGGAGGTGCCATTTAAAACAGGACAGCTGGGAAAGGCTTCTTTAAGGTTTCTGCGAGAAGATGACATTGAACAATGACCTGACAAAAGGTCCAAGCCAACCTACAGAATGAAAGAAAACCATCCCCTACAGAAAATCTAAGGGGCCTCTAAAGTGAGGTGTAACTGTTGTGTTCAAACAGCAAAGAGAGGTATTTGTACACCCACATTGGTGTGTGTGAACAGCATTGTTCAGAAGAGCCAGAAAGTGGAAGCAACCCAAGTGTCTACTGACAGACGAATGGATAAACAGTGATGCATACATACGATGGAATATTCCTTGAAAAGGAATTTTAGGGTGCCTGGCTGGCTCAGTCGGTGGAATAAATAAAAGATTTTACTTTTAAGTAATCTCTCCACTCAACGTGGGGCTTGAACTCACAACCCTGAGATCTAGGGGCGCCTGGGTGGCTCAGTCGTTAAGCGTCTGCCTTCGGCTCAGGTCATGATCTCAGGGTCCTGGGATCGAGCCCCACATCGGGCTCCCTGCTCGGCGGGAAGCCTGCTTCTCCTTCTCCCACTCCCCCTGCTTGTGTTCCCTCTCTCGCTGTGTCTCTCTCTGTCAAATAAATAAATAAAATCTTTAAAAAAATAAAAAAATTAAAAAAAAAAAGAACATCACTGGGTTTGGGGCCTGGGTAACTGGAAGAATGGAGTTGCTACACAGTGAAATGGGGGAAGGCAATAGAAGAGCAGGCTTGAGGGCGCCTGGGTGGCTCAATCGTTAAGCGTCTGCCTTCGGCTCAGGTCATGATCCCAGGGTCCTGGGATCGAGCCCCGCATCGGGCTCCCTGCTTGGCGGGAAGCCTGCTTCTCCCTCTCCCACTCCCCCTGCTTGTGTTCCTGCTCTCGCTGTGTCTCTGTCAAATAAATAAATAAAATCTTTTAAAAAAAAAAAGAAGAAGAGCAGGCTTGAGGGTGAGATCAGGAGTTTGCTTATGGAGAGGACCCTTGGGTGGAGATGTGAACGAGGCAGTGGGATTCTTATCCTAGGCCCCACCCCTCTAGAACCCTGCTAATTAGTTCATCTAGAATCATAGATTATCAGAAGCACAGGTAAGCCCAGATCACCAAGTATTTTACTTCATTTGACAGATGAAGAAATGAAAGCTGGAGGGCACATACCTAGCTAACAGAAGTTAGGAGAACTAAAGCAACTCAATTCTCAAGTCAGTGCTTTTTCCCCCACACTACTTCCCTAATTTAAACTAAGGTGATACTGGTTCATTCAACAAATATTTATCAAGCCCCAGAATTTGTGCTGAATTAATGAGATAAGATAGGCACATCCCTGCCTATGCTGAGTTTACAGTTTGTGGAGAAGACAGATACAAAGTAATCACTCAAGGGACCATATAGGCAGCTAAGTCAGAGAAGGGCTACAAAAAAAGTTAATAGTTGTAACAGTAGAAAGTGGGACAACCTAAGCTAGACTGGAAGAAGGGTTTCTCCAAGAGGGTGATATTTAATCTGAGAACTGAAACATTATACGAGTTAGCCAGGCTAACTCCAGGGAAGGGAGTCCAAGGAAACCTGCAGGCACGAGCAGCATGTGCAAAGGCTCCATGGCAGGAAATCACCTATAACTGAATGAAGACAGAGAAAGCCAGCTTGGCTGGAGCAAAGTGAGCAAAGTGCAGCAGAAATGTCAGAAAATAAGGCTAAGAGGTAAAAGGGAGCCAGGTATCATAAGGGACCTTGTAGGGGTAGGAGAAAAGTACCCCAGCAACCTTGAACCACATGTGGCTCATCTGAGTCTTGCCAGAACACCTTGTGATCCCCCTGGAACACTAGATGGGAGGCCTCTAAAGGAGCTGCCGTGAGGCCATCTCCCACTTGCCTCCTTATCTCCCCTGGGAGACTATTATGAGACAGTTTCTCCTGTCTCTCAGAATCTGATGAGGTATGAAGCTTTCTGCCCCGGGCCCTTCAGACGAGAGCTGCAGAATGTAAACCCACTTGAGCTACGACAGGGTACCCACAACATGTGTGCAGTCATCGGCTCCCTTAGCTTTGGTGCAGTCCACTTGGTGTGTGGGACTGGGACCCAGGGAGCTGGCACCTTTGGTTTGTTCTTGTTGTCTCTGTCAGTAAAGAACTGTCTGTAATATGAAAGCGCCTCACTGTACCTTTACCAATCCAATCATTCAGGTCTTGACCTTGTCTTGTAAGTGTGTGTGAACTTTACAGTAGGACATGTTAATGTTTAACTTGATCCTAAAAGCAGTGGGAAGCCATAGAAGGTTTAAGCAGGATCATGACTGGATGAGATTTACACACACACACAAAAAAAACAAACACTGTGGCTGCCATGTAGATAATGCATTCAAGAGGGGCAAAAGGAGAATAGGTTGATGGTGGCTTATCACGTACGCTCTTTACTCTAGGAAAGGGGTCTGTGCATTGTAACACCTGAACACCTATTATATGCCAAGCAACAGGACACAGACATCAAGGAAGACAGTCCCTAAGCTAATATACCTCAGTCTGACCAAGATCAGCTCGTAAACGTAACCGGTTGTCACTTGTGCAAAAAGGAAGCAACAGCCAGAGGCAGGAGGGCTGCAGAGGGAACAACAACCTCGGCTTGAGAAGCCAGGGCAGGGTTTCACCGAGCAGGGCCGTGGAGGATGAACAGGACTTTGCACAGCACTCGAAGAAGACACACAGTATGTGAAGATACAGAACCATCAAGTCAAGAGTGCAAAAGCTACTAGGCACTCAGAATGGTAGGATGTAACAGACAAAGCAGAAAATAGTGGATGGTCAGGCTGGGTGTGGCTGACTATCCTAAAACTTGAATTATAACCTGTGGTTTACAAGCAGCACAGTGAAAAGAACTTAGATCCAGCTCCAAAGCCCAGCTCTACCATTTACTGGCTGCATGACCTCAAGCGGGCTTCACCTTTGAACGCAGTTTCCTCATTTGGAAAAAGGGAATAATAGCTGCGTATTATGTGACCTAAGAAAGGACATGAATGGAGGTGCCTGGGTGGCTTAGTCCTTAAGCGTCTGTCTTTGGCTCAGGTCATGATCCCAGGGTCCTGGGATCGAGCCCCGTATCGGGCTCCCTGCTCGGCGGGAAGCCTGCTTCTCCCTCTCCCACTCCCCCTGCTTGTGTTCCCTCTCTCGCTGTGCCTCTGTCAAATAAATAAAGAAAATTAAAAAAAAAAAAAAAAAGGACATGAATGGGCTCCTCTCAAACAGCAATTATTATGTGAAATGCTACAAACAGATTTAAAAAAAAATAGCAGTTACTAGGGTTTTTCCAGCCATTTTAAAAAGTAGGACACATTTCATACAGAAAATTTAAAAAACACATAAAACACAATTTTACAGACTCCCTGAAGCTCATCCAGGGATATCCACCACTACCACCACTGCTCCCACCAGACTCCCTGGCCTGACACCAGGTACCCAGTGGTATTAAATACACAGTGATTCCAAGAGAGGCAGCAAACACCTGTTCCATGCCAAATCCACCCCTCCTCACAGTCCCCGGCACCACAGTACCCACTATACCCACACTGAACAGGTGTCATGGCTGAGGTTTCTAAGCAAAGACCATTAGTAGTAATATTTAATACTTCACACTGAGTGCCAAGTTGTAAGTGCTCTACATGGATGAAGAACCTTCTTATAATAATATGAGCCCCATTTAACAGATGAGGAAATTGAGAGCTGGAGAGGGGTGACAATTTGCCCAAATTCTCACAGGTAGTGAATAATAACACCAGCATTCAAACACAGCCTAGCTCTAAAGCCCAAGCACTGAACCCTCCCAGTGTCTCCTGCCAATTCTAAGTACAGATCTGGACACAAATGAACTAAAGAAACCAAACAAAATCAAAATGGAATAGATGCCAAACTGTTACCAACAGCTCTCCCTGGAGGGTGAAATTATGGAGGCATTTTAACTTTTTTAAATTTATGTAAGTGTGAACCTTTAATACTGTACGGACGTTAGTTTTAGGATCAGAAAAATATTTTTAAAGAAACAGAAATCATTTGTTTGTAACACCACACTGTTTCCTACAACGGGCAGTCTACTTTGGATTGTTAAAAAGCAGAAAAATAGGGCGCCTGGGTGGCTCAGTTGGTTGGGCGACTGCCTTCGGCTCAGGTCGTGATCCTGGAGTCCCGGGATCGAGTCCCGCATCAGGCTCCCTGCTCAGCAGGGAGTCTGCTTCTCCCTCTGACCCTCCCCCCTCTCATGCTCTCTCTATCTCATTCTCTCTCTCAAATAAATAAATAAAATCTAAAAAAAAAAAATAAAATAAAATAAAATAAAAAGCAGAAAAATAAAGGCAGATGTTTTTTAAAGAACATGACCGCTTCCCTCCACCCGCATTATACAAAAGTAATTGGCAAAAATCTCAAAGATTTACAACATAAAGTGCTGGCAAGGGTTTGAAAGAAAGAATAACCTTGAATTTTGCTATCAGAGAACACTAGTAAAGTATTCTCAGTGGGAACTGGCAATAGCTACTAGAACTCAGTATACTTGTGACTGAGCAAGTCCGTTTCCCCAGGCACCCCTATACCACGCACAAGAAGGCAGCTACAGGAATGTTCACTGCACCATGAAGCAAAATATTAAAAAAACTAGAAACAACCTAGGGGTGCCTGGCTGGCTCATTTGGTGGAGCATGTGACTCTTGATCTCGGGATTGTGAGTCGGAGCCCTACACTGGGTGGAGAGATTACTTAAAAACAAAATCTTAAAAAAATTAGAAACAACTTAAATGTTCTTTTTTTTAAGTTACATTTTATCCATTTTGTGGAATACTGTAACACTTTAGGAAAAATCTCTAAGTTACAAATAAAACATACAACATACTGCTTTAACACTATTTCTGCATGTATTGTATGTTCACAGATATGCACCTAAGAGGACATACCCAGATCTGCTGTTACTCCTGGAGAAGGAGGTAAGTTTAGGAAAGTTCTGGCAGAAAAGAAAGATTTTAGCTTTATCAAGAGTGTTCAGGGGCACCTGGCTGGCTCAGTCGGTGAAGCATGCCGACTCTTGATCCTGGGTTCCAAGTCTGAGCCCCCTGTTGGGTACAGAGGTTACTTAAAGAAAAAAAAAAAAAGCGTTCAAACGTTTATAAGAATGTCCTCAGTGCTAGGGCGCCTGGGTGGCTCAGTCGTTAAGCGTCTGCCTTCGGCTCAGGTCATGATCTTGGGGTCCTGGGATTGAGCCCCCGCACTGGGCTCCCTACTCAACGGGGAGTCTGCTTGTCCCCCACCGTCTCCTCTCCACCCCCCGACCCCCTGCTCCTGCACTCACAGGCTCTCTCTAATAAATAAAATCTTTAGGAAAAAAATGAATGTCCTCATTGCTGTTTTCATGATTTATAAATACACATATTATTGTACATGTTTTTAACCTGGATTGTAAAAATTTAAAAACATTGGAAGGAAATACACCAAAATGTTAACAGTAGTTATCTCTGGGTAAAGGTGGGGTATTACAAATAATTATAGGTAACTTTTTTTTTTAAGATTTTTATTTATTTTACTGACAGAGACACAGCGAGAGAGGGAACACAAGCAGGGGGAGCGGGAGAGGGAGACGCAGGCTTCCCGCGGAGTAGGGAGCCCGATGCAGGGCTCGATCCCAGGGATCATGACCTGAGCCAAAGGCAGACGCTTAACAACTGAGCCACCCAGGCACCCCTAATTATAGGTAACTTTTATGATATTCTCTATACCTCTGTATTTTCCAAGTTTCCTACAATGGGTAACTTCCTACAATGGGTAATTCATAAACAAGAAAAAGGTTAAGAAATTAATTTTACCTTAAAAACAGGTATTACTGAGTCCTATAATATGCCAACCACTGTGGTTGGGAGTCAAGCAGTCTGGATCAGTGTTAAAGAAGGATGATGATTTGTGGGCATATTAAAAAAAAACAACCTACTGAGATTTTGTTTTTATTTCCTAAATCCAAAAGTAAAACATTCTCAGTGCTCAGTTCTACCTGGCCCCGGGACCCAGAAACATTCCTGAGATCACTCCCAAGGCCTACCAACCCAGATGTCGCAACAACTAGGAAACAGGAAAATTGTTTCCCATACCTGGAGCCCAAGTCTCAGGTCTTGTGAAATTTTCATGGGTACATACCAGGCCCTTATCTAGAAGGGGTACTTTCACTAAGCCCTCACCCTCCACTTCCTCTCGAACAATGGAGCCTAGAGCAGAGCTGAGCAGAAACCTCTCTCGGGCAACCTCCCTAAGCTCCTGATTCAACAGGATGGGGCCAGGAAGTTCAGTTTCTTCCAGAAAGCCTATTCCACTCCTGGACAATTCTAATACCTTTCAACTGCAACAAATGCTTCTTATACTGAACTGAAACATGCCTCAGTCACATCAGAACACAGATTCCAGCACCAGAGACTCTGCCCCCAATAAGCCGTGTAACCTCGTGCGGCCGTATTTAGCATCTAAACATCACCTTCTCTAAGTGGGGATAACCTTCCCAGGCCGCAGGGAGAGCACCTACGGGAAGTACCCAGTCCAGTGCCTGACACACGACAGGCCTCACTTCCTAGCCCTGCCCTTTGGAACCAGATCAAATGAGCCTAGTCACTCTTCCACACTTCCGCCTTTCAGATCCTTGAAAACCCTAATCGTGTCTTCAACAGTCTAAGCATCAACACAGCATTTCCTCTGCTACAAAACAACTCCCTAATTTTACACTTGGGTGGGGGTCTCCCATAGTAGCCAGATGCCCATAGATCTGTTTTGGAGTAAATAGCTGTTGGCTGCCACCCTGCTCCGTGCCAACTACTCTGCTAAACCTTGATGTACAAAGCTCAGCCTCCCTAACTGCCCTGAAGATGCAGAGGCCCAGAGACAGGAAGTGGCCTGCCCAAGGTCACACAGCTGGGAACCTACAGAGCCCATGGTCTTCTCATGGTGCTCCAGAAGGTGTCTCCCAGCCTCTGCTCTGGCCCAACAGCCAGGCAGGCTCAGCCCTCAATGGGGGGCTCTTGGTCCCAACCGCTGAACCGAAGTGTCTTTGGTGGAGTCTGGCTCCCGGGTCCTGGTAGTGCCCCCTCCCTTACTGGATGAGATCTAATCTCCAGGGCTCCAAGGGAGTAAGGGAGACTCTGCTGATCCTGCATTTACTGACACAGAACAAATTCTGAAGGAGGAAACATACCCAAAGTGGACCCCACTGGGGAGCCTGGTAAGAAATGAAAAGAAACGAAATAAAACTATGCCAGGCAAGATCACAAAGGTTATCTTATGTCACCTTCCCAACAAGTGTGCCAAGTGGGATTGTTACAGGTCAGCTTGTCCCTTGTACAGAGAGAAAATGGAGACTCAGGCAGATGAGAAAGTAAATTCCACTAAACTGTAAGCCCCCTGAAGGCAGAAAACCTGTCTAGTCACGTTACCATGCATACTCAGAGCCTAAATCAATGTCTGACACACAGAAGTTCAAGAAATATTTGGTGATGAAAAAGATGAAGGCAGAGCCATAGTTTGAAACCAAGCCTCTCCATCGTGCTTTCAAATTCACATTTTGAGTGCCTCTAGCAGAGGTGCTGAGCTGGCCGCACCTGTTCTCGGAGGCAAAGCATATGGAAAGGGGATCCACCCTGTGGCATGCTTTGTGCACACCCACTCGAAACTCTGGCCTTCCCAACTGGCCAAGGTCAGACATGTTACTCTCTCTTTCCAAAGGACACCAGTCTTCCCTTGGGACCACTTGTATAGAGAGAACAGTCCAAACCAAAGAGACTGACATCTTCTCAGGCAGGAGGCCAGCCTGACCTTGGTCCACCCTGTGAGGCACGGCACAGAGCAGCACTGCCTTGGAACCACATGTCGCTGAGCGCCAGAACTTGGAGCAAGCCAAGAAGCAGAAGTGGCTGAGCTCTCCCAATAGCCTGGGCTCCTGGAAGAGGCCTGGTCTCTTGAGGCAGCTGCTTCAGCATGAGACAAAGAAGCCACCAGCCCTACACGGACCTGTCGAGTGCCATTTTGGAAACACTCCAACCCGTGCCAAGTCAAAGAAAGGGCATCCACTCTGGAGCTGGATGGATCTGGCCTCCAATCTCAGCTCCCCTAGCCACAGGACCTCAGACAAGATTTTCCACCTCTCTGAGCCTCAGTTTCCTATTCTATAAAATGGGGGTAAAAGAGCAGAGATTTTTGTGAGGATTGCAAAGAATGTATTGCTTGTAAATGCAGAGAAAAAACCATCTACAATGATAAAACACAAAATTCCTATCAGTGTTTGCCCTTGGGGACTGGAATGGAGAGAAAGAGTTTTTATGAATACACTACATTCTTTAAGGAAAAAAATGTAAGAAAAGCACAGAGCTCATTCTGGATTCCTGACAGGCATTCAATAAATGTAAGCTATTACTCAGTTCTCCTGGGAGGATACGTTGCCTGTGTATTACAGAAAGGACTAAGGGGTGCTGTTTCCCACCATGTCCTCTACCCCCTTCCTCGCTCACAAAGACCAGGGACCCCAGAGCAGGTCCCAGGCACCAGGGCAGCACATCGCCAAACTGAAATGGGACTGAAAAGGTCTCATCTATCCTCTCATGCTGCCCAGGCATGCCGTCCAACCTGTGCCCAGGGGTGGGGGAACGCGTACTTATTTCACCAGCAGGATGACTTCAAGGTCTCCCTAGGGTAAGGCCCCTGGTTCCTCTGACCATGACCCTCAGCAGCCTTCAGGCTCATAGCTGTTAGCTTGGAGCTGCCCGGCTGTTCCCAGCAGGGAAGCCTCAGGAAGGCTCTGGCTTGGTGGGCCACAAGGAATGCCTGTCAGTCAGCACTGTCCTAAGAAAAAGCATCTTCCCACACCTCTGCTGCTTGGAACAATTCTCTCCCACCCCTGGGAGGCGATGCCTGGCACCTCTCCCAAGAATCCAAAGCTAAACAATTCTCTCCCACCAGGAGGCAATGAGCTAGCTTGGTTGCTATGCAACTGGCAGGCACAAAAGGTGATGCAGTCCTTGTCAGAGGCTTGGGAAGGTGGCAGGGAGCTGGGTCTCTCCAAGTCAGCCTCTAAATGGGCTCCAAGGCAGTGCGTATGTGTGTGTGGGGGAGGGGGTTCTTTAAGGAATTGCTTGATATATTCACCCACCTGCCTACTTGTCCTTTGCTGCTGCTGTCAGTGGCAGAGACTCCAGGCACACTGTGAACTGCATACAAATCCTGAGCCCTATTCTGGCCCCCAGGGCAAAGCTCTGCACTAACACACTTAGGAAGGACATCTTTTGCAAGCTCAATAGGCTGCCTGTGAGGCTAACCCACAGCTCAGGCAAGGAATAAAGCTGCCTCTGTGGGGACTCACCCCTCTAGCCTCTCCCTCTCAAGTCTGGCTGGTATTTGGGGCAGAAGGCAATCAAGGCCCCAAATAAACATACATCCAAACAGGGCAGGGAGCCAACTGAACTGTGTCCCCTATATCCAGCCAACTCCACAGAGGTCTACTTTCTACTCTCTACCCTTGGGGAAGTACTCTGGGGCAACAGTTTGGTAGAGTGGCAAAAACCCTGGGTTCTGCAATCAAACAAATCTGCATTCAAAACCTGGCCCTGCTGCGTGCTAGCTGTGACCTCAGACAAGCCATTTAGCCTCTCTGGTTCTCAGGCTAATGATACCTACTTCTTAGGGGTGTTGTGAAGGGCAAATGAGGCAGTCTTTGTAAAATAAGACCTAGTTCAGTGACTGGTATCTCTAACGGCAGCGATGGTGTGGCACAGATTAAACACGTCCCCAGGACACCCAAGTTCCACGATGGCCCAGCATACCCATTCCCTCCTTGCTTCAGCCCAGGGTGTTGTATAGTTAAGAAGTGACTTCCGCCTCGCCAGCGTATAAGCTCTTCCACAGGCAGGGCCCTTGTCTTAAACCAGCTCTACAGCTCTCTCAATGAACAATAAGAACAACACAAATGTCCAGCAGAAGGTGAAGGAATCCAGCTACGCAGCACCGAGGTGTGGGGGATTAGAGGGGCTTCTGAGACCTCTTTGGTTCCTCCTGCAACTGGCCCCAGAATTCAAGCTCCCAATCAGAAGCTGTCCCAGTCTCTGCAGGATGGAAGCAGAAATACTCCCACTGGGCCCAACTTCCCCCAGGACCCAGACTTTGATGATGAAAATACTACAAATGTGGGGCACCTGGGTGGCTCAGTGGGTTAAGCATCTGACTTTGGCTCAGGTCATGATCTCGGGGTCCTGGGATCGAGCCCCACACTGGGCTCCCTGCTCAGCGGAGAGTCTGCTTCTCCCTCTCCCTCTGCCCTGCCCCCACCCCACTCATGCTCCCACGCTTGCTCTTGCTCTCAAATAAGTAAATAAAATCTTTTTTTTTTAAGATTTTCTTTATTTATTTGACAGAAAGAGACACAGCGAGAGAAGGAACACAAGCAGGGGGAGTGGGAGAGGGAGAAGCAGACTTCCCGCTGAGCAGGGAGCCCGATGAGGGGCTCGATCCCAGGACCCGGGGATCATGACCTGAGCCCAAGGCAGACGCTTAACGACTGAGCCACCCAGGTGCCCCGTTAATAAAATCTTTTAAAAAAAATACTACAAATGTAATTCTAAAGCTCATTTTCCCAATGTTGCCCTTCAACTTAGAGAATAAAATCAGGAAGCCAACAGATTCATTTCTGCCTCTTCTCCCAACTCTTACAGCAGCACCTGAAAGGTTTTCCAGAACTACTACATACCCGAAGTCCATGGAGATTAAGGGAGGAACAAGCAGTTTCCCTAGAGCCAGGCTTTTTTTTTTTTTTTTAAGATTTTATCTATTTATTTGTCAGAGAGAGAGAGAGAGCACGTGCACACAAGCAGGGGGAGCAGCAGGAAGAGGGAGAAGCAGGCTTCCCGCTGAGCAAGGAGCCCAACATGGAGTCGATCCCAGGACCCTGGGATCACGACCTGAGCCAAAGGCAGATGCTTAATGAGCCAATCTTTTTTAAACATGAGAGCTCGGGGCGTCATTCACCAAGGGCCTGTACCTGCACCAGATCTGCCCTGGGTACTTTACACACACAGTCCTACTTAATACTCACAACTACCCTGGGAGGCAGAAGGTACTAAGCCCATCTTACAGATGAGGACACTGAGGCTCTAGAATGTTAACTATGTTGTCCATGGCCTCACAGCAAAGGCAGAATTCCAGACCCGGCTCCAAAACTGGTGCCCTTTCCTTTGATCCAAGTTTTGCAGAATGAACCCAAGAAAAGCATTACTCATGCCTTTTGGGACCCCCAAAATAAAGAAGAGCATCTACAGGTTCATTCAGAAATAATGGGAAAAAATCTGCCCCTATTCTCAATGTTAGAAAGGGCCTATTCCTTAAAAAAAAAAAAAAAAAAAAAAAAACCTTTTAAAGGGCCTACTCCTACAATAACATTAAAAACTATTCACAAATTTTTACAGCGTATTAGAGCTTAAAGAACTTTTCAAATATTATTAGCCTTCAGAACCCTTAATGGGAGGGTAGCAATTAATAGTCCTGTTTTGCCAATGTGTAACCTGAGGGCCACAGAGGGCTGAAACCTTGCTTGAAGCCACAGATCGGGATAAGGATAGCTAAGTCCAAGGCAGAGGAAGTCTCTCTCAGGGTCCTGTTATTCTTTGTGCTTTTTAAAGAATGCAAGCAGCCTTCCCGTAGTCCCTCCCGTCCTGCATACTGAGAGGCCCAAGGCCTACCACTGCCTTTCCAGGTACAGGAAAAACCAAGTGTGTCAAACAAAGCTGGAGCCAAGGAAGACAGACCGCTCAAGCATCAACACTCACTTGAAGTACTGACCAGATGGCCCTCTGGGAGGCACCAGGTACCAGAAAAAGGCCACAGACAGAAAAGACCAGGGCTCATTTCGGAAATGATGTTCATACTCAAGTGAGGGACCCCTGGGTAAGACACCTGACCCCATCCAGCTTCCTCACCTATGAAATACAGGTACTTGTTGAGAGTTGATGCAAGAATCAAGAATTTATGAACAAACTCTGGCCATGTTACAAGTACTATGCAAAACACATTAACTATCGAATTCAAGTTCACCCATCCCTCAGTTGCTTAGGCCACAAACCTAGGAGTCATCCTTAATTATTCCCTATCCCTCACACTCCACGTCCAACCTGTCTGCCTCCAAAATATCTCCACTACCAGAACCCTAGTCCCAGACACCATCACCACTCCCTGGATGATTCCAACAGCCCCCCCACTGGTCTCGCTACCTCCTCATTTGTCCCACTGTGGTTCATCATCCATGCAGCAACCCGAATGATTTTCTTCAACCATAAATCAGATCCTGTCACTCCCTGGGTTAAAACCTTCCAGTGGGGGGGCTGGGGGACAAAACCTTCCAGGGAATTTTCATTCCACTTGGGGTAAACCCAAGCCTACATAACCTTGGCCCCCACCTCTTGCTCAGACTTTCCTCTCAACCCTCAGCCACCCTGGCCTTATTTTTTCTTCTCTTAAAGATATCATTTTTAAGAGGTGCCCACATGGCTCAGTTGGTTAAGTGTCTGCCTTCGGCTCAGGTCATGATCCCAGGGTCCCAGGATCGAGCCCCACATCAGGCTCCCTGCTCAGCGGGGAGCCTGCTTCTCCCTCTCCCTCCCACTCCCCCGCTTGTGCATTCTCTCTCTCTGTCAAGTAAATAAAATATTTGGGGGAAAAAAAAGATTTTATTTTAAAGTAATCTCTCCACCCAGCATGGGGCTTGAACCCACAACCCTGAGATCAAGAGTTACACACTCCACCAACTAAACCAGCGGGGCCTTATTTCTTATCTTCAACACACTAAGCTCACACCTACATCAGGTGCTTTGCACATGCTGCTCCTACTTGAAATCTCTCCTCCCAAAACATTGAAGGGCTGGGGTGCCTGGGTGGCTCAGTCGGTTAAGTGTCTGCCTTCAGCTCAGGTCATGATCTCGGGGTCCTGGGATTGAGCCCCATGGTGGGCTCCCTGCTCAGTGGGGAGTCTACTTCTCCCTCTCCCTCTGCCCCTTCCCCCACCTGCTCGTGCTCTCTCTCAAATAAATAAATAAAAATATTAAAAAAAAAAATACTGAAGGGCTGCTTTCTTATCAATTAAGTATATCTCCGCTTCTGAACGGCCGTCCCCAACCACCCCAGTTAAAGCCATGTCACGTCCCCACACTTACCCTCTCTACCACAGGATCCTACTTTACTTTCCTCATAGCACTTAGTAGCTACAATGTTGTCTACTTGTTTATTTTGTTTGCCCAGAACTACAATATAAGATCCACTATTCTTGTTTACTGTTGCAGTCGCAGGGTCTAGAACAGTGTTAGGCGTATAGTAAAGCATTCAATGAACATTTTGGAAACAGCTAGCTCAAACGGCAACAATGTGCTCCCCTAGTGCTCAAGATGAGGACTCTACTCCCTCTGCCCAAATTTTAGATTGGAAGTTTGTTTACTCATCCATTCAATCATTCATTCATTTACTCAACTCCAGTCAACAGCTGACTATAGGATACCCGAGACGGTACAGTGACGTGCAACCAGAATGACCCGTTTCCTAATTCCCAAGGTGGTGGTGGTTGTTGCTTTAACATGGCACTTCACAGAGAACTTAACTTCTGCCAAATTTGTCAGACTCCTTTGTACTTAAAGGCCGTCTCGGATTTACATGTGAGGTTACAGGACTTCCCCAAGGTCACATGAGAACTCAGCAACCCAGTACCTCAAGGCAAAACCAAAGACCTAAGAAACATATTTGCAAGTGCCCAACCCCTTTTATCTACCATCCAGAGTCATGTGCACACAAATAAAAAATAAATACCAAAGAGAAAATGGGACTTTTCAAAATGTTGACTACCATTTTTTTCACTGTTTCTAACCTTACAAGCTGATGGCAGGCACTGTTAAACAGTGGAACACTTTCAACTTAAGGAGATCTGTTCTCAGGTTATGAAGCATTAACTGTACCCTGGGTGATAGGCTGAGTCTTGACGCCAAAGAGAAGCAGTATAGTGCAGGTGCTAGGACCTCAGACTCCGGAACCAAAAAGGTACAGATTCAAATCACACCTGCTAATGACTAGTGACAAGGCCCTAGGCAAGTTTATTTCATGTTACTTAATTTAATTATACTTAACTATACAGCACTTACGAGGTATAGGCAGGGTTCTAAATAGTTTGCAACTGTAATACAATAATTAGATAGCCCAGATGTACTATCATTATCTGTATCTTACAGGTGAGGGACGAGGCAGAGAGAGGTCAAGTAATCTTCCCAGTCACAGCTAGGGAATATTAGAGTCAGCTTTCAAGTCAAGATAGTGTTATGCCAGAATCCAGGTTCTTAACCCTCATGTGTTTCTTCTCTAATCCTGTGTGTCTATTAGAGCCACTAGGTCTGCCTTATCTCACAGGATCATGTGGGATTACTGGCACACAGCCAGGTAAATGTTAGCTACTCTTCATGGCAGTAGTAATTGGCATCATTCTATTACTGACCTTCACCTTGGGTCCAGCCAAGGGTAGAAGAAAAATATTTTGGCTGAGAAAGACTTCCAAGGCCCTCTGCAGTAAAACACATTAGAATATAGTACAAATCACACAAGAATGGGAACTGTCTGCTTTGCTCATCATTGTATTCGAAGCGAGTGGTGATTATTCAATAAATATGCAGTGAAGGAGGTAGGAATAAACTGAACGCATGGACAGGGTTCTGCAGCCATGACAACTAAGGTAGTACCATCACTTCTCAAATCTAGCTAAACACAAAGGAGATAAATTTACAAGGTTCTCAGGGCACAGTGTTAGCTGGCCATTACTTAAGACAGCCTGGCTATTGGGAGGCAATGTGGTATACTGCTATTCATTCATCTTAACTGAATGAACAAACAAGGATACCTGGATTTTAATCCTCACTCTGCTACTGGAAGTCACCCAGGCTCCCAAGGTCTTATATTATCCATCTATAAAAAAGGAAGTTGGACTACACGATGATCATAAACAAATATATTCCGTTTTCTTATCACTTCATAACAATCTGAATGGAAGCCTATTACCAAGTACTCAATAAGCATTTATCAATGAAGATCATCCCAAACTGACAGATGAGGAAACTAGAATTCAAAAGTAATTTGCTCAAGGTCACAGGGTCAGCAAAGAATATGAACTATGGCCCAGATCTCTTTCTGTACTAGTCTAACACTAATGCTTTCCAAAACCCTTTTTCAGTTCAAAAATACTGTAATATTAGTCCTCTCTTCCAAGATCACTAAATCTGTAATCATTTAACATCAAATAATATTGCCTGACTTCACTACACCATGGGACAGCAGGATCAGGAAAAAACAACTACCTTTCTTTGTACATCATTAACCTAGAAAATCAAGAATTCTAAAGAGACGGGCACCTGGGTGGCTCAGTCGCTAAGTGTCTGCCTTGAGGCTCAGGTCATGATCCCAGTGTCCTGGGATTGAGCCCCGCATCGGGCTCCCTGCTCTGCGGGAAGCCTGCTTCTCCCTCTCCCACTCCCCCTGCTTGTGTTCCCTCTCTCGCCGTGTCTCTGTCAAATAAATAAAGAAAATCTTTTAAAAAAAATGAAATCATTTGTCTTAAATACTTACGATCTCTCAATTCTGGGCAAAGATAAGGGGTTTGCCCTAATTATCTCTTTAGAATTTTTTTTTTTTTTTAAGATTTTATTTATTTATTTGACAAAGAGAGGCACAGCGAGAGAGGGAACACAAGCTGGGGGAGTGGGAGAGGGAGAAGCAGGCTTCCCGCCAAGCAGGGAGCCGGATGCGGGGCTCGATCCCAGGACTCTGGGATCACGACCTGAGCGGAAGGCAGATGCTCAGTGACTGAGCCACCCAGGCGCCCCGATTTCATTTTAAACCCTATGATCTAAATTTAAGCAATGTGATTAAAAAAACAAAACAAAACCCTAGTAACACAATGCTTCCTGAGAGTATAGCACATAACTTCTTTAATTTTATAATCAAAGCTGTGCCACTTGATTCAAAACAGATTCACAAAGTTAAATGTAAAGGTTGTTAGAGAATGTCTCCTTTACTGCTTGCTTTATTAACAAAATACATGCTTGGGGCGCCTGGGGGGCTCAGCAGGTTAAGCGACTGCCTTCCGCTCGGGTCATGATCTCAGGATCCTGGGATCTAGCCCGGCGTCTGACGCCCCTCGTCTGATGCCCCTCGGGCTCCCTGCTTAACTTCTCCCTCTCCCACTCCCCCTGCTTGTGTTCCCTCTCTCGCTGTCTGTCAAATAAATAAATAAAATCTTAAAAACAAACAAATACATGCCTGACATTGAAATTTTACATATAAAACCTCCCTAGTGTTGTTAAGTTAGGAGTGAAGAAAACCATCCGGCAGTCACAGTCAATTTAATAGATGGTTCATAACAGGAGAGTCAAGGTCAAACTGTTGAGTCTCTTTATCCTCCCACCTAGTAATTGAAAAGCAACTGAGCTCAAAATACTCTATACTAGTACTCTCACAAATGCAAATGTCAGCTCAAGGATCACACTCTGGCTCACAGAAGACAGACTGACATGAACAAGAACAAAAGGGTAAGTAGTGCAGATGCTCTGGCCACATCACCTCGGTGACACTCAGGAGAGCACAAACTTTCACCTACTTTCTAGCAGTTTTGTCACCTATCCAATGAGAATGATTATATGAATAATCAAATGCTATGATGAGGAATTAGAACAGTCTTGCAATCTTGCAAAGATGAGAGACTACTGTTATCGTTACTATTTCCTATGTCTGGGCCAGGAAAGTCCCCTTGCATTCTTGGCTATATGTTCCACAGGATCCTTTTAAATTGGAACAGGGTACTAATATCTTCTACAGTCTCCAGGCCTGGCAATCGTAGATGCACCTGGCTAGCAGGACTCTGCTGCCGAGAGATGAGAAATGAGGCCTTCAGACTCTGGGCCTAGCGGGCTCCACAATGACCGCGCCCCCTCAGTCACCTTGTCCTCACCTTGAGGAACAGAAAGACACCCTACAAGAGGAGAGTGCAGTCCTCAGAAAGGGGTGCCTCCACTCTTCACCTGACAGCCACTGCTTAGACCTACGCTTCCCACGGGGCGGGGACAGGACCGGGAGAGCCGAGCCGGGACGCCTTGACCTCGGGCGCGGGAGGAGCCGGCACCGGCGCTAGGCCCGCGGTCCGGACAGGTACACGAAAAGTCGGTGGGAGGTCGGGCCCGCCTCGCCTTGCCTCACCCACAGCCGCAGGCACAGTAGGAGGCACCCCGCCCTCATGAACCCAGAGGGCCCTGAACTCGCTCACCTGCAGCCGGGTCACCAGTAGGCTGTAAGGCGCCATTTTGTGCACTGACAAAGATGAGGTCGCGTGAAAATGACGTGAACCACTGCGCATTTAAAGCTTTGGGGCAGAGGCGGGGCCTAAAGAGAAACGCATAACGGTGAAGGCGGAGCCTCCGTTGAGGGGCCAGATCCCGGCGAGCGCAGTGGGCGGGGCTTCTGTGTTAGAAACGGACGCCTGAAAGGAAAAGAGCTGCATAAAAACACTTGCGGAACTAAATACCGCACACATAAATGTGTTATCGAAGGGCAAGTTTCAGTTGTCTCTTCCATCCAAATCTGGGAAAGGCATTTTTTTAATGACTTCCATGCATCTGCCAGGACCTGGCTCCCAAGCCACGACGGACACTCCTACTTTTTAACTTGAGGTTTTGATCACGCGAGAGCGAGCCAGAGCGAGCGAGAGCGAACCGGTCTTGATGAAGCCTGGAGGACCAATCACAGCGACCGGGAGGCTGGAAAATGGAGGCTAAAGGTCGGGCGGAAGTTCTTTAAGCTTCCGGTGGCCGGCTAGCGTTTGGACTATGGCTAAACATCATCCGGATTTGATCTTTTGCCGCAAGCAGGCTGGTGTTGGTGAGGCAGCTTTCTGCTCCCAGCTGTCTGGGTGGGGATGGTGTTAGGAGCTGGGGGGTCAGAGGCTCCCATCTCATCCTTAGGGTTTTGCCTCGGAGGCGCCACGTTTCCCGCCTCACGGTTGGTAGCATGGGAGCGCGCGGGTTTGTGGGCTCTGATGGAAAGAGGGCGGGGGCGCGCGTGCTGGGAGCCAGAGGCGGGCGGCCGAAGTGAGGTCCGGGGAAGCTCAGATTGCCCAGGACCTGGGAGCGGCCTCAGAAGGGTGTGGGTTTGCTTTGCACGGAAGCTTACGAGGAAGGTAAGACGGATAAGAGCCCTTAAGGCTCACTGCAGTCCCTGCTGTGTCGCCACCCCAAACTCGAGGGTCTTCGTCAAAACCAATTCTAACTGTACTCTTTACCATCTTTGATCTTGCAGCCATCGGAAGACTGTGTGAAAAATGTGAGTGGAACACGCCCTCCCGAACACCCCACTCCTTCCCCTCACAAGTTCGTGTAAAGCCAGCAAACGGGCATTTCCAGCAGTAACACAAAGAGGGTTTTGAGTAGATGTGCCTGGAAGTATGTGAACATTGAGTACTAGGCTGCAACCAAAGCCCTTTCCATCTTCCCGCTCCAACTTGCACATTTTAAACATTATGTTTAGGGGTTTTGTTTGTTTTTAAAGATTTTCTTTATTTATTTGTCAGAGAGAGAGAGCGCGCGCACAAGCAGGGGGAGCGGCAGGCAGAGGGAGAAGCAGGCTCCCCGCTGAGCAAGGATCCTGATGCGGGACTTGATTCCAGGAGTCTGGGATCATGACCTGAGCCGAAGGCAGTTGCTTAACCAACTGAGCCACCCAGGCGTCCCTGTGTTTACGTTTTGAGAAAATCTCTAGCTTTGGCCAGGAGATGGCCTGACCCCGTCCCCAAAACACACATACACAGTTCTTTGCCAGTAATGATAGAGAGTTCTCGTCTATGAGGCGATGTTCTAACCTCTTTATATATTAGTTGGTTAACTTACACGTTGAAGGGATTGAGATGGACGCTGGGTTAGCTGAGTTTTGTGATAACTAAAATAGAGGGTCCTAAAGTCACAATCAGGTGGAGACTACCGTATTTCCCCATAGCAGGAGAAGGGCAGTAGACTTAAGGAGGTACTTGCATGTGGGCATAATTCCATTCTCTCTTCTTCACAGGTGATGGCAAATGTGTGATCTGTGACTCCTACGTGCGTCCCTGCACTCTGGTGCGCATATGCGATGAGTGTAATTATGGCTCTTACCAGGGGCGCTGTGTGATCTGTGGAGGCCCTGGAGTCTCTGATGCCTATTACTGTAAGGAGTGCACCATCCAGGAGAAGGATGTGAGTGTATACTAAGCTTTCCGTCTAATCTTTGCTGCTTTTATTTAGTAACTCTTTGCCAACAACTCCTATGGCCTGTGGAGATTACTATGTTCAGCTAGGCACGTAGGTTATAATTTCCTCAAGTTCTATGAGGTGAGGTGGGTGTAGTCCAATAAAAGGCAGTTATTTTGCATCAAGGGCGAAAATGCAACAGAAGCAAAACTTTGTCAACGTCAGCAATTTGGAGAGCCCTCTCTACTCCTTTGATGTCTCTCTCTGATTATTCTTATTCAGAAACAACATCCTGCACTTTGTGAGTCCTGGCACAGTGCGTAGTATGTAATAGCTACTCAGTCATTTTCTTTACTATCATTAAAGATTGTTTGAGTGGATGTGGTGACAGTTGAATTTGGGACAACTCAAGTTGATTCCCAGTTTGGCTAAAGAATGCCTTTGGTCTGATATTGCAGGATTGTGATTCTGTCTTGTGACATTTTTGCCCCTTGACATCGTGTGGCGGCGGTGGCTATTCAATTCCTTTAGTCAAATGCCAGGATAGAGGGCTTGTAGATCTATAACAAAAGCAAGTTTTACTGTTTTTGTTTAGGTTGGAAGCAGGAACCTTCTTAGGGGGGTGGGGACTATGAATCTGCTTGTTTTCTTCTCCTTATGTATGACACAGTAAAAAGAAGTGTCGGTCGGCTGGGTGGCTCAGTTGGTTAGGCGTCTCCCTTCGGCTCGGGTCCTGGGATCAAGTCCCACATTGGGCTCCTTGCTCGGCAGGAAGCCTGCTTCTCTCTCTGCCTGCTGTGCCACTCTTCCTGCTTGTGCTCTCTCTCTGACGAATAAATAAAATCATAAAAAAAGTTTTGTGGTTGTTTTTTTTTTTTTTTAAGATTTTATTTATTTATTTGAGTAAGAGGGAGAAGCAGACTCCCTGCTGAGCAAAGAGCCTGATGTAGGACTCGATCCCAGGACTCTGGGACCATGACCTGAGCCGAAGGCAGACACTTAACCAACTGAGCCACCCAGGCGCACCCCAAAAAAAGTTTTTTTAAGTGTCATAATAGTACCACTAAGCTAATAGAAGGTACCTGGTTACCTAATCTAGGGTAAGGCAAAAGATAACATGAGGGATGCCTGGGTGGCTCAGTAGGTTGAGCAGCTGACTCTTGGTTTCAGCTCAGGTCATGATCTCAGGGTCCTGGGATCAAGCCAGGGTCAGGATCTGTGCTCAGCAGGGAGTCCGCTTGAGGATTCTCTCTCCCCTGCTCCTCCCCCCTCTCACAGGTGTGTGCTCTCTGTCAAATAAATCTTTTGTTTTTAATTCTTTTTTTTTAAGACTGTATTTATTTGACAGAGAGCAAGCATGCAGCAGGGGGAGCTGCAGAGGGAGAGGGAGAAGCAGGTTCCCGGATGAGAGGGAGGGGCTGGATCCTAGGATCCCAGGATCATGACCTGAGCTGAAGGCAGATGCTCAACTGACTGAGCCACCAGGTGCCCCTCAAATAAATCTTAAAAGAAAAAAATGGGGGCACCTGGGTGGCTCAGTCGTTAAGCGACTGCCTTCAGCTAAGGTCATGAACCCAGGGTCCTGGGATCGAGCCCCAAATCAGGCTCCCTGCTCTGCAGGAAGCCTGCTTTCCCTCTCCCACCCCCCCTGTTTGTGTTCCCTCTCACACTGTGTCTCTGTCAAATAAATAAAATTAAAAAAAAAAAATGATACATGATTCTTAATGTTCCCATGTGTGGACTAGTATATAGATGTCATCCTTTATTTTTCACAATAACTTTGTTAAATAGGGATTATTGTTATCCCCATTTTGTTGGGTTTTTTTTTTAAGATTTTATTTATTTGTCAAAGAGCACAAGCGGGGGAGCAGCAGGCAGAGGGAGAAACAGGCTCCCTGCTGAGCAAGGAGCCCAATGTAGGACTCCATCCCAGGACCTTGGGATCATGACCAGACGCTTAACCGACTGAGCCACCCAGGTGTCCCATGTTATCCCCATTTTACAGTCTGTCACCCAGCTAATAAATGGCAAGTGCAGATTGTCTGAGTAAAGCTAGTGGTGTCCCCATTACACCTTGTCATCCTTTCATAAGTTCTTCTGGTAGGATGTGCCCATGTTGAGTAGAAACACCCAGCCTCCTCAGTCTATGTATTTGGAGCCTGTCTAGCCCCAGGAAGTGGGACATTTCAGTTGATGATTTAAACATTATCCTATCCTGAATTCTGATTTGCATTTATCTTTGTGTGTCAAAGCATATCTTTATCTATCTGACCCACCAGCTAGGTTGCACTCCTTTAGAGAAAGGACCTTGGTTTTGCTATTTATTTCTCCTCTTCCTGAGTTCTTGGTATAGTGTGTGGTATGTATGATAAGCATGGTCCACATTTTGGTGCTTCCCCTGTGAGCCATCCATAATGTCTGGTATACAATAAGTATTTTATAATTATTTATAATCTGTAAGCAGTGAAACTATGGGAAGGCAACAGCAATGATGAGAAAAATATGAACAGGTCTTAAACTAGCTACAGAGTCCATAAGGACAACATTTTTTTTAACTTCTACATGGTTGTAGCTAGAGTTCTTGTCTGGAATAAGCTTGTAACCAGAGTGCTTAATAAATGTTAATTACTGTCTGACTTGTCTGCATGTGGTGCGTGAACTGATACTTTGGATCTTTGTGCTTCATTCCGTTCCTGATAATTATTTTAGACATCACTCCGTCTACTTCATACTGTACAGGAATGTTCTGAGGATACTTGAGATGGCATCTAGCTTACATTTACTCAGTAGTTTCCAAGGACCACAAAGCAGTCCAGTGACATGATCCAGCCTCTCAGCCTTACAGATCTTCATGTAGATTAAGTCCCTCAGACCTTTTTCCTAGGCAGAAATCCTCTTGCAACCAAAGCAAGCCCAGTTACTGTACTCCTCTTCCTGCCATTTTCATAATTTATAAGGGAATTAGACCAGTGAATTAAACGGGTGTTCTCACTTAGTTTTTCAGCATCAGGAATACTCAGGAGTCATATCTGTGGGCGCTGCTGCCAGAGGACTCATTCGTAATTTCTTACAGTGCAGCATCATACTGATCTGATATCCCCTTATCCCTCAATTTCTTTATTTCTTTTATTTATATTTTCTTCAGCTCTCCCAACCAGAAGACAAGGGGAATAGCCACTAACATTTATAGAGCTCTTGCTGTGTGCCCCAAACTGCTGAACGTTCTTTTCCAAAAGTTCTTTGTGATACAAACGAGAAAACTAAGGCTTCCAGATGTTAAGCAACTTGGCCCAAGGTCACATGGCTAATCAGTGGCAGATCCAGGACTAGAACCCAAGTTTTCTGACTCCCTGTTTCTCATGTTTTTCATTTCATTATTGCCCCCTAAAGAGAAAGTTAAAATTCAAATTATATTTTCTCTCTAACAAGAAAAATTAAGTTCTAAGGAATAATATTTTATTGGGTGATGATAAATACAAACCATGGTAATATTGAAGATGGTTTCATCACTTTTAAGAATGGGTGGTTAGGGCGCCTGGGTGGCTCAGTCCTTAGGCGCCTGCCTTTGGCTCAGGTCGTGATCCCAGGGCCCTGGGGATTGAGCCCTGCATCGGGTTCCCTGCTCGGAGGGGAGCCTGCTTCTCCCTCTTCCACTCCCCCTGCTTGTGTTCCTTCTCTCGTTTTGTCGCTGTCAAATAAATAAAATCTTAAAAAAAAAAGAATGGGTGGTCACAGTTAAAGCACTGCCTCAAACCACCTCACTATATTGCTATTCTCAGGGTGGTTAAGGATGTGCCTCTCCCTCTCGCTGTTTTTTTGTTTTTTGTTTTTTTTTAAGATTTTATTTCTTTGACAGAGAGCGACACAGTGAGAGAGGGAACACAAACAGGGGGAGTGGGAGAGGGAGAAGCAGGCCTCCCGCTGAGCAGGGAGCCCGATGTGGGGCTCGATCCCAGGACCCTGGGACCATGACCTGAGCTGAAGGCAGACGCGTAATGACTAAGCCACCCAGGCGCCCTCCCTCTCGCTATTTATATCATTCTCTTTTCCCTGTTTAGTGTACAGCAGAGATGTTAGGCTGAAAAAAAAGATATTTGGTACTTTTCAAAATTAATTCATAAGTTTACCTCCTTTACAACTTCTTAAACCATGGGAAAGTTTTGGTTTTTGCCTCTGAGAAGCCTGGGTAGTAAAAACACCAAACTAGAAGGCAGAAAGCCCATGTTCAAGTCTTTGCTGCGAACATGTGGGCAGCTTTAGGGAATTCTCCCCAAAAAGGAAGTAGTATCCCTGTTATTTCATGGATACCATTATTGAGAGCTTAAAGGCCTTTCAGATGGAAAACATGATACTATTGTTAAGGTCCCAATCAATGTACAGTCTGGTTTTCACATTATTGTTACTCACTAAACAGTTGTCAAAAGAATGAACAACATTGGGGTGCCTGGGTGGCTCAGTCATTAAGCGTCTGCCTTCAGCTCAGTTCATGATCCCAAGGTCCTGGGATCGAGCCCCACATCGGGCTCCCTGCTCGGCGGGAAGCCTGCTTGTGTTCCCTCTCTCTCTGTGTCTCTCTCTCAAATAAATAAATAAAATCTTAAAAAAAAAAAAAGTACGAACAACATTTGGGGTACCTGGCTGGCTCAGTTGGTAAAGCATGTGACTCTTGATCTCAGGGTCTTGAGTTTGAGCTCCATGTTGGTCAGTAGTTTACTTTAAAAAAACAAAACACGGGCACCTGGCTGGCTCAGTCAGTTAAGGGGCTGACTCTTGATTTCAGCTTAGGTCATGATCTCAGTGTCCTGGGATTGAGCCCCATGTCAGGCTCCACCCTCACTGGGGAGTCTGCTTGAGGATTCTCTCTCCCTTTCCCTCTCCCCCTCCACCCCGCTCCTACTCACTCTCCCCTGCAAATAAAGGTTTATTTATTTATTTATTTATTTATTTATTTATTTTTAATTAAAAACAAAAAACTGGCACCTGGCTGGCTCAGTCAGTACAGCATGAGACTCTTGATCTCCGGGTTGTAAATTTGAGCCCCATGTTGGGTATAGAGATTACTTAAAAAAAAGGAACAACACATTTAATTTCAATTAATAAAGCAGGCCTTGCCACTAGCACCCATTTCATAATTCTTTGCTATCATTTGTAAGAAAGATGTAGGCCCACTTTCAGTAATTGTCTTTTTCTTTTTTTTTTAAGATTTATTTATTTGAGAGAGAGCACAAGCAGGGAGGAGGGGCAGAGGAGAGGGAGTAGCAGACTCCCCACTGAGCAGAGATCCTTAGGCGGGGCACTTGCTGGAGCAAGCAGGAGGAGAGGGAGAGGAGCAGACTCCCCACTGAGCCCAGAGCCCAGTGTAGTCCGGGGCTCAATCCCAAGACTCTGAGATCATGACTTGAGTCAAAATGAGTTGAAGCTTAACCAACTGAGCCACCCACGTGCCCCAACTAATATTTTAAATCCAACACTTAACATTACCAAAACATAACGTAGCAAATGGAAATCTATACAAAACTGAAATGCAGGAAAAAGCAATGAAAAAATTTTTGAGATCAGAAAAACACAATTACTGGGGCACCTGGGTGGCTCAGTAAGTTAGGCGTCTGCCTTCGGCTCAGGTCATGATCCCAGGGTCCTGGGATGGAGCCCCGCCTCAGGATCCCATTCACAGGCATATTCAACAAAAGCTAGCCTGTTCCAGAGAGCACATCCTCATCTCATACAGCATTGGTAGAATTTGGGAACAACAATTAGACCCTTGGGAGATGTGTAGAAAATAAAACGCAGGAGTGTTTAGGCAAGAAAACAGGAAACAGTCTGTGAGAGACAATGCCATAAAAACCAAAGATCTCATAATCCGATACATTGGTTTTCCAACTGTTTTTTTTAATATTTTATTTATTTATTTGACAGAGAGCGAGTGCAGGAACACAAGCAGGGGGAGTGGGAGAGAGAGAAGGAGGCTTCCCGCCGAGCAGCAAGCCCAATGCAGGGCTCGATCCCGGGATCATGACCTGAGCCAAAGGCAGACATTTATCAACTGAGCCACCCAGGTGCCCCCCAACTGTTTTTTAATATGTAGAGTCCTATCTTCAGAAAGTGTTTTACAGGGGCACCTGGCTGGCTCAGTTGGTTAAGTGTCTGCCTTCAGCTCAGGTCATGATCCCAGGGTTCTGGGATCGAGTCTCACATTAGGCTCTTTGCTCAGCTGGGAGCTTGCTTCTCCCTCTCCTGTTCTCCCTGCTTGTGCACTCTCTCTCTGTCAAATAAAATCAGGAAATCCATTTATTTAAGTATTTATTGATTTGTAATTCTGTAGATAGGTTCTACCACTGTGGTAATTTTATACGTGACTAAAAAGAGATACAAAGAGATTAATAACATCAAAAGTCAGGTGGCCTGACACCACAATCTACCATCTTAACCTAAGCTGTGAGTACAGAGCTGCCCAGTTTGAAGGATGGGTCCTTGTATCACCTGGCACCTCACAGAACTCTGCAGGGCTCTCTACAGTTTGTACACATGGACCTGATCTGGTCCACTTATTTTACAGTTAGGAAATACGAGTCCAAAGAGAAGTGATTTGCCCACAGTCGTGCAAGTCAGTAAGGCACAATAAGCCTAAACAGCCTATCATAGCACACATTTCATAGCATCTCTAAAGATAAAGAGCTTAGAGCATGGTCGTGTTTGGTATCAGGCCACCTTCACCATAAGAGGCAGGTGCTCCCTCATTTGCCCCAGGACTTTCAATAGAGCTTACACGGCCTGAGTTCACATCGGGAGCTGTTGGTGGGGCTGGGCCCACTCCCTGGCTCCCTCAGCACACTGAACTCCACAGATAGCAGTTCTCAAGGTAATATATACTACATGTTTTTTAGAAAATAATGAAATGTTAGCGTTGGCTTTGTGTGTTTTTAGGGACTTTTGTACGGTGTCGATATTGGCCCCTCAAAAGAGAAATCACCTAAATTAGAAATGAGATGTCTAAGGACTTGATCATTAATTCATTCTAAAGCCCAGTGTCCCAGGGAGCAACCTCCTTTGATAGCAGTGTTTAATAAAACCAGACCTGTGAAGGTTTTCTCTAGTAGCATCTTCCCCAATTTTCCTCCCATCATCCCAGATCAACTGATGTAGTCATTATTTCTGCAGAACACAGCTTCCCAGGGGCTTCACTGAAACCGCTGAAGCTCACAAAATGGCCAGGGGAACACGTCATTACAAATCAGTACAGACCTTCAGCAGCCATCTCTAACACAGGAACACTCTTCCCCCAAGACCATGTGTCAAATTAAGTGAATTAGTAAGGACACATCAAGCCCAGTTTTCTCTTATGGTATTTAACACGTAAAGTACTATCTCCTAAAGCCTGTAGGGTTTTTTTGCCTTGGTGGTATTCTTCCCTTTCTTGAGATGGTGGAGGAGAGCTAAAGAGCTTGATCTATAGATGATCATTACAGATTTTTTACCTCTCACTTGAAGAAAACCCTTTGGATATCTTAAGAGTTAAATTCTATCTCAGCTATATCATATTTGCAACAGAAGTGGGCCGAGAATCCAACATTCTAAGTGCAGGCCACCCTGTCTAGAGAGTGGACAAGCCCTGGGCACATTCTAGATGCTCAATAAATTCTTGATGATTGACGGAATAGGATAACTGAACGGATAAGGTAAATGGCTAAACCCACTGATCCATAACTTATTTTTGTCTTCAATCCCTCTCAATTCAGGCTCAAAGACTTCTAACAACTTCTCTATCCTGTTTTCCAGAGAGATGGTTGCCCAAAGATTGTCAATTTGGGGAGCTCTAAGACAGATCTCTTCTATGAACGCAAAAAATACGGCTTCAAGAAGAGGTGATTGGTGGGTGGCCTCTTCCTCCCACCCAGTGCGGCAGCTGCCAGAAAAGATGCCTACCACCACCAGCACAGAGGGAGTAGGCACAGGGCACCACCTGAGTGCCTGTTAGTACACGGGCCCCTCTCCACCTTGCCTCTCCTCTTACCCGGAAAAGAAATCTTTCACAGAACACTCTGGCACACCGTAGCAGAGAAAAATAGATAGACTGGTTCATGATTTTTCTTGAATTCAAGAAACAAGCATGTTTTCCAAATTGCTATGTTCTCTCTACACCAAGAGCTTCTGAAACAGGAATAATATCAGCTCGGTCTTCTGTTTGAGGAATTGACTGTGAAGCTACCGCAGTGAGAAACCTGTTCTTGGCAGCTGTCCTTGATGAGACATCTGCAATGTGGTGGGGGGCTCTCTGAACAGTCAGCGTGGGCATTGGATCTTGTAACACTTAGCAGGTGGTGCCTGTTCATGTTATTTTTCTTCTAAGAACTTGGAATCCCTTTCTGTTGCTGTTGTATTAATAAAGCAGGTGTTTCTTTTCTGGTACTCGGTCACAGTCCCAATTTAAGTTTGACTCTAGGAATTTATTTTAGTCACCCAGGAATTTGTGATTCAGAATAGACGTATTGGGATTCATCAAGCACCTTCTTCTCTTATTATTGCTGGAAGGATTCTAAACCATTGATGCCTTTCATTATAGATAAATCAAGGTTGTTTTTAGAAACTTACTATTTTTTTCTTCCTGTTCAACTTTTTTTTTTTTAAGATTCTATTTATTTATTTGACAGAGCGAGAATAGGAACACAAGCAGGGGGTGTGGGAGAGGGAGAAGCAGGCCTCCCGCTGGGCAGGGAGCCCGACGTGGGGCTCGATCCCAGGACCCTGGGATCATAACCTGAGCCGAAGGCAGATGCCCAACGACTGAGCCACCGAGGCTCCCCTCTTCCTGTTCAACTTTAATTTGAACTGAAGAAATGACTTCCAACCATGGTCACAGGGATGAGACAAAATGTGTTCAAATTGATGAGTTCAGAGAACGGAACTTGGTTGATTTGTTTCACAAAGTGGACATAAATACATTGAGTATATGTTCCCTTTTTTTATTATTTTTAAGTAAATACACAGAATAAGGGCAAATTCAGACGTATCCTTTACCCTAACACAACTATTTACATTTTGCCTGCTAGAGGTGATCAACAGGTTATCCTAAACAATCATAATTTGAGACTTTAGTCAAGTGGTCTTTGACACCGTAGATTTGAAGCAGGTTTTGAGTCCTTAGGAATACAGAGGCTTGGCCCAAGTTACACTGAAATTTAGCAGCAAAGACAAGGAACAAAGATAGTCTTCTGACTACTTATCAGAGCTTTGGTTTGGATCAACAGAACGCTTGATTAATTGGGATATATTGAGGGTCAAAAATTGAATTAAAATATAATCTCTGCCTTCAAGAAATTGAATAATGAAGGCAGCCAGAAACAGTTTAGAATAACCCAGGGAGGATGCACAAAGGAGGTTCTTGGCCTAGGTTGGGGGCACCTCAGAAAGGCCAGTGGAAGGTCATAGCCACAGGGGTAATGATAATCCTTAAAGCCTTCCTGTCTCATCTCCTACCACTCTTCACACTCCAGCCACTGGGGCTCATTTCAGTTCCTCAACTGCTGGTTTCCTTCCTGCTCAGTGCTTTTTACCTATTAAGCTCTCTCTAATGCTCGGTCCCCCTTTTGTCCAGCTGTTACACATCCTTCAGACCTTAGATAATATTGCCTCAAACGATGCCTCTCCTGATCCCCAATCTACGTTCATTCCTCTTGTTGTAATCCCACATAGCACCATAGCATTTTGTTGATAGTGTTTGGTGATTATTGACAGCCCTCCATTAGGCTGGCTCCATGGTGGCAGTAACCAAGTCTGTTTGGCCCAGCAGGTAGCAGCTCCTCAGTATTAAATGAATAATTGAAGTCAAGATGGATAATAAGCTGGGCTTTGAAGGATATATTGGAATCTACAGGCAAAGGGGTGGGTTGGGCAGATAATGACATATGTGTGGGGGAAGCAATCTGAATGGGCAATGTGTTCGGGGAGCTCTCTGAGCAATTCTAAAGTGTGGGTCGGGGATTACGGTGTGTCAAAATTGTAGAGACCAGGTAATTTTCAGATTAGAATTTGTCACTGATCCTATAGTAATTTTAGTTTTAATGTGTACTGTAAGTCAAAATGTTTTGTCTGGATAAAGACAAATCAACTTTTAAAATTTGCTTATTAACCACCCTGGTCCACATAACATCTTGCATTTACAAATAGATCAAAAGCTACTCCTTAGGGGCTCCTGGGTGGCTCAGTCGTTGGGCATCTGCCTTTGGCTCAGGTCATGGTCCTGGGGGTCCTGGGATCAAGCCCCGCATCGGGCTCCCTGCTCAGCTGGAGGCCTGCTTCTCCCTCTCCCACTCCCCCTGCTTGTGTTCCCTCTCTGTCAAAATAAATAAATAAAATCTTTTTAAAAATTTTTAAAAAATTAAAGCTACTCCTTAGTTTCAGCAAAACACCACTTTAACTGTGCTCCATCAGCCTTAGCGAGCATACCTCTGAAGGGTATTGCAACCGAGTTTAAGGTGAATGCCCAGATGATTTCAAGGGCATACCCCACCCCCATGCTCCATTGCTGAATGGAGCAAGTTCAACCTCAACCCAGTGAAGTCTGCTGAACTCTGCTCCTCTCTCACCTAGTTTCATAATCCAATTGTTGGTTTGTTTCTTTTCCAAGGCCAAGAGAACAATACAACTAATGAGTTAAGAACACCTGTGATAGGGGCGCCTGGGTGGCTCAGTCGTTAAGCGTCTGCCTTCGGCTCAGGTCATGATCGCAGGGTCCTGGGATCGAGCCCCGCATCAGGCTCTCTGCTCCGCGGGAAGCCTGCTTCTCCCTCTCCCACTCCCCCTGCTTGTGTTCCTTCTCTCACTGTGTCTCTCTCTGTCAAATAAATAAATAAAATCTTTAAGATTAACCAGTTTGTTGGGCGCCTGGC